>NC_081250.1:131435116-132091616 GCF_030490865.1 Poecile atricapillus | reverse complement strand
CATGATACCTTTATTTTGAATGTAAATTAGTATTTTTAATCATTTCAATAAAAATAACTTTTTGACTGGTAGCTACCCTATTTTTGTCATAACTGCACTGTTATGAGTTGGTAAAAGAACTAATACAAGTTTACATAAGTAGGAAGGAAGAAATGTGCCATGAGGAGAGAAATATAAGCTGGAAACACAGCACAATTTTAAAATAAAGGAGCATATGCCTAAACACATGTGTAATGCAATTTGGTAAATCCAGTCACTCCAACACTTTATGTATGGAAGATTATCTGCAGTTACAGCATTAGAAGCATGGAATGATTAGAGGCTCTGAGCCACCAGTGCAGCTCAGCTGACTAACTGCAAACTCAGTCTTGATATTCTGAGGCCAGAACACTGCACCTGAAATCACTGGCCCCTCTTGATCTCCATGAGTGCCAGGTAGTTTGGGGGCTGCAGCGCTGCTGACAACAGTGCTCCCACCCTGTCAAAGCCAGCATGCTTAAACTGGTCCAAGTACACCTATGGCACCTGTTCTGGAGTCTCCTGAGAGCCACGTGGACACTGCATCCATTAACGGGATCAGCAAGGGAGGACCAGCAGTGTGTGAGAAGTACCACACAGGGGACACGAGCTCTGGCTCAGGGAAGAGAGAGGAACCCTTAAGGGCTGGTGGCTGAGGGACAGAATGAGGCAACAAGTGGAAGCTGGAGTGGTTCAAAAGAGGGAACCAAAAAGTCTAAGTGAAGGAAGTTGCTCAGGAAAAGAGATTGAAGTGTGGGATGAGACATGGGAAAGAAAAAAAAGAAATAGGAGGGGGGAAAAGTAGAGAAAGAGATGGAGGTGAAACTAAGCAGGAGGCAGGATGTAGTACAGGATACCTGGGGTAAGAGAAGCAGCTCCTGAAGCAAACATACAAAAGCAGAGCAGTGAGAAGGAAGAAGGAAGAGGAAAAAGGAAGGGGAGAGCAAGCAGAGAAGAGTTCAATAAATAGTGTTTTTTCACGTGTTTTACTTGAAGGGACCCTGGGAACCAGCCCCAAGGCCCAGGCAGACATGGCCATGCCGCATTCCTGGGCTGCTGCTGGGTGTTTGACACTTGGATCTGGGCTATGCATATTCCTAGGGTGGTACTGGTATAAAGCTGGGCTTTGCCAGCAAATTTGCACTGGCTCAGATATAGTCTGTGCTGGCCTGGAATAGCATGACATGCCATTGCTAAGTAATATTTACCGGATTGAAAAGCTGTATGCACAATTAGCTGGGCTGAGCTGCTCTGCCATCAGCTGTGGACAGCATCTGTTTCAGCAACTGATGTGCAAAGAGCTCAGTTTTCAGATGCAACTTAAAGGGCTATAATTTGCCCCCAAAAAATGGAGATTATTGTGACATTCTTATTATCTGCTGTTCTTTTCTCCCTGGTATGTAGCACAGTTAGTTCTTTTTCCTGCTACAGCACTGCAGCTGCTGCTTCTATCAGCAAAAGGTGCAGAACGAGCCATGCCAGTAGAGGCAAAAAAAAAAAAAAAGCAATGCCGAAAAAGAAGTGGAGAGAGGAACACAGAGCAGCAGGAGGCAGGTGGTTTGGGAAGCTCTGGGAAACTGCAGAAGCATGGAGCTGTGTGCTGTGTTCTGTGACTGAGCAGAGAACTTCCAGAGGGAAGGAGGATACTTCACAAAGGCACAAACGGCAGTCACAGGGATATTGCTGTATTTAGTGTTTGCATTGTGAAAGTCAGGATGGAACTTTATGGCTATAAAAACCCTAGCCCTGCCCAAAAGGTAGCTTTACAGAGCTTGTTTCTGTTCCCAACAGGTCTAAAACCAACAAACCATATGTGTATTTCAACATGTTCTTTATAGCTGCCTCTGAAATTTTCCAGGGAGGGATGAATTTTTAAAAAGTGAATGGGGTGTGGCAGTGCTATAGGCAAGTGTATTGATAGTAAAGAGAAATACTAGATCATTCTCTGACATTTTAAGATGATAGCTACTGGTTTAAATATAAAATAACAGTCCATGGACCAACGGTTAGAGATGCTTGTCACTGACCCACTTCAGTAATTTGGCTTTTTTTCTGGCTGCTGAACTTTATAAATCCTCAGAAGATAAATTTACAGTCTGTGTCTGCTCAGGGGGAAGATTATTAAACAAGCAACCTCAAACTATTAAATAAAACCTTAGCTATATACAATCACTTTAATTTCATCCTTTGATATTGTTCATCTGATTAAGTTCTTTCCAAACAAACTTCACACAGAACTTGGCCTATGAGGAGTGGACTAAGCCCATATGTATCCTGACAGGAGTGTTTACTCAAACGGAGTTATCCCAGCCTTGCTGCGTGTACTTGGGGACGTAAAAAACGGCCTGGGGACAGGAACTCAGAGAACAATAAGGATAGAGAAACTTAGGGGAAATAACCTACTGAGAGAACAGGAACACACTGGGAGTAGAAAAATCAGTCCAACGAGAAGACATCAGATATTGGGAAGATGCCCAAGAAAAGGGAGCAAAAGATGCCCATGAGGAGAGGTTTGGAGAGGAGCAGTGTGGAAAGAGAAACATTTTAAACAGGGAGAAGAAGGTCTGCCAACATGGCAGAGTGGGGTGTGAGAAAAGATGTTTCTAGGGGTGCAGCACCCCAGCAAAGAAGGGGTGCAAGTTCACAGGCAGTGAAAAGGATGAGACCAGATGGCACCAACATAAACTTTGACTAGGGAGGTTGCTCTTCAGCCAGCACACCAGTATTTCTGGCTGCAGAAACATTCTTTCCTTCCCCATCTTCATGGACAGGAGCAGATGGAGAGATAGGCCCTGACCACATAAAAAAATTTGAGTTTGGCACTGTCAAATCTGCTGTACCAGTGGAAATTCACCTGGCTGCCTGCTCTGGGGCAGAGCAGGGCTGGCTCATAGTCCCTGCCCTGTGGAAGCCTTCTGTGCAGGCAGTGATGCAGAGCTTTCTGCACCGATGGTCTGACTGCAGCCCAGGCACTGCTGGGTTTGACTTGCTACTCATTAACAGTGTCCAGGCAGGGTGGTTCCCTGCCAAAGAACCAACGAGGATCAGGATGGGGACAGCGCAGCCACGCCAGCTCTGTCAACACCTGCTGCTTTTGGGCATGCTAGCATCTGTGATCCTTCCCATGGATGGGCCAGCCTGGAGTTCTGGTATCCTGCTAGATGGAGTCCAGGAGTGAAGCCCTTCCTGCTGAACTGGGTGCAAGTGGATTGCTTTTTCCTTGGACAGAGCTCCCTGGGCCTGGGGAAAAGATTTCTCCCTGCCATTGTAACCTGGTCCTTAATTTGGCAGAGGAGTAGGGCAGGACGGTTGCCCCAGCCTGAGAAAGAGCAATTTTTGGGGCCCCAAACTACTCAAAACACTGCGGAGAGGGTGCCAAAAGTGACAAGAGCAGTGGGATGGTAATGAGGGGATGCACTTCCAAGTCACCCTGCAACATATCAGGGAAAATGCCTTAGTGTTGGCACCACACCTTTCCAGAAGAGTCCACAGGCACTGGTGAGGGGCTTGCAAGGATGGCGAGGGAGGAGAGCCCACTGTTCAGTGCCTCCATCCTGCCGGCTGCAGAGCCGGTGCAGGCACGGAGCCCACGGGGCGGACGTGCAGAGTCACCGCAGCCACCCCGGCGGGGAGCGCCTGGGGGTCCCCACCGTGGGGTGAGGGTCCCCCGAGAGGGGGGAACAATCCCTGTCCTCAGCGCCTCTCCGTCCAACCCCCTGGGAGTGACTTGTGCTCGGCAGCGCAGACGGAGGAGGGGAGCGGGGTGAGGGGATCCCGGCTCCCGGCGCCCCAGGGATGGGACAGGGACAGGGCCCGCGGATGAGCCCGGCCCGCAGGGCGGAATTGGCGCCTCGCTGTTTGCTTCCAGAGCTGCCGGGAAAGAATCGTCTTCTGCAGGATAAAGTCCCTGTCTAGGCGGGTGAATTGCTCGTGTCCAAAGTCTACAGACAGGAGGCTGCCTGCTGCAATCCCCGCGAGAGGGATAGCTTTTACAATATACGGCCTGATTGCAAATAAGTTACTAATAAGCCGCTTTCGCGTAAGAACGGCTCTATGCATTATTTCCTAAGATCTGTTTATTTGCAAATATTTCTTTGTTTTTCTTCTTTTAAAAAAATCGTTCGGGAAAATTAAAAAATAAAAGAAGTACAGAAGTTAATATTTAGACATTCGTACTATTAAGTAATAGAGCTATAAACTCTCAAATAAGGCACTTTCATTTTACTTAACAATAGATAACACAACAGCGACAGTGGAACAGACCAAACAAAAGCGATCACCAAAATTGTTGTGACAGTACAATTACCCGGCTAGGAAATTTATTCAATATGCTTTACCATTGCATTGACACAGCAGGAAAAAAAAAGCCCAAATGCTCAGAGAATAATACAAGAAGGCGGGAGGTATTTGGAAAAAAAAAAGGATTTATTTTGAAATACATTTTTAAAGAGATACTTTGCCTCCATGATTTGTTATCGATGTGCATCTGACATGATACAAAACAAACAAACCAAAAAAAAAAAAACACATTCTGTACAGAGCTCTAAAATGAGCCGCGATTATCTACAAGATGAGCTTTACGCTTGGGTGTGGGTTGGAGAGGGGCCCGATCCTGCAGTCCGCACTCTCTAAACGAGTTTCGCAGACATGTGGTAGGAAAGCTTGGCCCCGAGTCTGCGTGCGTGTCTCCGTGTGTGTGTGTGTGTGTGCGCGTCTGCGAGTTCCTACAATACACTCCTTGAGTAAAGTGGGCAAGTTGGAGCTGCCGGAGCGGGCGCGGGTCCCTGGCTGCTCTAGAAGTCCTGCCGCGGGGTGTGAGTTAGACTGTGCCGCCGTAGATCACAGTTTCGCCTGAACACTTTGCCGCACTGCTCACAGTTGTAGGGCTTGATGTCTGTATGGGTAAGAAGGTGAGTTTTCAGGTTACTTCTTTGATTAAAGGTTCTTCCACATGTGGGGCATTTGTGTGGAGATTCCTGTTCAGATTTGAAGCAAGCAAAGGATTAATCCTTCACAAACCACCTGTATTACTGCACTTTTTCTCATCGCAACGCACAACTCGAGGTATCGGGGGAGGACACGAACGAGAGGAGCACCGTGCGACCGGGCGGCCGCCCACCTCTCCCTATCCTGCCCCAAAAGCCTTATTTTATGGTTCTCGAGTCGTGATGTTCCGTGCCCCTGGGGCACACGGAAAACAGTCTCCGATCCGCCCTCCAGCTCCGGGACTCCCGCTGCCCGCCCGGCCGCCACGGCGGTCCCTCCGCACGGCATCCCGCCGCCGGGCCGCCCCGCTCCTGCCGCCAGGGCAGGGCTGCAGCCCACAACGAAAAACGCCTCCAACCAGCGGCGTGGACAAACCCGAACCCGGGGCTCACTCCCCGCCGCCAACCGCGTCCCCGCTGGCTTTAAGCCCGTCTCCCAAGGGCGCCGTTTTCCCGCGGGTCTCCCGCGGCCGCGGAGGTAACCACGGGCCGCTGTCCCCCGGCGGAGCCCCGGGGCCGGACCCTCCTCGCTCCCCTCCGCACCAGAGCCCTGATTCCCCGGTAGCCACCGCCCCTGCCCCGCGGCTGGCCAAGCCGAGCTGAGCCGGACCGAACCGGGCTGGGCCGGGCCAGCGCCACGCGTTGAGAGGCCGGGGAAGGGCGGGCTCACCTGCATGTGTAGAGTTTTGTGGACCGCCAGGGTCCTGGACTGGCAGAAGCCCTTCCCGCACTCCTGGCACTTGAAGGGTTTCTCTTTGGAATGGATGTACCTGGAAGGCAACCCGTGGGGTGAGCGGCGCTGCCGGGGGCGCGTGGGCCACACGACCCCAGACCCCCCTTCCCCAAACTCGACCCCCCCCCCCAGACGCCCTCATCCTCCTCTTCCTTCCTTTCCCCATTATTATTCTGTGTATGATTCAATTTCTTGGCCGGTTCGAAACATTTGCAATAACTCGTATCGAAGCGTGACCGCACTCTCTGGTGCCAGACCGGGACAGCATCTGCGCTGTCGGCCGGACCCGAGCCCGCTCCTCTCCGAAGGCGGAGAGGATTCAGCTCTGCGGCCGCGGGCGCCTCTCAGCACCGGCCGCAGCATGCGGAGATGGGTGGGGGATCAGCAGGGAAGCTCTCACCTGCGACCCACCCTGTTCCCTGCATCCCCCAGGGTCATGACTCAGGAGCACAAAAGCCCCTGGATCTTCATGTCCGGCTGCGAACCCCTCTGGCTCTCCCTCAGGAGGCTGAACTTCCCAAGCAAAGTGCAGGTTTCGGCTGCCCTGGTCCCTCCGTGACCACGGAATCTGAGCCGGGGGCTTTTCCCTGTGCTGTTCCCATGGCTCCTGGAGCCGCTGAGTCTCATCCCCCTCGAGCGGCTCACCCCACCCCGGCTGCCCACGGCCCGACCCCGGTCATGGTGGTCCCTCACCGGTGGTCCCGCAGGTGGTCCTGCCTCCGGAAAGCCTTGTGGCAGATGTCGCAGGTGTAGGGCCGCTCGTCCGTGTGGGTTCGCTCGTGGATGAGGAGGTTGTAGGACTTGGTGAAGTGCCTGCCGCAGAACTTGCAGATGAACTCCTTTTTCGTCTTGGAGGGCAGGCGGCCGCGGGAAGGCTTTCTGTCCGGGGACAGCTTGCTGATGCCCGACAGGGGCGAGGCCAGTCCGGGACTCAGCTTGGCGAGCTCCCCCACCTTGGGGGGGTCCTCCTGCGTGGCGGCCACGGCCAGGTTGGCAAAGTCAAATCGGGGCCTGTCCTTGTGCAATGCTGGGAGGACGTGGGCGATGGCCCCTTGCTTGGGGTGGAAGAGGTGCGTGGCAAAGGGGAGCGCGGGGAAAGGGAAGCGGGAGTCCACCAAGCCCTGCGCGGCCGCCATCTCCGTGATGGTAGAGCGGGTGATTTCATGCACATTGGGGTAGCCCAATGTCCAGTGGTTCATGTGCATGGTTTGCACGGCGCTGAGTCCGTACAGACCTTGCAACTGGTCCACAGCTGCGGGGAAGGTGTTCACAGCCTGGAGGAAGGAGTAGTTAGTGAGTTGCAGGGACGGGTGCAGTGGGATGGGGGCTGGCAGAGCCTTGCTTCCCATCTTCCCGAGGTGGGCGCGAGTCGGCGGAGCAGCTGGTGCCTCTGGATGGGCTTCCGAGATGGGGAGAAAATCCTAGGAAGAAAGAGGGAGAAAGGAGGGGAGAGAGACTTTTACTGAGAGCAGCGTGGTACTCCTTAGCCGAAGCGAGCGCAGCAACGGAGCCAGGGAGGGACAGGCACGGCTCCGGTGCGCTGCCCTGCCGCGGCCCCAGCGCCCCGCCGCAGCCCAGGCTCCCGTCCTCCGCCGGGACCGGCGGCCGACACTGACCCACGGCGCGATCGCTTCGACCGGAGAAGCTAAAGCGTCGGAAATAAATAAATAAAAATAGCGTTCCCAAAACACCCACCCGAAATTAAAATAAAAAGGAGAAAACACCGCACCGAGCCAGCCGAAGGAGCCGCAAATTCAAATTAAACGAATCGTGTGAAAACACAGGCGGAACAGACCCGCGGGAGGGGACGAAGCCTCTCCGCTTTCCGCCGCCCTGCCACCTTCCCCCGCAGCGCCCACCGCGGGGACCCCGGGGCCGCCTCCCCCATGCCCCCCGCGCCGACCTGACCCCCGGCGTCGCTTCCACCCTCCGCCCGGCCTCCTGCGGGCGCGGAGGCCCCGACCCCGACCCCTCCTGGCTGGGGCCTCCCCGGGATACAGCGGGGTGTTCACGGAGAGCCGAGTCAGGCCCGGGGGGCGGAGCAGGGGGGAATAAGCCCCGCGTTCGTCCTAGCTCCGTTGCTTATTTTTCTTCCTTCAACAACAACTCATTTATCAAGATAACCGAAGGAGAGAAAAGGAGCGCCTGCCCCGCACGCACACCTCCTACCCAGCCCCCCGCGCAGCAGCCATCCCACCGGCGGCGAGAAGAGCGGCCGGCCCGGAGGCCTCCCCGGCCCGCCGAGGGCCGCCCGGCACGGCGCTGCCCCGCAGTCGGCTCCCTCCGTGTCGCAGGGCCGAGCAGGGCGAGCGCAGCCCCGGCGGGACGGAGCCGTGCGGCCGAGCCCCCCGCACCCCCTCGGGCGTCCCCCGGCCGGGAGCTCCGCCGGAGCGGCAGGGCCGTGAGCTAATGAGCGGTGTGTGACTGTCAGAGGGTTTCACTCAGCCCATTCAACCGAAACCGCCGGGCCCGTCGCGAGGGGGTCCCCTCGGCGAACCCGGGACGACTCTCCCTTCACACGGGGCAGGGGGACATGGGAGCGGGGGACAAGCCCCTGCGGTTTCCTCTTTTTTTTTTGCTTTCGTTGAGGGATCACTTCCAGCAGCCAAGAGGCTGCCGCGACCCAGAAAAGCGGCCAAAGCAAACGCCGGGGTCTCTCTGGGCCTGTAAACAAGAGGTAGGGCCGAGGGTGACCCAGCACCTCAAGGGATTTGTGTGGAGGGTCTGGTAACGCGCAGTTTCCAAAATAAACGAGAAACCCTCCCCCTGGAAAAATCCTAAACCACCCGCTCCGAACAAAAACAAAAATTCAGGAAACTCTCCAAGCGCAGAGCCCGCGCTCCGTGAGCGGTGTCCCTGCCTCCCGGGCCGCTGCTGCCCGGCTCCTGCCGTTCCCCTGGCACCGCACGCACTCCGGCTGGAAAGACACTTTTCCATTTTTTTCCTAAAATACCTTTCCTCCACGTTTGTGGCATCTCATAATTGGCCGACTGGGGGAAAAAAATGTGGCAAGGAGGTCGCGAGTGAAGTGCAGTGCTGCCTACTCCTGTTTTCGTTTGCCTCGAGTCGTGGCTCTTCGGAGCTTCCTCCACTGCTTCCCAGTTTTCCTCGTTTGTGATTGTATCGACACCGGGGACAGTTATCGATACTATTATATATGGCGACTTTTTCGTTTTACTGAGGGGAGGTGGTTATATATACAGACTTAAAGATGTCGTAGTGTGAGTTCCTATTCGGTCTCGTCAAGGAACCGAAACAGAAGAAATTAAATCACTTTTCGCTGGCTGCTCCGGCTGCTCCTACCTCCAGCCCTGTTGTCTGAGGCTGGGTTTCGGAGCCACCGGCTGGGAGCTACGACCGAGGTAGGGGCAGTGTTTCTGTAGGGCAGAGCTCCCTCTGTTACAGCAGCGTTTGGTGGCTGTGTGGGGGTGTCATTGCTCCACGCTCGTTTTGGTGTCTACGAACCAACTCTGAGAAAACTGTTCTGAGCACGAAATCCTCATTTTAAGGTAGAAACTTTTAAAACTATACTTCTGTCTGAATGGCAGTACATCTGCTACTATTTGTATTTGGAGGTAACTTTAGTAAAACATATTTTTAAAAAGACCAGAAAGTGCCTTCGTACGTGATTTCAAGGCCATTTATATTAAGGTGTGTCGGGGCGCGGGGCGGGGGGGGAATTGAAAGTCAACCAAAAACGGATGTTACTTAAACCTTGGCACTTCCTTTTCCCTTTCCATTCAGAGAGCTTAATTAAATTAAGCCCGGTGTCAGGACAGCCCTCTCTACCTGCTTGCCGCCGACCTGCTGGTCCGGCCCGCGCTCCCCGTTCTTCCGCGGCGGGGCCGGGACCGTGTCCCAAAGGCGCTGCCGTCCTACCCAGGGAGCGAGTGGGCACCGGGTCGCCTCCTCTCCCCGACGGCCTCACCCGAAGCCGCGGCCGTCGCTGCCCGAGCAGCCAGGTATTTCCCCCGGCCGAGGTTTCTCCAGTGCGACCCGAGGCTTACTTAGCTCGTAGTCCATGCACGGACCGGCTTTTCCCTGCTAGGAGTTCCGCCTGAAGGACCTCGAGAGCGCATCCCGGGAGGCTGCCGTGGCCTGGCCTCGCACCAACGCGCCCCCGGCGCGGAGAGGGGACACCCGCACCCCAAGCCGCCGCGGAGCTGCGAACTGAAAGTAAACCCGGCGGCCCCGCGCTCCCGGCTGAGCGCACGCTCCGCTCTCGGGGCGGCCGCCCCGCTCCCGCCGACGGCAGCGGGCAGGGCGGGCCAGCGGAGCCACTCACCTACCGCAGCCTGCTGCTCCTCCCGGGGCAAAGCTGAGGCGGCGGCCGCGGCACCTTCACGGAGACATTAGATCCACAGCGGGGGCGCTCAGCGAGGCCGGGGCCCGGCGGCCACCGGCATGTTGCGGAAGGCTGGGCGGCGCGGCTGGGAGCTCTGGTCACGGCGGTCCCGGAGCCCCGGCATAGACCGCGGCCTCCCGCCCGCAGCCTCCCGCCTTCGACCCCGGCGAGGCTCGGCGCGAGTCTGAGCCGCCCCCTGCCCGGTCCATCACATTTCAGCGGTGACTGGCGTGGAGCGCTGTCCCCGCCCGCCCGCCGCAGCCGCCGGCCCACCCCGCGGCGCGCACAGCCCCGCGCTCGGGGCCGCGCCGCTCCGCCCCGACGGGACGGGACGGGACCGCCCCCGGCCGCGGCCCCGGCCCGCCCCGCCGAGCCGGCCCCACTGTTTACTTGTGTTTGGGTAGCAACTGGGCTTTAAAGTGGCAGGACGCCCCCCGCTCCCCCCGCGTCACCTAAGGTGACTTTTCCCTCCGAGAACAGCTCGACGCCCCCCGTCCCTCTGCCGGCAGCGGATATTTGCGCTCTCCTTGCGTCTCGCCGCCCATCTCGGCTGCCCGTCGTGCCACAGCTGGGGTGACATAGGCGGCCCTATTGTCGTAAATATCTAAAATAACACATCCAAACCTAGAGCGCGGTTTTTTGTTTTTTTTTTTTGTGGGTGCCCATGTCGCCGAGAGTGGATGCAGATAGTGCTCACGTCCAAATGGGCTTGTGGCCGTCATGTCGGGTCGCCCTATGCACCGTCAGCGATTCGGCGCTGCCCTTTCACTGCGACTGAGCCGCCTAAGGGCAGATTCTGGAAGAGAAGCTCTGCGGAGGTATCCGCATTCGCGGTGACTAAGCACGCAATCCCTACCTGGAACAGACACATAGTTTCGAAAGCAGTTTCAATTTATTACCGGGGAATTTACTGCTAAATGAGGCCGCCCTAACCCTCTTCAAATGTCTCGATTAGGTAGCTCTATTCACATTCGCCAATAGCTGCAATGCGGCTGGTTGCATATGTCGGCTTTGGGTTACATTTTTTATCTGTAATACTATCTTGTAATGTGCGTTATTTCAATCACATGTATGGGGAATTTATCGTATGATCTGGACTGGAAATTGGAACTAGAATTGGAAAAGGACAGAAATATGTCGGGGGAAATGGCACTTAAAGGATATCTTTGAAAAATTTTCAAAGGTAAGGTCTATGCTGGTAATTCAAGCCCGAGGTAGAGAAGAGGACATAAATTACAACTGTATGGGGATTTACTTTTTTTCCTTTTAGTGAACAGTAAGAAAAAATTAATCAAAGAGGGGAATAAGAGTCGGCAGAGGAAGTTTTGGCCGTGTCCCCTCACAGGGCAGCGCAGCCGGGGATGGCGCATGCTGCAGCCCGCGGCTGCCGCTGGCCGCCGGGGCTGTTTTTCGTTTCTTTTCATAGATCCCTGCTTCAAAAATGCTCTGTTTTAAATCCCAGACAGACTAAATAAATTGAATTTCTTCTCCCGGGCAGTGAGGATACGGAAGTTCACAATTCCGGGAGAAGGAGCGATTTCCTCGGTTCGGGTATGAGGTGGGTGCGGGCCGCCTCGGGGAGCCTGCACAGGACAAGGGCTCGTCGGCCGCGCCTGGGCTGGGGGAGTCCGGCAGCACGCGGGGGCAGGACCCGCATACTCTCGTTTTGCTTTCTCGAAGGAGGTCGGTTGCTTCAAGAACGAAGTCAGAAAGGGACTTTAGAGTCGCAATTTCTTCCCCGCACTGCTGGCGTCTGGATACCAAGAACAACACCCCCGAACTCAAGGATCAAAGGGAAATTGTTTCGGGAGAATCATAATTTCTTGCCTTTTACAGCAAATAGAAATAAGCCGCACTTGTGGAGGAAAAAAAAAAAATATATATATATATATGTATTTAACAACCAGCCAAAAATCAAAACCAAAATCTAAAAAAATCCCCAAACAACAACGACCTCCTCAAATCACAAGCCGACCAGACAACGAAAAAGCCTCAAAGTGGAGGGAACTCGGGAGGAGGACTGTGCGGTGCGACGTCACTGCCCGGGCTGTTCGCTCCCGGGCTGCTCGTGGTACCTTTCGGCTACGCCGCGCTCTCCCACCACCGGCAGCCCGTCCGCGCTGGCCGGGAGCACCCGGTGACCCCGGCGCGACTCCGGACTCCTCCCGGCCCGGCCGGCAGGTGCGCGGCGAGAGCCGACCGCGAGGCCCATCGGTAATGCCGCGTCAGCTCCGCACCAGCCGGAGCCCGGGCTCGCTCGGACGCCGGGGGGCTCCACGGCAGCGGCACCCGTCGAGCAGGGATGACACTAGCCGGGCCACGGGCAGCCGGGTCCCGCAGGAGCCCAGCACTCCCATGTCACCTTTCCGCGTCCACCTGGGGCGAGCCCCTCCCGCGCCCAAGGCACTTGTCCCGCTCGGCGGGGCCGCTGTGCCGGGCCGGGCGCGGGCACGGCCGGGCGGCGCGGGGGGAGCGCCGTGCCCGGCGGCCGCGGCCCGCGGTGCTGCAGCGCCGCCTGCAGGTCGGCGCCGGGCCCTGCGCGCTGCGCCCGCCCCGGCCGGGCCCCGGCCCCGCCGTGGGTGTCCCGGCGGACCCAGCACATTGGGATGGGTGTCCCGGCGGACCCAGCACATTGGGATGGGTGTCCCGGCGGACCCAGCACATTGGGATGGGTGTCCCGGCGGACCCAGCACATTGCGATGGGTGTCCCGGCGGACCCAGCACATTGGGATGGGTGTCCCGGCGGACCCAGAGCCGGGCTCTCCCCGCACCGCCCGAGAGACGGCGGCCGCGGGGCGCCGAGGAGCGCGGAGGCAGCACCGCTATCCGCGGGCGTCCGAGCGCTCACCTCGTACCTCCTTCTCCCACCCACGCGTCCCGCCGGTGCAGACATCGCCGCGGTTATCTCAGCCTCCCTCCGCTCTCTCTTCCTACACCGTGCCCCCCTCCCCCCCCCCAATAAATTCATCCGGAGCGCTGGATCCCGTCCAGGGGAACAAGGAGATAGGCAGTGTTTGTTCTTGCTGTGGGGAAGAGATTAAAGCGGTTCCTCCGCGGCCGTGAAGCTTGGGGCAAACCTTGATCATTCGCCCCTTTCCGAGTACAGAGATGGGAGACGGCAGTGAGGCCCCTCAGAGGCGCTTGTCGGGCCCCCCCGCGGGGCACTGTGCGCGGCTGCGGTGCGAGATGCGTGCACGGAGCGCTATCGGCAGTGGGGGGCCGCGGCCGCTGGAACTCATCCTCGCGAAAATGAATGGGGCAGGGTCTTCAGAGGGGGGTCAGGGGTGCGCCCGCAGCCGGCGTCGGAGGGAGAGGGGTCAGCGGGTACTCGGGCCGGCTCCGGTTCATGACAGGGGCTACGCCAAGGGAACGGGCCGGCAGCACATTCCCCGGTGCAGGGCACCGCTGCTCCCTGCTTTGGGAAGCGACCCGAGGGCCCCCGACGGCCGCTGGCTCACGGGAGCTCAGTCGGGGCGAGCAGGGCAGAGCGGTCGCTGGGCAGAGAGGGCAACCGCGGACCGAGCCCAGCCCTGGGCCAACCCCGGCTGACAGACAGGTCGTTGCGGCGAACGACTCGGCTACACAGCGAGTACTTATTTTTTTTTAATTTTTTTTTTTTTTGTTAAGGAAAACAGTGACCGCCCGTTTATCTGGCATCTGACTCCTCTGGTGTTTCTTGGTGACTAAATCATCACAGGCTTCGCTTCGATTTATTGGGTGGGATATTCTGTTTTGTTTTTACTGAACTAGTCAGGAAATGCCAAGATTTGACAAACAGGCGTAGGCGGCCGGGGACGCGGCGCTTGGCAGGCTCCGGGGGACACCGCCGCTGCAACTCCCGCTCAGCGTCCCCTTTTTCCCTTCTCGGACTCAGATCCCCGTAGAATATCGCCGCGATTTATCTCCATGAAAGAAGAAAGTAATTAAGCACGCAACGACCTCAGCGGGCTGGATACCGCCCGCGTCTCTCCCGGACGTTCAAGCCCCGCCACCCACAGGCCCCGGGCCCCTGCCCGCGGTCCCGGCCGCGGGGCTGCCCCTGGGCAGCGGGGAGCGGGCCCAGCAGCCTCACCCGCGGCACCGCGGCTGCCGCCCCGATGTGAATCGCCGCCGCAGCCGGCCCGACGGGTGCCTCCTCCTCCTCTTCCCCTCTCTAGGGAACACAGAGCCCCAGGGGGCTTTTGGTCTCCGGCCACTGCCGAGCCCCGGCTCCCCGCTCCCGAAGCTCCTGGCTCCACGTCGGACACGGCGGGGCTGACGGGCGCACCGGGAGAAGCGTCAAACCGCCTTTGGCCGAGTCCGTCTTTGCCGTGCGCACAGCGCTGGGGGCCGCTCGTCCCGCGGAGCTTGCGCCGTGGCGCAGCTACTGCCTCGGTACAACAGCGCCGTGCGGATGGGGCGATGGATGGTGCGGATGCCCCGGCTCCGCGGGGACCGGGGAGAGGACGCGGCCGGCTGCGATGCTGCTGCCTTGCCCCGACGGCGGGCCCCGAGCTCTCAATAAAAGGACTTTTCTAGCCTAAAATGCTCCTTCCCCGGCCATCAGCAATGAGAGGTTTTTGTGGTGTCTGAAGTGAACAGACATAAAGAAATACAACATGCCGTACCTTGCTATAGTTTGGTTTAAGCAGCTTTTCGGCTAAAGTCTTTCCTGCCATCAGCACAGAAACACTGAGCAGGGCTGTTCTGCGGAGCCACAGACACCCATTGCACACGAGTGGGCCCCTTTCCCATTGCTCCATACCTCACTGCCGAGCCCCCAAGCTGAGCCTTGGGACTGCGGAGGGTCCCTAGGCTGACAGGCTCTGCTTACTCTCTGGTAGTGGCATTTTCCCTCTCTTGGCAGACGAGTCAAAGGACACCTGCAAGGTGAAGGTCGGCAGGGCTTCAGGCTGCCTGCTGCACGGCCATGGGTTTGTAGACTACACTCCTGAGTTCAGGCTCCAATGAAGTTCTGCAGCTGCCTCAGGCCGAAAGGATCATGAAGTTTGCAATCTCTGATCCAACTGCTAGGGGGGAAATCTAAAAGAAATATTGTATAAAAGCGATAAATTGGTTTAAGAAATGCAGTTGTACTTTCGGTCGCATGCCTCGTAACTCACCTAGGACATGAGAACTCCAAGGCAGCAGAGAACAGATCCATATATCTTCTCCTGTGGCATATATTAAGTAACTCCATTTCCTTTTAAGAACTTGCAATATCCCAGTGAATAATTCGGTTTCACAAATAAAATTAATATTATAGGGTGTAAGTCAACAAACAATAGAAAAGCTCAGAGAGTTTTTTCCAGTTGTAAACATGCAGAATCCATCTGGTCATTAGATACATCTGTGGGTTAAGCACTGATTTGTTTATGCAAGCCTGATGCTCATGATACTTTTAAACTGGGACTATTCTGTTGAATGCATGTATACTATAATCCTCTTTTACCTACCCTCCATATGCGGGTTTCCTGTTTTCAGCATGCATTCTCAATGTGTAAACTGTGGTGAAGGATATGTTATAAACCAGGATACTACAGAGCATTTCAGATATTTTCAGAGCATTACAAGCACGGTGCAAGCATATGCAAATCATCACTTACAGATGTGCACAATGTCTGTAGTAATCTCTGTGAGTTTTTTTCAGTTCTTTGTGGCATCTAATTCAAAGAAAAGGACAATAATGGATATTACAAAAAACTAAGGGCAGATTCACTTCTACAATGTCCAGACAAACCTTACTGATGAAACCCTGCACTTCTTAATAAAATCAGGGCTTTTGAAGGTTAAGTTATTGAAGATTGCTGAAATACAAGGAAATCGAGGGAAAGCTTACCAGGGTAAGGCATTAGAAAGCACTTAAAGACACTGCCAAGGCTGAACATAACTCTGTGTCTCTATTCAGTATGATCCAAAAAGTATTTAAGTGCATGCTTAAGATCATTGCTACCCAGGGCAATATCTAAGCAGGTGCTTCAACGTCTTTATACGCCAGTCATCTGCTGCATGTGTGGTTTACTGCTGGTTTTAAATATTTACTTAATCAGGGATACTATTTTCAGACTGCCTCATAAAAATAAACAAATGAACAAAAGTTTATAAAAAACCCAAGAGCAGTTACTGTTCTAGGCAAGAATTTTCATCATGCTTGCTTTCATGTCCTTTTCCATGAGTTAAGTTGTTGGCACTGGTATCTGTATGACTACCTTGTTTTTGCCTTTAGTGCTGGTGTTCTCAGCTTCTACTGCCACCTCATAGCACCACTGTCTGCATCATCCTGTTGGGTGAAAGGACAGTGGCACTAACACAGAATCTGTGGATGCAATGCTGATTGATGCACTGTAGAGATTTTGCAGTGGAGAACAGTTAGAATTTAGCTTATGGCATGGGAAAAAGAGTTCTTTTTCTCCATGAACACTCCATAGCCATTGTGGGGAAAGCTCGGGGCAAGATCACTCTGGCATACAGTCAAAGCCACAGCTGGGAAAAGGAACAGATCAGTTCAAGAATAGAACTGAAATGGGCATGGACCAGTCAGAAGACTTTCTGGTAAAGAACACTCTTCTACCTCACTTTCCTTCTCTTCCTGTCGAGCTGAGCCAGTGTGTCACTGCAGACAGTCTCTGGTGTCTGGGTATCATGAGTCAGCAACAAACAGAAATCATGTGAAACCAGGACAAATCAGAGTGAAGATCCAGCAGTGGATTTCCACCTTCTTTGCTCATGGACTTTTGTTTTCTGTTCCCAGGATGGTATAGGTCTCTGCTCAGAGGATTGGCATTTTGCTTGTTCTCCTTAGTTCCCCTTCACAGACCCCAGGAGTATTTGAGGGACTTGGACGGGACTGTGAAGGGTAGGGTGAAGTTTGCAAATGGCCTTTTTCCCTGTTTAGTCTAGAGTAGATGGCATGGTCTGTCTCATAAACAGTATCAATGTTTATTTGCAGGATTTATGTTTGCATTAACTCTTTCATTTATTTGGCTTGCTCACCCTTGCTAGGCTGGTGAAAATTATTAGATGTTATACTGTTCTTTCAAATTCTCCCTTGGGAATTGTCTCCAAGAAAAACATAAAACCCATTCACTTCAGCACCAAAACTCATTTTAGCACCAGAGGAGTGCTGAAAGCCAAGGACACGACATTGAAGTAGAAACAGAACTGACTCAAGGCCTCTTATTTCCAGCTCCAGAGAAGAGGGGAATGAGATAGCCAGCCACACTGCAAACTTTCCAGTGCAATATATATTCTCCTTTTCCACTCAGTTGTCCTTGTGACTACTGGTTTCCCAAATGCAACCAGGAGCTTTTGAATGTCACTGTTGCCATGAGAATGTGTGTTTCTGAACTGCTGGGTGAACCCTGCCTGTGAAGGTACAGCACCCTGCACTTTTGGGAGGCTGTAGATGTGTGGAAGGGAGCAGAAGAGACCCTGGGGCATGGAATGCTTTGTAATGACAGCCTTCCTGGCTGTGATGGGAGCAAGGATCAATGGCATCTGCAAGACTAGGGGCTTTCAGGGAGCCTAGAAAGAATGCCTATTGAGAAATGTGAGGAAATCTCCATCATTAGCAGAAATGCTCGGGACAGAGAAATGAAAGCTGAATATAGAAACTGAAAAAAATATTTTTTGAATCCAGGAAAGGTACCAGAAGAAGACTCATGCAGCCATCTGAAAGGATTTTTTAATAAAATGTATCTTGTGCTTGAATTCTTAAAATCTTAAATCTGAAAATAGAGAAGTCTCAGTGAATTTAACCAGAGGGCTTTGACCAATATAGTGTGTTAAAAATTTATATTGGGAAGAAGCATAAAGTATAACAGTGTGTTTATTTCAGTGGGACCTGGCATGAAAGTCAGTCAGTGGCCACAGCATCATTGCTGACACTCATGAGGTCTAAAAAAGGGACCACCAATATAGGTCATTAGTTAAGGTTAAGCAGGGTTAACTCTGACCTTTCTCCAGTCTCCAAACAGGCATCTCTTAAGCAAATAAAAACCACAGTTATTAAAGAACTCTTAAACAACTACAATAACAAAACAGAGTGAAATGGAGTCGAAACTGCAGATCTGGTTTATTCAAAGCATAATATTTATACATGACAGATACTGAAAGGCAGCAGAACTAGTTTTAAGGACCATCTCTCTACCTAGATAGGGGAGGCATACTTTGAAAGCATCCTGTCTTTTGAATGACAGTGAGACATGAATTTAAGTTTTCCAAAAAAGTATTTTAATTCCTAGAGCTTGGAAATTCCTAACTGCTTAATAAAGAACAGTACTAGAAATACTCAGTGTTCTGTTAGAATCACAGGTGGAGCCTGAAATGCTAAAAGTCTGTTCAAAGCATCACTTAAGTCTGATCTAATTCAGCATTAGTCTCACATTATCTTTCCCAACCTCAATGGTTTCAAGATCTATAAAACCAGACTTGAGCTGATGTTTACTTTTACAGCTAATGGTTCCTCAAATCTAAAAGAACTTCTAAGAAGTAGATAAAAGCAGCTGCAAAAGTGATCTAGAAATAAACATCCAGAAGAAAGCATAACTGCAATCAAAGTTCCAGCTGTTCTTGTTTCAATTTTTATCAGTATTCTTTTTAATCAGGCACATTTTGAAGTCCAAGGCTTATTTCCAACAGCTTTTGTCCATATATATATGTATACACACATATATATGTATGTAAGCTCCTTGAAATATTACAGAAGTTCTGTTTCACATCAAAATACTGTACATTGTCACTGAAACTATTAATTTTCTTTTCCTCATCCCCCATGTTCTCTCTGGGCCCCTCTTTTGCATCTGGCATGTGTACTGATACTCAAGATGACAAATACTGATAACTGTGAAGCTGCAATGCTGCATACCTCCATAAGGCAAAGCTTAGCCAAAGTTAGTCATTGATTTATGTCCCATATTCTGTTCAACAGCATAAGGGGTTTATTTTCTAATTCCATACCTTTAATCCTTGCCACGTCCAACCCAGTGTATGTCAAATTTCCATCTTATTGTTGCAGCTGTGGTTTCTTAAAGTGAAAGTATGCTTCTTGAATGCAGTGTCACATTCTTCAGTTTATTCAGATTTAAATTCTCAGTTGATCAAAAATGCCTGAACTCTTCAAAATAAGATGGTGTGGGATTTTTTTCTGTATTATATGGTTGCACCAAATCCATAGAAAGTATAGTAACTTAAGCAGAGATAACACTCTGTAGGGGTGAGAGATGTAGAGATGAAGAGTAGAGATGAGAGGTGTAGAGATGAAAAGAAACAAACCGTGCACTGTCTAGGCAGTAATACCTTAGTATTACTTAGGGCAACTTCATAACACCACAGTAGGAGATAGCCCACAAAGCAGATTGGTTTCAGGAGAACTTGCATTATTTCAAAATAGAGCTGCAAAAATTTAGTATTTTTTTCATTACTTTAACTCTTTAAGGAGAATACCCAGTGCTCCCCCATGAAAAAAGGACCAGAGGCATGATGCTGTAAATATTGCTCCAGAAACTTGCAAGCAAGTCCTCTGCATTACCTTCCCAACCCTTTTGACAAGCCCTCTGTGGAGTGCTACTCTTCCTGCAGGTGAGCTGATGAAAAGGACCATACCTTTCCTTCAAGTCACTTCAGTTCAAAGTCTGGTACAGTAACTCAAAACCACTTTTATCATCTTTAAAAGCTAAGAGGTTAGTGTTCTCCACCAGAGCAGCTGACATGCGTCCAATTCCAGGAAAAGGCCAGAAAGTAGCTAAAAGCAGTAACAACTTAAAAACTGCTGCAAAAAATCTGCCAGAGGACATCTGTCAAAGTCCGAAGAGTTCCAGTTATGTATGATTTCATTTGATCCCAGAGGCTAAATAATGTACAGGAAAGATTTAATAATGTTATGCAGATTATGTGTGGAAATGTAAGAGGAACTGAATACAATGCCAGTTTGAAAAATCTTCATGTGCTCATGGCACTATTATTGCTGCACAGTCAGAAAACATAGCTTGAGCAATAGACTATGATAATAAAATTAAAAATTGGAATTGCTAGAATATTTACTCAGGTGAGGCTCTTTGATTAAAAAAAGATGACTTAATATTTTCTTTCTGCCAGGAAATTACCAGTGGAGAGAGCCCCATTCCAGTTTCCACCACAATAAGTTCCATTGCCATGTAAAAGCCTGACAGTGAAAATGTGGTAACCACAGATCACTGCTCACAATGTTCCCAAATGCCAGTGCAAAGGACACTTCAGCTACTAAATATTGAACAAAAATGAATGGCCCTCAGCTATCTCTGCTTGCAAGTTTGAATTACAGCGTCTGGCTGAACAACAATTGCTGAACTATAGGTACGATCCTTTTGCCAAGCCACTTCCAGAAGCAATAATTTCTGGCAGAGAGAGGGAAGAGGCAGCTGTACTGTAAGGGTGATGTGAATGGCAACCACAGGATCTGCCAAATGATACCTGTCAAATCTTCTGCTAGTGTAATGCTCTGATGCCATTTAACACACTTTAAATACTGGCGGAGGAGGGATTATTAAACATTGTTCTTAGCCGGCAGAGCTATGGGCTTCACCATTAAAAATGAAAACCAAACCAAACTAAAACCCCCCACCTGAATGCAGAAGTAATCATATCCTATCTGGCAATATCTAAAAACTTTTGTCTAGACTCTCACACAGGAAGCTAGTGCAACATTTCCTAGATTTCTTTAAGCCAGCACTTGTGGTAGTATTGCTTCAGCCAGTGTTTTTGTCTCCCTTGGGGTAATGGCTATACTTTTACCAGCTGAAAATTTATGCTTAATAGTTTTTCTTTCAGTGGAAGGATCTAAGACTTTTCCTTCCAATGCTAGACTTTACTTTCAGGGAGTTTCCTGATTTCTTGGGTTTCTCATTTCCTCTTGCTATTCCTGCTCTCATCTGTTTTGCAAATGGCCACCATAATGTTAAGCTTATCTAATGGCCAGGCCTTCAGCTGGAAGAATGCCAGCAACATTCTGAAAATCAGTCATCTGAAAGCATTCAGAGGACATGGCCATCACCTTCTCCCTGAACCTCAAACATAAAGCTTCCCTGATAAGCACACAGTCCAACACCATGAAAAGCAAGAGGTTAATCTTAAATTCAGATGTCACTTTAAACAGCTTCCCTCAGTGACACTCAGACACTTTGTTGAATTCATCTCACTCTACAAATTATTTTTTTTTCCAGTGTTTGGGATACTGGTTGTACATTAACACAGTAAAGAGTGACTGTTTCCCTAATGGTTTCACTGCAAATGCAGGTTTCACTACATTGTTGCTCCTTATTTCATTAATTGGAATACTTTTTTCCCCTCACTTTCAGGGTATGGTCCATCTACTCCTGGCTTTTGAATTCATGCACGGCCATGGCAGTTCCTTCCATCAGTGTGACTTTGGGCTTTTTTCACAACTCCTGTTGAGAAAAGTAGCAAGGGCAGAAGAAATTTCTTTCCCTTGGTAAAGGGAAGTTGAGAAAAATGCAAGATGTGTTCCAGGTCTTTATGCAGACATAGAGATCAAAATTCTCATGAATTTTGCTATTGACCTTGTTGAGTTCTGAATGCTATTCAAAAGGAGAAGTACCAGGTCTTTAATTCAGAAATTTGAGAAAAAGTAAAAAAAAACCAGCCCAAGGTCTGCATGACACTCTGAAGACCCAACATCTGGCAATAAATATTGAAGAAGGAGCTAAGAAGTTTAACTTTGCAAAAGTAAAGACAGAATTTTGTCATAACATTTATTTAGTTAAGATGTGAGAAAGAAGAGCTGAAAGCAACTCCTATACATCCTGTAGAGAACCAACACTGTAGGAATGTGTGGGAAAATTATCCCTCATTTGGACTTCTGTTGCCTCAAAGAAAATGAATTCTGAACCTACAGGAGATAGATAAAACAGACCCAAAGGAGGAAAGTGCAGTCTGAAGACATCTACTACACAAGAAGAGACTGCCCTCTGCAGTAACCTTATTTTGGAAAGAGAGCTGACAAGAGGAAGACCTGCTGTTTGCTGCAGTAGCTGCCTGAAGGGCTGGTTCAGTCAGCACTTAGAGACATCCTGAGAGCCGGCTGGGAAAAGTCTTTCCCAGCTTCCAGGGATCCCAGTGTCTCAGTGCTGTGGGATGTGCTACTGCCCACAGTGTGAAGGCTGCTGAACATCAGTCAAACAGTTTCCATTCTGATAAACCAAAGGACAGAGTAAGCAGAGAGGTGGGAATGCATGACAGAGCTAGAGGAGGTATCATAGTGCATAAGGTAAATGTCTTCCTGGAAAAGAAAAAAAGTCATATACTTAATACTGTTTTCTTAGAAATCATGGTATATCTTAGCTTATCTGTTTTGACTAAATGGGAACATATTGAGGAAGGAGCTACATATAAGTGAATTTAGTAAAAAATGAAACTTAAAACAATAGTTACACAGGTTAAAACAGGCACAGCTCTAGGGGTGTCAGCTGGTGACTTACATGGCCTGCAGGTCTGCCTGGTACAATAATTTCTTGATTAAACAAAACTTCTTGAGGCTGAGGAATCTGAATAATAGCAATGAGGCTTTCTCCAGCTCCTAATGAGCAGCATAAGGTCCTGTACTATCTTTCCTGTCCTAGGACTGAGCCAAACAAACAAAAACAGAATTTCTGGAATCCATTGCATTTCTGAAGGGCATTATTTAAAAATTAGACCGCAAAAGATTATTATCACAGGCATACCACTTTAGAATAGATTTCCTAGAAGCAAAGCAACTTTGGGGAAAACCTCTCAAACAATCCCTCTTGCTGTAAGACACCTGTTCTCCTTAAAGCACTTTTTTTTAGTGGAACTCACCCCAGCTGAATTAAATTTGTTTCCCTTGGGCCTGCATTTTCTTTAGCCAACACAACAGCTGCACCATGTGGAGATGAGCCACAAGAAGTGCAACAACACATGTTTGTGATTGCAGTATCAGCTTTGGCAGATTTCAGTGCAGAGGTCTTTAACTGCCTTCTATTAGAGAGCCAGCTTTGCAATATATACAACATTTTGCAATGTAGTAGCAGTAATATAGATATAGTTCTGTTTATTTCTAATACATGCTGGTACAGTAAAGCCAAAAAGTAACTGACTGTTACCCATAGCTATAAATATTGTATTAAGCACAACCTTTTCCTTTTGCATTTAAAAGTAGGATATTAAAGTAGGAAGAGAACAGAAGGATGAGTTAACTACAATAAAATCCCCTGAGGCTCCTGTACTAGCCGTTACCCAACCATTCAAAATGTGCACTAACTCTGTTATTTTAAAGCTGTAGTAAATTTAATCTCTCCAAGAAATTGCTGAATTCCTCAAAAATAATGCATAATCTTGTTTCAATGTGCTTTTTTCCCGTTCATTTCAGGAACAAGTGCCAAAAACTGGTCTTGTGTAGCCTAATGCAATATACTTTAGAACACAGTTTTGAAAACTGCTTTTGAGGCATTTAACTTAGAGCTTTTGAGTATCCCACACCCATCAAAATGAGGTACTTGTTTTTGAAAGACCATTTTGAAAGGTCAAGAAAAATGCCAGCAACATTTGTGTCAAGTGTTTATAATGTGTTGTTCCTGTTACTTTATGTAAAATCAGTGGTGTATATATTTGTGAGTATACTAACACAGTCGCGTGGTTTTAATCTTCCTACACATTTTCTCACTTAAAATTTCTATACCATTGCAATGCAAATTATACATAGATATTGGAATGTATAATACATTAGCAGGCAATGCATATTATACAACATTGCATAAGTGTCCCTGTGACTAGGAACAGCAGATTTTCCCACTGTCTAAAATTTCAGATGCTTAGTATCTATTCCAAAATAAGAGGACCACTTCTACACTGTTTCTCTTCTCTGACTACATAATTTCTGATCTAATGAACAAATGACACATTATTAAGAGGTTATTTCAAATAAATGGTAGTGTCTAATATGATCTGTCTTCAATGCTGAGTTTTCCTCCATCTTCCTGGGAGATGAAATGGGCCAAGTATGGAAATGCTAGTCAAGCAAAGAGCTGCCTTTATATTCACACTCCCATGAGAAAATCGGACAGCACCCTCTTTTAAGGACTGATCCTCAAAGTAGTATATTTGAAAGAAAGAAGCTGCTGATGTCAACAGATTTTAGATCAGGTCCTAGAGGTACTCTGCCTAGTTTGAACTGCATAGAGCAGTGATTTGATAAAAAACCTTACTGAAGGAGAGACACAGCATAAATTAAAACATATACTTTGGCTTTTTTATTCTGTTTCAGCTTTTCCTTGTTTAACATAGTATTCAAATTATCACATCCATTTTAAAATTAGCTTTAAGGAATTTATACTGCATATTGTTCATCTGGTAAGAGCAGCTTAATACCACCAGTATAACAAATTAGATCATGGAACTACAGAAGAGCTCAAGGATGAAGTAATAAAAGTTGTGTACTGGCCTGTTCAAGGTTACACAAAAACATTAAGCTCTCTCTTGTTTAGAAGACATTGAAACGTGATATATGAACACAAGAACGTAAAAGAAGTAATGCCTTTAAATCTTAAAATGATTAGCAGTTTTATTCTGTAGGGATCTATGGGAGGAGATGGACTCCACCCTGAGGAAGATAAAAGACTTTAGTTTTCTCAACTGGAAGGAGTGACTCATGTTAGGTGGAAGTGGTATGCATGTGATATTCCTTATGTGGTAAATTAACTGTTTCTATTAAAAAACCTTCTAGTATATGGAATTGCTCTATTTCCCTCAGCTCTGAAGGAAAATTATTCCACCAAAACTCTTTATCTTTTTGCTAACTCCAGGCTGGGTAAAAATGGGATGTTTTGATGGCTGTTGATAAATTCTCTTGTGGTATTAAATAAATCCATTAATCATCCACTACGAAAATTATTTTTAAGGAAGGAATAGTGGAAAAAGCTTAGTTCTCAAATTTAATGGTGTTAATTAGCTCTCTAGATAGTAACTTGCTCTGTTTTGCTGTGGATTTATAGCATTACCTATGTACACTTTAGTCACTTTGAAGTCTTGTTTTCAGCAGAAAGTTCCTCTGCTCAGTAGTGACAGCAGTTTAAGGACTCATCCTGGGTAGTGATGAGGACGCCATGAAACTCTCCCCTATTGAACCAAACCAAACCTGCTTAGAGGAGACTCAAATGAGTGCATTGTACAAAGTCAATTTTGTGAAAATTCATTATTTGCTGCTTTGCTGTTTCTTTAGCACACAGGCTGCTGTGGGAAAGGCTTCCCACTGCTTTTAAATGCAAAATGGGAATGTAAATGCAAATCTTAACATTTTTCTATAGATTTTACTTTCACTTTCCACATGGGACCTAATCTTGTAATCAGACACATTATTTCACAGTCAGTCATGAAATGGCCGTTATGTCCCTGAACTTTTTTTTTTTTTGTGAAGTTTTGGGACTGGAATTGTATTTAGGTTTTGGATTTTTAAATTTTTTTTTAAGTGTAACTGTATGTCTTATACAAGTAGCTTATTTGGACTTGAATTATGATCTTCTGGCATGTTTTGGTTGGGAAAGTTGGAAAAAAGTAAGAAACTGAAATGTGGTTTCTGGATTGTAAACCATTTAGATGAGTGATTCTTCCTCATAAAAACTTGCTTTTTAATATTTATGAAGCAAGCTGGAGATGCACTTCAGAAATCAATAGGAAGGGTTTTACTAAAAACCCCAACATGCTGTAACTGAATAAACTGTAGGCATCTCATGGCATTGCTTTTGTACTGCTCGGTATTCACAATGTGCTTTCAGGTTGTGTTGAGTTCTCCTCATTTTTTATTCTGTCATTTGGAGTCACACATACTTCCCTTACAGCACTTAGGTGAAAGGCCCACAAGGGCAATGAAACTTCCCTCCTTTGAATCAGAAAGAATGGGTCTTGTTAGCCTCTTGAAAACTTTATCCCTAAAAATTGTAAAAAAAAAATTAAAAATCCTTATCTTCCCTAAATATTTCTGCCATGTATTATTAAAATTCTCAGCTCAAGACCTAAAGGAACATAGGAGAAAATCCGGCCACCATCATGGTGGAAGCCTTGGGCATAAGGCTGTGTGTACTCACGTAGTTGAAGTTGGTTTCATGAAGTACTTGCTTCATCAAGTAATGATGATTCAACTTTTCTTTTGTTATTGATACTAGTTTCCACCCCTAGCGCAGGCATCAAGGCTTGCTAGTTAAACGTTATTTATTTATTCTCCAGGGTGTGATCATACTTCTTTGCACACAGGACAGCAGATGGTCGCTCTCAGAAAGAGGATGAATATTTTTGTGCAGAAGAGAATCCAGAGTAACCCTCAGTATTACCACAACAACCGTAATTGTTTCACAAACCAAAATGAGGTTTCATTTTTTCACATTAATGCAAATCTGTAGATCCCATGAGCACAATCAATGCAGCTGTACTACAGGCCCGGAATATCCTCTGTGGTCAACTGTAAATAGCAACTCTGTATCCATGGTTTATTTTTACCATAGTGTGCTATAATAGGAAAAATAGCAAATGGTAAGTCTATATATAGCCTGTTACCAAGACTGTGAGCTAAATGGTTAGTCAACAGTAAAATCCTATCCTAATCAACAAATGGCTTTGGGTCCAGTAATAATATTTTGGATATCAAAATAATGTATACTAGTAGTGAGAGGAATTGCAGCAGTGCAGCTAATATTTTACAGGTTTTTTATGGCTCTTTTTAATGTTAAGTAGGAATTTTGTAAATTATGGTGATTTTAATAGACTGGATATGGATAGCAGAGTCGATATTGTTGTACTTATATTACCTGACTTTTTTTTTTCTGCCTCCTTCTTTTGTTGGACCAGCAAAAATTAATTTTCCTTTCAGTGACATTGATTAACCATTAAATTGTGAACAGTTCAGGAAAGGAGTGTCCCCCCTCTCTCTGCCTTGTTCTTTATTTCTAAATTTATGTAAGAACTCACTATAGGAAAGTATAAATTTTATTCCAGACTTGAAAAGATGCTGTTCCTTTCTGTTTTATTTATGACTATTTTATGACTGACAAGGTTAGGAAAGTATACAACAAATTCTTAGATAAGCCTTCAAGGTTACTTCACATTAGACATGATAGGTAGGAAGAAAATACAGGCAGAAGTCAGTTTTCCTTATCTTTTGTATAAACAAGCTGGTATTTCATTCAAGGCCTTTTCCTTAACTTTCAGCATACCAGATCACTATCAGGCAGTCACAGGGAGAGACATGCAAACATGTTGTTGTTGACTATTTATCCACTGAATTATGAATTGGATTCTAAGGAAAGCAGGCTCCTGCATTCATTCCATCTTTGTACTTGCCTGCCATCCCCTGCCTTTCTCCCCTTCACAATAATTTGTGACTTATTTTACTAGCCTTAAACATGTTTCATGAAATGTTGGAGGACTGTAATTACAGTAAATTCCTATTTTTACAGAGCTCAAAGGTAGAGGAGAGAATGACCTGCTTGTGGAGCTGTTTACCCCAGAATGAGGGAAAAGTAAGGCAAACTCTGTCCTTACCTGGGTTTGGGATCACGCTGTGGACTGGCCTGCAGCCTTCTCCTGTGAGCCAAACACCTTATCCTGTGTGCTAATCTGCAGGTGTAATGGAGACACAACATGGAACTCCATTGGGAAATGCCAAAGTGGGCCAAGGCACGGTGAGACATCAGTGATGTGGAAGGATTTGAGGATAGAGCTGGGGGTGTGCTTGGGCATCTATATTGATTTTGTCAGTTTTGGTGTGCCAAGCAGGTGAATGGAACTGCATCTGGGATGGTAACTCCACATCAAGGGAGAGAGCACTGAGGGCCCTGTCTGTATGAAATAAATGGGGAGTACCATGGTGAAAGGGTAGAAGGCACATGGGAAAAAGAGCTGGCCTCTGAAAAGCACCACAGACATGATGAAGGACTAGGGGTATTTTCTCTGGGGAGTGTTCATGACATGTATCTCTTGGAAAACATGCACTATTTATTAATTCTGCTGTTTTACAGTAGCATCATGTATTCATTACAATGAACTTTGTTTAAATGAGCCTGATCGAATACCTTCTGAAGTAAATGCTGCTTTTATTTGCTATCAAAGGAACGAGATAAGGTCCCTGCTATAACATAGGTAATTTATTTGCATGATGTTTATGAATGACTTTGAAGTATATATTTGTAATTTAAATCCTAACATTAGTTATACCTGTTAGAAATGCAGACATGAACTTCTCAAGTAATTCTTATTCTTCTTAGTTTTATTACAAACTATATACAACTGTGACTTTTTTTTTTGTTCATATTTTTAGGGGCTTGAGGACTTCCTTTGTGTGTGTTTATATAGCATCTAATAGTTGTCCATGTCATCATGATTCTTGATTTCATTGCAGTATAAGTAATTATAATATAAATTATTTTATCTCTTTACAAAACAATATTATAATACAAAATAATTATAGTACTCAAAAACTAAGTATGGTCTTCATCCATTCTTTGGTCTGAGGAATTGTATTTGATGTTGATTCCAGCTCTGCAGAGGGGAGTCCTAATTCAGGCAGATAAATTTTTAAAGCGGATAAAATACTTCAGAAGAGAAAGAGTAATTCTAAAATCCTACATTTTTAGGATTGGGCTATATTAAGCCTTTTCTTCCTCAGCTGCCTTCTTAGTAGTGTTAGTCCTGCTGTTGGAAGAAATCATGGGAATACTCAGGTAGAGTGTCTGCAACTTCCTCATCTCCATCTTGTCTAGACACCAGCAATCTCATAGTATATTCATGCCTCCAGAACATCTAGACTTCTCTTCACTGGAAACTCTGAATGAGGTAGGAGAACAGAGGGAATCTGTTTTCCCTTTCAAAGTTCCTTCTTTGCCAGTGGCTAAGTACAGTATTGTAATGAATACTAAATCAGTGTCATGTTTCACAGCACGGTTCTCAAATTCTTGTTACAGGGGAAAGGTGAGATAGTGTTATTTATTCCAATGTCATTGACTAAAAATACTACTTGAAATTATAAGAGATGAATAAAGTGATCTTGAAAAATACCGTGGTACATATGTCATCCTACTGATGTTTTATTTTCAGTTTAAATGTACTTAGAAAGCTTTCTGGCAATTGCACAAGGCACAACTTAAATTTCTGTGAGAGAGGCATGGAATTAGTCCACACTTTTTTTTGGCACTGTCTGCCCCACTAGGTAATAAAGCCAGGCTACATTACTTCTTTCAGACATCTCAAGTTTTTTACACCCTTTTCTTTCTTCAGTGGCATAGATGGAGGACAGTCCTGCTCCATCTTCCTCAGTTACTGAGGAGTCAGGGTATTTTTTGAAGTGAGGACTGTGGTATTAAATAGTTTCAAATGAACAGAGACAATATCTAAATATGCTATTTTTTGTCTGGGAAAAAAAAAAATAATCTTTTCTTCTTGTCAACTGTTGCTTAAGGGAGAGGTAAGAGTGGCAGATTAGATTGTTTACCCTAAGTTTTTCCAGAAAATGAAATATATGTGTGAATGGGGAGAGGGAGCACTTCTTGGCTCTGTTTCTTTGTATTGCTGCTACAACTATAATATAGTACCTGTATTTTATTTCTAAGAATCCTTTTCCTTGCTTTAATGTGTAGTCTGTGGCAGCTTTGGCTTGAGATGTGGCAACAAAACCTGCCTCCTCTGAAATAATCTGGACAAAATACTGCCTTAAATATTTGTGTTAAAGGATGTGGAGAGAACCTCTGCGTTCCAGGAGTATTAAAGCCAAGTAGGGATGTCAGACTTCCCTTCATTAGGTGGAATTGGTGAACTGTAAATAATAATTGGTCAATGGGTGTAGCCAAATACCCTGTAGAACAAAGCTGGACACTAGCCACATGGCATTTGCTATCTACCTGACCTCACCTGTCCTTCAACTGGAAAATGGGACATCTTGTGGGATTCTTCCTCACCACTTTCTGAGGCACTCATACCATCACTCCATCTCAGGCATCTGCTGGCTCCTTTTCCTGGGTGTTTTTTGTTTTTTTTTTTTGGCATATCCTACAGACTGCTGTTTATGCTATGGACACATCTGGCAGTACTGCTGGTGAGCCACTGTGGCTTGTGGGATGATGCTTGGAAGAGCTCTGCATTAATCTGTTGTGCAAAGGAAGATGTTCTATTGCAGTTTTTCCATGACTCAGAAAAACAAAGAAACCTAAAAGGTCATATGGTGGTGTGTGATTTGTTTTGTGGGTTCATTCAATATTGCCATTGTGCATTTGGCCTGACCACAGTGAGTCAACTGGGTTGCATTGACTCAGACAAAGTAGAGAACTTGCACAACAGTAGGACTTCAGTCATTTTAAATTCCCTTGCTAATGCACATCAAAGAGACGAAATAACGTATGGAGTGCAGATTTTTTTATGAAGTGGGAGTGTTGTTATACTTGCACATCTAAAATCAGTTTGAAGTAGAATGTGGGCATCTCAGTGTTTTTATGGAACTTGCCTAGGTGTTTTACTACCTTGAACTTCCATTAGTCAGGCAAATAAACCTACTGTCAGGAAAGGATATAGAAATTGGCTTAAACATGTAAGCTTTTCTTGTATTGACTTGGCTGGATCTACTTGGATCCATCAGATCCAGTACATGAACAGCAGAAAGTCGAAGTCGTAAGGTAGTGAAATTGCAGCTGTCACACGGTGCTCTGGAGCCCGAAATCTGCTGTTTGAGTAATTACGTGACAGCTTCCCCTGCTTTGCAGGGTAACTTGTGTGCTTTGGCACCACACACCCAAGAGCCAAGCGCCGGCATTTTTCACCTCAAAAGCTTTCCCGTGTCACCCGAGGCGGCTGCGGGGAGCAGCTGCCCCGTCCTGCCGTGACTGCCATCAAGCTTCCCCTCAGCATTGCCCTGCAGCCGGTTGCCCACGAAGACTTTGACTTTCTGAGGAAGGGCTGGGTGCCACTGCCTCGCCTGGTGCACGCAGGCGGGTGAAAGGTTCTGCCGCCCGGCAGCGCTGCCCCGAAGCCATGAGGTGGCCGCGGGGGAAGAGCCGCCCTCAGGCGGCAGTGCTGCCCGAGGCTGCCCTTGCCCGGCGGCGCAGCGCGCAGAGCCGGGGGACGAGGCGCGGGCCCGGAACGGCACAGCGGGGCTGCCGGTTCGCCCGGCCCGGCTCGCAGGGACGCCCCACGGGCGGGGCGGGTTCCACGGGCGGACTACGACTCCCGGCGTGCCCCGCGGGCCGTCGCCGCGCGAGGAACGCCGGGAGCTCGGCAGCGCCGCGGCCTCCATGATCTTCCCCTCCCGCCGGCGCGTCAGCGCCCGCTCGTCTCGCGGTGGGCGGGGCTTTCTCGCAGCCTCCGCTCTTGAGCGACGTCCACGCCACCCTATCAGCGCCGGCTCTAGCCCGGCTGTAGCCAATGAGCGGCGCGGGAGGGCGGGTCCCCGCCGCGGCCGGAGGTAGCGGTAGTGGCGGCAGCCGGAGCGTGTCCGTGGGACAGCGTGGGCCCTGTGTTGAGGGGCACTGAGGTCGCTCGGGAGCTGTGCGGGTCCGGCGGGGCCCGGGGGCTCGGTCAGAGGCCCCGGGGGGCCACGGCGGCGACGGCATGGAGCAGGCAGCGCCCAAGAGGTAACGACCCTCTCCGATGGCCCCTTCCCCGCCCGGGAGCGCTGGCAAGGCCAGTGTGAGGCCTCGGTCCCGGCGTCTGTGAGCGGGCGGTGGGACAGGGACGATGCTGAGCCTTGCTTAGCGGCCGGAGGGAAAGTCATGTGGGAAAGGGTCTTCTGTAGGGTGGATGCTATGAAATACTCTCGCTAGTAAATGCCCCGGTGGAGACGAACCCTTCAGGGCTGCTTGAGTTAAGAAGATTTTTAATATGAAGTGAGGGAAACTTGGTCGCCGAGCAGAGTCCTCTCTGGCCTAGGGGTCTCTCACTCGATAGTTCAGGAGCACAGACGAGTAGTTCTCCTTTCACGCTGGAAAGTGTCCTTGTGTTCTGCTGCTGGAGGGATGGATGCTTGTGGGGGTGGGCGTTGCATAGTTGCAATTGCAAATCAGGGAGTGGGAAGAGGCAAACCCCAAGAATATTCCCACAGTAGATGTATTTTCTCAAATACATAGGCTGTCAGGTCATATTAATTACTGTGCACGATTTTAAAAGTAATTTATTATTTGACTTGTTAGTGCATAAAATAAGTTTGCTTTGTATTAAATTTAAATTTAATCATATATTTGAATTGGAACAAGCCTTTCTTGGGTGTAGTTGTACAATACACGGACTGTAGTTGTGTGGTGTACAGAATGTAGTTACATGGTTCATATATATATATATTTACTATCTTTGAGCTCTGATTTTACTTTCACTTCCTGATAATGGAAAATCTAGAGACTACACAATATAAAAATTTGTGGTGAAGGATATTAGATCATTAGATCATTTTACATTATATACATTATACATTCATCTTTAAAACCTTTACATTCTCCATTCAGAACCTTTAAAATTCTTGTAGCTTCCTGTAGGATGATAGGGCTTGAGAAGAATGTAGTCTTGACCATCTGATGACTTCTCCTCCAATAACACATGGAGTGACACTATCTACTGTGGGAAGCTTTGAAAAGGAATTGGTTTGTAGTTTCTATCTAGGGTGGTTTTAGCAGGCAATGGGGTAAAGAGTGACAGGCCTACACTACTTTCAGGCTGAAGGTGCTGCATATCTCAAATGAAGGAAGTAGGACAGGCACCAGCAAAACTTTAGGAAGAGAAATGGAAATGTCTGAGGACTAATCAATGTCACCAGCAGCAGTGGAAACCTTGGGATCTGGTGGTATCACAGGATTGAAAATCAAACTGTGAAGTTAGCATAACCTGCCAGATGTTTTGGGGAAGATGTTGCATTTTCTGTAACTTTATTGCCTAAGCTGGATGTGTGTGTCTGGCCTAACTGAAACTAAGAGATGTTTAAATACTGGATTAGGTCATGAAAAAACTAGATGTGGGAATGTCTAAACTTTAGCATGTTTTTATATTCCATGTGTTTTTTGAAGCTTATTTCTGGAAATTCGTGATGAGAACTCAGATTTGTTTCTTTAGTGGAAGAAAAATTTGAACTCAGTTTTTAGTAAGATATTAACTCAGGTTATTTCTTAAGATTTGAAGCAAATTTTTCTTGACTGTAGATCATAGCCCCTTTATTGGTAGTTTTGTAGAGTTTCCTGATTGTTGGTATTCCCAGCTATTCTAGGCCACCCCCTTTTTCTGAAAGTCCAGAAGAAGTGCAGCTTATTTTTTGTGGGCTGAATTTTTGGTGCTGTCCTTGGATGCAGTCGTGGTTTGAAATGGACTAATGTTCACTTGGCAAAACAAATGTGAACACTTGAATTCTTTACTTTGGTGCCTGTTGTCCACAGTAGCAGTTACTGAGAGGGATCTGTTGGCATCATATCTGTAGTACAAGACAGCCATTTAGAGGTAGGAAGATTTTCATATGTACACAAAAAAGCTGCATGGATGTCCTAGAATCCCAGTGTTCCCTTCGAGGTATAGGGCACTTCTCTTTAGAAGAGCACACAATGCTGTTATATAAATCTTTAATACAACCCTTCAGAAAGTAGCAATGATGATGCCAAAATGGCATTCTAGGCCATTGTGACTTTTCAGTGGAGGTGCTGTAAAAATACTTCACCTTTTTCTTTGACTAATGTACTGCAACAGTAACACAAGACTTTTAAGGAAGAGTCCTTTTCAGAATATTTTCTACTTTAAAAATAATTTAGAGTAGATGTTCAGATTTTACGTTGAACAATTTGTACAGTAGTTGACACAGAGTTTTCTTGCATCTGAATCTCTAACTGTACTTTAGATGTGCTTTATAGTTTTTTCCCTCACTGGAAAGGAGATTCGCTCTTGAGATAGTTACAAAATTTGCCTCTTAGTGTTGTAATTTTCCTTTGTTGTTATTGTTGTGTTTTTCTGTATCCTTGGCAAGCTCACATGTGAGGATACAGGTTGCATATGAGGGAAAAACAAAATAGTTATTGACAGAATTTTCTCAAGTGCATAGTTTTTAACCTTGTCCATCTCCTGCATGCTTCTGCCAGATGAATGGCTGCCTAACGAGCATGAGAAGTGTTAATGAAGGTATTCCACTCCTTTCTTTAAACTTGAGTTTAATGTTCATTGAAAAATACCACTTTTCAGGTTTTCTGGGAGGAGGAAGAACTTGTTCATAGTATATGAACTGTGTGTAAAAAAGTGTGTTTTTTAATGTTTGTGTCAATGGACATGTTGGCACTTGTCAAGTTCCTCCTGAATATGATGGGACAGAAATGTTTGCGCTTTGTTGGTAGAATGCTAAATGTAAGTACACAGTACAGTGGTGTAAACTGTCTTAATCTTGCTTCTACTTGTGCAAATGCTGTGAAGCAGATTAAATGTCTCAAGGCTTCCACATGCCACCTCTACTTCAGATCACTGCAGTGATTTCTCCTACTACCTTCTCTTTCAATATATCAATATAATTGATCCCAGCCATTCTTTTTAAATGTTTCAATGTGTTAGTTCTTCTGCACAATAAACCACACATATTCATGTTTCTAGGAGTGGCTGGCCAGTTTTTTGTATGACAGTAGTTGATGGCTTTGTGTTCTTTATTCCAGGTTTATTTTTATTTTTGAACTTTCAGAGATAATTTTTTTTATCCCTATCTCTTTAGCACATCACCAATTTATTTTGTAAAATCTGTCTATAATGACTATAGGATACTTTACTTATTCCTTTTTTTTTAATTTTTGAGGAAGAAATCTCTTGCTCTTTCATGGTGCACTTCAGATTCTTCTGATCTTACTGGGATTGGTGCCTCTTACATTTTCTAGGTTTTCATTTTCTAGAATTTTGCTGATGTACTCAATGGCAAATAAGATTCTGGTCAGACTAGGAATTAATGTCTTCTCTTATGAACTGGATTTATAAAAGTATAATTATTTGCTAGGATGTATTTTTCTTGTTAGGAGACTAGATGTTATGTGAAAAGTCAAACCTTCTTAGAACAAGAAAATCCTTTTGACATGTCTTTCCCAGAGGTATAGTTTAGTTAGTCCTTCTGGTTTGAGGAACAGCTTCCCTTCTAGAAGACCTTTAAAATAGCTCATAATCACTACCTGATAGTTGAGATTCTAGAGAAAAAACCCAGGTTTTAAAATGAACTTCTCTGCCTCTTCTTTGGACTTTCTCATACATATATATATATTACACATACACATATGGCACTTGTATCCTTTGGCCAGAGTAAAGCAGTGCCTTGATATACTGATTTGTTCTGTTTTAAATGCTTGTGTTATGAAAGCAGAGGATGACTGAGGGAGAGAGGAATGAGACACATTCTATCTTTCTCTCCTATTGTTCTTGTGCCCTGTGTCTCTTCATTTTTGCTTCATGCCCCCTCTTCACCTTGCCCCCTTCCCCCCACCATTAAGAGCTGATGCTGAAATTTTTGATGTGTTTCTCTGTCCCAAGATTGTTGCTTGCTTCTAACTAACAAGATAATATTTCTAGTCTCTTCTTGTATTCTGCTTGGTGCTTTCTAGCCAGTTACACCAGTTACTACCTTCTTCCTTGTTTCTCATGGATTCATAAATGCTTTCTTTACTGGAGCCCTTCAGGGTATATCGCGTGATGTTTTGTAGTTCAAGAGCTGAATATTCTATTTAAACATCTAGAAACAGAAATCATTAGAATGTCTGAGTCATTAGGATTTTTCTGTGGTTCAAAGAACTGTGGTGTTGATACTATCACTTGAACACCGGACCCAGCATCTGTACTGTTTCAGTGTGTGTGAAGAAGTGGGAGGTGCTTTGAGCAGGGTATTTGGTGATGGCATTCCTGAGGCTGACATACCTTCCTTACTGGAAATAGGTTTTTTATTAAGCTGCCTTAGTGCTAACTGTGATTTGGTCTCATAACATGTTTGTCAGAATTGGATAATATGAAAATAATTTTAAAACTGAAGAATACTTATTTCTTTGATCTCCTGGTTGCTTCTCAAGTACTCTAGATAATGTTATTTGACAATGACATTAGTTTTGATCAGTTTACGGCTGTTTGTGATTGTTTCACTAACTCTTCTCAGGCACTCACAATGTCTTGGCATTAATGGTGCTGTTGGAACCCTTTTGGTATGGATTTTTTTTTGTTTTTTTCTTCTTTCTCATTTTAGCAGGCGTTAGTCTTTCAATGAGCAGGTAGAAGTATTCTCTTTGTGGGCATCTTCAGTCAGGGGTACTGTATGCTTTCTCTTTTCTTGCCATTACTAAAGTAACAAAAAAAGTCCCTTTGCTTTTCTGTCTAGTATGTCTTTTGTTATGCAGCTCTTTGACTGAGAGACTCAGCTAAATGTTATACTTTTTATTTTTCAGGGCTCTGCTTATATTATAAACATACTGTGCATGGGGTTTTTTGGTGGCAAGAAGGAGATGATAGCAACAACTTATTCTTGAATGTTGCCTTTGCAGTTGCATATACTCTGTTCAGAAGGGAAAAAACTTTGGAACAAAGAAGCAAAATGAATGATTTATTACTTTAATACCTGCCTGCAAAATATTTTTTCCTCTTTGATTTGTCTCAACACATGCTTGTTCAATAATGTAAAAAGTGCCTTTCTGCAAGGTATAAGTTCTTTCTAGTGTCTAACCAGCAGAGAGAGTGAAAAAGACAACAGAGGTTTTTGTTCTTGTAGGCCATTTTTGCAGACGTTGTTTAGCTGTTTTCACTTGAATTTTTTGCTGTTTTTCTCCATATTCATGAGTTGTGCCTTTTCTTTGCTGTGAAGAGTTTTAGTTTCCCGAAACACACAGACTTTCCAGCTTCTTTACTGTTTCCTGTAGCAAACTGTATGGTCTTTATAGTAGTTAATGCACCTTTCCTTACCAATTGTGGATGCTTTTTGTATTCATGTGACAGTTCTTTGATGTATAAATGTGTGCACTCATGTGCCTTCTTCTTGCCTTGCTTCCTTTGTTTAACACCAATCCGTATGACTTGTGTGCTTTAACGATTACTTTAAATTTTTTGCTTTTACTTAGATGGTTGGCAATTACAAGTCTATTTTGACTCATGATTTTGCTCATTGGTCAGTCACTTTAATTTTTATTAATTTTGTATATCACAGAATTGCATGTCCTAATATGAAGTTGTTTTTTTTTCATATCACTCTTCTACCACTCTTAGATTTGTCAATCTTTTCTGTCCATGCCCTCTTTCCTTCTCCTATTCTGTATTTGTTTCTAGAAAGTGTTGTGGGATAACTTACTTTCCATAAGTTCTCACTTATCTGCCATTCTTCAAAGTTTCCCTTTTTTTTAATCCCCTTTTCCTCTTCCTGCATATGGAATACATTGTCTATATTTAACACTACAGCACCAGCTATTCTTCAGTTCATCTACTTTATTAGTACCCTTGGCTGTCATGTCAACTTGTTACTTTAGCCTTGCAGCAAAATTCCCTATAACTTTAAGGTGAAGGATTTTCATGTTGCAGCCACCCGTCCCTGCTGCAGTGTGTGTGTGGTTTTATTTTCCTGTGCTATGTTCGGTGTTAGCTCTAGTGCAAGCTTGCAGCCAAGTTGTGTTTTGAGATTTGCCAGGAGTCTGGGGTCCTGGACTCTAGCTGGGAGTGCTAGAGACCAGGGAAAGGCTAGAACTGTTTGTAAAGGAATACAAATGGTGGTAAAAGGGGGTTGAAAGTGCTGGAAGAAATCATAGGGTGTTACTGAGTCATTTGAGACTGTGTGAGAGAGAGAGCTAAGGGTAAAATGTGGTGGTGGTGTTATGTAATTAGGGATTTTGTTGCATCCTGTCCCTATGTGCATTTACAAAGATGCAGGAAAAGCTGCTCCAACAGCTCTTACAGTACTCAGCTTTTGGGATTTAAGTCTTCTGCTGCCACCTTGGAAGTGCTACCATATGCTCCCAGAATCATCTTGTCTTCAGAATTCTGCTTTTAATGATGCCATTCACTGGCTGATGGAGGGGTACATTTTACTTCATGTGGCTGAAGGACTTGTTTATAAATAGAGAACAGTATGGCATCCTCTAAGCAGTAGGGGGCATGTGTTTGCATGTGAAAATTCTTTCTCCCTCAAACAAATAAAAAACGTTCGTCTTTCTTTTAGCAAACTGAAAAAGCTAAGTGAAGATAGTTTAACTAAGCAGCCTGAAGAAGTGTTTGATGTTCTGGAGAAGCTTGGTGAAGGGTGAGTACAGCTATTTACAGGGGCGTAGGATCAGAGGGAAACAATACATAAAGCATATGTTGGAATATTAAGTTACAGAGAAAGTGTCTGTAAATATCCTAAGGAATGCCTCTATAGACAAGTTTTACTTCTAAAGCAAATGCATGCATCATAGATTTCCACACTTTCCCTTATATGTTTATGCATTTTAGATGTCTGTTGTTTGTTAACACAGCAAATGTACTTGCACCTCTAATGGAATTTGAAACTCTAAATCTTGACACAAGATTTCTTCAGTTTTGACAAAGCATTCTTCTGTCTTTCCTGAGGTCCTGGTAGAACTGATCTTTTTGCAGCCTGAAAAATGCTCAAATTTCTGCATGAGCATATGGCTTCTGTGACTTTTTGTGCATAATGGAAATCAGGAGTTTGTCTTGTTTTTTAAGATAATTGTCTCCTATTTTTAGGTCTTATGGTAGCGTGTTTAAAGCAATACACAAAGAATCTGGACAAGTTGTAGCAATTAAACAGGTGCCTGTGGAGTCAGATCTTCAAGAAATAATTAAAGAAATCTCTATAATGCAACAATGTGACAGGTAGGTAAGACATTTCTATAGGCTTTCTAAGAGTCTATGTAAAAATGTATTTGTACTTGTGAAAATAGCCAAAATATAAGCAGCTGCAAACTTTTTCATGGAAAGTAAATTGTCAAACAGAGACTTCTTAATTAAAGGAACCACTTTGTGGACCTCCTTCTCCTCTCCTTAGTTTGGATTGAAGGAAGTACAAATAGTGTACATAACAAAAAATGTTGGAAGAATAAATACTGGCCTCTGCTTAGAATTCACCATGCTTGCTTCACTTTACTTGCACTGTTAAGGTCAAAGGTGACCATTTCCTTTAAATGTCTTAGGCTTTGTGAAATTCTGAGTTAGTTTCAGAAGATTGATAAAGATGTTTCTACCATAAGATGTATGGCTACCATACATTAACTTCCGGAAGAGTATTCTCTTGGCTGCCTTTTTTCTGCAGGAACATCCCTTTTAAAAAGTGAACAATCTTGTAGAAGTGCTGGTGGATTGTTACCTGACACTTGTTCACAAATCTTATGATTGCAGGTCTGTCGTGGTTTTAAAGCAGTAACTAAAAAAATTACTTATTTCTTGCTATGAGATATAGATTAGAACAAGAGCAAAACAGGCTTAAAACTTAAAAGGAATAAAGAAAGTTTATTAACAAAACTACAAGAACAAAAACACCAGAATAAACTTCCAGAAAACCCTTTTATCTCTCACTACTTAACCATTCTCTTGTACACGTGACTACATAGAGACAAAACCTTTGGAACTTTGGTGTTTAAAACAGTCCCAATTCCTGCTACAGTCTTTTCATCAGTCTTTGTAGAGAAACAGAAGTCTCCTTCTGCTAATCTATGGAGTTTCTCACAAGAAAACTATTTCTGTTATAGCTTTCTATTTTTCTGATGCCAGCTGCCTGGAAATCTTGTCATCAGAATTCACTCCTCCCATTTCACATCACTGAGGTGTGTATGGGCCATGAGTCTAGGGGTGTCATTTTAAGGATGAGTTATTCAAAGGCAAAAGTCTTCTTCATCTGTCTCTGTGAGCTTCGCTGGAAAACAGCTTTCTCATTGCCCCCCAAGGCTTCAAATCTTCGCTTCACTCTGTTCCAGCACTTCACTGTATCACAATTACTCTACTTTTTACTCAAAATCCACACTTTGAACACTCCATTCCTCCCAATATACTCTGTCATGAATTAAAGGAGTTTTTTTCAAGACCTTATTGTCCATCTCCATAGCTTTAACAGAAAAATATTTCAGCTTATAAAAGCATCTCCTTATTCTCTACCTTTTCTGAAGCTTCTTTTCTTTACTGTCTCTGATAGTTTATAAAGTCTCTTTACATGTTGATTACTCTCTTTTTCTCTCTCTGGATTAAAGGATTAATCTGCAAGTCTCATCTAGGTAATGAAAGGGTTAAAATCTTGCCCAGGCTTTGTAGATGGTTCTGTGATCTCTGCCAGAGCAGCAGCTGGAGCTGTCTGTGATGGAAGATTCTTCATGGCTGCTCTGGAGAGTGTGGTCACTGCCGGAGGTCAAGAGCTTTTTTTCTTTCTTTACTCGGCAGTCTCTGGTGAATTCAGTCACGGCAAAAACTGCAGCCGAGCCAGGGACCGGCCTGGCCCGGCCAGAGCCCGGGGCAAGCCCCGCAGGCCCCATCTCACGGCCGGGAGCCGCTGGGCCCAGCCCAGCCCCCGCCCGGCCGCATGGCCTGGGCAGGGAACGGGAGGCCAGCCGGAGCTCTGTTACCTTCCACAGCCAGGAAACAAAGAGAACAAGAGAGCTCTGGCTTTACATCTTAAGGAGGTGTTCACAGGTTGATCTCAGTTTTCAGTGGTTAAAACTGCTGTCAATTCTTAGAAATGACGGATAATTGGTCAGGAGAAAAGGCTCCCATCAGTCCCTAACAACTTCAACTTCCTTAGCTCCCAAAACCACCTTAAAGGTAAAGTCACCCCATGACAAGGTCTCATAGAAATGGAAGCCTTGATGCAAGGATGCAGAAATTACTTTGCATTTTCTGTTGTTTATGGAGTTTTGCGCTGCAACTTCAAAATCAGATTTATTAGTGTCAGTCTTTAAGCAAATATGAACAGTGTTTCGAGATTGCACTGCACTTGTTTTGAAAAGATCATCTTGTCCTGATTGAAATAATACCCAGTTGTTGCTGGGAATACTGGCATAGTATAAATCTGGTAAGAGATGTTTACAAAAATCACTGCGTTTTCTTTAGAAGTAATATAGCCTTCCTCACTTCATGAATTTATAAAGAGCAAGATCATTGTGTCATGCTTGTAAATGATAGACATCTGGATTAGTAAGGAGCAGACTGATCCACCTTTCCTTCTGAAAAGGCAAATTCATTTAGTGCTAACAGTTGCTCTTAAAATAAATAGTTTATTGATAGTGTTGAGCTGTCTTTTTTTTAAGATAGTGTTTTAAAGATAGTCATGTTGCGGGAGGCAACCATAGGTCCTCTCTTCTTCTAATATCTGTTGTCTGTATGAAGAATGTTGCTGCCAGAAATGCTGATCCTAAAATACAGTTCCTTGCAACAAAACAAAATAGTGTTTGATTCCACCCCACGATGTAGGTGTTCTGATGAGAAACCACAGTCTGAAATCTCCGTATCTCACACTTCCTGACTTTTTGGGAGATAGATGACAATTGAACTGTAGCCTTCTTCATTAAGTTCCTGCAAAAAACCACACTCCAAACCTTCAGTCTTTTATTTCCATAAATATACCATCTAATAACTTATGAAAGATGATGCTTTTTATTTTTACCATGTCTGTTTCTGCCTTTCTTTTGCAAGTGACTCCAAGGAAGCATTATGCCAAGTGATAAACTGATGAGTAGCAAATCAGTATGTTCTGTTTCTGACAATGCTATCACTCCACATGAAATGCTTCAGTATGAAAAGCATTTGCAAATACAGATCATTTCAAATCGGCACTAGATTCTCTTTAATATAAAAGTGTAGCTCTGTGTTTGAAATAAGTTCATTCTTGCAAAACTGGGAAAACATGGGTGAGTTTCCATGTTATTTTGCTCTGGAGAAAAGAAAACAAGGCAGTCTTTTTAAGAAGAGAAGCATGCAAGAGAGGCCTTGGAGGAGGGAAAAACAAAGCTTTTTGTCAGATGACTAATATTTGGGAAAACTGTCTGTGTTTGAAGATTGCTGAAAACTTACATACATAGTAGTGCCTTTACAGTTTTATTGAGTAATCATAATTTACTCTAAAAAGGCATTGGTTAAGCTAATTACAGATTTAAAATGTATTTGGTTGCACTTGCTCTTTAGCTGTGTCAAACAGTAGTTTTTAACAACAGGTGTGCTGGTGATTTTGTTTTTTTCTTCTAAGAATTCATCTATTTATCTAACTTTTTTTTTCCATCTAGTCCTTATGTTGTCAAGTACTATGGCAGCTACTTCAAGAACACAGATCTATGGATTGTTATGGAATATTGTGGAGCTGGCTCTGTTTCAGACATAATTAGACTGCGTAATAAAACGGTGAGTTGTTGTATTTTGTTGGTTTTTTTTTAATATATATACCAGTTCATAAAATCAACTTGTGAATTAAGATTGGAAGCCAGAATAAAAGCTGGAGTTACAAGACAAGATCTTGGCTGATGCCAAGGGGCCTATCTGTGCCTTGATTCCCAGGAAACAAGCTCATGCAGTTACTGACTGTCTTTGTGCCTTCCTCTGGGGACTGATAACCAGCAGAAGCAAATGCATTTTGAAATATTAAGATCTTGAAAATTTCTTGAAAATTACTGCTTTGTAGAAGGCAAAACTGTGTTTCCTTTCCCCTACCCCTTCCACCTTACAGTCTGTCAGCAGCCACTTAGTAGCTACATAGTTTGGAAACAGGCATAAAATTTTCTTGCTCTCACTCACTAATTAGGGAGCATGAGAAGAAGCCAGCATTACGCAAGGAATGAAATGGGGAAGAGATGCCAGCTGAGGAATGTGAGAGGGAACCAAAATGAGGGTTGTATGGAAGTGTCTTAATGGACACTTAATGTGACTTATAACAGCAGTAAATAGAAGAAGCCTATAGTAAGCAAGTTTTGTTTTAATTAAGAAACAGCTTCTCTGAAAAGTGTTTTGCTCTAGGTGTAGGAATTCAACCTTGAATTCCTTTGAGTCCGCTGTTTTCAGTAACAGACTGTAACATGAGGTATTCTTTTTACCAGCGCATACTCTGAGATGACAATAGCTACCGGGCTTCACATTTTGTAAACACTCCCTGAAATGTTCCTTGCACCTTACTTGGGAGCAGAGGGGGAAAGTAAAGGAGAGAAAAGCAATGTGTATGTTTAGGACCCAAGACATAAAGGAAAATGGAATCAGGTTTATTAGGAAGTGGAGGTGATGCCAAGACTAAAGGGAGCCCCTTTGGAAAAGGTGGATTGTATCAGGGCTGCTGTAATGTGATGGCTGGGGAAAAGCCAAAACCAATGTGAGATTGCTGGAGTTTTGCAGTGTTCAAAACTGGTGTTCTTGCTGTTGTATGTTATCCAAGGATCAGTAGCTTGAGTAAGAAATGGCACAAGCTAGTCCAGAATTTAAAAAAAAACAACAAATCATAACCCATTTAAAACAGAATTTAGAAAATAAAAGGCGCAAGCTTGTTTGTCCGTTGATAGAAAATGATGGAATTTTTATTTTAAAAAGGTGTGCATATGAATGTATGTATACTTATATAAAATCAGGCTATCTACTTTTTCTTACACCTGTGGTAGGATATTGACATAGTAGATCTATTAAACATTTGAGGGGAAGGGGTATTAGAGTCTTGGAGCAAATGCATACCGATGATCAGACGAACTGTCTCTACTGCTGTTTGTTGTTAAGGTTGATATGATTAAATAGCATGAATTCTATGTTAGGAAACAGAATAATCACTAAGTACATAGATACCGATGACAAAGCTTTTGTAAAGGCAAGTCATGGAGTGCATGGCTAGTAGAGTTCTGTGAAGGAGTTGGTAAGGACACAGTTAATGTTGGCTGGTGTAAAGTTGGTTGGACGTGCTGAAATGTTTATGGACAGACTTCCACACTGGAGGCTCTTCAAGCAAATACAGCTGTAATCTGGAGTAAATTTGAAGTTCTGTCACAGGTGGGTAATTGTTTTAAATATAAAAAAGAGGGTGTTTTGGCATACTACTTGGGTCTGTGCAATCCTGTTTCAGAAAGATGTTAGAAATACTTTATATTCCTAGTGGTGGGAACTGGCAAAGACTTGAAAGGCTTTGTGGTACTGAGAAAATAAGCACAACTAAATGTCAAGAAATACATTTGGCTTGGTGAGAAAGGCACAGTCTTTATATTCAGGTTCATGAGCACTTCAGCTTAACTTTTAGAAATAGTTGAACAAGTAAAGTGGTTGTTAGGGACTGCAGTGGTACCAAGGACAGAGCAGAGCTATGGAAGTTTAAGAAGGTAACAAGGGTGATGTGAAGGAAAGACTACTTCTCTAGAAGCATTCTCTAGATACCAGAAGCATTTGGGTATTTCTGTGATGAGAAGAGGTACATGGAGGGAAGAGACATGGTGAAAGGTTTTGAAAACCATGTGTAGCTTGGTCCTTCCAAGAAAATAAGATAGGGGTACCTTACTGTTTATTACAAAACAAGAGATCACTTGTGACAGTAGATGCAAAGCAAAAATTTTTTTCTTTACACGATGATGATAGTATAGATAGTATATAGATATGTAACTGTATAGTTATGGAAGTTCTTGTAGATGCTGAGAGTTGATTTTCAAAAGGCAATTAAATAAGACCAGGAAAAAAATGACTGTGCACTCGAATGGGTAATGACTGGAACATGGACGAGAAGTCCATGTGCTTCAGATCTCTTGGAAGGTGAAGCAGAACTATCACAGTTTACTTGGCATGTACTTACATTCAGGAAGGCTACCAGGCTGGACAGAATTTTCGTTCTGGTGCAGAACAGGGAGTGTTCCAGTGCCTATAAGAAAAAAATAAGCAAAGAAAACTTCTCCATTTCTCCTTTGCTATGCATCTGTCTTGCAAGTTTTGGGAGATTTAGGCAGAGGCTTTGGACTTGTTTGAATTCTCTTGTTGTTTGTGGAACTGATCACTCAGACTGTATGTGATAGGAAGCTTGTAACTATTACTGGAATGAGACTGCTTAAAGTACTTGAGCATTCTGTTGATGACCTTATATTTTATTTATTTATTCATTCATTAAATGGAAATAAGAAATGGTTTTGTAATAAGAAGATAAATATCTTCACTTGCAAACAAGGAGAGAGTTGTTTCTTATTTTGTCAGAACGTTTACTGAATAAGTCAGACACATAAGAATTGTGTATTCTGTAACTTTCCTAGATTGTCAAATGAAGACTGTGGCTGAGCCAAGGAAAAGTTTATTTCTGGCTTCTTCATATTAAAGGAAAAAATATTGAGAAAGTTGACGTAAGAACCCTTTAGTGCAGTGGCCATTAGGATTATCATTTGGACTTGATCTTAAAGGTCTCTTTCAACCTAAATGATTCTATGGTCATTATTAAGTTATAGGAAAAGGTGGATTTCTCCTCCTGTTTGGGGAGGAAACATTAATATGTGTTTGCCCTTGTTGCTTGTCTCTAAAACTAAGAATTTATTGATCATCTTTTTCTGTTTTTGTGGTTTCCCTACTTTTTCAAAAACTGTGCTTGTCAAGAGAGTGAACAACACTGGGTTTTGTTCCACTGCTCTAGTGGACCAAAATCAAGGGAAACAGAATTGAAAATTAGGGTAATTTTTAGTGACTGTTTGGAGCTTATTCATATGGAGAAGTTATCAGCTTGGAAAGAGCAGGTTCTTGTCCAAGAGGCCTATGCCACTAATTAGAAGTTAAATGGACCCCTTCAATTCTGCCTGGAGTCTTCTAGTGTGCCTGGCAGATCAGCAGCACTTGAGAAAATTCATGGTGCTTGTTAGCTCATCTGGGGTGTGGTGTTCATCAGTCCTGGGCAGCAAAGCTTACATCCAGTTTTGTCTACTTTTCTCAGAGACTGGTTTGGTAGGTACATGTATCTTAATACATTCAGGCTGTGGGTTGCTGCCAGGAAGGGCAGTTCTGCTGTTCTCCAACCTGACGTGTTCCTCCTGCCTTTTCCATGCCTCAGATGCAGTGATTGTCTGTGGCTGCAGAGTGATCTTTGATAAGCTTGATGATATGATGGGGAAATTTCCTCTCTGTCCTCCCCACCCTCCATGAGCTAACTCAGGACTTACTGTGGCAGCACAGTGGCTTAATCTGATGCAAGGAATGAGCAGTGCGGAAAGGGAAGGAAGAGAATGTACAAGACTGACTTTCAGTGTCAATAGAATGAGACAATTACAGTGTGAAGCAACACTGAGGCTTACTGGATGCTCTTAATATAAGGGAGAATACTTAAACACAACCAACCTTGTCCATCTAATGGTAATTAAGGATGCATTTGCTCATCCACTGATCATGATTAACTGAGTCATTCTAATCCTGACTTGTTGGGGACCAAAGAGTCAAATTCAATTGGCTGAAACATACCAGGTAGTGGCTGTGTTGTAGGATTATCAGACAAACCTGTCTTATTTGGGCCAGTATTGTAAGTAACAAGTATAGGGATGGATAGCTGCATATGTACTGTGCAGTTGGGCCCTGAGATGGTGCATTTTGTATCTAAAATTGCTTCCTTTACATGCCAGTTTATTGGTTACATGTACAATGCCTCATGTACTCTTAATGATTAGCTTCTGCCATGTTTTCTTAGCTAATTATTTTTTTCCATGTGTTTAAGTTCCACCAATTCAAGTGAGTAGTGTATCCAAATCTGTGGATGTTGTATTTAATGTCCTACTGGATTTGCTTTGTCTGTATGTTACCATGGGAATCGAGGGTAAATCTTTTGTTATCCAGGCTAAAGACATTTTGCTCTAAAGGATGTTGTTTTGCAGTTTTAAGCAGTAATGTTTCTCAGTAATTTCACAGTTAAAATAGTTCCAATTTGTAGGCCTTTGCTTCATTCAAGTTCATGTAATTATTAGCCGTAAAGCAGCTATCTAGGGCCTAGTTCCTCTTGTGTTTTTAAAGTAACATCTATCGCAGTATAACTTCCTCAGTTGAGCCCACATTGATTAATTAATACCCAGGCAGTCCATACACAAAGATTGAAATTCCTTCTGCACTGGCTCACTTGCTTATCTGATCTTGATCATGATGGACAAGTCCATCCTAGCAATGCTGCTGACCATGTTCTGACAGCGGGCTATCCAGGTGATGAATTGACTCAGTGGGCTCATCAGCTGTCTTATTGTTCAGAGACTGATCTTTAGGCTAACATTGTTGAATTACTTTTCTCTGCAGCCAGGCTGAGAAAAAGGAGGAAAGAACTTGATCACAAATGTCCTGGTTGGCTTATGCTGTGTTTAGCCTTATGGAGCAGGGTAGCTTCTGCTAGCTTCTGCAGTGCAACAGTGAGATTATTCAGTGCTTGTCTAATAGAATCCTTACTATGGCTCTGAATGATTGACTGTTACATAAATACTGGGAATTAGTTTTCCTTAGTTCTTTAGGGTAGCATTGTAAGTTCCTTAAAAAATGGATTGTACTGTCTGACTCTCAGAATGATAGACCTTTATTTCAACCTTGCATTAAACTGTATTCACCTGCTTGGAAATTTGCTCATGAAAAATACTTTTTTTCCCCCAAGCTGAAAAATCTTTGTATGCCAGAAATAAGATGCATGTTATGTGTTGGCTAATTTTTATGGAAAAAAAGGAAGCTTGAGCTACACTGGTATTCATCTGTTTCTAAAATACCTATGTATATATCACCTGCAAATACAGTTGACCAAAAACATTCAGAAATGGGGAAGTTTCATGCATCATCCTCTGGTAAACATGCTTTGGGATATGCTAACTGTCCTCTCTTCCCCCTTTTCTACAGTGTTAGCTGATCATGCTCACTCAGTGAGGAATAATATACTGTTAAATTATACATCCTCTGAAGTCCAGTGTTTATTTGTAAAATACTATAACAATTGCTCTGAGAAGACAGAATTATCTCTCCCCAAACTTTATCTGACCTTCCTCTTTCCATTAAGAGAAATACTCTTGTTAACTTGTGCCATGAACATCTACAAGTCAGTTCTAAGAAGAATTTGATTCCTGGATGATTTCTGTAGTTTCCTACAAAATGTTTGAATTAATTTTGTGGGCAGTCTTAAAATTAGCCATGTAATACTAAAATGCTCAGCATCATATAATTCACTTCCTTTCTGTTTAAAAACTGTAATTCTTGGAAGAAAGCTTACAAAATACTACTTCAGTGCTAATGGCTGTATTTGCTGGGTTTCACAGTGTTTATATTTACTACTGATCTCTTTGCAGTCAGGTCACTGCTAAAAGATGAGAGAGACGATAGCATGTTGAGGGGGGGATAGGATTTTCACATTTTTTCTGATCTGAACAAGTTGGCTAGTTGCACAGTCAGCAGATCTCTTTTTCCTCTTCACCCACTTCAGAAAACAAATCTCTGGAACTTTTGGGAGAATAGCAGAAGTTGCATCTGTGGTTTGAAGTCAGTTACTCATTTTTGAAACTGAGCTGCTAATGATTTTTCAACTAAAAAATTGTGAAAACGACTCAATGCAAGCAGCAGCTTTTTTTTTCCTCTCTTGTAAATAATTTTCAGTTAGTGCCAATTTTAAGTTGCTCGAACAATAAAATGACCATGTAAACATAGAATTTGAAGAAATTTATAATAAAATCTTGCAATAGAAGGTAGCTGTTTAAATGAATGTTTAATCGAGTCAGTCATCTACTGGTACCCTCTATATAGCTTATATCACAAAACAGACAAAATTTTACTCCTTTTGTAATAAAGGGTGGAAGTTTAACCTTTTTGCCTCCCCACAGTGCTCTTTCCCCTCAGAAGAACCCCATCATTGTTTGCCTTGGAGAGCCAGAAATATCAGCTGAATTTTTAATGTATTTCCAGTTTGAGTCAACCTTTCTGCATATAAAGTTATAATCTGGGCAATAAAATTTGTCTCCATTCAAGGAGTAAAGCCAAGTTTTATTACAGTCTTCCACATATATTTTATTTTACAATAAAAGGATCTTTTTAAAGTTTAGATGGGTTTATTGCTATATATTACTGTGGTGAGGAAGTGGAGGAAATGTAGAAAAACTGCAGTTAAAAGAAATGTTACTGTTTTGAATTATATTTATTTTAGAGATAGTAAGGAACGAAGTGAACAGTGTGCCACTGATTTGGAATAAGTGATAATTTTAATTTGAAAAGGACCTCTGGAAGCCAGCTAGGTGAATCTACTTTTCCAAGGAAGGATGTCCAGTTTGTGTTTAGGACCTTGCTCAAATGAGTTCTAACAATCTGAAAAGTGAGGGACTCAACAGTCTCTTTTTCCAGCCCCATGAACTGTTATTTCTTCTTGTATGCTTAGTGAGGATTGTTTTGGTTTGTTCTTGCCCCTCTAGTCCAATTCTAGCTGGACTCTCCAATTTACTTTCTTTTATAGCAGCCTGGAACTGAGCACAGTGTTTCAGATTTGGCTTCACAAGTGCTGAATAGCGGGGAATATTTTCTTGACCTGACTGTGCTTTCCTAATGAAGGTCAGTCTATGGTTAGAGTGTATTGCTGATGTTGCTGACTGATGTTCAGCTTGTCTTCTGGAGCCACCCAGAACCTTTCCTGCAGGAATGTTCCGTGCCACATTGATTCTCAGTCCATACTGGTCATGACATGGGGTTTTTCTATCCTGGTGTGGGACTCTGCTGTTGTTGAACTATTGTATTTGTTGTTGAGCTAATTCTTCCAGCTTGTTGAGATCCCTCTACAGCCCTGCCATGTTTTGTAGTGTATTGGCTGTTTCATGTCACTCACAAACCATGATGGGGTATGTTCTTGCTCATTGTTCAGGTTGTTGATCAAGATGTTCAGAGTATTCACCCTATGGTCAGTTTCTGAGAACATTGCTTATAGTTGGCTCTTGGTTATGTTTTGAACTGTTGAGCCTGGCAGTCCAGACAGCTGTTCCTCTACATCTTCTCCATGATTCCCCAGATTTAGTTAAAAATGTATGTATATTGGAGACTGCCAACAGCCTTGGTAAATTCAGATGAAATTATATCCTCAGTTTTTTCTTCATCCTCACAGGAAAGTGATCATAATTAATTTAGCATGATTTCCTTCTGGTCAACTTATGCTGGCTGTTTCAAGTCATCTTTTTATCCTTTGTGTGTATAAAAATTAGTTTCTCTGTAGATTTCCCCCATAATATTTTGGGGTGTGAGGATGAGCTGATCAGCCTGTAATTCCTCAGGTCCTTCTTCTTGCCAATTTTGAGGATGATGGTATTGTGACACTTTGATTGCTGTAGCCTTTTAAAGTTGATAAGAGATAGCCTTGAGTTGATATTAGCCAGCTCCTTGGCACCTTTGGATGTATCTCGTCTGTTCCCATGGACTTGTATTTGTCTAATTTACTAGAGTAATTCCTAACTTGTTCCATTTTGCTACTAGGCAGAGACAACTGAGAGTCAAAGAAATCCTTCTAAAGACTGATTCAAGGAACATGTTTGGGATATTTCTGTGTAGCTTGTCAATAGATTGTCCACTCAACACAAGGTCTTTCTTGTGTTTATTTTTAATTTTCTTTCTTTTTTTTTCTGCATATAGACCAATACAGTCTTCTTGCTGTCCTCTGTTTTGCTGTCCCAATTCAAGTCTGCCCTATTCTTGGCCTCTGTAATTAAGTTCTTTACTATCCAGACAATGCTTCTTTATTTATCTTTAGTAATCTGTTTCTGCTCTTTGCATGCCTTATTTTTTGCACTTTAGCTCCATTAGGAATTCTTAGTTCATTCAAGATGGCCTCTTGCTGTGTTTACTTAACCTTGCATGCCAGGAAAGACTGTTTTCATACTTCTAGGAGGTTGCCCTTTATGCTCAGCCAGCTCTTTGTTGGCTTATAAGATTGTCCAAGGTACCTTTTGGTGACACTGTCAGAACCTGTGGGGATGGTATGAGCAGGTGTGTAATTTGTGAGCCAAGTGATCTATTTCCAAATAGATTTCCATACAATGGTCAAGTTGATTTTAAACAGTAACAACTCAGATAAGTGCTTCTTGTTAGAAAGGCATACAGTTGTATTCTTTTAGCAGACCTGTAGTAAGGGCTTCCAGTGAAGTTCTTGATGTTATTCTTGTCAATAAGAGGACTTTGACTTTGCACAACCAAACTAACTACATTGGTGCTGATCACAGCTCTGTGTAGACATGCCAAAGCATGTGCTGCTGAATCATAGTTAAAATCTGCACTTAGTACAGTGCTGAAGAGGTTCTGTACTTTTCTTTTACTTCTAAGGTTGTGCTCAACATTTGGTTCAGTACTTCATAGATAACTTACAGAAAGCTGGAACTTGGTAATGAAAGGCTGAGGAGTCTGACTTCCATGTTCTGATCAGTTCTTGATCTGCCTGTGTCCGTGTTATGAATGTTAGCTAATGTTAAGCATAGGAGCCTGAGATTTCCTGAAATAGTTTTTCCTATGAGCCACTAGATATGTTTTAGATAATTTTATGCTGCTGCAAGGCTGTAGTAATTCTCTCAAATTACATATAGAAGATTGATGTGTTAGTACCATCTCAAATTCTCCAGTACAAAAACATTAATTTAAGGAAAAGAGAAGATGACGTCTCTTGCATATTATATTCAAGAAATATTATGAAAGTTATATTACTGGGATTAGGTAGTGAACAACAAATTTTAAAAAATACTAACACTGATCATCACCTGTACAGGATATATTTCTAGTTATGTTCTAGCATATTTTCTATGTGATTTTATGCTCAGCTTGGGTCTTATGGTAGTAAGTTCTTACTCTGTCCATTACTGTAATACTGAGGTGTCTCCTTAGATATAATATAGGATTAAATAGAGACTATCTGAAAGTCTTAGAACAAACCTTGTTGTCATTAGTAATGTCACAATTTGGTACTTTACTCCAGGACAGAGGCTGTGATTTTGTTCAAAGAGCACTGTCTTCACACATAGCATACAGATCTTCGTAAAAAAAAGAAGTCTGAAGTGTAGTTGCCCTGAAAGGGAGGCTCAAAGAAAGCAATTTCAGGACAGTGTAGTTTGTAACAGATAGTGGGAACTAGAATCTAAGACTGGCTTCAAGCTATAACTGTAACTTTAACAACTCTTTTTCTCTCTGAAGATTTCTGCCTTAATTCCTAAGTTAGATGTCGAATATTACAAATGGGAAGGGTACTGTGGGAACCATCATCTTCTCCTATGCATATTTGACCATCTCTCTTGCATCTCAGGGTTTTTGTTAGTCTAGCCTTGTCTTTGTGTAACTGAAGAATAGGAGAGGTGCGTGAGGATAGGATGTGAAATGAGAGTGGACCTACCCCATATGTTCAACCTAATCAGAGTGTTTAGATGCAGTAATCTGATACTTCCCGGAAGCATCAGACTTAATGTGCATGTATTAGTGTAAAAAGACCAGCTGGGAATGGACTTAGTCAGTTAAAACAATTCAGCTGACCCAGACCCCTTTAGAGAGGCCTCAGGAAGGAGAATGACTGTGTGCAAGAGAACCTGTGGATGAGCTGTCCCAACAGCTGCATGGATTAGGTGGTGTGTGATGGACTGGATAGATGTACCCTGCAGTCTCCCTTGTGTGTGGCATCCATAGCCACTTAGATATATATATTTGTGAATTAGATGTATAATTATAGATTATTTAATTAATACAGTTAATTAGATGTATAATTATAGTCTCCTAAGAGATGTGGAGAACTAGAATTTGCTGCTTTGCTCCAGATTTTGATTTTTAAGATTGGCTTCATGTCTAATGTATTTTATGTAGGCTGTTGAGTTGTTCACTTTTATCATTCACATTCTTTTTAATATATAATCTGTGTGTGGTTTTGATGGTGAAGGATTAGAAGCTGCTTCATGGCTGGCTCTTATTTATAGAATAGCACCAACCCATCAAAGGGACAGCATACAGGATTAGAAGTAGCCAAATATACCAAACAGATCAATGTTCCACAAGGTTTTAAGTGAGGATCTTGACATGAACGGAAATCAGAAACAAAGAAGGAAGATTATGATTGTGAAATTGCATTAAGGTTCAATGTATAGAGCTGTGCTGGTGGAAGAATGATGCTGTGTATGTAAAAGCTCAGAATAAAATAGATCAACTTTTTTACAGGAAAAATACTGCCCATATAGGTTGATCAGGAATAAGAGAATAGTGTAAGAACCATACATCTAGGTCAGGATAGCAACATTGACTGGAACATAATTTTGTATTAATATGAAATAATTTTGTTTGTTTAAATTGTTCTGTGTGGTAATTATCAATGGCACTGCTTGTATGTCAATATCAAACTACTCCTAGAAGTAGAGAGTACTGGGTATTAAGTAGATGCAAGCTGTGTGCTGTGACAAAGCATGTAATGGTCTGGTTCTTAGCTGTTTGTATGTTGAAAGTCACTTATAGGGGCACAGACACTACGCTACCTATACAGCAACTTTTAAGCATGCTTATGAGGACAGATTCTGATTTATAGTAAAGAAGGGAGGAGACATAATTAGGAAGCATTTTGATATGGATTTTAAGAGTTTATTTGTGGTTTTGTGAATAAATGAGTAGGAGCTTTGGGTCTGTTTTTATGTACTTTGGTCTCTTGTTACTTCTAACAATTGGTAGGCCACCTCCATTTATTTCCCCAAATTCTGTTAGGTTTGCATTACTTTGTGTGTCAGTTAGTCTCTGTGATGTAAAGAAGAACTGTATATTATTTTTTGTCACATTTAAAAAAAAAATTCAGTATTTCCCAACAAAACAGTTTTTTTCCTATCTCAAAAATTCAAAGACATAAGGTGTTGATGCATTTAGGTAATCAGTATTTAGGAATGTGTCCAAATGTCCTTTTTTTACAAGTTGAGTATGATGGAAGACATTGTAAAATCCAGATGGGGTTAACTGATGTGCTCATCACAGGGAAAAATCCAGAATAGAACAGAAAACAATATTTCAGTTATAAGGGTCCTACAATGACCTGCTGCCTGACCAAGTCAGGGCTGACCAAAAGCGTGTGTTTGGTACAGCTCTAAACCATTCCCACCTATCCTATCCCTGAATAGCAGGGGGAAGAGCTCAGCACCTCCCTCCCCATGTCCCCTCCTCAGGAAGCTGTAGAGAGCTGTGAGGTCACCCCCCCGTCAGCTCCCTTTTCTCCAAATGGAACAAATCCATAGTCTTCAGTCCCTTCAAGCAGGACATTGTCTTCAGCCCTTTCACCACCTTTGTTGCCTTCCTCTGGACACATTCTCATCCTTCACCCTCACTCTTCAGCTGTGGGGCCCAGAGCAGCACACAGAGCTCAAGGCGAGGCCGCAGCGAGGCTGTGCAGCGGGACAGTCACCTCTGTGACCGGCTGGTGATGCTGAGTTTGATGCACCCCAGGAAGGGGTTTGTCCTCTGGGCTGCCAGGGTGACTCCTGGGTGCTTGTTGACTCCTTCTGGGTGCTTGCTGACCAGCATGCTCAGATCCCTTCCTGCAGGGCTGCTCTTGAGCCATTACTCTCCCAATTTATGCTTGTCCCTGCGTTACTACATCCCAGATGTAGAATCAGTCATTCAGGCTTGTTCAGTTTCATCCTGTTCATCATTGCTTAGTGCTCCATTCTGTCCAAATCTGTCTGCAAGGCTTTTCATTCAAACAGCATCTCCCACTTTGGCATCCTCAGTGAAATTTACTAATGGTTCATTCAATTCCTGCATCCAGATTATTGATAAAAGTAGTGGACAAAACTGGCCCTAGAATTGAGGGAACATCATTAGTGACAGGTCAACAGCCAGATGTAGCCCCATTCAGTACAACCCTTTGAGCCCTGCCCTTCAGCCTCTAGCTCACTGTGTATCTGCTCGTCTTGGAGAAGGATGCCATGAGGAACACTATCATAAGCCTTACTTAACTAAAAACCAGTATCCACCACTTACTTTTCCTTCACTGTGGGTGGATGATCTTAGGCAAAGGTATCAAACAGGACTTTCCCTTTGTGAACCCATGTTGACAGTGCTTGATGATTTCATTGTTCTTTCAAAGCCTTTCAGTAGTACCTGGAATGATGCTTTCCATTAGTTTTGTAGAAACTGAGATTAGACTAACAGATGCACAGATTCCCAGGTCTTCTCTCATGCCCTTTTTGTAAATTGGAATAACACTGCCTAGCTTTCAGTCAGCAGGGACCTCAGCCACTAATTTTTCAAGAACTAAAGCTAGTGATTTAACCTCCTTAAGAACACACACTTGCCTTTTGTTCAGACAGTTAACTAACTTACTTGTTCCTTAGTAGTGATATATTTTGGAATTTGTGTATTTTGGGGTGATACTCAAAGTTTAAATATAGGTAAGTCGGCTAAAACAAACAACCCATGATTTTTTTCAAATTTATGCAAATGCGCCTAATTTTGTTGTATGGAGTTGTAAATTATACTAATACAGAATCATTGAATGGTTGATTTTGGAAAGGATCTCTGGAGGTCATCTGGCCCAACCAGCTTGCTAAAGAAAGCCCATCTATAGTTGGCTGCCCAGGGCCATTTCTACATGGTTTCCAAGGAGGTGGACTCCACAGGTTCCCTGGGTAAACTGCTCCAGTGCTTAGTCACATTCAGAGTAAAAAGTTTCCTGCTGTTTAGAGAGAATCTCCTGTGTTTCACAGTGTGTCCGTTGCCTCTGTTCCTATCACTGGGCACCACTGAAAAGAGCCTGACTCCATCCTCTTTGCACCTCCCCTTCAGTTATTTGCAGACATTAAAAAAATTCCCCATAAGCTTTATCTTCTCCAGGCTGAACAGTCCCAGCTCTCAGTCTCTCTTCCTGGGAGAGATGTTCCAGTCCCTTGATCATCTTTGTGGCCCTTTGTTAACTCTCTCTGGTGTGTTCATGTTTATTATACTGAGAAGCCCAGAAGTGGACCCAGCACTCCAGGTGTGGGGTCAGCAGTGCAGAGCGGAAGGAAAGGATCACTTACCTCCCTGCACCTCTTGGCAACTTTGTCTCATGCAGCCCAGGATACCATTTGATTCTTGACAGACAGTGTAAAAAATACTTAAATACTATTAATGTGTGCAAAAATATCTGCACAAGATGGTTCTGGTCTACAGGAACAATGTAAGTGGAGCTTTTTTTACAACACTTAATACATCCAATAAGGGAAGAAATGGTCTATGTGGGGCTCAGCTGCAATACTGCATAGTTAAATAAGGTTTTGGGGTTTAGAAGTATACATGTGGAGAACTTAGTAATTTATGTGCTTTCATTGTTATGCATAGACAGTATGTGTTCCGCAAAAAGTTTAAATTGCATAAAAATAATGAAATTAATTATTTTGAAAGCTTTTTTCAAAGTGCTTGTTTTGTGGTGATTGCATGGTAATGTTCAATATGGCAGTGCGTTATTTTCTGAAAAGGGAATTTTGTCTAGGGAAGGTGGGTGTACTTTCTTGGTAAGGCTGGAAATTGCATCCTTCTAAATATTATTAAATATTAAAGTCAAACATTTTGTTTAAGTATTATTGTGCACATGCTTGGCCATGTTTAGCAACAACATAAGCAGTAGTGATTTTAGTGACTGCATTACGTTATATAGATGATGATTATACAAAGCACAAGTAGATAAATCTAGGATGACTGGAGCTGGGATTGATGTGTCTTAGAATAGTGTGAATCTGTTCTTCCTTCTTTTTTCCTATGCTTCCGGGCTACTGCTGTTTGTGACAAACATGACTCGTGCCCTCTACCTGCTACTTAGAGGTGGTAATCACTTCTCCGGGCTTTTTTGACCACTGTGTGTATTTGGATGTGTAAATGCTTTGTTCTTCTATAGTATTTAGCCATGCTAGAGCTTTACTTTGCTGAGGGTCCCAAGATTGGGCATCATGCTGCAGTACTCCAGAATTTTCTTTTGGTTTGCTGGATTCTCACTTCATAGCTTCTTTGCCAGCTTTTGGTTCCAGTGTTCTGTTAGCCTCTCCTTTTGAGAGCTGGATTTTGTCATGCAGCTGCAAAACCACTTCTCCATCTAGAGCTGATGATCCAAAGATCTCCATGTGGTTAATTTTTCAAGAACTAAAGCTAGAGGTTTACCTCCTTAGTAGAACAACATATTGAAGAGAGATCTCTGCTATGTCCTCTAAGCACCATTTATCATAATACTTGTTTATAGATTAAAGTGGGAAGAAAGTTTTATGCTTGACTTGCTACACGTTTGTCAGCGCTCAGGATCGTTTTCTGTTGCACGTTCAGGATTAGCTGCATAGAAGTCTTTGGGGATTCAGGGCATTGTATTGTTTCTGAAACTGTGTGGATTTGGCAAAGCTTGGGCAGAAGGTGTTACACTCAGCATGTCTTAAACCATTCAAGATATACAGTGTTTAATAGCCAGAGTTTAAATTGCCTGAAGTATGAGTTTGCAGTTAATCACAGTTTCAGTGATTCACCATAGAATTTTAGCTCACATATTGAGGATTGTCTCTTTCTCTGGATATCCTTTTGACCATACTTCTGTTTATTTTACAGTTGATGTGAAATACCAGATCAGGTAGATGGTTTTACTCCCATTGCACAATGCCAGGAAAGTTGTCTTATTTGAGCTGTGTATTAACAGGGTTTTCAGTTTTTCTGGCATACAGTCCTTTGAAGCATCATAGCAGTCAGCATAAAGTAGCACAAATAAAGGCTTTGAGCAGTGTGCTGCTGAATAGAAACACTGAGAGATCTCAGAGCGAAATGGTGGGAAGGAATGCATAATGCCCAGCAGAGGCAGTAAGTACTTGACTGGGAGCTAATATACCACCATCAATTTCATCCTCTGCTTGCACAGGGAAAGGTTTATAAAAGTCTCTGGAGCCCTTTGAGTATATCAACACATGCACTTTTTTTAAAAGCAATGCAAATTTGAGCAGCAGCTACTTTGCTTTGTCTTTCTTTACTATGCCATGAGTTGAATCCAGGAACTGTTTTGTTGGAAAAAATAATTGGGCAGACAGGTTTGTTTTCAACAAGGATCTGTCTGTTACAGTTGTTCAGTGGAAGGGCTGAGACACAGTGTGAATTACTGCTGTAGGTTGCAGGGAAAGGGGGGACTCTGGAGCTTAGGAATGGTGTTTAAATACATGTATATATAACTGTGCCCTTGTACTCCACACCTAGGTTTTATGAGACTGGATAGAAGCTGCAACAGGGAAGTGGTTCTGTTTGTTAAATAATTAAAACTTGTTATGAGCAGCTCAAGTGCAGATAATCTTGCTGACTAATAATTTTATTTTTCCTTTTTGTTGATACATTCTTTTGGCATAGAGTGATTGCAAGTGGGTTTTTTGTTTCTTACAGGCTTTTGATGGTGGTTGTTTTTTGGAGGGAGGTGTGGATGGATGTCAACCAACACTTTCAGAACTGAAATTGGAAGGAATTACTATTGCTTAATGTAATTTCTGTGTAGGATTGGAAAAGTTAGAGGAAAGAGGGGAAAAATGCAACCCAGCATTGCAGCCAAATCAGAGTATTCATCTTCAGTTTTGCAGTTTCTTGCATTTCTGAGAATATGTGAAGTTTGTTTGTTTAGTTCTTACATTGAAGCATCAGTGTACTGTAATTAACTGGCATTTCAGTTGTATGGATAGCTTCTTTGTATTTCCTTGAGCAATTGCATCACATGGAATGAATTATGTGTGCATGTTTTTGCTTTTAGTTGAGAACAAATGCTCATGAAAATCTGAGAAGTGTTCTCAGGGGGCTCTGGTACCTGAAAAAGAGACTCTTACTATTTCTCTGATAACACTTGTTCAGGAGCTTATGTGTTCCTATTGTGTTGATCTAAAGTGATGAGGATAAACAACTGCTAACTGGTGACTTACTCAAGAGTCTGTGTCGTTCATGAAACAAGTAAAAGAAAATATGCCTCCGTTTTTTTCGCTCTGTTGTGTTTTCTTTGGTAATGAAATGTCTGTCAGCTTGTTGCCAGTTGACTTGTTGCAATTTATTGTACCATTTGTGATGGCGTGTGACTCTGCAACGTATTAGAGTTAAGAGAAGCATTTTGGCCTGTCAAGTCTACACAACATCTTTTTTTTCTATAGTTGGCATTAAATAATTTACTTTTTATTCATTTTTTTAGCTTTAACACTGAAGTTTTCCTGGTCTGCTAAAAAAAAAAGAAAGTCAAGCATAGTGCTCTTTCTAATAATCACTATGAAATGATGATGATTTAAATAAGTCAAATATATGGACTTCATGTGTATACCTGAAAATGGTTTTATGTTTTCTTGCAGCTAACAGAAGATGAAATTGCAACTATTTTGAAATCTACTCTTAAAGGACTTGAATACTTGCACTTTATGAGAAAAATACATAGAGATATAAAAGCTGGAAACATCCTTCTTAACACTGAGGGACATGCAAAATTAGCTGATTTTGGTGTGGCTGGCCAGTTAACAGTAAGTAACTGTGGAAAGATCATTTAAAAATTCTATATCACTCCTAACCTTGTTCTTTCACCTTTGTCTTTTGCCTTGAATTTTGTGTCTGAGCAGTGTCACTGCCACTGGTGGTAGTGTCAGAACTAACATTCTTTATCATGGTGAGTATTTAATGTAGTGCAGAGCTATTTAGTTTTTAGTTGTTTCTCTTTATAATCCAGTGTATCAAGTGCCTCATGATCCCTTTAAATTTTAGCTTGATGTTTGATTATTGTCACCACTTCGGCCTCAGTAGGCTTATAGGCTGAATCTGTTTGGTGTTAATTGGAAGGCACTACCAATTGACCTTTGGGTGAATAATTTAACTTTCAAATACAGAATTGATATAAAAATAATCTCAAAATAAGCATCTCTGGTTTAATTGCATAAATAATGTAATTACAGGATACAATGGCAAAACGTAATACCGTTATAGGAACTCCCTTTTGGATGGCTCCTGAAGTCATACAAGAGATTGGCTACAACTGTGTGGCAGACATCTGGTCCCTTGGTATAACGTCAATAGAAATGGCTGAAGGAAAGCCTCCGTATGCTGATATTCACCCAATGAGAGTAAGTGTGTTGGTGGCATTGTTTGTTTTATTATTAAAAACAACAAACCCTCAAACCCACAAAACATTCAAACCCCCCTAATACTGGAATCCTACAGCTGTATGTTTATGAATAGAGATTTTAATACTAACAATTTTTGCTTCCTGTATTGCTTCCTCTTGACTCCAGTTTGCCTGTATTTTAACTTGTTTCTGTAAAGTTTCAGAATGCCTTTGTCTCTGTTTGAGGGGAAGCTGCAGCAGGAAGCTCTTAATTGGCTTTGGGGTAATATATGGAATCTATTTCATACTGTAACTGCACTTGGAGACTTCCATCACCAAGAGTCCATCTGCTTTTGAAAGGCAGTTTTGAAATAAAGGTGACCTAAAGAGGAATTCAAAACTGTCCTATGGGAGCAGTGCTAATATTACTATTAGTAACACCTGACAGCTTTTATTTACTAGTGACTCCTTAGATCTCTTACTGTATAAGTTTACTTTTTGCAAAATAAATAGTAAAGAGAATTAGTTGCTTTATGAGGAGTAGCAGTTACAAAGGAATTACTTGGAGAAGTTAATGGGGAACAATGTTTATCTAGGGATAACTTGACATTGTTAGTCATGGTGTTATTATTTTGTAATGAGCTATAGAATAGCTATGCTGATTGCACTGAACATCAATAAACACTCCATTCTTAAATTGTTTAAAACCCATTTTGAATTAAGAAGGCGCTTTATATTGCTTTAAACATACCTTTTCCCAGAAAAATCTTTGCAATTTGCAGCAAAATTGTCATACATACTAAATTATTTTATTCAGTTTTCTTTTGCTGGTGCCTCATATATCAGGATCTTACTATAAAGAGGCCACCACTATAGAAAGAGAAGATCCTGTTAATATACAATTACTGTAAGGTGATGCACATCTGAATTCAAGTGTATTTAGTGCTGTTTTAGTTTGTGGTGTTCTTGATTTTTGATTGTATGTGCTCTTTGGAGGAGAGATGTCTCTTGAAATTTCTGTTAAATCTGGTGGGTGATTTTCATTTAGAAACGTTACATAATTTTGGAAGCAAAGTTTAATAGTTTTCCTGCACCATGTTTTTTTTCTATGTAATTAACTGTTTTAAAATTACAATTCAAACTAAAAATACTCAGATGAAAGCTAAGAACAAAATAAGTATCTCTGAAGCTGGATTTTGATGGGAATTAAAGTTAAGATGAAATAAACTCTAAAAATATTTTGAAGAATGATGACAAATTAAATACACTTGATCATGCTAGTATTTTTGGTTATGCTTCTAACAAAAATGCCTTGATTACATCTGAGTAACATCATTGTATGTAGTTGCAACAGCTGTTGAAAGGTGAGGACTACATTATCGTTGAGGATTTTTATGTGCATGACAAAAGCTGCTTATAAATCAAAGGTCACTGAGTTTGAATGCTTGTGAATCTGTTTAATTCTTGCAATCAAGTGAATGCTATCAAAGGCCAATGTAATATAACACAATTCTGGATTACATACAACATGTGTTCTTGTTAATAAATTACGTTATGGTTTTTAAGGGCTTGTATTTAGTTAGTACTCTTTTGTATATTTGATACCTCCAGTTTTTCTTAATTTTTATTAGTGAGTTGTTACAGTGGTTAACAAGAAATACACAGATTTAAGTTGCAATAGTTTTTCTGGTGTCATATGATACAGCTTCACAGGATTTTTTGCCATATGTAGATGCTTTGTTTTAGTTATGACACAGAATTGATACAGGCAAGCATGAAAGCTTGGGCAAATTTTCATTGCTTTTTCTAGATGTTGCTGGAGTTCTGTGGTATTTATGTAAGGCACAATTTTGTTGCCTGGGAATGCACAGTGAAATTTCCATGCACACTATTTTGCTGTAGGCTGGTTGGCACTGCCACAAAGGTAATGCACTGCCAGTAGGCCATTTCCTTGTCAACTGCATTTACAGCTTAATAGAAATATTACATGACTTCTTTAAACAAGTGTTTTGGCAGAGAGGAAATAGCAGATTCCATGCAAACAAGCATAGCTTCCTCTGCTTAACCACACTCTGACTTCTCCAAAGAATTGTACTAGTTTCAGCTGTGAAGGAAGAAGTGGGGGGTGCAAAATGGAATTTCAGGTGGGAGGGGGAAGAAGAAACAGGATTTTTCTGTTTAAGTATTCCTGTCATAGTATTTGACTGTGTCATCCATGCTATTTCACTTGTTATTGCTGCAAACCTGTGTTCAACAAGAGCTATACTTGTCACACTTGGTTTGAGGCTCAAAGGTCAAGAGCACTTGCCAACTCAATAGTTGCAATGCTTTATTCGCCTAAGAATTATGGACTACCTCACATATTTGATGTCAGAGTCCTTTTCTGCTTTTGCTAATGACGAAAAGCGAAGCTTCTGTATTTTCTGTTTTTTTTCAAAGGGGTGTTTTCATGTAGTTTTAAAGGAGGGAAAAATACAGATGCCCTCAAGGTTGCTCTAAAACATGGTGATACAGCCACTAGAAATAGGAAGAAATTTGCTTAAAAAAAAAAAAAAATCACTCAAACCTAAATAATTTAACTCATCTAGCAGGGCTAAATGCATTTTGATTGCAGTAGACTGTGCATCAGCAAGGGTTAATGTGCAAACAGTGTTTGCATCTGCCTTTGATTGCTCTACTGTGATGAACAGTTAGCAATTTATAGTGGAGCTAATTAAAGGGAATTTCACTGTGGTTCTAGATCAAGACTCAATCTCTTCCTCTGAAGCTTAATGTTTTAACAGTTGAGTTCCCATGTCCCCATTGACTGCAGCATATATGCTGTAGTGATAAAATATTTATGTCCTACCCCAGACAAAACTTAATTCAAGCCATTAACTCTTTTGTTTGGTCACTCCTTTGCATGTGATATCTATCGTTATTATTTCTAAATTCCCTATTTTTACTCTCTAACAAGAGCAGAGAATGGTCTGTTTTACTGTAACAGTTGTAATTTTGCTTTTTTGCTAAAAACTGGTAACATGCTTGTAAATATATCCTCTGTCTTTGCTACTCAAGCATGATCTCAAATTGTCATCTAAGAATTGTTTTTGGTGGAATATCCTTTAAGCTGTGTAGTTTACATATGATCGTTCTCCTGCTGATACTTGGCTTTAATAACACGTAGATTAACAGCACTTTGCCGTAAACTTAAGCATGGCTCTTTTTGGAGTCCTTCTCTAGGCCACCCTTACTAAAATTCTTCCTCATGTTCATGCAATGATGTGATCAGTTATTTCTGCAAGACTGAGATTTTTATGATCAATGTAAGTGTGGGCTGCTGCTGTTACAGACATACTGTCTGTAGCCAGGAGTTCCTGACCTTTCCATTAAGCAAACACTAACATTTTGTGGCCTCACATATATGGAGTCGGATAAAGCAGCTGATCTTCTGAAAAGTTAACGTGATAGAAACCTCCTAGAAGTGGGCCAGAGATGTTGTAGGAGCATGTAGTGGACAGAGGAAATGGGTTGAGGGGAATTACTGTTTTTGAGCCTTTTAGACCAACTATAGAACTGCAATGTGTGTTTTATAAAATTTCCTCTTTGTGAGGTCAACAGTGACTGACAGGTTGTTGTGCTTTAAATAAATGCTGGTATCTCTCTTACAAAAGACAAGGAAAAAAAAAAAAAAAAAGAAGCCCAGATTCTTCTCTTTCATGCTTATCGGGCAGCTGCAATAATTCACATTGTTGTGGCATGGAAGAAGCTGGTGCTAGATGTGTTTTTCAACACTTCACAGTATTGGTCTTTGTTTCTTTATGGTGAAGTTTGTTGGAAATGGACATGTGGGCATCACATGTTCTGCAGTGAATTGGAGGAAGCCAATTTGAACTGCTTCCATTTGCCTTAAGTTCAATCATGATATTTATTTTTCCATGGCACTTACCCAGATAATCCATGCCTCCTGCTTAGCCTGTGTCATTTCCACCCTGGACTAATCTGTTTGTAATAACCTTTTATTCCTGATGTATCTCATAACAAACTACGATTTCCCGGTTTTTTATTCTTGACATATTGCATTAAAACTGGAGATGGAAGTGAGAATTACTGCTCTGTAGGGCTCTAAGAAAAAAGGAGGTGTCTTGTGGAGCATGGCAGTCATATTGGGGCCAGTTTTTCAGCCACTGAGAAGACACTTTTCTGTATGCCTTTTGTGCTAGAAATTGAGGAGAGGAAAAAAGGAAAACCACTTCCGTCTTTCTGTATAGTCACTCTTGCATTTCTTCTCTCCAACAGATGGTGTTATCTCATTGGTTTCTGTTATTTTCTTTAAGAGTTCACCTATCTTATCTTAGCATTACAGCTTTTAAATTAGACCAGGTTTGTAAAAGTATATGGTTTTCTTATTTTAGTGCTTTTGCTTATCTTTACAAAGACTTTGATTAACTTCTAAAAAGTCCTTTACCTTTTAAAAACTTTCTATGAGACACTGTTAATTTGTAACTTGAGGTCTTCTTGTCTGCTGTGTCAAGATAGAGTGAGCTAATATTTAAAGAGTTTAAAATATAGATATTTGATTGTACATTACTGTTCATTATTTTACTACTCTTCACAATCTTGTGGAAGAATGACAGTGAACTGTGATGTTTTGAGGTGCACGTAACATGTTGCAGTGGGGACCTAAGACACTGATATAGCTGTGACAGCAGAGGAGTTAAGAGAAGCATGTGTTCTGTTGCAGGGTTTTCAGAGGGCTGTTGTAAAACCTTTGGCCCTCTCTAGGCTTTAAATGGAATTTTTATATTTGCTTAATTCAGACCAAAATATAGGCGATGAGTGCAGAGGGGTGGTATTTCTGCCTGTTTCCATGCATTTTCAACATCCAGTTCTACTGGAATGAGCTTTTAGGTGGTCACATGATAAGCTTGATGAGAGAATGGATCCCTCTGGAAGCTGACCAAGTAACAAGAAATAGCTTTCAATGATATTGTTAACAGGGTGCTCCAACTAGGTGGGAACAAAAATGTGTCCTAGGCTGGGACTGGTGGAAGAAATGGATCATCTGTTTTTGGGCGTCAACAAAGTTGACTTAGGTAGTTGCAAAACCAGTCTCAGTTATTAATTTATTATGATTGAAACTTAGTGATTATTTAAGGAAACTGTGGAGCTTCTCTGAAATCGACTTAAAAATGCTGGTCCTAGGGGATAAACTGGCACTTTTGTAGCTGTCCTGTTTGTCCTTTGAGGCTTTTTCTGGTTGGACATATTGATAAAATTAAACATGATTCTAGACCTTTCATGGCTGAGTGTTCCCCCACCAAGCCTTCCCCCTTCTCCACCTCATTCTGTTCTTCCACCTTTAAATGCTGTAGCTATGATACAGCAGAACTTCATGGGGGAAACTCCCATGGTCTTCAATTTGCAGGCAGCTGAAGGCAAGTTTTGATTCATAATGTATTTGCCTCTGGTACTATTTATAGGCAAAGTTTCAAATAGGTGTTATAATTTCATTCAAGAAACAAAATAAGCACTGTTAACACCAGACTTTATTTGTCTAAGAGAAGATGAAGCATGTTCTCTATACAGACTGAGGAAAAAAAAAATTGGTCTCAAAGGAATTGCTTTCTAAATAAATCACCATGAGAAATACAAGTCCATATTCTAATGGGATATGGAACATTTTTTCCTTGAGTGAAGGACCAGTTGCCACTCTGCTAATACCAGTGCTGATCCGGGTATTGTATCTTTGGTAGTTTTCATTTTTTGTTCAATAGTTTTCAGGACTGAACTCTATGGAGGTGTGACTTATTTTCTTAAGGGTTCTTAACAAAGAAAAGCTTCAAATTATAATTAAATATGCTGCTAATTCAAATTAGTCCTGTCTACCTGCTCTAACCAAAATGTGAATAATTGTTGTGTGGGGATTGTTGTATGAACCAAAACAAAAAAAGATGAGGCAATGCATTTTTAAAAAAAAAGGTGCTAAATGTTTTTTTCATTCAAGATTTATTTTACTTGTCAATATAAATAAATATATTTACTTATTTAAAATGAATGATCAATTTTTATAGTGTGTGAACAGACCTCTCTACCTGAGCTGCTTATGATATAGTAAGTAATTGCTGAGGTGTAGACCAGGTTTTAACACCCTATTCATGATTTGGCTCCTTTCAGCAAAGCTTCTGGAATAAGATGATAAATGTTGGGCAAATTAAAATGAGTGATCTTTTGAACTTGCATATCTGTGCATGTTTCCATTTTTTGTGAGCAAATACCTGAGGTCCTACCTAAAAGAAGTATTTGCATAGTTTGCTAGAATCTTAATAGATAAATCTGGATAATAGATCTACTGATCACCAGGAGAATTGCTGTAGTTGTCACAACAATTGGACTTGGTAGCGTATTTCATCAGCTGTTATTCTTTAATGGGTACATGAAAGCATGTTTTCTATGGGTTGTTATATGTACCTTAATGTGAGGAGATATATTTCTGGAATGCAATTAAAGCAACTTAACTGTTACAGTAATGGCATTTTTGCTAGATAAAAAGACAGGCTTTAGATACTTGGTAATTGTGTCAGTTTGACATTACTTTTATTGTGGTTATTTTTAGCAGTGAATTGAAAAGTAAATAAAGGGCAAATTGTGGTCCTGCAGAAAAATAATTTTCTGTCATAGTTTCACTTATGGCTCTTGGGCCAGCTGCTCATAGAGGTGTGGAGATCCTGTTCTGTAGATTTTTAAATTCTTTTTAATTTCTAAGTGTGTTTGGTTCTCCAAACTTAGAGCTACCATTTATGATTTTAGTTACAATATGTTTTGTGTTCACTTACATATGTAAGCTGAGCTCAAGTGCTTTCTTCCTTAAGCTTGTATTTTTTGTGGAAATTCTAGTCATAGATACAGACATATTACCCTTTGAACATAACTTCTTTTTTAATATGTAATGCCTGCAGGATTAAAGCAGGCAGTGAATTTCAAAAGGTTTTAATTTGCGTATTTGTTAGTCATCAGCCCTCCTATGGACTTGCTGTAGAAGTGAAGGGGAAAAATTCTTATGAGTGAGGAAGTCAACCCAGGGAAGTGTTCTAGGGGTATAGTGTAGTTTCTTGTGGTATAGAAATTTAATTTCTTTCAGTTTTTCAGTGTGCCTAGCTTAGAATTTTAGTGAGAATTCCTTTGGCATGGCTTAGTCTAAATATATAAATGGACTAAAACGAAATGGTATGTGAGTTGTCCTCAGACACTGAAGACAAGTTTAGAAGCATCTGGTTACAAAACATGAAATATAGCATGTGATGTTTTATTTATTTTCTTAAATTGCTATCAATAGTTCATTGATTGACTTTGCCAGACCCAGTGACATGTATTGAGCCTCCTAGGGAATGATGTGCCAGCATGGCAGCATCCAGTTTCCAAGATTGGATAGCTTACTATGCAAATGAATAGTGTGTTTAGTATCAGCCCATTTTATGTGAAAGGGGAGATTTGTAATACCACTGCGAAAGCAATGTAGGAAAAATACCATTTGTTCTCTGGCAAAACTTGAGAGATGGTGAAAAGTTTCTCCCTGATAGCCCAATGAACATTTTAAAGAGGTTCTGCCATGTGGGTTCTCAAACAAAGGATTGATAGCTATCTCTGGTTTTTTGAACTCTTTAATGATACGATATTAGCATTGATTTGCTGTGAAAATCTTAGATTACTTGAGGTGTGTTCAGTGATTAAATTGGAGGATGACAGCATCCTATTCCTGTTCACATGAAAGCTTTTGAAAAAGTCTACAATCTGATGTAATTGTTGTCTTCCTGTAGTATTGCTTTTTTAATTTACCCCTTTTTTCTTGCATGTCTCTATCTTGCTTTTCTTTTTAGTGAAGAGATGGCTTGAAAGTTCATGTAGCAAAGCTGTTGCAATGTTAGTAAAGTGCAGTTAAAAGTTATAGAATAGTTGCAGAATCTAGCATACATGTTTGCCTGTGGTTTAGATAATGCATCCTCACTCCTTCACATCACTAGAATTTTCTTTATGTCACTAGAAGTTTGGGAAGTATAATAAATGTTTATTACTGTTAAGTATAAATTGTACATTTTCAAATTTTGTTGGGTTTGCTGGTGCGTATGTGTGCAAAAAGGAAATGTTAATCTGTCATGTGTAATAAAGTAGCAGAAACAGAATATTTGAAATTTGTACTGGAACTGGAGTTTAATTTGAATTAAATGGAAAACATTTATTGCATGCTTCTAAATGAGGATTTAATTAAAATTAAATTAGTGCATCTTTTTAGACTTACCCCTGAATAGGAAATTTGAGACATGCTTCAGTTGATGGTTGGTTTTCTCTGACTTCGATTAATCACTTTCAAAGTAAGTGGAGGATCAGTACAGTAATTCTGTAATTACACACAAGTCAGTTAACTTAAAACTTTTAAGTAAAATAACTGTAAAGGGAGTTTGATGTTGGTTAGTTTCATGTAATGCTGTGCATCTTCTGTGAGTGATTCAGATTCTTAGAAGTGCTAATCTGAAAAAAGGACCCATACCATAATGCTACCTATTTATTTACAAGATGCTTGGGTGGTAAATGTTGGACCTGGGAAAATAATTTTTCAAAGATGTTTGAACAGTAAACAGAGGTTGAATGAAGCCATGAAATTGATGGAAATATTCTTGATGACTTGAGTGAGCCCTGGCTCAAGCCCTATGCCCCTGAGCACTAATGACTATGTGATAGAACTGTTAATGAGGGGAAAGCCCAGAATGTGTCCAGCAGACCCAGCATGGCACAGGTTAACGGTATCAGCTGTGGCTGGGCTGGCTGCTTTCTCCTGGGAAAATGCTAAAAGCAAACAACCTTCCACCAAAAAGCTTATTCAGAAGTTTTAAATTGCTGAAGATTTGCTCATTCGTAATGTTAGTAATACCGTAAACATAGATTACAGTGCAAAACAAAATGATTTTGCAACTTGAAGATCTCAAGAAAATTTCATTTCAAATGATCAATTTGTAGTAAATCATCAAGATGCATTAAATCTAAAATGTCAGTTTTAGCATGACAAGACTTTTTATTAATGAGCTTTACAGCCATTGTTATTTAAAAAACAAACAAACAAACTTTCTGTCATTTGTACATGTCATTGTATCCTGAATTTATTCAGTTTCTGTTTAACCTGCACTATGGATGTGGAAAATAATTCAGAAATATATTTATGCACAGATTTAGGAGAATTTATTTTATTTGCAATTCTATAATATCTTGAAGGATATTGTCAAGTATACCACTTTTAAGTGAAGAGCTATACATATTAGCTACAAATATACTTCAATTTTTTATTTCTATTATCTTTCTAGTTCTAGGATTAGCACTAAATATACAAGGTTAATTTTTATTCAGAGTGTGGTAGTCAGCTTCATTAAAGAGGAGGGAGTCTGTATATTGCTTTTAATTAAAATGTCTGTTTCAATTTTTGTATATAACTAATATCTTTTTAAGCCAAAAAAGAACTTGGTAAACAATTTTAAGACATTCTTGGAAACTTGAATTAATGTTTATTTATTGAAGTGAATTTTATGTTCATTTTTTTCTTAAATATGTTTTCTGTCAGTATGTCTAGTTGACCTGGAGGAAGTGCTTTGGAGACTTGACTGCTGTATTGCCAAATTCTTAACACGTTATTACAAGTTTTAAAATCAGAAGTGTATTTACTTGGTTTTTAGGTAAAGTCATATCTGATTTTTTAATATGTGGGAGAAAACCGCAATCAAATTAGGAGGAAAATATTAAGCTTCTGTTGCTACTTACCAGTAGATTTTTATATGCTTTGAGGCTATACTGGTTGTTTACATTTGTAAAGAATCTAAAAAATTGCTTAGATTAGGAGGAGGAAAAAATTTGGAATGAAGAAAGCTTATAAGGACTGCATGTACCCTGTTTCTGTCCTGGTATTATATTGCCTTAAAATGTACACTAGGTAATTTTTAAAGAGGATGATGCATATTTAATGAAGAAATTTATTTATTTAAAAGGAAGGGCTGCCAATCAGTCTAAATTTACTTCAGTTAAAACTTGATGGTCTAAAGACAACTTATAATCCTTTTCTTGTTATAAAGTATTGTCAAATTTGTAGTAGTATCAGTTAAGTTTATGGAAACTTCGTTTTAAGGTGGTTTAAAATAGAAGTAAATCTTAATTTGTATTTGATGGCACCTGTTTTCATTTTGTTTCCCTGGCAACACCAGTGGTATCAAAAATTGCCCACAGACCACCCTGATTTTAGAGAAGAATGAAATCAGCCTCGCTCAGCCTTTGATTTAACTGACTAAATACTTAGACAAAGCTTTAATATAGAGTCAGTACTTTGCCAATTAACTCAAATGATTTGGGTGTACAATTTGTGCTTTTTTTTTTTAATTAGAACTCTGTACTAACGTGAGTTTGTAATTTTCTGCTGTTTTTAAAATGCATTGAGATACAGGAAGTACTTTTGATACACTGTCTCAAAAAGTGTTTGAAAGCTGTATTAACTGCCTGCAGAAAAGTAGAGTAAAAACTCATAGTTTCTAGATTACACATTCTGCCTCCTTATAAAGCTGCACGGATCCAAGATTTTCTTCCAGATGTAAATTGTCATTAGGTACATTCCCGTGGAGAACGAAGGCAACATCAGTGTTACCTTCAGATTCTACTTGTGTCTGTGTTTCTTAACTGTGTCTGAGAACTCACCTTATGAAAATTACATATATGTTGTTCCAAATGCCACAAATCTTAATGCTTTATCAGTTTGTGTTTCAGAAACACAAACATGGACATAATTCAAAATACTGCCTATCATTACCTACTTGCCTGAAAAACCGCTTTACTGACAGAAGCCTCATCTGCTGTGAGGAGCTCCCCCCAGGGCTCTGTGCTATACTGTTGATTATTAAAATAAGGAAAAAGTTGGTGTTCTGGTGGAGATTTATAGTGATAGTTACAGGAGTACTGGACAGTCTGAGAAGTTTAAGGTGTCTTACATTTTCCATTCTCCCCCAGAAACTTAGAATGATTTTGGAAGCTAATGAAATAATCTGTTCCCAGAAAAGAGAGTACCTCTGATGGAGTTCATGGGTACCTGTGGTGTAGTAATTCCCAGTGTCCTGGTGCTGGGACTGGAGGCATTAGGGATGGCAGCCCAGTATTTTCTCTAGAGCTGCTCCTTTTCTCATGCTATGAAAACATAAAACAGGTAGCATCAGCCAGCACAAGATTTATTGCCAAACTGACGTGCATATGTTGAAACAGTCATCTGTTTCAAGCGGGATGTTCCTTAAGAAGTGTAATAATAATAATCATGAACTCTAACCTGGGACAGAGGGCACATCTGTACTGGGCAGGTACATCCAGACACAAGTGAACTTTGCCTGTACTGTCCCTTTTGCAGTTTTCTCTAGGAGTTTCTCTGGAGTAACTGTGTGTGCACTGTAAATGTCTTGCTTTTTGTTTGTTTCTCTGAATAATATGACTAATTTGTACAAGCTGTATTTTTTGATATTTAGAAGTGGCTAGCATTTGATTCTTGGTGGTGAAAATGAGCATATGCAAGTTCGTAATTTGTAAAGCATGCTGTTGTTAAACAGTTAGAATAATTAAATTATTTAGAGAAATTGACACAAAGTTTCTTAGAACTTGATCCTTCTAGCAGCTGTGTGAATTGTCGTGTATAAATCGTGACTGTGGAGCAGCTGGTTGCATTGCCACTTGCTTGGTGTGAAAATACGTGGAGTGTGCAGTAGCTGGAAGGTTCTTTCTAGACTGGAAGTACTACAGTAAGCTGATGGTGCTGGAGAAGGGTCTTACTGCTGTAGGCCTGGGTAAACCATAGGACAGGCTAAAAGCCAGAGGACATGTCTGTCTGGATGGGTGTTGAAAAGTTGGTGGGTGCTCTCTTGGACAGCTGTGCTGCCCAAGGGACAGCTCAGGAGCGGTGCACTGCCCCGATGTACCTCTGTACCCAAAGTAGCGTACCTCGCCTCTGAGTTTGTTTCCATGTTTTCCTCTCTCTGTGTGAAAGATAGCTTCTGTTTCAGGCTGTAATTCATAACCTTTAATGCAGAATTCATTCACAGAGCTGGGACTGAATGGGGACACAGAAGTGCATTTCACCAAGCACCTAAATCATATGTTGCAAGATTTCTGCTACTGGCTTGTTGACTTTGTGCATGTTCAGGTTAGATTAAGATTTAGTTCAGCACTAAATCAGCTGATGCAAAATTTAGCCTGTTAAATTTCTTTTTAAATTAACTTACTGCAGGAGAACAGTGTATTCTTTTGTGGTGTTTCTGATTCAGCATTATGATTCCTAAAGCTGCTTTAGTGTTGTCTGGAAAGAGCTTTGATAAAAATCAACTAGACTTACATGCCCATAATATAAGGGTTTGTTCTTGACCCCTTAGTACTTATAGATGAAGTCAGTGGGTATAATGTTAATTTTCTTAAGCCAGTAAGTCATATATGTTTTCCAGGTATTGTTTCATGCACTGAGCATGTTCTTTTCCTACTGCTTTTTAACAGTCTAGTTAGGAAGTTACCTTGATTCCTTACCTGTATTCAGAAAATAAAAACATGGTTGGCTCAGCTTGCTTTCACACCTGAAGGAAACTTTTTTCCCATAAAATTAACCTTTAATGTTAGCATAAGAAGGAGGTCTATCCTCAACATCATAATTACATTTGTAACACATTTAATGAATGACAGTTGTCAGAAGACACATGGTGATTAGATGGAGAGTGCCAAACCTGGCATTGACACAGGAACTTTTTTTTTGCCTTTCGTAACATAACTTTGATTAAAAGATGCTCTTGATGCATGTTGTCAAAATAAATAATTTTCACACTCCAGAATTTCAGCAATTGACAAAAGTCTCTACCTTTATTGGTTTCCTTTGACAGTTAAATTTATAAAAATAGCCTCTCAGAGTGACTTTAAAGGCAGTAAGCTGGATTATTAGGGGCAAAGACATCAAATCTGGAGCTAAAAACAGGCACTGAAAATATCTTCCTTTCCGATTAAATTGGAGAATTGTTACCTAGGCTCTGCTGCTGTAGAGTAAACACAGGGTGATTTGACTTCTGCATTATTCCCTTCTCTAGCTTTGTTTTGCTTTCATGATAGGAATCAAAAACTTATAATTTCATGATTGCTATGCCCAAGATGGGCTTTAATTTAAAAAATGTATTCAATTATTTCATTGTATTTCACTACTTATAAATAAACATCTGTAATATATACTTATTTATAAGCATTTTAGTATTATGTTTGTAAGAATTCTACTGGACTTCTGACGTTGAAGTGGGAGCTTTTGGTTGCTATTGAGGCTTCAGAATTTATTGACAAATTCATCTGTAAGGGAAATTTGTTTAACAGAGTAAAACATTATGTTTCTAATGCCTTTGCATTTCAGATGGTGGTGGTTTAAATTATGACACCAGCCCTGTGCCTTAGGGCTTGCAATTCTTTAACTTTTTTCAGATGCATCAACTAAGCATTGCCTAATTTGTTATGAAATTGAAAGAAAAGTTGTTCAATAATTCTTAGTAAGTTGTGCTGCTAACATCTGTTTCTGATAAAATACTGGTAATATGATAAGAATTGAAAGAATTGTGTGATTACTAGTTTCAAATAACCATTCCAATGATGGTCAACCAAAGACAGCTTTTCTTTCACTGAGAGAGTCATATATATGTATTGAGTGTTAAGTCCAAATGGCAGAGAAAGCTAATGCTGTTGGGATGCTATGCAAAAGTAAGGTGTGTTGGTTTTGGATGCTGTTCTTTACAGAACCTCTGGCAAATGTAGGAGTTAAGTTTTATGTTTTCTCTTATTAAATTTATCATTAAGTGTATTATTACCTAAGGAAATTATTGAATTTTCTCTAAAAAAATGAAGATGACTACTTGTTACAGACAATTTAAATATGTATGCTTGGCTTTTTTTTTTTAATCAGTGTTTTTAATATATAAACAGTGGTTCTGAAAAAAAATAAAAATAAATTTGTCATTTGGCAGTTAAAGGGATCTGTTCTAGAAGTGGAAGGTTTTAAATGGCCCTGTTTAGAGCCGGAGTAAGGGTTGGCTGGTCCCCTACCATAAGCTAAAGCCAAATTTTGAAACTTAGAGTTGTTCAGGTCAGGCAAGATGTGCTCAGGAATATTGTTTTTTCTTTTCCCAATTTCCACATGAATTTTCATCTCTTCCACCTGCTTTATTGTCCCTGATGGTTTGGCCAAGCAAAGGGGAGCTCTCCAGCATGGAAGCAGAGAAAAGATACGTCAAGTCACAGGAGTGAAGCTTGGCAAAGTCACCTTGAGAGACTGGAGTTCTGTTTCACAGAGAAGATGAGAACCCACCCATGGTGATCACTGGGGGAGCCTCTGCTTTTAGATTTTTCAGTAGAAGTAGTTTCATTTGTATTTTGTTGTCTCTGTACACCAGCTTAAAGAGAAAAAACAGTGACTGAGTTCAGGGTGTGTATGTGAGTAGCTAATGGATGTGACTGATATATTCTAAGAATTCACCGTTCCTTAACTGCTGTACCTTGTGCTCATGTAACCTGCAGTTATGCTTCATCTCCAGTACAAACAGCCTTGCTAGGGAAATACAGCAAATCTTGTTCAGAGGCAGAGCAGTAAGTTTTAAAAACTTGCATCTAGAAGGATGGTAATGAGGCTCAGTATTTTCAGACAAAAATGAGCATGGTATTCTTTGTATTTTTCTCCCATGGTTACAAGCTACTTCCAGACATGAGGAAACCTGTCTCCATTGAATGAAGGTGAAAAAAACTACAAATTTTTATTGTTTTGTTTTTTTTTTTTTAATATCCATATCTATGGAGTTAATTCTTTGAGAGGACTATATGTGTATATATAAAATCCATAAACATATCTCAGTGTCTGTGGCAATGTGGCGGGAGCTGCTGAGACCACCACCTTCCAAGAGCTTGATATCTTCACAGGAAAGGGATAGCTCTGCACACCAGGCACTCACGCACAATGATGTTCTCTGAGGGCTGATGAAAAAGACAAGAGGGATTCTTTGTATGGTGTTGCTAGTGAGTGTATTATCCTCGCCTAGAAGAGGACCAGGGACAAAGAACAGAGAACAAAGGAGGGTGCAGGGTTATATAGTACCAGGGAAGGGTGGAACGTCAGGTCTGAGAGCCAATGGGTTGAGGGCAGAGGGGCGGTGCAGAGGCGTGGCTAAGGGTTAACAGCCAGCTGGGATCTAGGGGTGGAGTAACGAGGAAGTGGGACCAATAGGGAAATCAAGAGCGGGGAACATTCTAGAACTGGGGCTGGGAGAAGGGATGACATAACTGATATAACATATAACAGCAAGGGACTGTGGGAGAACATTCCTGATAATGGGTGTCTTATTCCAGGGCACCCCACTGACAGCATCCCCTACCAGCTCCTGGGATGCAACAAATATCTATAAAGAAAGAGCTTAGTTTTTTATATACAGGAATATATTTATGTTTTGATTTATCTCTCAAAGAACTCTGTATAGATGCACAAGCACACAGAGAGAAGTTATTTCATTCTATATATTTGCAAATAATGCCCTGTTAAAAGTGGCTCTTTTCAGTCAGGCAAAAAAATGAGTATTTGTTTAATTATTTTTTAATCTCCATGTTTAATAACACTTGGAAGGCATTGTTTGTTCAGTAACTTGCGTGATGTCTTCTTGGTTATCATACAAGTACAACTGGTGATTTTTGTAGAGCCCTTCACAAAATATTCATGTATGTACAGATGACCAAGAGGAGTGATTTTGTGAGAGGGATTGCTTTTTCCCATGTGAGTATCAGCCTCCTAAGAGAGAAGTCAAGTGAAGTTCAAGTCCCTGTGAAGGTCTTTGTTCCTTAAGCTCAATAATGTAATATTTGTCAGGAGTAGTTTCTGACACTTTTCAGGAAAACATGAGTCTGGAACAATGCTTCAAAACTTACCACTTGATATAGGGAACTTCCAAAGGAGTTTTTTTTGCCTTGGAAATCCACAGGAAATAATAATTCTTCCTATTTCATGTCAAGCTTTTTCTTTAGGACTTCTATCACTTGCGTTACTTCTCCTTTTGGTTTCCATGAGGAACTTCTAACTCAGTCCTGCTCTATTTGAGTGCTAGGAGCCCTGTTCAGCTAGAAAGTGTTCTGGAGCATACTGGAGGTGTTCAAAAGCTATCTGGACATAGTCCTTGGCATCTGCCTCTGAGTGCTTCTAGTTGGTCAGGAGGGTTGAACAAGATGGCCTCCGGAGATCCCTTCCAATACCAACTATTCTGTGACTGTGATGTTCCTCAGAAATTCTTGAATTTGTAGTAATTTCCTTTAACCTGTACCTTTTAATAGAGTCTTCCTTATTGTTGACCTTGGATCTTAGGAAGAATGGAGGAGTTTGATTAACTTTGTGACTCTGAAGACTTTTTATAGGGATTAGGTTATTATTTCCTTATGCTGGGAATCTACCAGCTGATATGCTTTTCAAATTGCATGTGTCCATCAGCTAACATAGATGTCATTCATGCTTGGTTTTTCTACTTGCTTAGGAATATTTCTTGCCTCTAATGTCTCTTCTCTGAAGGAGCTTTCTAGATAATCTTATCTCAGGCTGGATAGAGGAATTTCTGTGAAGCTGCTCGAGTGGAATGAATACATACAATTAGAGCAAGAGAGAGAGGTGTAAGTTCCTCACCATTTTCAAAGTGTACCTTTCTCAGGTCTGCAAAGCCTTCTCTTGGTAGTTCCATACATACATATGTTGTAAAGTATCCTGCTATCCAAAGGCTGTTCAAGCAAGATGAATCTTGAAGATGTTTTTTGGGAAGCTTCATGTGAACTATGCAGTTTACTCAGTGAATAGTTATATGGCTGGAGGAACCAGGAGTGTGATTGCTAACATATCATTTGAGGAGAGAGGAAAGGCCATTTACATGTAACTATATATGGCTGCTGTGTCTTGAAGAACCTTTACATTCAGAAATCCTTTTCTCTGTCTGCCCTGAGGTATTTTGTATAAACTGGGGAAAAGCTGCTAGGAATTAAGGGTATGATATGGCCCATTTATACGATATCAGCATTTCTAGTCACTGCTTCAACTATTGCTATATTGTTTGCATACTTGAGTGATTGCAAGAGCCACATTGCTAAACTGTAATTTTTTCAGCAATATAGACTATAAATTTTTGTTCCCTAAACAGTTTGTGAAGGAATGTTATTTCTGTGTGTACCTATAGTAACAGGGCTTTGCTTTCACGTGTTTTTTTTCTCTGTATCGTCAGTCATTGCAGAAAAGCTATGATACATATCTTCAAATGGAACAAAATGGTTAAGCCAGACCCTAACAAAAATGGAGAAAATATGATATGTAAGTGTTTGGACAGGGCAGTAAAACACAGATCACAGACGCAACCCCAACACTTATGAAATTCTAAAAAATATTCCAGACTAAATAATGTGGGAGTCGTGACTCTAGATGCTTGCTATTTTTTTCATCTTCTCTCCTCAGGTTTGTTTACAATTTGGTTTAAGCAAAGGAAGATAGATGAAAGGCCAGTACACATTCTTGCAGATTTTTTAGCAGTGTCTGTGTATCCTTCTGGCCTCCAAAATATCTAATGCTAGGAATTTTTTTTCTTAATTATGGAGAATTTTTCACTTCTATGTCCTCGATATCCTGTAGAGTGATACCATATACATATAACTGTAAGCAGTTTATCTGCATGACTGGTGTGCAGTATTTTGAAGGTGACGAAGTCTAGTGGGCATCTAATTAGCATTAATGGCACTGAATGCCATTAGCTAATGCATTTTAATTAATCCGTTGTGTTGTGCTTGTGTTTCCTCTGTTGGGTGAAATTTGTTGAAAGTATAGTAGATCATATTGGGAGGAATTAGGGGTGGATACAAAACCTTGAGATGATACAAATAATAGTTAAATTGTATAATTCAGTGTGTTACAGAATAAACAAATAATGAGACTACTACTTTATAACATGGATTACATTTTATTTTAGCAATTGATAATAGTGCTTGAGAGGTGGATAACTTCTGGGGGAAAAAATGATGCCAAGTCCAGACAGACACGATTAGAAAGAATATCACTGACTGATTTGCAGTCAGGTGCACCAAGTCTAAACTAATGCTTAATTTAATAGCACAGTTCTTAACTACTGTTTATAGCTAGTATTTTTGTCAAAAGAGAGTCAGCCCTTGATCACAACTAAGGCATTAAGAAAGACATACTGTTTATTTCTTTCTTGGAGATAAGCTTGAGGGTTTTCTTACTCCTCTGGAACTAGTTTCTCTGCATTATCAGTAAAGGTTATTGTATGGCTAATTACATGGCAGTTAAGGTTGATTTGAGAATACAAATGTTGTTGCAGAAATAAAGAGGCTTATTTTTAGTGCTCATTAAATCTACAGTGCTATATTTTTCTTTTTTACTGTGGTATGTTCAAATGAGCAGGCTTGAAAAGGTTAGTTAGTCACTGGGGATATTAAAAATAAAGTGGAAACTAAATTGTTTGTACTACTTGGAGTATTAAAAGTGTATGTTTTTAAAATAAGTAGAGAACGAGGAAACAACAAAAACTTTGAATCTGTTCGTATCTATCATCTCTGGATGGAAAGTGGTGACTTTTAAATTAGTACATTTCAATATGAGAAATCTGGAAGGCATGCAAAAAAAATGGTAGTTTTTAGCTTCAGTGTTGTGTTTGATGTTATTCAAAATGTAATTCAAGCAATTGTGTTCTGTAGCCACTGTATGACCTACCCAGCGGCAATCAGCCCCCGCCTTTAAAAAAAAAAGAAAAAAAAGCCAATTGGCCTGTGTTTAGCTTACTAAATGTCATCTGGATTCAGTAAAATGCAAGTGACCTGCATTGAATTAGTATAATTGTAATACAAACAGAACATCTCATAGTTTTGGTCTTATACAGGAAAAGAGAAAGTTGGAGAGATTTTTCAGTTTGATAAATAAAACTGAAGATACAGAGTTAACTTTGGCTCACAGTTCGTTTTACTTTTTACTGTCTCTTAAAAAAAATACACGGCATCTGAATCTTGTGTGTACATTTTCTCTTTGGAACATTTTCTGTTTTTGAAGAAACTTCCTGAGGATGTATGTGGTATCAGATCATGAGCAACTGTTACCATTCCAGTTTCCTCAGACACAATGCGATTTTAGAGATATTTCTTTTAACTGCTTTACCTAGCTGGTCCAGAATTTGGTATATTGCTTTATCTCTGTCATTTGGTAGGATTGCTTTTGAATTCCATGATGTATTTTATATTTTTTACACTGTTCCAGAGAGCAATGCTTACACCTACCAAGCTGACACAGTGCCTTGAAGAACTAAAGTATCAGTTCAGGCAGTATATTTGAATTTTAACTCTGACTATGATCTTGCAGTTGTATTATTGAATTTAGTTTAAAAGGAGTGTTAGATTTATAAAATGTAAGATTAGTATCATTGTGTAAGTAATACTATGCCTTGGATGTACTTTTCATTTGGACATTCAAATGTTGAGATTTTACTTTGTAATGCCTCCCACATGCATGGCCTATGGAATAGAAATAAATAGTTTTACTGTAGCAACTACATATCTCTACAGGAAAGAATGTGGCTATTACACCAACCTAGCAATGAAATTTAAGGGTCTACAATATAAATAACATTTATTTAAAACTAATAGGGAGAATACTGGAAACACTAGCAAGGCAAGGGCAGTAGCACTGTTTTTTATATGTGCCTGGTAGCTGGGAAAGCAACACCATTGGGTCTTGTATTCTCTTAGTACCTAGAGAGTCAGTGGAGCAGAAACAGGAGAGGTTTTCATTCTTCGCTTGAAGGTAGACAGTGCTTTAAGATGAAAGAACTCAATTACTCTTTAATAGACTACAAAATCTGTAATTAATTTGTTGTTTTCATTATGTCAGTAGGATGTTGGTATTTAATGTCTGTAATTTTGTAATCTGTCAGTTTAATTTTAGTTCTTAGTGTGCACACTACAAGTGAATGAGTTGTTTTGCTTTGTGCTGGTGGTTGCCTTTTGCTGTCACCTCTTCATCTGCTACCATTGTAAAAGGTGAAGTAAGAGGCAGCAAACACTGATGAAAGGCATTGTTCTTTTGTGTTTTGTGTTTCTTGTCATTCTGCTTCTGTACCTAGGCTGACCAAACATCATAATCCTATCTTTTTTTTTTTTATTATTTTTTAAATTAATTTTATATGAGCTGAAGACAAATGGGAAGGTGGTGGTGGTGGAAAAGATCTTCAAAACACATGCACAAATTTTGATAATGAAGTTCTGAACCTATGTTTGTCTATATGTTTTTGTAGAATAAAACAGTAGTTCTGGAACTTCTTGGGTAGTTTATTGGCAAGTTTCCTACAATGTAAACTGAATATTCCTTATTAAAATTCAAACTCATTAGCTCCTCTTTGGTTCTTTATGAACTTTGTCCCTCTTTGAAGTCCTTTAACATGTTGGGGACTGTTACTGTATCTCTCACTGTAGTTACCTCATCTTTAGACTGAGAAGTCCTAATTCATTCAATCTTGCATTGTGTTTTTTAAATATGTATGCATTGTAGATACTCTGTTTCAAACCATCTTCAGTGGATTCACATCTCTGAAAGTTTGATGCCTGAAACTGAACACAAAAGTGCTGCTGGAGGTCTAAAATACCCCAAATGAAGGAGAACTGCCACATATTTCTTGAATGCCTTCTTTCATTACTACTGTCTTGTGGTTATGTCAGAGATTTCTCATTTAATGTCCAGTGCGTTTACTGCAGCTTTTTCTCACAAATATAAGTTACTCACTCCTTGATTCTTCTATTGGTAAATACAATTGCAAATGAAGTTTTTCCACTTCATGTCTCATTAACTGTTAGTATGACTCTGGATGTAATCATTGCCTCGTTTTCTCAGAAATTGCAGAAAATACTGTGGGAAGAAGAGAATTTTTTTTTATTAAAGTAAGCTCTATTATTGGAGTTTTCTTGAAGGGAAAGTAAGTTTCATATTCTGGTAAAAACTTGGAACCTCCTAGGCATTATGCATATGAATTTTCAGGATGGTACTGAATCAGGAGTAAAACAAACTGTGGTGAAAGAAGACTAAATTAATCACAAGAATATTCTCTGGATTCTCATACAGTGTGCACTTTCTGAACCATTTCTTTGTTCTGTAACTGATAAGAAAATAGTTCAGTGGTGATAAAAGAAAAAGTTGTTCAGTTTGAAGTTCATGTTCTTGATCTGATGTATTCTGTGAACGGAGTGATAATAGTGTTTATGTGATAGCAGGATGCTTCTGAGAGGTACCAACATTCACGAAGACATCTCTTTTGAGAGAGATGTGTGGCTGGGAACTATCCTGTAACAGTGAGTTGCCTTGATCTTGAGCAAGGATCTGTCATGATGTATAATTTAATCTGAGACACTATCTAAATGTTGAAGTTCTCTGAGGGTTTGAATAGAATTGTCCGATGCCCTGAAGTGGTCACAGCTCTCTCTTACAGGGATATTGATTTCCTCACAAAGAAGAGGTGTTGCTCATCGACGGCAAAAGGAAGTTTTCTCCTATACAACAGTGTTTAAAAATACTTGATTTTCCAAGTCTGTGTCAAGTAAAAAATCACAAGTTTAAACCACTACAAAAGATACTTTTTTCTAAAGTAAGGGTAGTTTAATATCTATTTATTTTTTCCTATCTCAACCCCCTTACTTGCAAACACTTCCTCCCCTCAAATTAAAAATAAAACCTTAAAAACCCCACACATACATACGTGCAGTGTGCCCTTCTTTCTCCCCCTGATAAAACGAATCTTGCTCACCCAGTGCTGAAATTGAGGGTACTTTTCAGAATAACAATAATGAAGTAAATTACAGCTCATTTAGATTTTCCTTTTGGTGAATGAAGTTATTAGAAATACTGTCCTGGATGGTGTCTGAATGCCACAGTTCCTTTCAGCTGTTTGAAACTTCCATTTTTTTGGTAAGACTTGCTGATTTTTACTGTCTTGTTTTCCACTAGTGCTTGGATTTTTTTTAAGTCATTGGGATTTTAATTTTTTTTTATGTCCAAGAACACTAAAAATGTGTAGACTTGTAATTATTGTAGATGTGAACTTTAAGTATGACCTTTCAATAAAACGTTTAATACTTACACTTTTTAGTACCAGTACAGGTTGTTTGCAATTAGGCATTTTCCTCTGAAAATTTCTGTATATATCAATTAAAATTGAAAACTGATAGCTGATTTGGTAGTTTAATCACAAAATCTTGAGTAGCCTGAAATTATTTTTGTTTTCACTTGAAAAATTTCACTGATCTAAAACACTTGCCCCCCACACCAAAAAAAAAAAAACCCAAGGAAACAACAAAAAACCCCAGTGAAGCCAAAGAAGGGCTCTAAAACCTTCATGAGATTGCAGATTTTCCCATGCTTTATTTTTCATTTCTACAGACTTTGAAAAGGCATTTGTTGCCCTGCATTTAAGGATCTAAGTTGAAGCTGTTGGAGTCTGGAATACAGAGTGTGTGCCCTTGTTTCTGACACTTAGTTATAAGATCCAGAAAAACACTGAATTTCATATGATATGAAATTCATGAGCATGTTTTCATGGTGATACATGAGAACAAATGTTAAAGTTAGATGGAAAAAGCTGAAAGTGTAGGTGTGTAGATTAGAGAGTTTTCTTAAATCACTGGGTGAAAAAGTTAGTTTAGAGAACAGGAGACAAGATGGAGGATTTAGGGTGTTGTCTCTTGTCCCTTCTTCTTTCTTCTTCATGTTCTTCTCCTAGAGGTTTTTGGGTAGTAGTAGGTGATTGGACAGAGAATGCCACAGTGCATCACAGAGGTGATGGGTCATTGGGTCATTAAGAAAAATAATATACGTGTCTATTGTTAATTGAGTAAAAATAGGTATAAAGATAAAAGAACTGCATAGTTCGAGGCCATTTTGTGCATCAGACACGAAGTGTGCCACAGGGCCTTGTTTGTACCATCAGAAGAAAGAAATGTACCGAATTGCAGAGATTAACCTTGTGTAGCCAGCCTGGAGAGACCTGTCAAGTTTTGTGATGACTTTTTAATAAACATGAGAAACAAGATTCTACCGAGCTCGGGAGTTTTCTTCGAATCATAAGAACTGAGATAAGTAGGGCTCCCCACGAGGGAGGATCCCAAAAGAATTCAGTCCAAAGGAGGCTGATTAATCCAAGAATAAAAAGAAAAATGCAGGAGAGATGCAGCAGAAACAGAAAAAGGATTTTTTTAGAGAAAAGTTACAGAAGGAGGGAAGAATTTTGAGGAACAGGTTGCTGACTGTGTCTTCTTTCTGTTGACATGTCACCAACATCAATGACTTGCACCTTGCAGATGAAATATGGGAACTTGAAGGTCACATCCCTGAACTAAAAGGACAGTGTTCAGTTGAATGGCAGAATTCAGGAACATTTTGTGTTGAAGAGCTGGGTTCAGGAAATTAAAATAGCCCTATGGAATTAGATTGAGAAACTGAAACTTTTCGATTTCAAAATAGAGGATGGAAAGCTGGGACAAGATAGTAGTAAAAAACTGCAGGCAAAAGTAGTGAAGAATTCCCCAAATATTATTTAAATATGTTAGAAGAAAACTTGGAGAAATATTGATAGGTCTGTTGGGCTTGACGAGAGAGTGAGAAGGAAGAGGCACAAGGAGATCAGTGCAGATAACCAAAGTTCTTTGCATACAACTTCATGAAGTCATTTGTTGAGTAGCTTTCAGATATCTTTGGATAGTACAAGTGATGGGTTATAAGAGTTCAAGAAGCTTTGGAAAATGAAAAAAAGAAATGGATAAACTCATAAATTAATTAACTGGCAGTAGGGCAGCATGCTGAGATGATAGTTCTGGGAAAAGATTGGTGGTAGTAAATAGTTTTGTTACTCATCTGACAAAGTGGTTTGATAATGAAGAGGCATATATCCAGATGGCACGATCCTTTTAGCTGAGTTGGCAGGGGGAACTTACTCTTTGTCTTGACAATTGCATAGCAGCTAGTACAATAAATTCTGTCCTTTAAATATACCAGTGGAGGATATGGTAGAAGTTTAAAGTTAGGAAATGTGATGGGATTTAAAAACCAGTTTTCTAAGTAAGCATATTTAAAACTAGTTATGAAAGACTTTTAACTGAATGAACTTGTGGCCTTAGAAGGGTAACTTGTTTGAGCTGTATTCACGTAACAAATAATTTGTGATATTATTTTGAAATTCAATGCAATTTTTTAGAATCAAAGAATATGTCAATTTGGAATGGACCCATAGGGTTCATTAGTCCAATTCCCATCTTAGTAGGAAGAGTAAATTCAGAGGTGAATCTTGAGGCGCAGTTCTGTTGCATGATGGTGCTAACAAGGCAAGGGTTGATTCTTTTCAATAGATTTGCAATTTCACTTACTATTGCAAAATGTTTGAGATCGGTATCTTTACATTTTTGACCTGTTGTAATGCTGTCAGAATGTTATGAGCTAACTAGCAATAATAAATATACGGGTCAATGTAAATAGCTTATCTTTCAGTAACCCATCTTTGCTGTTAATCATGAGGATAGTCTTTCCATTATGTATCTTTTCTTTGTGTTTATTACTTTATTACTTTACATCTTAAGTAAATCATACTTTGATTTTATTATCAAAGGTCATTTTTCCAGAGGGAGGCTTTTGACAGTGAATGGCTGTTAAGCCACTGGTAAGAGTTGTGGTTTGCTTTATATAGTTTGGATTTTTTCCCTAGGGTGTTTTATTTTATTTTTCAAGTGTTCCTAGTGTTAATATATGTAATTTTATAATAAAGTAATTTAAATGTGATTTAAAACTTATATAGTATTATGTACATGGTTTAATCAGTGGCCCTTACTAAAAACTATAAAAGTAAGCACAGTAGAATTTCATGTTAAATGTCACACGTTTCCCCTGATTAGGATTAAAAATTTATGTCAGTTGTTGTTTGTCCAAAATTTCTTGGAATTAAAGCTTCACTTACCCTTTCTGCATTTAATCCTGTGTTAATAATTCTAGTAAGAATCAGCTTGGATCAGGTATGTGATGGATGTCTGATGGAACCAGACCTGTTTGTAGTTCTACACAAAAGGTGTGAGTACACTAGATGATCTTCATCAGCATCTGTGTTTGCAGATGGGAGGAAGAAGCATGATTTTTAGGGTGCTTCTAACAAATAAATCTATTATTTACTATGAAGCAGCTTATGAACCAACTTTCTTGACTTTAAACATGTGAGGTATTTTTCAGTAACATTATTTTTCACAGTGTTGCAATACTGTAGTTTTGAATTAATAAAAACAAAGCAAACAGAAAACCTCCTCAAAAAGCTACACCAAGAAAACATGCTCAACAAAGCAAATCCAGTGTAGAGCCTGCTAGTATTTCACCCTTGTCCATGCTGATGTTTCATTCATCAGACAGCTGATGAGTTGTGAAAATGATTAATCAATGGTGTTTTAGTAGTCTTTTTGAAGGCTGTTCAAGAAAGGAGGGAGGTTCTTTGACATGTATCACAAAAAAGAGAAAAATGTGTCTTTCAGGTGATTCTTTGTTTTCAAAGTTACTAAAATTTTACAGTACTCAGTATTTAACTCTGCCAGACTTAAATAATTTTTTAAATTTTTGTACCCTGAAATGTGTTACTGAGTTTAAATGTGTTTCTGCACAGAAACTACAGTTTCCTGCAGTAGATTGCTAAACTAAGTACTATAATTGTGGTTCCAAAAACTATGATGTCACAAACTGATGTAATGTATTCTTAATTGCTTATAAAAAAGTTTTCCTCTGTAGATTCTAGCAATGCAGCTTCACAGCATAAAAATAATACAATCACCACAATATAGAAATATTTGTTGTCTTCTTCAGTAGCATTTATGATACTGGGTAAATTTTCTGCTTTTAATGACAAGTAACTTATTTCAGTTAAGTAGTAGAGATAAGTTACTCAAGGAACTACAAGCTAGAGGACACGGTACATCTACAAAGTTGCTGTTGATCACTTAATGTGTTTGTGGGCTGTGTGAAATACAGATATATTACCCTGACTGACAAGAAGAATGAGCTGCAAGTATTTTCTGATTAGGAATTTCCATGTGTGGTATATGAGCATCTCATTTTTCTTTTGGTGTTTCCTAATTCATCATCATCACCATAATTACATTTTCACACCAATAAAATTGTCTGTAAAAGAACCTTTATAGAAAAAAAAGTCCTGTTTTCAGCCTGGACTTAATTTAAAATAGTAGGCCCTTTAAGAATAAAAATAAAATCCTGGGCTGACTTGTGGAGTTCTTCTCTCATTTAAGACCAGGTCCTCAATCTGATATTCAGCTTAGTTGTAACTGCTAGTGATTGAACACTGAATATTAACAGGTATGGTAGAAGCTGTGTTGGATTGTTCAGAGCCTAATTCAGAAGTGGCCCCAAAAGATGCCCTGGTGATTTTTTTCTTCCCCCCATCTTTTGTCATGCATATATTATAATCTGGCTTGAATTCTAGTTTCACTGCAAGGTGAATTAGCCTCAGACCAATGTGTGAAAGATGATTCAAAGTAGAATTTGGCTCAAGGTTCAGAGGGGGAAAGGCCAGTTCAGGACAGGTTTGGAATGAGCTCTATATTTTAGGCAGGTGAAGACAAACACGGATTAAGCTGATCCTTCTTGCATCTTTAGAGATTTCTTTCTAAAGATGATTGAATGGTTAAAACTGAAGACTGAGTTCATACAATATAATTCTTTTGTTGTATATTTGATGTGTTACTCGTGTAAGATTTGTCAGTCTTTCAGAAATGTAAGGCAATGTGGAAGGTGATGTTGATGGTGGGAAGAGATAAAAGAATTAGCCCCAGCTCTTTTACACGAGTGTCAGAGCCTGCCCCCTCTGTTGAACAATTTCCTCCTAACATTTCTTGCAGTTAAAACTCCAGTTCAGCCCATGTAATTGGGTGGACAGTAGCTTGTATCTGGTGTTTCTTTTTAGCAACATTTGTCTAACAGTGGCTGTATGAGCACTGGCCTCAGCCCCACTGTGAGAGCTACACTAAAACAAATAGCTGTGAGAAACTTCTGAGAAAATTACAACTGGAGTGGAGGTAAAAAAATTACTACAAGTAATAGTTTGGGAAAACACAGGGACTGGAGAAATCTAAGGTAAGATGAAAGAAGCATGAAAAAACCCAAGTATTTCCTGCTTCCATTGGCACCCAGAGTGATTGAAATAGCTTAATTTTGTTTTAAAATAATATATATTTATTTTAGGATAGAAATTAGCTTTTTGACAAGAAGTGGAAGCAAACATGAGGAATAAGTTTCTGTCAGATAAGTGTTTTGTTTTTATTCCTGGAGATTTGGGACTAGCTTTATAATTCTCCAGTGATTGCTTTGCAAGCCGTTTGGAAGGAAACAAGGTAGTTGAAAGCTAAATCATAGACTGTTTTGAAAGAGGAAAGGAGCTTAACCTTCCTGTAGAGAAATATGCAAGCCAAAATTAGGTAGTAGAGAGGGAAGACAGAATTGAAAACCAGAATTTTAGGTTGGTTGATAGAATGGAGCAATGAGAGCTGGAGGGAGAGGTACATGCTAGCACAAGTGCATGGCATAATTACCAGGTTAGATTAAACATTTGGAATAAGTAGTTTCTATATGTTTTCTTGTATTACAAAAATGCGTCTGATTTTTCTTCTCAGCTAATACAGCTCACATGACATAGGATTTTAAAAAGCCTGCAGTTTAAGCATTACATAGATATACATAATTCTGAAGTAGTTATTTCAATGAATGTACAAAGCATAAGTATGGATTTAGAACTCTAACACTGGAATATCTCCTTTTGTGGCTTTTGTTGTCTGGCATAAAAGAATGATTCATGAATTCCCTGTTCTCATTGTCCTTTGTGAATAACAGAGAAGACAGTTCTTTGCTATGGTTCTTAGCTGCTGTGTATTTGATGAAATTAATTGGCCAAGGCAAACCTTTTTCCTGAGCTGTAACTTATATTTGCTTACCTGTGGGGAGAGAGGTCAATGTTTATGATCAAACAGGAGGTTTTGACACCACATAAACAGAAGTTGGTAGTCTTCTATTACAGCTGTGTTTTCAATAGCTACTGCAAAGTTGGCTGTTAAGAGAGCTGAAGATAAGATCGAAAGTCATCAGTTCAAAGTTCAGAAGAGATCATTAATTTCAAGGACAGAAACAGCTGAATTTGTTAGCCACTGCTTTTTGCCAGAAGCACTTCACTTACTGACAATTAATCTTGCATCACAAGTGAGGTAGATAAGGCCAGTTACTGAGTGCCATGTTTCCTATCTGAGTCTATATAACTTTTTATAACTGAGTCTTATATAACATGGCTGCCCACTGAAAATATAAAGCTGCTATTCTAGCATATATTTTTATTAAACAAAATGATAAGTTTTGTAAATGTTTAGGTTTTTGAATTCAAGCAACTATTCAGTACTGAAATAATTTTTCATTAAAATGTTAGTAAACAGTTTTTACATAATTTTGTATGCATTTCACTTTCCTTTAAATTGTGAGAATTTTCTAATGAGGGTTTGAATGAGTTCAACCGATTTTCAGGGTCACTCAGACTTCTTTAGAAGCTAAGGATAAAATCTCATTAAGTTCTCTCTGCCTCCTGCCTATGTTTCAGACACAGGCTGAAGCTTCTAGTGCTTCTAATATGTTAAAAGAATCAATTTTTTCCTCTTTTTTGTTTGAATTAGAGTTTGTATTTTTGCCTATGCTTGTAGAAAAACAAATGAAGAACTTCTACTCCCCATGAGTTTGGAAAATGTGATTGAATTGAACCTGGAATTAGAAGACGATAATAGCCTGTTGTTCTTGTCAATAGACCTAGTTCTGAATATTGTGTTGCTATTATGTGTAAGTCTGAAGCAATGATATTGGATGCATTTATTACATACAAAAGTTTAAAAATTTTCATTATTTTGCAGTTGTCTGTCAGAGTTGTATGGCTTTTTTTTCCCCTGCTTTTTTCACTGCTACAAGTGTGTATTTTTAATTAGAGGAAAACCTGGAACTGGTCATATAAAAAAATGGCACAATATGTATAATCTTAAGTAGGACAAACTTTTTTTTATGTAGGATCAATATTTTTTCCCAGCTGAAAAATCTGTCTGCATATGGTTCTCAACAGAAGAAATTTCTATTATATAGGTAAAATGATGCATTTTCAGTTTCATGTAGGTTCTCAGTACTGTAAGAGTAGTTACTTGATTATTTTATTTATTTCATCTTTTAGTATTACCATGGGTCTTTTAGCATATGTATCTAAATCTTACTTGGACAAGCAAGTTTTAAAGCTCCATCTGATGAATTATGAGTGCAAAAGGAAATAGCAATCCTCCCAAATTTCCTAAGCAATTCTCAAAACTAAATGCACTTAAGAGAGGAGAAGTTGAGCTTGGCTGGTCACAGCAACTTTATATGTGTGTTTAAACAAGCAGTGCTGTCATTTCTGCTGAGAATTTCTGAAATAATACCATCATCTCTTCAGACTGATGAACAGCAGTAGATAAAATAAAGTCTTGTGCTTAATGGGGTACAGTTTAAATAGAGAAAATCTAATGGGAAGTAGTTACATTAGTAGCAGATGGATTTACTTTCTGAATCTTGATCTGAGTAGAAATCCTTGCATACTTAAAATTTGTCTTCCAGATTCTTAGCCTGATAAGAAAGGTGGATAAAGCAATTTCTTTTTTTTTTTAACTTGGCTTCAGCTGCTGTGGTGATGTGTTTTATTCAGACTTGCTATTGTTTGATTTTTATCTAGGCTATTTTTATGATACCTACAAATCCCCCTCCAACCTTCCGGAAGCCAGAGCTCTGGTCTGATGAATTCACAGATTTTGTGAAGAAATGCTTAGTGAAAAATCCTGAACAAAGAGCTACAGCAACCCAGCTGCTACAGGTCAGTGTTTAAGTTACTGAGGAAAAGCACATTTTATGTTTGGGGTTTGTTTGGTTTTTTTCCTCAAACCCAAAATGTTGTGAAAATTTGTAAGGGAAAATCTTATTTTAGCTATGTCTTATTTATTTTTTACTTTGTAGTATTTTCTCTATCAGCTCCTGTATCTCTGCCCCCATTTTATTTCTATTCTTGCTGCTTCTAAAAATTCACTGCTCATTGAATAGTTTAGGGCTGGTTCTTGCTATTAAAATTGGATCCATGCCTTGTGGTTAGAGGCCCTCAGTAGATCTCAGGATTTAGACAAGTGTTTAGTAAAAGAGTTGAGCCCAGGTTACCCCTCTGTGTGGACCATCCATGGGGTATATTCAGTCTTTCCTTCTGTTCATGTCAGATTGAGCAGGCAGGTGGCTCTGTGTCCTAGAAAGGTCTGATCAGGATGGGCAGTAAAATGAGTTTGTTCTTGGGGTGAGTTCAACCAAGGGGCACTTTCCTATGTGAGCCACAGTTGGCAGCGTGGACCTTTGGAGTAAGGCAGGGTATGCCAGGCTCTCGCTTCCCGTATTACTCTCCTGCTAGATTTATTCTGTGTTGAGCTAGCAATAGCAGCTGTTAAATTTTAAGTTCCAGTGAACTCCACTACGAGGAGAACATGAATTTTACGAAGTTGGTAATAGATCCATCATATTTATAGATCGTGCTATGAATATTTAATTTTATACATTGCAAAACACCAAAATGTAGACCACAAGGTAGGTTAAAAAATGAAAGTTATAAGTGTCTGTGTGATGTATGAACCAGTACTTGAGACCTCCAAGATTTGAAGTTTGTATGGTTAGCTGAATACAGACAGCTGGATAGAAGAGACTTGCGTTAATGTGGGCAAGTAAGGAGAAGCAAACAAAAAGCTTCAGTGTGCAGTTTCTTTCCCATGCTTATTGTGGAAAACCAAATACTGTGTTTGTTCATCAGGAGTCTGTGTTGTCTTTTTCCCCAGCTGGAATTTGGAGAATATGTGATGGAGCTGGAGGTGCTGTGAAGATGTTGGAGTAGAAATGAAAGTACTGTTTGTCAAGGGAGGTCATGCAATGAAAAATAGAGTAATTGAATTAATATATCAAGGAAGAAGATAGTTAGTAGGTGTAGGGAATGAGGCTTCATCAGTTCTGTTCTTCATGGAACAGTTTTTAAATACTTAATAATATTTTTCCTGAGGTGCTTAGTTACGTTTTTGCCTAAATTGTACTTGTATATGATGATGCAAAAATCAGATTTTTTTTCTAACAGCAGGTGTTTATTCGGCAGAAAAATGTGCAGATGGTATCATGCATCTTGTCTTAAATGAAGAAGTAATGTTTTAAATGACGTTGAATTAAAAACTAAACTTCCTGCTAAAAGTAAAGGTTTTTTTACTGGTTCCACATTTCAGCATCATAGATCAAGAAATATTGTATGACATTTAAAGCATAGGTTTGTTGAAGTTAGCAGACACAGATGATCTGGTTAGAGACACTAATCTGTGCTCTCAATTTGTTAAGCTTAATTAAATTACAAAACTGAGTATCTGAAAAAGTTTGGTTTTCTATGTCAGATCATCACCACTCTATTTACAAATTACTGCACGATTTCTTTGGAAAATTGTATTTTCAATCATAAAGCAGATACTAAGTGATTACATTTCCCAAGGCTTGCAGTTGTTAAAAATAGTTAAAGTAATATTTTAGTTGTGAAGCAGCTGAAAGACACTGTATGTTGTGTTGGTGTAGATTTTGTGTTATGTACAGTAATGTATATCACTGAAATCTGTGATGTTGAATAGGACTTGTAATTAAATATGAGGCACAACTGCTGTAATGGTATTACATATTTTAATGATTTTTTTTTTTCTCTAGCATACATTTATTAAGAATGCTAAGCCAGTTTCAATTTTAAGGGACCTGATCACTGAAGCTATGGAGATAAAGGCAAAGCGACATGAAGAACAGCAGAGAGAACTAGAAGAGGAGGAAGAAAATTCGGTGTGTACCCATTTTTCCTGTAACCATCTATACTTTACAGATAAGTTGCCATTTTCCCCTGCTTTCTGTAGTTTTGTTAAAATAATATTTTTTACCAGTTTCTTGTGTGGTTTTAAGCCTATGAATTCTGAGTATTCCACTCTTAATTATGAGTAATGCTGTATATGCCAGCTTTCAGCACTATTCCATGAAATGTCTTAGTAAACAGCTTTTCTAGGAAGTGGGAAAAGAAACCATGTCAACTTCAGCTATTCAGAATAATATTAAAACCCCCAAAATTGTTTAAGGTTCTGCTTTCACTGGTGGACTTCTAGACAAGTGGTTTAGTTTTTTTTAAAAACTAAAGTGGCACTTTGCTTGGTATTTGTTTGATGTTTTTGGTTAAGTGTAATACACAGAATAATTAATGACGACACTCAGTAAGCAGTGATTGCAGTGAGGTTTGAACCAAGTAACATGAAAATGGTGACTGCACTACATTCTTCAGATGACATTGTCAGCATATGTTTGAGGAGAGAAGCAGGTTGTGTGATATGTAGGTTGCATTTAGAATTGTTTGGCAGTGTTAAGAATAAGTCTGTGTTCCTGGCATTATTACTCTTCCCTACATAATTTATTTCAGGTTAGTCTTGTGCAGTGCAGCAGAACGTGCTTCAGAGAAGTGTATTGCCACACATACAATGTGTGGTCATTCAAGGTCATTCAGAAAAAACACAAAGAGAAGATGGAGACTGGAATGTTACAGCTCTAAGCAAACAGAAAAGAGCAGTGCAGTAAATGCAGTTTGTCCTATAGCAAATTGTAGAATCCTTGTTACAGAGTGCTATGTGCTGATGTATATGTAAGAGTACTTTTCAAGCAGATTCTGTGCAATCTTTTTTATCTCCAGCAATCTGTGAGGTTGGCTGGATTTTTTTTTCTGTTCTAAGAATGTGTTCTAAGAATATCAATAACTTGTTTTTATAAAGGTGGTTTACTCTGAATTGTATTTGCTTAGTTAGTAATAAAAAAGGCAGGGAAGGCTGATACTATTCTTTTTATGTTAGGAAATTTTCCTCTGACTTGATATGCAGAGTTGATGTTTGTGACTTGTTGAATAGTTGATTTTTGAAGAGACTGATTTATTACTGACAAAAATCTGGTGTATTTATTAGCTTGCTTTCATCTGTGCTGTTGCCTTCTGGAGATGTTAAGTGCTTGGACAATGTTGATGTCTTTTTCATTAACCCAAAATTAGGCATGACATCTGATTACTTAGTCTGAGGTTCAGATCACACTGCCGGGCACAGTCCGTGCCAGCTAAGGATGTGGTGTACACTTCCCACTCCCACTACTGCACGGAAGGGTGTAACACAAGTTTGGTTCACCTCAACTGAGGCAGCATTTAGCAACTCCTCATGGTTCTTACACAGGTACAGAAGTCAGAGTGTGACGCTGCACTCCCTACTCTGCCACCCCTCACACTTCTTCCCCCCATACTTCCTCCGATTTAGTGTTCAGCATAAGAGAACCTCGAATCCAGGATTGGGGCAGCAGTCTTTTACTTGTGTTGCCATTGTAGTAGTTGGGAATTCTGCCATGAGCTCTTGTGGTGCCATAAGGGAACCAGCTACAGTAAAAAACGTACAGCAAGAGTCTGCTTGTCAGTAGATATAGAAGATAGGTGCCTCAAATCTGAGAGTAACAGGAGTATCTTTGGTTAACGGGGCTGAGAAAACAGAATCACAGAGTGGTTGAGATTGGCAGGTACCTGCAGAGGTCATGTTGTCCAACCCCCCTACATAAGCAGGGCCACTGAGGTTTGGCTGCCCAGGACCATGTCCAGACAGCTTTTGAATATCTCCAAGGAAGGAAACTCCACAACCTCTCTGTGTAGCTCATTCCAATGCTCGGTCACCCTCATGATACAAAAAGTGCTTCCTGATGTTCACAGGAAACCTCTTTCATTTCATTATTTGCCCATTGCCTCTGCTCCTATCACTTAGTACTACTGAAAAAAGCCTGACTTCATCCTCTTTGCACCTCCCCTTCAGATATTTACACATACTGATAAGGTCCCCTATGAGCTTTGTGTTCTTGAGGCTGAGCAGTTCCAGCTCTCAGCCCTTATTCATGGGAGAGATGCTCCAGTCCCTTGATCATCTTTGTGGCCCTTTGTTATCTCTCTCTGGTGAGCCCATGTCTCTCATACTGAGGAGCCCAGAAGTGGACCCAGCACTCCAGGTGTGGCCTGAGCAGTGCGGAGCAGAAGGAAAGGATTGCTCACCTCCCTGCACCTCCTGGCAACTTTGTCTAATACAGTTCCTAATTTGTCTAATCAGCCACTTTCGTTAAAAGGTTGGTTTGCTCTTAAAAATGAGTTCCATTGTAGTATATGGAAATGCTAAGTCTGTCATATTTTTACTTATACTAATAGAATTTATGGGACTATAAATCATATACCAGTGCATGAGCATCAACAAACCCAGAACCAGAACTCAACCTCTGCTTGAAGAAATTGCTCTTCAATATAAGGCAGAAGGTCAGGGCAGTTGGCAGCTGAGCATCTGCATACCTTGCTCAGTGTTTTTTGTTATCATGATGTAGAAGGATTCTAAAGGCCAGCCTTGCAGAGGGCTAGAGGCAGCCCTGCCTGTAGTTGCACAGGATGTGAGAAAAGAGTAAAAGTTTGAAAACTTCACAGGTGAGTTAGGGAAGAGGCAAATTTGAGGCCGAGTTCACTTCTTAGTAGTGAACAGTGACAGAATAGGAGAAAGCCATGAAAGTGGATTTGTGAATGAGACTACTCAGTTCAGAAAAGAAAGGTAGTGGAAAAATGAGAGCATGGCTTCAGCACAGTGAAAGACAGAAGGAGAGAAATTGGAAAATGAAGCTTCGTAGTAGTCCCTTGAGTGAAGGGATCACTAGATGAGACTTTAAGATGACACAAAGAGAAGGATGAGAGAGTCTGGGTAAAAGCTTCAGCAAAATGTTCTTTCAGAATGCTTTTATCATCCTTTGGTATATCATGTTGTGTACTCCTTTTTATTTTTCACTGCAGATGCTGACTTCCAGGCTGTAATTGTTTAAGTAATATTAATAAATAATACCAAATTATATTTACAGGGGCTGGTAAGAGACATGCAAGAATATCTTGTAAATCCTCTTGTAAGAGGATGTCCAAGTATTTTTGCTGTAAAGTTTATACTGAAGAATTGAACATTTTCAAAAGTTTTCCATTATAAAAAGATCAAGTAAAAGAAGATTTTTTGTAGCTTCTATAAAAAATAATTTTGTGAACTTTTTTATGGTATTGATATTTTTTTAGTTCTCTAAATTTTCACACAGTTTTATGATTCAAGAAAATAATCTGTGGTAAGATTTTTAGTTAGGATGAAATATTTAACAGTTGTTAAAACTGGTGGGATTTGATAGTAAGTGTGACTTTTGCTATTAGTAAATGTATGTCCAATGATTTTGTATTTCTTGGTAAGCATTGAATGAAAAAAGTTTTGAAATACTATTAGCTTTAATAGAAAAAGTGAGGGTACAAGTGATTGAAATGAAGAATGATGGTGAGGTGAGGAGGGGTTTCTTTGTTGACAAAAACAGTTCTTGGAGTGACCTGTGAGTATCTTTTGTGTGTCACAGTGCAGAACAAATTTTGTTCTGGACTGATTTTAATAATTGTTTGGTTATAATACAGACTTCCTATGTCTTGCAACAGTTTCAGTCCAGTACATCATTGTAAAAAATTCCAGATTCATTTGAGAGACAGCACCAGAATCTTGTCAAATTGCTGTCACCAAAGGTTCTGGTCAGCCACAAGTGCAAACTCATCCAAACTAGGAGATAGCAGTGTAAACTTGTACCAGTGCCTAGGGAGGCCTGCATGAAAGCTGGAGAAGGACTTTTTCCAAGGGCATGTAGTATAGGGGTGATGGCTTTTAACTGAAAGAAGGTAGATTGAGATTAGATATTAGGAGAAATTCTTTGTTAAGAGGGTGTGTAACACTAGAACAGGCTTCCCAGAGAAGCTGTGGATGGCCTATTCCTAAAGTGCTGTAGGTCAGGTTGGATGGGACTTTGAGCAATCTGATCTAGGTGAAGGGGTCCCTGCCCCTGGTAGGGGAGTTGGAACTAGATGGTCTTTAAGGTCCCTTCCAATTCAAAACATTCTGTGATTCTTTGAAACCGTTATAATTTTCTTTTCAATGAAAGACATTATCTGTGAGGTGTTTCTTGAATGCAGGTTGCTCATATACTGCACAGTAAATTTCTGAACAACATGTTAAGTGTAAGTGAAGCCTGAATTAAGTGGCATTCTGATTTTAGTTTGTTAAGCATACTGGGCAAGAGGTTAATCAATGGATCCACAAGTTTTTAGAGGAAACCAGGATAAAAATCTGGAGGAATAAAATGAAAGCGTTACAGTATCTGTATTTGTCATTTTAGAAAAAGAAACAATCAATCCCCCAACCCCACACTTCAAAATAATGTATAATTTGACATTGTATAATAAGCTCAAACGTTGTGTCTTTCATTCAATTTGGAACTTTTTTGTGGAACTGCCAGAAAAAGAGTAAACCAATTCTTTCTGCACTTCTGAGTACTTTTATTATTTTCTTTTTGGAAAGGGAAAGCTGATAATATGAGTGCCAGTTTGGTATAGTTGGTATACAGTTCGGTAGTTGATGAAGTCAGCAGTCCAGCATTCAGGAATAAAGATAAATAACCCTTGCACATTCCTCCTCCTTATGTATCAGTTTCACAGAACCCTTTAAGAAATACAGGGCTGCTTGTGTGTAGTTTGAATGACTACATGATCCTATAGTGCAAATGATAATACAGGTCTTGATAAGTCTGCACTGATGGCAACAGCCCTAGAAAGAGCTAATGACAGTCCCTCTGTTACCTTATGTAGTAGTAGTGACAGTGAGTAATGTCTATATTTCTTCATATTTTAATATCTATAAATGTTTTTAGATTGTGTGCAGAATTGGAGTCACTGTTCAGTTGCAAAGTAATAGCCACCTGGCACTTCAATTTTGAAAAATAACACATCAGAAATGGATTTTTTCTTAATCATACTGCTGTAAAGTCCTCAGTGTAGAAATGCAAAACCAGACTCAAACTTTGAGAAATGCATATTTAACAACATCTAAAAGCAAGAGCAAATACTTGTGCTAGTGTTAAGTAGAATCTGTCGATGTTAAAAGTCTCTCATGGACAGTGAAATGAGTCCATATATTATTGAAAATGGATGGTTTCAGTTAACCTGTCGAGTGCTTGAATTTATTGATCTAACCCCCCCCAAGCATTTCCTATGTAAATTGTGAGCAGTTCACTAGTATGTGATTTGAGACCCATCAAGAAGAAAGGTGTAAAATGTTCTAATTGTGAAGTTTCTTATGTTAGGAAACCCGTTTAATGCTAACAGTGGCATTTGAATATGTTTTTGTGCATTAATGCCTTCTTATAGTCTGTATAGCTGTGGATACTCAAGTTAAAAGTGACTCGCATAACTGGAAGTAGAATGGAATGTGTGGATTTGGAGAAATAATCAGATGCAAAGTCTTCACAATTTTGTACTTTATTTTCAGGGTCAGTTCAGGTAGTTGTCCTTCAGTTGAAGAAGAGTCACATCCCCAAAACTCATTCTTACTTTTCTTTTTCACCATCATCTGTGGACATTTTATAGCATGAGAAATTGTCAGTTGTAATGTAAATATTTTTTGCTGTTCAAAACTTTGTATTACAGAGCTGAAAATAAATGCCCAAGTTGAATACAGTCTTCATGTCTGTATCCTTCCTGAGAGATATAATATCATTATGAATAGTGTGCTCAGAATTGATTTTATGCCTGTTATGAGAGCTGCTCATATGATGAGAATGTCTTCTGACAAACTGACTTGTTTTGATAGGTGCTGAGGTAGTTGTACAGGTTTTTTTAATTAAGCAAAAGTCACAAGTGTTGTGTTCTACAGAAGGTTAATCCCAATATCAAAGTTTAAATGTTAGTTTAGGCATTATGAGACGTGACCAATCTCTTCTTGTGCATTTTTGGAAGTGGGATGCTGAGGCTGGGCAGCTGCATTATAGGAATGTAAAGTAACTTGTTGCCTGGCAGCTTACAGAAAACATGTCTAAATATTTGTTTCTGTGGACCTTTAAAGGAATGAGCTAACAAGCAGCACTCTGTATGTTTTCTTTTACATTTTAATGTCACTATGATGTGAGAAATGTTTAAGTATTTCAGGGTATTAAATCAAGAAATTACTACTTCAGTGATCCATTTTTTTTTCTTGGTCACTTAAGTGATTGACAACTATCAACACCAAAGCCAGCTGTCAATAATTGGTTGTTCCTATATGTAGGATTATTTATTCATTCATACAAAAGTTTATTTGGTTAATCCTATATTAATTATATAAAGTTGGCATCTATATTTTGAGACTCGGAGAATTGCTGTAATTATTCCTTTATATGTTTACAATATTTATAGAGCTGTTGTAAAGAAGCTAGTGAATCAGATTAATTATTCTGTATTTTAAATCTGATACACTGTGCTGTACTTTTCTGAAGGTTTTTATATTTGCTTTCATGCTTCTTTTGTGTGTTTGCATGTATATGTTATAGGTATATCTGGCTATATATATATATATATATATACACATGTAATTTTGCATGAAAGTCAAATCTTTACCTGCCATTTTTCTTCATGCCAAAGAACACTTGACATATACGTTAATTAAATTTGATTACAGTTTTTTAAGTATCCTGAAGCTAGAAATATTGCATATTTTTAAAATCCGCAGCAGTGTGGAGCCAGAAATTGATTATAGGAAGAATAAACATGGGGAGGTACGAGCATGTAGCAAGGCGTCATTACCTGGACGTAGAAAACAAACTTAAGTGCTGTTTTGTGACAGATGTCTGTTGAATGTGGGATTTGACTGTGTGCTGAAAGTTAAGTTTTTACCTGTTTTACTGATGGGTCTAAGTTTTGTGTGCTCAGTAGTAATCACATACTCAGGTTGAAGTTTGGCTTTGTACTTTAGGAGTACAGGATTACAAAATCCTTGGGCTTGACCAAACTGTGTTACGTGTTTATGTAGCTACTGCAGTGCTTTAAAAAAAGATAGCTGTGACTGCAGCTACACTTTTCAAAGGTGATGATGAGGTGTTAATAGTAAATGAAATTATTTTACAGGATACTAAATTTTGCCAGCATGTAAATAAATCTTCCTTTAATACCTTGCAGACGAGTTGGCTGTCTTTGCTGCCCTCTAGTGTTCTTTTTACATGCCAAACCACAGACAGAGATTTTAAAGAGATCAGACAGTGATTTTAAAGCGCTCAGGCAGAGATTTTTGCTGCCATATTTGCTTCCCTTGTTAAGTTTTTTATCAGTCGTCATCTGTACTGCTGTTGAAAAGACAACAGAAAAATCCATTAATTACCTCAGCTCATTCAATTCTGTAACGATGTAGACTCAGGTATGATCTGCAAGGCCATCTTCTCTGATAAAACTTCAGATGTGTGATGAGATCTTTTATTTTACAAGTATATTATGAAGTCTTGTGTGTAGTTTCTGCTGAAGTATTTTTGAATTTAGCATTCTTATAATCAAACCTCTATGACTGCATTTTTATGCTTTAAGGGTTGATTTTGTTAATAATAACATTTTGGTAAATAAAGAGATCCAGAGAGTTAGTCTTACAGGATTGCAGGTTATTGCTGGTATTTTACTTGTACTTTACATTATGATGTTATTCCAAGTTTTTGTAGTCTGTTGTCATTTCTGTAGCATTTCAAGAAATTTTAGAGTTCTTGCTTATGTGCACCTTCTTGTCTCCGTATAGTGGTATAACTGAAACCCCTTCCAAATACAAGTCTGGTTGCTTATTACTTGTACAGGAAAGCAGCAGACAGTTTAACTCCAGAGTTAGTTGTTTTTATTGTTTGATTCTTGGATCTGTTTTCATAAACAGTATGAGAACATGACACTTCAGCTTTAATATTTCTCTCTTTTTTTCCTGGTTAAAATTGAGATTGTGTTTGTTTTTATTTAATCAGTATGTTTACCTTTTTTAACAACAGATCACAAGTTCTACACCAATATTTATGTTATGTAAATCTTGAATCAGAATTTGTATGAAGGAATGACTTTCATCTCTCATGTAAATGTGCACTTCTATAACTTGGATCCACTGCATATTTTTATAAAGTTACCTTTTCAGAACCAGTGTAGTCTACTGCCATATTAACTAAATCTCCTATTTGTGAGAAATACTGGAATGACAGTTCTGGAAGCAATCTGTGTTAGCCACTAAAGTAATTATTCTGGGACGTGCACAGGCCACAAAGGAATTTTATATTGTTCTGTCTCAGTACATCATTCCTGATATAAGGAAAACACTATTCATCAAAATTGTTGTGTACTTCCCCTTTTGGGACAGCTGTTCTTCTAGTACTAAGGTGGGCTTTTGTGATCCTCAGTCCTGCTGAAAGATAGCTGTTCTCTTTGCTGAGAGACAATGTGAAGATAAAGGCTTTTGGCACTCTTAGACTGGAAAATGAAATGCTATTCTTTGGACCAAGTCCAGATGGTTGATTTGACTGAAGAAATAAAAGATCATTTTTTCAATGAAGCAGAAATTATGAAGATGGTAATTTAGGACTCCATTTCATACTTGTTCATATTGTTAGCCATCACCTTTTTCCACTAAATTCTACAATAAAAGTTTTGAGCTCCAGGAAAGTCTTTGTTTAATTTCTTATTTCAGCTTAGGTAAATTAAGGACCATATGCAATGCAAGTGGATATTAGTATTAGTCAACCTAGTCTGTAAATCAAATACAACTATGCCTTAAACTCAGAGATTTGCCAAATTTGTAGTGATTAATAGGCAAAACATCAGTATGTTGTGAGTCAGTTTTATGTTGTATTGCAGTACTGAAAGAAACGCTTGTAATTTAACTGTTCTGGTACTTGCAAAATGTGATGCAAAACGACTTTTTTTTTTCCTGAGTACCCTTTTTAGAAGGGGAAAAATGCAATTCATAGAAAACAGTGGGGTTAACAGTAACATTTGGGAGAAAGTAAAAAAAATTAAACTTGCCACCAGGAGGAGCAGTACCAAAGTATTCTCATTTTTTTACTGGCACAGTTGCCTAGTGCTGTAGCTGTAAGCTGTATCTTTGGGAATATAATTTTTTTTAAGGGTAGGGGACTAAATAGAATGCAACTAAAATAAAAACTACCCTGAAATAATGCAAATGAACACAAGTATTTTTGCAAATTATAATCTGGAAAATAATTAGTCTTTTGACATTTGGAATTTAAATTTAAATCTGTTTAGGTCTGTATCCTGGCTTCATTATGGTATGTGGTTAGCGAGACTTTCTGTATCCAAATTAAGTCTGGTTTTGTATCTGTTAGCTGAGATGTAACAGAATAATTTTCAGGGGCTGGTACTACTGCACTCAATTTTCTGTATCTACCTAGACCAGCCCTTAGTGAAACAGGCACTCAGGCCATATAGCTGGTGCATGTGTGTCTGTGTGAGAGGCAACTTGTCTGCCGTGCCAGGGAATGAGTGGCAGACCTTGCCAGACCTTGCTGCAGGGGTTTGAGTCTGGGCTTTCTTTTTTTTTGGTCCCATTCTGTGTCTGTCCCCCCCAGCCCCCGCACTTACAGCTATCTTTGTAGTTGAACATTTAAAATCTATAAAGCAATGCAAAGATTTAGGAAAAAGGGGAAATTTGTTAGTGGATGAAGACTTGTTTTAATGTTACGTATTTCCCTGAATGTATTTAAAAATCTTGTAGATGTGGCATTTAGGGGCATGGTTTAGTGGTGGACTTGGCAGTGCCAGATTAACAGTTGGATTGATGATTTTAGGGGTCTTTTCCAACTTAAAGAATTCTCTCTTTCTATGTAGCAGCAACATTTATTTGTAAGGGGCAAATTTAAAAAAATTCAGGGGTTATCTAATAGTCTTCCAAACTATGTAGCTAAAATATTTTGGTAATCAGCAATAAAATTCATTTATCAAGGAGCTCCAATGAAGTTTTGACACAAAAGAAGAAATGAATGCATATATGGTTATAAAACCGGTGAAAGTAGCATTTGCATTTAAAATACAACAGTTTGACAAAGAGTAACTTCACAGTTATGGGCATTACTGCCTATATTTAATAATCATAATCAACAAATGAGAATGTCTAAATTTTTTTTCCTTGAGTAATAGATCTTATTCATACAGAAAATGTGTATGGTCACAGTCCATAACATTACTCCTGAAATGCTGTGATGTTGTGTGTATAATCTAAATCAGATTTTGGAAACCAGTGCTATTTCTCATTAGTGTTTTCAAATACTGGTATTCCATATTAATTTCACGTTTCATTAACTGGATTGTCATTAGTGCTCTGTTTCAAATTCCTGGCCCATTACTGTTACCAATTCAAAATGCTCCTGTCTATCTCCTTGATATTATCTCCCCCACACTTAGTGGGTAAGTCTGTGCTCAAGGGCTATTTTTATGTTTAGTAGTAACAAGTTATTTACTCACGTTTATAGCAAAGGTTTTAAAATGGAAATAAACACTTGAAGTAAGTCAAGTAGATTTTTTTTTTTTTTTTTCTGAGGGGGACCTTAAAAATTCTGTTGAAAATTGTTTAATAGCTAAATTGAACACAAGGTCACCTGGGTTCTGTATGTAATGTCAGAGGTGATAGTCCTTTGCAAAACAGCAAAGTCTCTTTCTGTAAATTGTGATAGTGATTTTTGGAACCCAAAGAGATAAAGTGAAAATCACAGAGATAACTCAAAACTGAATGCTAAGGCAAGGTAAGTGTGTGGGTCATGTTGTACTTACCCTGCGATGCATCTATGTGAGAGAAAGATGAGTTTTTAATTTTTTTAATGTGGAAGGTTTTTTTATTTTCTGATTTCTTTCAAAGTTTTAAACCTGCGAGTCCAGCAGTACAGCTAGGTCACATAAAAATAAAAAAATAATAAGTTCTTACCTTCTTAGCTTTCTTTTATTTTAATGATCTGCTGTGTTCTGGCAAATGTTTCCCCATAGGATGAAGATGAGTTGGACTCTCACACCATGGTGAAGACCAATTCAGAGAGTGCTGGTACCATGAGAGCCACCAGTACGATGAGTGAAGGCGCTCAGACAATGATTGAACACAACAGCACCATGTTAGAATCAGACTTGGGAACCATGGTAATAAACAGTGATGACGATGAAGAGGAAGATGGGACCATGAAACGTATGTTGCTAATTTGCTTTCTTCTAATAATGTGTTTCCTTGTGCTGCATGACTATGTTGTATCATGAAAGGCTTTTAAGTGTCAAGTTCTGTGGTTAAAACAGGGAGAGAGGGGTATTTGTGTCTCTAAGCACTCTATAATTTGTAGAGAAAAATTTGACTGTAGTGGGAGATTCAAAGCAGAAGCATGGTTCTGGTGCTTTGCTAAGTTTCTCTAGAGGACTCTCTAATTGTCCTTCTGTGAATTGTCCCTTGTACTGCTTGTCTCTTTGTCTCCTGTCCCATATACATTTGGGCCAGTTCCTTGGGGCTAAACTGGTGTGATTATGTGAGAGGCTGCTGTTTCAATGTCAGTGGTCCTGGGAATATATCATGACTGTCTTTGGGGTCAGCAGTCAGTAATATATTTTGCTGCAAAATAGTTTTGTAACCCATGATCACTTAGCAGATGTGTATTTTTTAAGCAAATAATAATCTGGACAATTTTTGGAATGTAATTCAAAAATGGTTGATTTAAGGCAATGATCGAAAGATTGTAGAAACCTAACTAAAAAGTTTTAATTGATTTTGGCAGCATGTAAGGGAGTACGTAACAAAGAGAAAAAAATAATTGTGAATGTTTTTATGTATAAAAATATAACTTACACCGAAATAGCCATAAATACACATTTTAAAAATAGTTAATTTACATATTTACTTGCTGATCTGCTCATTGTTTGACTGAAGAATACTGCAGATTGAGATCCACAAATTTTAATAGAATTATTTGCTTGAATAGGCAGCATCAATAGATGACTCTAACTCAGGCTGTAGCTGCCTGATTTCATGAGGTACAATGTAATAATGTTTAATTCCAGGCAGTTGCGGGAAGGGGGATGTGGGGAATTGTGTGTGTGTAATACAGAGAGCTGATATCTCAAGAGTGGAAATCAGTGCCAAATAAATAACTTTGTAGTGTTTCATAGCAAATACAAAGCTGCATTTGTGTTTGCATATAGATAGATATCGGATGTAATTTGCTCAAGATTAGTTGGAAGTGCAAAGCAGAAACTTTTCTCGTGTGTATAGGAAGTGGGAAGGAAAAAGTGGTTTTGTGGATTTCACTTGTTTGGCTTTTTTGTGGTTTGTTTTGGGTTTTATTTTGTTTTTTTCTTTAGAGTTCTCAGCTGTGTGATTAAAAACAAACGAAAAGGGAAAGCTAGTATGAAAAAATTTGGAATAAATTTTTAGGGTGGAAGCATTATGAATTAGGGTTTAGTGCAGTTTCTGTGCAGCTTGACAAATCAGTTTCATAACTAAGTTCTGTATAAGTAGTTTACCAAATTGCATCATACTATCCAAGCAGTTTTTATATGTGCTGAGAGGAAATACCTGTTACTGTGCCAAACAGATCAGACGAGTGGCATTGGGTTTGCATTGCATTCTCTTAATCTGTGTTGTATTTGTCTGCTGGGGACATTGCTTTTGAAATGTACTGTTATTTTCTATTTTTAATTTATTCCAGTAACAATCTGTAGTTAGGGAGTTGCCTTTCTGCACTCTGACATTTGGCCAATATATGTCTTAATCCCATTCTTCTTTCTTCTCAAACAAGAACAATTTTGGGAAAGGTGACAGGTTTCCTTCCCCTCCTTCCTCTCCCGTAGATGACTGTCTTGAGCTCTGTAACTGCAGCAAAGCAAAACCAGCAAGCTGGAGGTAGTTTGCCTCGTGACAAGTGATGGTTTAATCATTCAGCTGTCAGGCCACAGGTTTGGTTTCAGCACTTACTTGCTAAAATTTCTTATATTTTGCATTAGGCACCCATTATTTGTAATTTTTACATTAAAAACTACAAGTAATTCAAGAATGGGACCTCTGCATCTCTCAGCTAAAAATAAATATGAATTGTGTCCACTGTAGCTGGTCCTCTGGTTCTGTGATTGTTGTGCTGTTGGCTGAAATAGTAGCAATAGCAAGTTTCCTTAATAAACGTCACCAGGAAGGTGATAAAAATCCTTGCTGTCTCTGAAAGGCAATCACAGATTTTGTGCTTCTTTGTACTCAACAAAGACACGAGATTTTGGAGATTGGTTGCTTTTTCCAGTGTACCTTTATAGGCAAAGTAGTCACTTTCTGGATGTTTGTGAGATTTGATTATAATAAATGAGAAAGAGTATCTTAGAAGTGCTTTTTGATACTGCTGAATAATAGAACATTGCAAGCAAGAAGTTTGGAGAAATAAACTTCGTAAACTAGGGAAGAGAGATTTCGTTTACTTCCTAGAGACACAGAATATTTATGACAAACTTCTTATTTAATTGCTGTTGTGTTTAGTTTCATGTTTTGTTTCCTTCTGCCTTTTGTTTGCCTGCTCAAGGACAAAATAAGAAACAATAATATGTTTTTATTTATAAGTACCCATGCTTAGAGGCCTCTGGGAGCCATGACAGAAAATAACTAAAACCATATTTTTTTCACAAATAGGGACTTGTGCCCAGATAAAATTGGGATTTGAAACAAAAAGAGGCCTGTCCTCCTGTCCCAGCGTACATTATATAGTCCAGTAATAAACAACAGTTATCCTGTCTTGCTTGGTATGCCTGTGCATGCTCTGAACAGAGACTCTGTGGTATGTACCTGGAAGGAAGAAAGAAAATGAAGAACATGAGTGAGTTGGGAGGAACTGAACTTTTTAGGAGGTTTAATGTGGAGTAGAGGAAACAGTGAGAATGATGGAAATACTACTTCTTTTGTTTGGTTTTACTTATTTTTGTGTAGAAGCCTTTTCATATGTCAGTGGAGAGACTAGTGTTCAGCTTCCTCACATTCCCCTTGTGGTTTTTCAGCAAGGCTTAGTTTAGGGCTTTTTGGTGCACCAAGAGTACTTGTGGTTGTTCTCTTTTCTCCTGTTCAGTAACATTCCCCCTGCTTTTTTTTTTTTTTGCCCTGTTAAATTCATATTTCCATCTGCTTTGGGCTGGAAAATAAGTTGTCTCTTAGTGCAGTTTGGGTTTATTCTGGGTTTCTAGCTGTTGCTTTAGTCTTTGGTGAAGCTTCTAACTTGTGATTTAATGAATGTATTAAAAGAAGAGGACAGACAACCCGTGAGGTGTCATTTGACAGTTAGAATGTGGAAGAAAAGTAATCAGGTTTTATTGAATTCCTTTTTGTCCTATAAGACATGAACGTTTTAGGTTTAGTCACTATAACTCTTAAACACATTTTTCCTTCTAATCAAATATAAGAATGTAATTTTTGGGCAGCAGGGTTCCTTCCCTGTTCTCCCCCGCCCCCCAAGATGACTGTCTTGAGCAGCTAACTCCAGCTAACTTGGCAAAATGGAGATAGCCTGAGGCAAGTGGTGGTTTAATCATTCAGCTGTCAGGCAACAGGTTTGGTTGCAGCACTTACTTGCTCAGCTTTCTTGTCTTACTGTTTGATGGTATTTTTGATTACAGTGGGACATACACCGTGCTGTAGAACATACATGTTGATAGAAGAATTCATGAGTTGGCTTATTCATTATATTTTAGTGATTTCAGCATCCAGGGTAAGGTGTTTGATACTGTAAGTCAGTCTCCTGCATGCTGTGATAGCTGCAGAGTGGTGCTTCATGACTCGTAGGCCTAAATCCTACAGCTGTTTCTTTAGCTGAAAAGCAAAAGCTTGTGCCACGTGTTTTGTAACAGCTTGTATCCTGATTCCAGCAGGAATTTCATAAGGCAAGTTAATTATGGGCTGGTTTCAGTGCTGCTGTAGCCTGGGCATTGATACTTCATGGATGTAGTTTCAGTCAAGCACGTTTACTGTGCCCCTAGGAAGATGGTTTGGTAGATCCCATATATAGGTGTATTAGTGCTTTATTCTTGTATATGTATAGATAAAGAAGATGTTTATAGGTGTGTGTTCTTTATCAAGCCGTTTTGTGTGACTGATAAAAAAGTTGTTAATTTATGTCACTATTAGTAGTGTATTTTAAAAATGGGGATTTATTTTCTTTTAAATAATGCTGGCAATTCTGCTTTTGAGACCTGTTGCAGAATGTAGTTTAATGTGGATTTTCTTTGCTTTGCTGAAAACAGAAATAAAGTGTAATTTGGCTGGAACGGACTAATGGAAAGTGTTTGAACAATGCTCTCAGGCACATGGTGTGGTTCTTGGGGTGTCCTATACATGGCCAGGAGTTGGATGATTCTGATGAGTCCTGTCCAGCTCAGCATTTTCCATGATTATAACAGTATCATGTGAATATTTTTTTTTTCTTTTTCCAGGAAGTGGGGAGAAAACCCCCAAAAATTATTAAACCATTTTTACAAGTCTTATTCTCAAGAAGCAAAGAAATATTTTGTGCTGGAAAATTTTCCCCATTAAATATTGTAACTTGGTTCATAGTCCTTCAAAAAGTCTCTGAAAGCTTCAACTAGTTGAAAATTATATGGATTTTCCATTTAAATGCCACTTGCAGTTACTTCTGGCAAATAGGTGTGAGGGAATGAGGCCTGAATCAGAATGAAGGCTTTGGGTGTACAAGTCACTGTGATACAAAAACTGTGAGCTCAGTAACCACTTTGTTACACAGCTCTCAATAGTCAAACATTTCTTTCCTGAGGTAGACTCCCTGCTGCTCTGGTCTAAGTAACTGATACAGTTCCTACTGCTGTTTCCTTGTGGTTCCCAGTAGCCTGACCTCTAATTCTCTGAGGTGGTTGCTTTAGGCGTGTGTTAGCAGAAGTGCTTTCCCACTCATAAAATACAGTCACAATTCTTCCTTAAAATATGGCTGAAGGAGGTGGCTGTGGCAGCTTTTTATGTGGTAGCTCACTGTTAGATGCATTTGCCTGGAAACTGAGGTCAAAATTCTAGGCTTCTGTCTCCCATTTCCCAGAATTACTGCCACTGTGTTGTAGGGCAGTTGTTTTTCAAGGAGAGAGTAGTGGTAGGAATGTGTGGAATACAAAGCCTAAGTTATAGTGTATGATGTTGCATAAGCTCTGGTAGCCTTTGCAGCAGGGGTGAGAGCACATAGGTAGATACAGGACTAAAGAAGGCTGAAAGCTGATTCTTTACAGCATCTGACTCTTTAAAAGTGACAAAGCAGTGTATTTTGAGGAAATAAAAAATACTGACAGGATGTTCACAGAAGCACTTCAGACAGGAGAGCCAGATCCCTAACTTCACCAAGCAGCTGAAAGTGTTCCTCAGTTGAGTGCTAGATGGAGATGCACAGAATGTGGAAGGCCGTGGAAGCTCATGGCTTTTGGCAAAAGGAAGAAAGCTTTCCTTTGTAAATATACAGCCACAGAGATCCAGCATCCTGGTAGTCACAGAGTGAGAGAAAGACTTACAGACTTTCCACAGGACATTGTAACTTCTCCATTCCACAATGCCAAGCAAACAAAATACCAGCACCCATGCCCTCACAGGAAATTGTAGTGGGAGTTTCCCTTCAGTAGGAGGTGGTCACCCTCATCTGCTGACCTGACTTGTTAACTAACAGCAGAACTTTTAAACTGGTTTAAAAATGAATTTGATATTAATTTAGTACTTTTCTGTTGGAAATGATTCACTGCAAAATAATTTTTCATGGTATATGATATCAGTTGAATTTTACCAGAACATGCATTAGAATGGAGTGCTCATTCCTCCTTATTTTGAAATGTGTGTTGAGAATTATTTATTTTATTTGTGATATGTTTTTGAAATAGTTTTGAAACAGCTCATAGAGTTGGTGTTGTGTTATGTCGTTGCCTCATTCATTTTATTCAGGGTACTTTTTGGAGGAAACTTGTTTACATAACTATTTGGGGACATCCCTATTGGCTGTGTTCAGAGGTATTGCTGAGGTAAAACGTGTTTTCAGCATCAGTGGTGCTCTCTGTGTTTTATGGCTTGCCACCAGTTTCTGATTTGTTATGGCCTTTTTTCCCCAGCTGTCTTTGCAGTAGGCAAATTGTAGGGATGATAGGAGACAGATATTCTTAAATACTGAAACTGGAAAACATTTTTAAACATGATTATTTCCTATTGAAAAGCAAATAATTAGAACAACTGAAAAATACACATCCTTCTAGAATGGAAGAGTCTATTGCACAATAGGTTTTCAGTTCATGTGTGGAGTGATACTGACTGTACTGTAGATTTTTTGTGGCAAATGTAACTTACTGAATAGATGAGTGAATTAATTGTCCGTAAGGGAATCTTTATGTATTATACTTCTAATTTTCTTTGTTTTTGAAAGATAGTTGAGAAGATTATGTTAGTCTGTTGTTCATGAAAGTTTCAAAAAGTACTTTCAGACCAAAATGATCTTAATTTGGAAAAAAAAAAAGTGCAACCTATATCAGTTTGTTCTGGCATAAAGATCCTGAGAGTTTTATAACGTAAATACAAAAGAGGTAGGAGCTTCCACATGGCCTTTAAACTGGTAGATGTCAACCCATTCCTACAAAATACTAACTGAACCTGTTAGATTAGCCAGAGATAAAAATAGTGTCTCTTTTTTCATTTATTTATTTATAAAAACTAACCAAAAGATTAAAAAATTTCTAAATAAATTCATTGGGATTTTTTGCATTGGAGGAAGAAACAAAACAAATTGAAATACCTCTGGTCCCATTGTTTTGCAGTCATATTTCTGGTTTTGTGTGCGAGTTTTTATATTTGCAGTGAAGGTAAGCAGCTCTTGTTCTTTTAATTGGGTTAACTGACTGTATGCTCAACTGAAATCAGGAGTTCTAAATTCTTGTTTAGCAAAACAAATAAAAGACATTCTCGAAGTAAAAAATAAATGTTCTTTGCTTACCTTGGAGTAATTTCAGTCCTGTTGACCCAATTTCCATAATATGCATTTGCTAGCAAGGAATTCAGAGGGGTTGGTTTGTTTTATGTATGTAGGTAGTCTTCTATTACTTATGAGCAATGCTTGGAGAATCTTTAGTATTGCCTTATATGTGAGAGGACAGAGACTACCTTACCAGTAATAGGCCAACATTTTGGTACTTAGAGTTTTGAACAGAGACACTGGCAATTTTTTTGTTTATAAGTATGTCTCGGATGAAACTTAAGTACAGCCATCTCAGCAGAAGAAAAAAATTGGTTGTGAAAGGCCAGCAGTATGGTGTCCTATCTTTTTGGTACAAATAGTTTCAGGGGTTTTGGGCAGCAGTCACCAAGTAATGAACAGTTTGTACAAAGAAAGTGCATTGTATTTCTGTTTTTAATTCTGCTCCCTTCATACTACTGTTTTCTCTTGGGTCTGTTTTCTAAATGTGTGTTTTTCTAAAATTTAGTTTCTTCCATTTTTCTTCTGCTTTACTCAGCTCTCATGAGACCCCACCTTGTAATAGGCTGTGTTCAGCCCTAGGACCCCCAAAACAAGAAGGACATGGAGCTGTTGGAGCAAATCCAGGGGAGGACCATGAAAATGATCAGAAGGGTGGGGCACCTCTAATATGAAAACAGACTGAGACAGTTGGGTTTGTTCAGCCTGGAGAAGAGAATGTTCTGGGGAGACCTTGTAGGACCTTGCAGTACCTAAGGGGGAGCCGGAGGGGGACTTTTGACAATGGCCTGTAGTGATAGGACAAGGCATGATGGCTTTAAACTGAAAGAGGGCAGGTTTAGAGTAGATATTGGGAAGAAATTATCTACTGTGAGGGTGTTAAAATACTGGAACAAGTTGCCTGGAGAAGCTGTGGATGCGCCATCCTTGGAAGTATTCAAGGCTGGGCTGGATGGGACTTTGAGAACCTTGTTCTAGTGGAAGATGTCCCTGCCCATGGAAGGGGAGTTGGAATTAGATGTTTTTTAAAGGTCGTTTTCAGCTCAACCCATTCTATGATTATGTTTTTTGCTCTTTAGTGCTCTTTTCTGTAGTTATTTGGCATCCCTGCTGTTTACTTCTCATCCCTTCCTCAGTCCCAGATTCATGAGATCAAGAAATGTCTTTCAAGTGATCTTGAGTTTAGTGGGGGCAAACTTGAGAGATTCTGGAGAAGAGGTATCTGCTGTCTGGTCAGTTAAATTCAGCCTGGAGTTTAGTTTGCCGAATTGCTAGGTTATGGTTGTTATTAATTTAAAATATGGTAAGCAGAGATCTGGGTTTAGAAAAAATACATGAAAAACGTGTCAATAACTGAGAAAAAAATGAGCTAAAAAATGGAAAAGGAAGGTGTGTATGGAAATAGCAGATTGATTCAAGGAATCATTGTGGAGTTAAAGGAAAGCAGCTGAAGTCAAATTCACTAAAGCTTAGAGCATGACAGTAGAAGCACATGTTAAAAAATGGCAGAAGAAATCTTACTAGAAAAGAAAAATTTAGGAACAGCAGAAAGAAAAGAAGCAATAAATCAACATACAGTCTTTGCTTCTATCAAGAATAGTGTGGCCAGCAGGTCCAGGGCAGTGATTGACCCCTCTACTGAGCACTGGGGAGGTCACACCTTGATACTGTGGTTAGTTTTGTGCCCCTCATTTTAAGAAAGACATTTAGGCATGGGAGTGTGTCCAGAGAAGGGCAATAGAGCTGCTGAAGGGCCTGGAGCTCAAGTCCCTTGAGGATCTTGGAGTGTTTAGCCTGGAGAAAAGGAGGCTCAGGGGTGACCACGTTGCTCTCCACAGTGACCTGAAAGGAGGTTCTAGCAAGGTGAGGGTTGGTCTCTTCTGCCATGTCACAAGTAAAAGGATGAGAGAAAATGGCCTTAGGTTTTGGCAGGGAAGGTTCAGATCAGCTATTTGAAATTTCTATTCACAGAAAAAGTGAGTAAGCATTGGAATGGGCTGCCCAGGGAGGGGGGTGGGGGCAGCATCTCTGGAATGTCTGGAAGTGTCAGGAAGTGTCTGGATGTGGCACTTGGGGTATGGTTGTGGTGATTATAGTATTTCTAGGTCAGTGGTTGGACTAGATGATTTGAAATGTCTCTTCCAGCCTTGATGATTCTATGAAAAGATGGCAGTACAAAAATAAACATTAATGAAAACATAGGCTGCTATTAGTCATGCAGCAAAATTAGAATTACTTAGAAAATCTTTAGACAAAGGAGATGGGAAGAGGTGATGAAATAGGAAGTGAAAGAGAGGGGGCAAAAAACACTGAGTGAATGAATAAAAACAAGTGTAAAGCCAGCTAAGCAGATTAGTAGGTCCTAGTAATCATGTTAGACACAAGCACAAAATGTATTTTCAGTTTATCTTTTCACTTGTTAAGTGTATCAAATAAAAATTCCCATTATTTTGTTTTGCTTGTAATTTAAATGTATAGTTTTGTCTGATTTTTTGTTTTAGGTTTCTCCCCCCGTCTTAGTTATTTGTCTCTCATCCTGTTTCATATTTTATTTGTGGAAATATATTTCATATATCTTCATGTCGAATATGCTACACTTCCAGCAAGTACATTTCATGTGTCAATGCTATGCAGAATATGCTCTCTGAGGTGACAGTACATTTATTTATTGTAATATTTATTACTTTTATACTTTATATATATTTCTATACATACTTTGTATAATTTATACTATTTAGTAATGATTTTGCTTTGAAGTCCCACAAATGAAAACAAATTTTAATCATATAGGACTGAAGATTTATTTTTTTTTTTACATTTAGTTTTGTGAAAAGGATAAAAGAACAGAAGTTCATGCTGATCTCGATCTGCATCATAAAGCTTTTGCAGCTGTTTGATGATGACAAAAATCCCCCAGAATATGGAGACAGGGTGCTTTGAAACCCTCTGTAGAGTGTGATCCTGTAATTTTCTGGGAATCTTCATTGGTAATGAATTAAGTTAAGCAGCATCTAGACACAATTTGTGTAGCTGTATTTTGCAAGTTCTTTTTCTAAATAATTATTAAATCCCACCTTTAGTGAAACTCTGTTCCTTTCCTACAAGTGCCTGTGGACCAGACCTTGGAGTTTAGGGGCATTCAGCACCCAAAGGGATGCTTAGCACCTCATGTTATTCAGTCTCTATAACAACAAATTGATATTGCATGAAGTAACTTCTAATATTATTTGTGTGTGCAACTCTGAAATGTCTTGAACATTTCTCCACGTTGTATCTTGCTACAAAAATATCATACTTAGACCATGAGTTTTTATGCTGGAGATCCTCAGGGGAAAAACAGAGGCTTGCATCACATACAGATGACTGTATTAGCAAACCCTAGGAAAATTAATTAGTGAAGTTTCGTTTATAGTGCATTAATTCTTTAATCTTTGAAAGTTTTTTTACTTTTTTTTTCTGTTTTCTTTCAACTAAGGCAATGCTACTTCACCGCAAGTTCAAAGACCTTCCTTCATGGACTACTTTGATAAACAAGATTCCAAAAATAAAAGCCCTGAAAACTGTAATCAGAACATGCATGAACCTTACCACATATCCAAAAATGTTTTCCCTGATAACTGGAAAGTCCCTCAAGATGGAGACTTTGATTTCGTAAGTACTTTTTCCTTGTTTAATCTCTTGAATGCAGTTTATTTTATATGTGCCAAAAATGATTAATCACTTTCTATAACTATACTAATACAAATAAAATAAGTAAACTTTCAAGAATACTGTCCAAATATCTAATCTTTGTGCCTCATCCTGGTTGTTGAAGTAAGTAAACCTGATTAACACAGGACCTTTTTAATGAGGAGTGGTGTGTGACATTATACTACCTTGTAATTACTTTTTTTTTTACAATGTTTTTGGTTCCTTAAAATTTGTGTGCTATAGCAACTCTAAAATTTGACCTAATTATCTTAAAAAAAAAACCAATTTGCTACAGACGTGGATATTTTTGTCTTGTTTGCTGGCTATCTCAATAAAATGATAAGCATTTTATACTGTATTGGAGCCATTTAATCAGTCTCCTTGGAGATGTTTAAGACCACCTACATTTTGCACAAGTCATCTTCTTGGTACTATTCCAATAGCACACATCTTTTTACAGAGAGTTATTCTACCTAAAACAGTTCATCTATTTTAGGGTGGAGTTTTTATTCTCCAAAATATGTGTACTTTATTTAATTTTGCCTATGTTGCAAATTATAATAGGGTCAAAAAGAAAATGTTCCTAAGTTAAAGGTTGCACTTAAAATAAAATATATAATTATTGATTAGAGACTTATAAGTAATTATACCTGGTTTTCACCTGATTTTTTTTACATGTTTCAATGAAATCTTTGTTTATCTGTTGTAGATGAAATGTTCTTAACTAAAGTGCAGTAGCTAAATATGATCACATGGTGCCTTTTTGAAGCACACTTGAGATTTCAAGAGAAATGTTGTCTTTAATTTTAGGTGACAGCTGTAGGTGGGGAATTTTCTTTCCAGTTTTCACTTACTGCATTTCTACTTAAAGCTGACTCTTAAATTTAAACTACTGAGGTAAAGCCAGTTAAATAGCATACTACAAGCTGTTGCTGCTGGAGAGTCTTGATTTAGTTGGATTTTGGTTTGGGTGGAGGTTTTTAGGATTTGGGGATTTTTTTCTATCAAATGCAGTAATCATCATCCTGATGTTGACTAACAAAATAATTGCATTATTCGTTGGAAAATAATTGGCCATTTCTTTAAGTGGGGTTATTATAGTGGCAATAAAACTGCCTTTAGAACAATTTTAAATTCATCCCCTCTTATCTATTACTTGTGAAGAAATGCAGGCAAAATTATTCTTTTTGTAAATGCTAAGATGCTAATTCTGTAAGTACTTAGTCATGAATAATTCATACATGGATAATTGTGTGGAATTTGTTGACATTGCTTGTACAATTAAGTTGCCTTCTTGAAATAGGAATTTATCGTAGAACAAAACTCAAGGAGTTCTGATCATCAAAAACTGCACTGCTCAGTTTTGTAGGCAGACCTTCTTAGTGGTGTTGGACTGGCAAATACAGACTTCAGAATCCTAGAAGGGTTCCCTCTAAAGGAAGGGACCTTTAGAGGTCGTCTAGTCCAGCTTTCCTGCTGTGGGCAGAGTCATCTTTCACTAGCTGTATAAAGCTGTAACCTTGAAAACTTCCAATAATGTGACATCCACATCTTGTCTGGGAAATTTGTTCCTTAGTCTAACGGAATTTGTGATGTGCAGTTTGTGGATGGCCTCCTGAAAAGGCAGTCTTGGTTGTTGCTACAAAATTATTCTTATTGGAAACTAAATAGGATTTTTTCAAAAGCGGGTAACTATTTGTATGGACTCTGTGTGTGTGATGGTATTTTGTTTTAAATACGAAGAAGAGATAAGCCATCCCAAGAATGTGCTTCAGAAGTGGATATACTGCTTCCAGAGTAGTCCACTCAAAAATACATTTCTCTGAAGCATCTGGTACCAGCTGATGTTGTGCAGGATATGGGTTTTAAGTGCCTGCTGATTTGAACTACTGGCAATTATTATTTACTTAGATATTCTAGAAGCACTTCTATTTATATTTTAGACAGTGAGTGGCAGTATTGGCAAGTGGCCTGCAAGAGACTTTCTTAAAGGATAAATTAGTGGGAAGCATGCATAATATATTGTCTGTTCTTTGTGAGATCAACATGAATGTTTTCAGTTGCTGACATGAATTCTTTAAGTGATTCATGGAAAGGATAAATGATGGAAACTTTTTGAACTAAATAATTCCACGTTATTTTGTTTGGAATTAGCCTTAATGGGATCTAAAAAAATATCCAAACTGTAAATGATGACAGTCATAATTTTATTTAAAGAAGGGATTGATACACTAGAAGTAAAATATAAATGCTCAAACTTCAACTTAATACTAGTATATTCTAATAGTACTCCAGCTTTCTGTGTAGAAGAGGAAGGATGTTCTGTAAGCCAGAAGTCACCAAACCAATTTCCTGAATGATACCATTATTGCTTAGCCTTGTAAACCAAACACACCATGGCAGTTCTGGCAGCTAGTGAACACTTAACTTGTGAGCCAGGGTGAATGATAGGGTCATGCTAAGAAGAAATATTTAAGTGTGTTGGATGGAAAGCCCTAGAAATTTATTAGTGTATATGTCAGTTAAAGCATGAGCTAGGAAGCAGAAATGCCATTGAGGTGGGAAAGAGGAGGGAAAAGAAAGTGAAAACAAACCTTATAAATCCCTGCAACTAATTACTTTGCTTATTTCTATATATTATAAGGTGAAACATGCATAAAGAGCTAATTCCTGTGGCCAAATAGTATATTTGCTTTGGGTCACAGTGATATTACATCCTATTCTTAGTCTCTCATACTGTCTGATAAAACATAGTTATTTCGTTTGTTGAAATATATTTGTACATTACATATGCACATGTGCATAGAGCAGTTTGTCTTACATACTTGCTGATGTTGTTAGATAATGTAAATAAATTATATAGGAAACTGTTCTCATAATGTGGATAAACAAATATATAAAATAAGGCAAATGAACTTAGTGCTAGGGCTGGTTTTAAAGTTTTGGTGTGAGCATAGTTTTCTGCCCTGATGTAAATGTTTTAAAAACTACTTGCCAACACAAATAGACAACACAACTAGAAGACTTTTCCAAGAAAGTAACATGCTTTGGTCACATCAATCTGAGCTTTAAAAAAAGTAGTTTTAGCAGCATTATTTTTTGTGTAAGTACGTGTTTATGGTTCGTTTTTTTTCTCTGTTGAGGTACATCTGTTTTGAAATTCAAAAGCTGATCTTAATTCTTTTTCACTGATGCCATATGGGAATTTAAGGTCTATCTCTGACTTTTGGTCCTGCGGGGCTTCAGTTCTGCGATCAGTCTGTGCTGTTTATTGATGTCACATTCCAGGAATCAATAAGAAGAAATTGTCACTGCAGACCTTCAAGGTTTACATTGCATTGAATCAGGTATATTGCAAATAACTTTAACTAGACTGAATTCTGTTACTGTATACTGATCTTGAAAATTACATTATTCCAAATTTACCCTGCTATATTTACTTCTGGACTTAAAGTGCTGTTTTTCATGCAAAAGAGGTGTTTGGAATTTTTATACTACATTTCTTCCTGGTTTTTAAAAAGAAACAATGACCAAACAAGAACATTCAACCCTCAAGCACTTTTGAATGTTTTCTTTTCCGTGAGTAGGAATTTGTATAGAATTGCTGGTTTTAATCTTTTTTTTCCGTTATTCTACTGTCTGTTTTTGTTGTCTCATGATAAATTCTTCAACCTAAAAGTCTAGGTCTTTGATATCAGTGAATCTTAGGGAAATGTATTTCTGGGGAAGTACTTGTAATGTTTTGTTTAGCTTTTTCCACTTCAGCCTTTGAAGTGCAGCTGTTGAAGCTCTGATTTGATATATAGCTCTTTCAAAAACACCCAAACTGACGTTTATTCAAACTTTAGCTTTTATATAAAATTGTTAATATGTATCTCACACTCAAGGATCATTATGGAATTTTGCTTTCAATGAATTCTGCCAGTCTGTAAGCAATTCTCTTACACATTTTAGTTCTTTTCAAGAGGCATTATTCCTCACTGTTGTAAGGAATAGCGGCATAGTGTCATTGAATACGTAAAAATGCAGTAAAGCTCTGTAATGTATGGGTGTGAGATTCCTAGGGGTATTAATGAAGCACGGAATAAGCAGCTTTTCATAAGGAGGCTTAACTGTTTAAGTTAAGCTGACTTTTAGTTCTAGCTCAGAAGTCAGCAGTTTGGATCAGAATGAGAGCAAATGGTGTGTTTGTTTCACCCATCTGACTGGCCAGTCCTTTTAAGAAGTTTTTTTTTTGTAGATATTATGTATTCCTGTGACCATGTTGCTGTTATGATAGCTTTGTTCTTTCCATGGGGAATGTTTCCCATGAAATAGGTACAGGCTGGAGAGAGCAGTGTATTAAATAAATAGTATAGCTGCAGGGTGTTGTTAAAGCAGCTTGCTTAAATTTTTTGTTGTCTTTCACAGTTGAAGATTTTACATTGTGTAACATTTATAATAGAAATTAGTTTTCACCAAGAAAAGGTGAACTTTTAATTTTGAGCGAGAAGAGCTCAACATTTTTGTTATGTAGGGATACCTGGATAAATCTTAGCTTGCTAAATTGATGTGCAATGTGTACATATTGTGAAATAACCTGCTGCTTACATTTTTACTGTATTATATTTTAAATTTCATTAAGATGTAAAATTGCCCTGTAAATCCTTCTGTCCCTTAGTAATGTGTGTTAGAATGGGACATGATATTAACAAAGGATTTGCATGAACCTAATTGATGATAACCTCTGAATTTACATTAGTCAGAATGAATTGCTAAACTTCATTTGCACTAATTGAGTATGTTATTTCATTTAAATGAGTCATTTACTTTTTGTTAAGAGACAATAAAATGTAAAAAGGCAAATCTGTTTATTATAGCAATGCTAGGGTAATGATTTCTGTCTCTAGCAGAATTATTTCCAAACTGGAATGGTATCCAGATTGTTAAATATTAAACAGTGAACATGTAGATCATGTTTTACATAATAACTGCAGTATCATGTTTAAGTAGATGCATTTTGGGTGACTTAAAGATTCTGGAATAGCAACAAAAAATTAAAAAGCCATCTGTTACTGTAGGCAGAATATTTCCTTGGGTTTCAAAAGGAAAAAACACATTAGAATATAATAATTTTGGACTAATAGTACTGCAGATAGTGAGACTTCAGTTGACACTTAAAAATGTATAATGTAACAATTGATTCTGTAAAAAATTGAATAGCATAAATGACTGAAGTCTGTCTAGAATTAAATTAAAACTCCACTAATAAAGTTATGCTGAGATAACTTGGAAATATGGAATATGGAAATCATTGGAAATATGTCTGTGTCCAAAATCTTGGCTGGGTTTATGCTGACTTTATTTAAGCAGCAGATGAGTTTGTTTGGAACAGTTCTCTTCCTAATTAATGGGAATTAACATATTTAATCTATTTTTAGTAATTTCTGATTATCTTCTAAGATTTGAAAATTTTAAATTAAATATTAATATAGACTAATTTTGCTTTTTTTTAAATTAGTTGTTGAATATCATGAAGCATTTCCAGAAGCTGACAGGAAGAATGTTTTCTTTACTAAATAAGTTTGAAACTTAGGTTTCTGCATTTGCATGGGCCATGTACATATGAGATAAAGGTATTGTTGGTGCTGGTAGTTTCCATGCAGAATTTTATTCCATTCAGTTCAGGCATGGCTAAAAGGGAAGAGAGTGTAAAATTAATTTAGTGAAAATGACATGCTTTATCTACATCATTTTGTGAGGACAGTGGAATTTTTCTTTGCCTTTAAAGTAGGTGGCTGTTAGAGAAACTTCTTGTGTCTTGGGTGATTATTTACCAAAAGTAAAAGGTATGTATGTGGGTAAGTCAATGGGAGAGGTATTTGTATTAGGAGTCCACAGTGGATGGTTTGCAGGTCATGGCTGTGGTTTGTTAGACTACCAGCTGTTCAGGAGGGGAGTTTTTGCAGCCTAACATGTAAACCAGAAGTGTAGTATTGGTTGCTGAGATTTTATAGGCAAAGATAACTACTTATTACGCTTTTAAAAAAAAAAAAAAAAATCTATAAGTGAAATATTGATTGATTTAACTAAATTCTGTTTGTATATTCTAATCACAAAAGGAGAATTATTTTCATGCTGAGACAGGGGAAATACAATGCTGGAGCAGTGTTTCTGCACCTAGTATTGAATACAGCATCCTTTCTCTTTGAGTATGTCCCTTCTTCTATTAGTATATAAGTAAATAATTGAAAATCAACCCTAGTAATTTTTTGTGCTGTAAACAGAATCAATATTTTCTGTTTATCTTAAATTGTAGGACTATTATAAGGCTGTTACTCCGATTACTGAGTCAAGCGTAACGAAGTGCCAGTGCTGTACTTCAGCAGTTTTGGAAAATGAGTCGCACTGTCTGACAAAGATTATATAAATTTTTGTATCTTAAAAGAGCACAGGAAACACCCTCCTAGAGCAAAAAGCTTTTTGTATTCTTACATGTTAAAAAGAACAAAAGGCTTTTATTTATCTTTGACATATACTCTGAAGACAAGGCAAGAGGTCCGTCTTGAATTGCAGCAATTTATTGAAGTTAGATCGTCAGAAGTATGCGTAACTACGTACAGCAGCAGATTGCCTTGGAGGGTTGCAGAAGTTGCCATTGTTGTAAGTGTTGAAGACCTGGTTAGATAAACACATCAGGAGTTGTTTAGGTGGAGTTAATCCCACTTGGAGCAGAGGATTGTTATAGGTGACCTGCTCCTGTAAATGTTTCCAATGGCCTTATTTTCTATGGCTTTTTAAGCTTCTACTGATGCCTGATGTTTGTAATTATAAAAGATGTTGAGAACACTTAGGTTTTACAAGCTTGAGCTCTCAAAAATAGTGACATACTTAATTTGTTTATTAGGAGCATTGGTGTTTTGGAGGAACTAGAGCTAGAGTAACCTTGATCTTTTTTTGCAATTAGCAGCCAACTATTATTTCCAAACATGAGTCTGACTCTGGAAAATTTCAGCCAAGATTCAATCAGTAAGACTTAACCAGGTTTTCCCTCCCAAAACTTTAAAGGATCCCTGCCATCTTATTTTATCACATCAAATAATTTCAATGTGCAGTGTGGTTTTTTTAATTATAAAATAATTTCTAGTGAGAAAACATTTTCAAACTCACTTGTCAGCCAACTTTAAAATTATTATTATTGAGTTCAGAATGAAACTACTTCACACCAAAGAGTTCAAATGCTTGCATCATTCTTAATGCTTTTTTTTTTACCTCATTAGCTCGAATGAGGAAAATGAGTTGAGAAACTGAAGCATAGCTCTAGTATGTATCTTTGGTTATACACCAAGTCTGCAATTTGTGCACAGCTTAAAAAGAACAAAGGAAAGACATGAGTGAAGCTGATGAGCTGGGACAGTGCTGCTGGTTTAAAGTAACATCTTGTTACCTTAGTAACCAGTTGTCTGTACTAATATACCTCTTTAGGATCATTGTGTAATAGCTCAGTAATGTGCATAGTTGAGGAGGAGCTTTGAAAAACTAGTAAAAAAGCAGTTGTAGCTGGACAATTTTAAATGTTCCTTTTTTGTCCATCAAACCAGATTTAGGTCTCTGTTTTATTTTCCCTTACAATTAAAAAAAAACCCAAACAAACAGGGAGGGTATTTAATCCAAGGAGGTTTTCATGTTCCATGAATCACTGTTAGTGTCAAGACAGTGTACCACACCTTTGTGCGTAATGTCTGATCTCCACACTCAATGTTCACACCAAGGAGTGCTTGTTCCAGCTCAGGGTTTCAGCAGAATTCTTTGTAATCATCTCTATGTCAGTATCATGCAAATTTACCACCGGGAAACAAAATCTGCTCTTCTGCTCTTTGCTATGATAATTAATGCTAATGAAAAGGAGTAAAAATAAAACCTGCCTCGGGGGAGTGGGTGACTGGAAGATTGTTTTAAGTTAATTTTTATAGCTTCTTAGTTTCAAGGAGGATTTCCTCATCGTGAGGTTTGTTAAAGAATGGGATGTTTTTATCAGTTTAGGGTATTTTGCGCCGGCCCCCTCCTTTTTTTTTGGACTCAGATGGGATCTTGTCAGATAGGATTCTAGCAATTCAACAGAAAAAAAATTGGATGAGCTTAGTGACTGTGTGGCTGACTGAATAATCACAATGCTTGTATTAGATTTCTGTGCCTCATGTTTTGATCAGCAGCCAATAAGTACCATGTGTAGACTCTATATTAAGCATAGATGTTAACAATATTTCGTAATCAAAATGCTGGAAATTAAATGGCTGACATTTAATACTATTGAGCTTTATGAGGAACGGAAAAAAAGTCTGTGTGGTTTTAGCTTGCAAATATCTTGTAGAATCTGAAGAAAGACATTTCTGCTCTAAGCATTGACTTCAAGCAGTGGGCTCAAATACTTGGAGTTATTTGTTATTTGGAATTAATATCTTCAGATATCTGATTAGATTTGACTTAGTACACGTATACCAAGTCCAGAGATTGTCCAAATTACTTTGCCTTACATGTATGTTTTATTTTTTTTTTCTTATAACTTGGATAATTCAGATATAAAAGGAAACTCCTATGAAACTTGAGAGCAAAATTTTTATTTCTGTAGTTTCTGAATAACTTACTCTCATTTTCTTTTATTTTAGTAATATATGAAAAGTATATGTTAAAATTACCCAAATGTCATTCCTTTACCTTAAATCTGTGACTAAACATGCTTTATAATCCACATTTGCTTTTGTTTTTTGGGAGTTGTAGTATTGCTATGAACTAATCATTTTATTTTTGGTGAAAAATGTGAGATGTGTGCAGTGTAAGATTGTAATCTAACTGTTTGGAGACTTGACTTTTTTCATTCATTGATGTTGTTATTTGTGCCTGGACAGATGTGTACCTCATGGACAGCACCAGTACTTAAAAGGGTGAAAAAAAAACCCTGTGTGATATCCCCTGGTGTACGGAGGGTAAACAGACAGAGAATAAATCCAACAAAGCAAAAAAATTAATGTGACCAGCTTTTATATCTACTTTATATTTTTATATGAGTAAAAATTTAAAAATAAGGCTGTGCAAGCCCCGTATACAAAGCTGTGGTTATTGGCAAACTCCATAAATCTCATACTTGTTAAAGTCAGTGGCAAAATTCCTACTAATGTCAATGTTAAGTTTCACTGCTCAGACTGTTAAAGAAGATACTTTCATGTGCCTAAATGTGAAACTGCATTTAGATTTTGGGTTAGAAATTTCACAACTTAGACTTTCTCTCGGCATTCCTTAGTTTAGGGTAAGTTCACCATGTTCCTAAGAAAGGAACACTTGAAGAATTAACTCTTCTCTGGCATCTATTTAATGGCTATGGTATTACTTACATTTACATTTGACATTGGGAGTTGTACAGATATAAGAACAGTAATCAGATAATCTAGTTTGTTGACATAAGTGTTCCAGGAAAAAATTGTTCAGCGGATCAGCTCTAAAGGTTCGGTAGTATGGTTATAGCTATTTCAAGAAGCTGCTTGATGCTCAGCTGAGGACCCTCACTTCATTTCCAGGACAATTTTTAGTGTGCCCTACCTAATGAGAACTAAAACAAGTTACCTTAAACCATTTTGAAAAATTTTAATTATTTAGCATTGCAGCAGACTAGGGTCATGGGCAAGATTAGGTCTGCAGCTGAGAAGCAGAAACTTTGCAACCTGTGCAGCCTTGACCACATGATGCTGTGTGGCCATGCTGCAGTGCTTGTAGATGTGAATTAGGTGGAGCCTTCTAAAAACATGTTTGAATTTTTGTCCCTTATGGTGTCAATACAGTCCAGTATATGTAGTTGATTTTTATAATTTAATATTATTCTTTCAAGTAAGAATGGGGGGGAAAGTGTTCTTCAAAGACACAGACCAAACTTTCACATTACCCTAAAAAGTTCTCTAGATGCAAAAATTCTGTTAGTAAAAATGACCTGTCCTGAAATGACTGCCTCTGTTTTGTTGTGTCCTCTTTAAAGATTGTGCTTTTTGGCATAGGGAATTACTTGAATAAGTGTGTGAACGGAAGAGGAGTCTTTCTAAAGTGCAAACATTTGGGTTACTTTAAGATTGCCATTAATTATAGTCATATGTTCTAAATGCCATCCATACACAAGAAGAACATGTATTCTACCGAGATGGTTAACCACTTCAAGATGAGAACTATTATGCTGATAATGTTCATAAGGTAGAAATATGGTATTTCTATGGTGCTTGTGATATGTGTGTATAGGATGAAATGGGCTTTTTGTTTTGCTTTTGCAGAGTCGTACGTTTCATTGCTACTTTTGTCTAAAGAGTTTCCATTAACTATTAGAATACAACTATGAGGCAAGATGAAGAGACCCGTGTAAGTATGCCTGCATTCAGGCAGGTTCGAGTAACAAAGACATTAAATTAAAAAATGAAACTAAGATTTGTCCTTTCATATTTTTTCTGTGGCTTAAAATTTGGATATATGAGCAACTGTGTGCAGTCCACCTTCAGTGCTACTTTATAGAAACAGAGAAGGAATGGGCTGGAGTGTGTTGGTTGTAGTGCAGCTTGATGTGTACATTCTCAGCTGTTTCATTTTTTGTCTCTTGAGCTGGTTGACTTCCTTGTCATGAGATTTAAAGGCCTAGTGTGCAGTGGTTTTTTCTCCTTTACATAAAGGTTTGAATGGTACTGTTACGGCCTTTTGAAGTAATGATATTATGGCCAAATAGTGCACCTTTTGCTTACACTCGGCGGTTAACAGAATTTAAATCTAAAATTTTGCAGTGCCTTTTTATTTAAAAAAGAAAACTAAAAATCTTAAGTCTTAAACCGTTTTCAGAGTAAAGAGTATTTGCAGAGGAAAAGAGATGGAAAAGAGCTGATACCTCTGAAGGGGATTTCTAAAGGATTTAGGGGAAAAAGCAGTAGGTGAAGGGAGTCCAAACTCCATGTTACTTACACATCCCTGTGAAACTCAAGAGCCTTGTTTTCTTCTCTCTGCAGGCTGATGACTCTATAGCAACAGCCCAGTGATCATCTCAGAGGTGGGCTAGTTCAAAACTACAGGGGAAAATAGTGACATTGGAAACAGTGGTTAGTTTGAAACTACCTGACCTGTTTTCCATGTTTTAAAGAGCTGTTGCTATGGCAACAGTAGCTCACTGAGGATGAGTGCTGGAGGATGAGTGCTGTGAAGTTTCAGAGGTTCGGCAGTCGTGTGTGCGTGGAGCGGCTGGATTGCTTCCAGCATCAAAGTGTGCTCCCTGCACCCACCTTTTTTACAGATTCCTGTGCTACCCTAGAATTAGTACAGATTCGTTAGAAAACAGATTTTCCAAGCCCTGCTGAGCAGTTTATTAATTTAGCTTGATTTCAATTAATTTCTTCCTTTGTACATCTCATCTCATCTCATCTCATTGCTGCTTCCCAAAATAGAACACTTCCAAAGAACTGTGTGGTCCTCATATGTCCTGTCACCAAATACAATGGTAATTTTCTTCTGCAGTTCCATATCCCATGTTATGGAAGTCAGCAAACATAAGCTGTTAGACCACAGGTTAAGGAGAAATTAATTCCAGAGCTGAGACATATTCATTGAAAAATTATCTGACAGTTTTAATCAGCGAATTGCTATCTGAAATTCCTCTGCTGCTGGCTGTTGCAGTTTTAACACATGGTGGTGAGAGGATTTTGCAGATGGCCAATTCAAGACACTATTTTACAGTTTTAAATTGAAAATTAATTCACCTGGCATCTGGAATGTACTGTGCTTCTTGTGAGAACTGTCACTTAGAAGGTGGACAGCAGTATAGTATGATAACAGAAATGTTTGGTTAGTTGAGGTATAATATAATTTTCAATTTAGGGCATTTTTCATGTTATGAAGTTAGAAGAGTGGTTGTAATATGACCTCTGTCTAAAAGGAAAGTACATTTTTGACAAGCACAAATTTCAAGAGAAAGAGCTTGTTTTTACTGCTCCTCAAATTCACAGGAGTAGTTGGGACCCCAGCAAAGCACCTTAGTTAAAGTAATACTGGAGCCTTTACCTTACTGAGTGAGAGCTATGATAGAATAGAATACTCTAGCTAGCTGCTTTAATCCCCCAAATCTATTTGCATTATTTTGGACTTGTTCTCATTGAGCTATGGGTTGAAAGTCTTTCTCCATCTTTAACAAGCAGATTATAAGACCAAGTATGAAGGAGAATTTTCATCTGGGATCTTTAGTTCATTAGTTATGTGGGAAAAAGTAGTATTTGTGAAGGGTTCTCAACTAATCTCATTAAATGCAAAAACAAGTTAAAAAACTGTGTTCAGATGCTGAAATCAAATGGTCAAAAGTTAAGGAGTGATGCATTCATGATCACATGACCCCTTACGGTCCTATTATTTAACTGAGTTTTAACACATAGTCATGTAATTAAAGAATATGTTACAGTGCTATAATAAGGGGAAAAAGCAAAATTAAGATTGCCTGATGTAATTTCATATCAATTTTAAAAGGAAAAGGAGGGAGAAAAGCAACACTTATTCCATGCACATACAAAAGCCTTTCATTGCACATCAGTTAGGTCTAAGCACTGAATTGTTAACTGCTGGTACCCAGATCACCTATGCTGACTAGTAGAGAGAGGAAATCAAAAGGAGGAATAGACTACTGGGAGTGTGGATGGAGGAAACAGAGAATACAACAAAACAAGGAAGATCACCTTAGTCTTTCTGCTAGTCATGAGGTGGGATTAATATGAGCAGATGCTTTACTTTGAACAAGACACAAATGGCTTTGACCACCAGTCATTGTGGTAGAGTCAGTCCAGCCTGACCTTCATGTGCACGTGACAGAGTTGCCCAGCAGATGTCATAATGCCTACTGAGATGAGAATAGGGACTGATAAGGTGTGAGAAATCATGTATCAATTAGTTCTGCTTCCATGAAAGTGGAAGTAGCCTTAAAATGCTTTTTTTAAAGCACGTTGGGCTATGTGGTTTTTAGATGTCTCTTTGAACCCAAATCATTGAATGATTCTATGAATATGTGTTTGTGACTCGGAGATCCATTTGCAGCTGCATAAAAAAGCACAGGCAGCAGGTCCAGGGAGGTGATTCTTCCCATCTACTCAGCTCTCATGAGTCCTCACCTGGAGTACTGCATCCAGCCTTGGAATCCTCAGTGCAAGAAAGATGTGGATTTGTTGGACTGGGTTCAGAGGCTGGACACAAAAATGATAAGAGGGAGGAAAGGCTGAAAGAGTTGGGGTTGTTCAATCTGGAGAAGAGGAAGCTCTGAGGAGGAGTTCTAAAAAAAGATAGAGAGAGAGTTTTTATCAGGGCCTATAGTGGAAGACAAGGTGCAATGACTTCAAATGGATTCAGTGAGCTTCAGGTGCGTTTTCAAATGGAAGGATTTTTTTGCAGAGACACTGGAACAGATTGCGGAGAACTTGTGGATGTCCCTTCCATGGAGGTGTTCAAATATTGGATGGGGCTTTGAGCAGCCTGTTCTAGTGGAAGATTCCCCTATGGCAAGGGGGTTCTATTACAGATGGTCTTTAAAGGTCTCTTCTCACACAAATCATTCCGTGATTCTATGACGAGGAAGGAGTGGCAACAAACAACAGTTATTGACTGACCATTACTGCTCACCCTTCATCCCTCTGTGTTGTTGGGAGAGTAGTGGCTGTAAGTAGCAGTCTGTAAGGAAGGAGTGAAGTTGAGCCTGGGAAGGGAAAGAGACCAGGTGTTGCTTCAGTGGTTTTCTGTTGTTGGTCGGTTCTCACTACACAAATCTATTTATATTGGCAGTAAATTAAATTTGCGCCATGTCAAGTATGTTTTCCTGCGATGGTAAATGGTAAGCAATCTCCCTGTCTTTATCTTGAGACATGAGCTTTGTATCCTATTTTCTCCCACTATACTGAAAAGAAAGGGGATGGAGTGAGCAGCTGGATGGGCATTTGGCTGTTATCAAGACTTAACCCACCTCACCTGCTAAGAGTCATTAGAGCAATCTTCTATAGCTAGAAGCTCATCTTCATCTCTGACATAAGAATAAGTTTTCATGGTCTGTATCAGCTCTTCTCTCTCTTTTCCTGATACAGCACTTCTGTCATGCAGTCACAGCTCAGTAACTAAGAAGTGCCATTGCAGATGCTCGCTTTATTGGAAAGAGTGCCAGGTCTGGTTCCCCCTCAGTGATCTAAAGCACAAATACCATCTGTCCTACAGTTAAGATCACTTCAGTGAGTTTCTACATAACTGCTCACACATGCCAGATACAGAGAATCAGTCTAGCTGGTTTTTCATTTCTTTATTTGGAACTGTCCTCAAATTGCCCCATGACACATGTACAGAAGTACTGCTTCCAAATTCCTACTCGTTAAAGTCGTCAGCTTGATCTGGAACTTATCAGAAGAAGGCCTTGTCTGCAGTACAAGGGCCACAGGGTGGCCTGAATGCATTTCTTGGCTGTTCACTGGAATGACTCTGTCCTCAGAATTGTGGTCGTCAGAGCTGGCTCAGAGCCTTCTTGGTATTTTGCAACAGCTAGGTGATTGGCAAATAGGTACAGTGGTGAATGTCTGTCTTACAGCTGATATTCATGATATTCATGAGGCGGGCACATGCTTTGTTCAGATACACCCAAACAGCAGTGATTGAAGCAATTGGTCCCACCTGGCTCATAGCACCATATTCTCCAGTGTGGTAATAGAGGCTAAACCTCTGCATGTCAAGAATGCCAAGAACATAAGAACATACCATGGCAATAATTTCTGTAACAAAAAAAAAAAAAAAGGAGGTATAAGATCTTTATGCTCTGCAGAAAAGGTGATTGTATGTGGAATTGATATATATGGTATAAGACTCATATTAATTAACCCTCATAATATTGAGTGGTACAGACTGGAGAATTTTGAGTGAACAGGCTTCAGGAAGATACTCAAGCCAGTTTTGTGGGACTTGAGATGCTTAAATGGGTTCATCTTTTCCCTCATAATGAAGAATAAATATTTTTTATCGTGGTCTGGTTTACCCACAGGGTTCTATTTGGATACCTGTTCAACCCACTAGTCACAGTCATTTTCTTCATCTTTTTCTTGCAACTTTATTATTTATAGATTTGCAAAATATTCCAAGCTGAAAGGAACCCGCAAGAATCGAGTCCAGCTCTTAAGTGAATGGTCATATGGGGATCAAACTTGCAACCTTGGCGTTATTAGCACCATGCTCTAACCAACTGAGCTAATTAGGGGTTGATTATTAGTGATCCTTAGAAAGTTACAATATTCAAAAGACCTAAGTTATCCCTAGCTTCATGAAGGCAGTTTTTATTCTACAATCATTTGTCCATGGTAACAGTTGATTTTGGGTTTTCAGATGTAGTCATGGGGCTTTCATTGCCTGATGTCTTAAGTGTTACTCCAGATTGTGGAAGGTCTCCTGATCCTACAGTGATCCTCTGAGAATGGCCATGTCAAAAAGTGCTTGGAAGTTCACTGTATGTACACCCACAGCCAAGTGAACCAGTTTCTGTGGGTGGTGGCCAGCTTTGTATTCATCCTCTATGTTTTGAGGGGGAGGTCTCCTTCCCCTTGGTGAGAATAATTTTTTGAAAACAAAAAAAGCAGTTATTCTTTAGGCACTCTTTAGGAGTACACCTTGTTCCTGGAATGAGTTCACTGTATTCTTCAGCAAAATTTCCCAATAGGAGAATTTATAATAAGAGTTTTCTGGATGATCTAATGAACCAGTCTTTCATTGAGACTTATGTTTCCTTTACATCCCCTTACAGATCATCTCTCTAAGCTCATGACTGTGTGATCACTCCTTCAGTTTTTTAGTGCTTTTGAGTTCAAATAATATTTTCTAGTGATTGTGACATACTTAGGAAAATATATCTTGAGACGTATTGGCTTTCTTTATGTTGGAAAAAACTCTAAGTTTGCATTTTATGTGATTCCTGCAATGTGTGAATCCAGACAAGAAATCATGCTGCCTGTGTTCTTACCAAAGTCACACACATCTGAGATATCAAGGATTTTTTGGTTTTTTGTTGTTTTTTTTTTAATGTGGACAAGAAGGTTTAGAAAGTTTATTCGTCTTTTCAAAGAGAGGGCAAAAATGCCTGTGTGCATGGTGATTTCCCCACAAGGAGATAGTGTGATAGCATGGTAACATTCAGGATCTACTGCAAGGGGGCCAAGAGATGTGATTCATGTGTATCCACATGAGCACAAGTGTGCTTTGAGATGAGAAATGTGTCTGTCCCTGAGACTTGAAGATTTGTCCCTATAAATTCCATATGTGCTTTTGCTTTTTTGTAAGCATAGTACCATCATTGCAAGCTTCCGTGCCTGATGCAGCTCAAGTGGTTCTTAAATACTGCTTTCCTTAAGGTTTTACATATCAGTTAAAGCCAGTGGGTTCAGCTTGTAATGGAACATCTTCAAGAAATTGTGTTCATGTGTATATTTCTAACTCCATATGAGGTCCCCTTAAAAGTTACTGGGGATTCTGAATGTGAGGAGCCAAGGATGCACATTTTCCTGTTGGTGCCTCACATACGCAACCTCCACACCACAACGTAGCATGTATATGCCTGTGAGTATTTCAAAGACCAAAAAACCCCGATCATTTTAGGGTTGTGCATAGAGCAGAACATTTCAAGGACATTCTGGTGGCTGCTCAGTAGCTTATTTTAGGTGGTGCTGTATATTACTATTTATTAAAAAAAATAAATAATTAAACGTGGGAATTAAGCAGTGAATTTCAGGAAGGATACTTCTGCATTCATCCACTATTATTAATGAAATAAGTGGAATTAAGAGAGAAGAAAATGCTAATCCTGAAGAAACTTCCATTTGAAGAATCCTACATCTTTGCATAACAGCCATTCAGTTAAGTTTTGGGGTTGTTAATTTCACACACTATTGCAAGAAAATGAAAATAATAAACCCACCACGAGGTTGCAAGTCTTCTAGTAACATTGGAAACTGTAATGCTTGTTCTCTTTTACTGCCAGATTTATGGTTTTGATTTTCTATTTGGGCATTTAGAAGAACTAGGATTTCTGTTCAGTAGTAAGGCATTCTGGGACAAAGATGAAAGGAGAAACTTCAGCAGCAATCAAAATTAGAGGAAAGCTTGGACTCCAGTTATTCTCCATGGCAATACAATCTAATTGTAACCATATTAGAGAGGTAGAGTTATGGAGGTAAATAGTTGGTGTAATATATTGAGGAATACATTTACATGTTAATATGACTATAGAAGACATTCAGATTCTCTTATTTCAGCAGCTATTGGTATTTTGGATAAAATTAAAATTCTTTGGATTGCAATACAGTATGAAAAAAAGAAAGACTAGAAAGAAGATGGCTCTTGAAATTGAGTGGCAGGTGATTGGAGTTTTTTTTGAGGGGCTGCTTTGTTTCTGTTGGGATTGGTGTCAAATCCCAGGCACCTGATAACTCTGTAAGTAAAATACGGAGTCAAAACCTGTTTTTCACTTTCCTATGTAAGACTAGTGACAGCATTTGCAACCCTTGTTACAGATGGGTTTTTTTTGCCTTTTGTTTCCTTTTGCTAGTATACAAACAGATTCACTTTGTCTCTTCATTCCACCTTTTCATTCGCTAGAAATGGCAAGCACAACACTCAGTGGTACCAGTTAATGGATGAATGGTTAGATCAAATAGTTTGTATGAAATGAATTCCTGTCAACTGTGATTTATCATGGTTTTTTTTTAGTATGGATTCTGAAGATTTTCTAGCCAATAATTTGTCCTTACTTAAGTTTTCTTATGTCTGTAGTGTTTATCTCTGGCTTTGCCTCTCTGAGAATACCTAATGACACTCTTTGACTCTCTCTTCCCTCTTTGCGAGTAGCAGGTTTCTGCCTCTAATTCAGCAAAGCATTAAGTTGGCTTGCCTATGTTATTTGTGTTGTAATTTTAAAATTGTATTAATAATAACACTTCTTTAGTCAAGAGTCTACCTTCAGTTACATGGAAAAATCTGCAGAGTTTCAAGAGTAGTTTACACCTGCCACTAAATTGTGAGTAGACAGGGTTACCTGGAAAACACCTTGCATTTGAGGAAACCTTACTCTGGCTGCTAATTTGTGGGCAAGTGAAGTTTTTCCAAAGACATGTATCTAAATACGCTACTGCTTGAGGATCACTGATTTCTGACCTTGTATCTCTGGAGTTTCGCAAAGCAATCTAGAAATACTGACTCTTTAAGTTGTTGAGGAGGAATTGTACAAGTTATTTTCCTCCTTCAAATTAAAAGCAGAAATGTCCAAAAATATCAAAATTTGACATTTTTTTCTTGCAAATGATGTAAAAGGTGACATATGTAGACTATAATTTTTTGTGGTCTTTCAAAATTTTTATTTCAGATAAGCTTGAGTTTCACATTACCTTGATGTTTTAAATGAGACATAACATAAAGAAAACATTAAGTACAAAACCACACAAGTCTACTGCTAATATCCAATAGAATATCCAAAAAGAGAAAAATGTTTTATTATTTCAGTGGTTTTTGAGCTTCTTGTACTTGGGATGTGTTCACATGGTAATTCAAATTTAAATACAAGTGGGAGGTTGTTCTAAAGTAAACTAGCAACTAAATATTAATTGCAGTAGTTTCTTCTCTTATATTTTATTCTGTTACTTTTATTTAGTGAGGTGGTTCTTGTCCAAACTATTATGAATCTGAAAAATGAGAGAATAAAATTCCTTACTAAATGATCTTTTCTGTATCCCTACTAAAATAGATGTGCTACCTAATACTTTTTCCAGATCAGTTTAACATGTCTAAATTGAAGGTACTTCCATTACTTTCCTTGAGGAAGCTGTGACATAGTTTTATAGATCTGACAGCTGAACAATATTTTTTTTATCTTCAGTTTAAAATTTTATGATCTTATATGTTAGTTAAAGCTCTTTGAACTATCTTCAACAGTTCTTACTCCTCCAAGGAGGAATAACTTATTCAAGTTATGTAGGTTACTAAATCTTCCCTTACATGTCTGCCTTAGGGAGAATATTGCACAACTGGAACAATATAAACGGGAATTATAAAGATTTGGCGTTCATGTCTACTTTGAAGATCCCTGAAGTATAACCAAGTTGTCAGTAGCAGTAAAGAATCTAATAAGTTCCCCCATGTGTCGATTCTGTACTTGCATCATGAGCATTCACAGGTGGGAATAGCTGATTCTCTGGGAACAGGACATCTGTCATCAGAACACTAATTTTAAAATGTGACAACTCATCCCTGGCTCTGGAGCCGTAGCACAGGAAACCCTTGTAAAAGCCTTGTAAAAACCCTTATAAATGCCTTGACAACAGCCAGGGGAGATTAGTTGGGCTGTGTGTGTCATCTTCTTGAAGGAGCTACTTTCTCTCCCTACAATTGAATAGACTCAGAAAAAAGGTTTTTGGGCTGAGTCTGTCTTTTTTCTCAAAGACAAAGTACTGTCAAATAAAAAACCAACCAAACAAAAGCCGTCTGTTGTTTCATGTGTAAGCTGTTTCAAGATACCATGTAAATAAATTATTGGTCTCACAGAAGGAAGAGGTTAGCCCCTGGCAGAAGCAAGTAATTTATCCTCAGGGATAATGCCAGGATTATTAAAATACTTACGTATTGTAGAAAGCAGAGGTGGCCCCATGATCTTCAGTCTTAGTGTGTCACTCATTTAATTCAGTGGTTTGTAGGAATGCTTTTTTATAATGGGTGATTTTTGTCTTGGAATATATTGTGAGATCTTGTTCCTGGTATTAAGAGCTTTAGAGAAGAGAGTATTTGCTACTATACATATCTTGACATAGGTTAATTAAATTCACTACTACAAATATGAATGCCAGTTTAAGGAAAGAGTTTGAAACTTTTAAGTTCGTCTCTTGATTCCAGTAGAAAGAAAGAAAATATAATGGGGATGAATTTGCACTCATTTTTAGGATTGTGTTCTTATTTTCACTATAGATTTGCCTTTCTTGCAATATTTTTGACAACTATATTGTACTGTCATTGGAACTATGATATAATTAACTATGTGCTTTGAACAATTTAGAGACTAAATAATGTAAAGTTATTTGGATCAGATTTAATTGAACAAAAGGATTTTTTTAATTGGCTTGTATTGTGCTTGTGAAATGGTGATTTTTATTTTATTTTATTTACGAATTATAACTATTTTGGAAATAAAAATCATCATGGTTTTCAATTTGTAGTTAAATTGTATTTTAACTATTTGTACCCATTAATTTCAGAGTTTGTGAGGACTCAGTTTAGAACATTTTTCCCTGCATAGTCTCATGCCTTTTTTCCAGATTACCTTTTTAACTGCTGGTGTTGATTTTATTCCTCTTTGCTAATGTAACATGCCTGTTTGCTCCAGGTTGTTTATGTCACATTGTTTGATGGACAGGATGATTTTCATCTCAGAATAGCATAGCCATGCTAAATCTGAAGAAAATGAAATACTGTTTGAACTTATGACATGTTATTTTTCTGGTGGGTTAGTGGGTGCCATGTTTGTGTGTTTGGCATATAGCCTATGTTGTGAAAACGTGATCTTCTGGTAGAGCTAAAGCAACATAATTGCACTGACAGAGACCTTTTGGTTGAGAGAGCACAGTGAGAAGGATTCAGATCTGAGTATTTATTCAAGGACTTCCTTAATTATAGTCTTGTAATGGAAAAAAAATAATAAACACTGTTATCAGGAGAATGATGACAGAGAAACAAAGTGAGTGAGTTCATAGCAGAGCTGGAATAAGATGCCAGAGTCCTGCCATCAGGTCTCATGTAAAGTGTAAATTCTGCTCACTCCCATATGTCTCATTTTCTAAGATGTATTACTTTGTGACAAATCTCATTTAGATCATATCCCTCCTGGGCAGTTTGGAATGTGTCTGTGTCAGGCAGTGGAGTCTTGGTTTGGATACTGTTGCAGTTCAGTTAAATAGTTAGTGATATAATTTAATCACAGTCCATTACATATATGTTTTTTTGTTGTAAAATATTTTTTACTATTTCATACATCTTAATATATTTATTGAATTCTGTCAGTGAGGTATTAAAAGTTTAGGATGCTTTTCTCCTTTAGACAATCAATGTTATTGTTGGACAAGTAAATTAGGTGATGTTTGTCAACATTCATGGCAATCCTGAATATATTTGCTTATCTATATGGGGTACTTTTATATTAATTCATTGAAACTATTAATTGGTGAAGAATCGTTGTTTTAAACAAATAGTACCTATTCAGACCTAGCATTTATGCAAAACACTGACTTTCGTGTCATCTGTGTTCAAAACACTGGCAGTGTCAGCAGTGATCGCAATCTGCTCCCATGCTGAAACATTGTCAAAATCTCTAATAACCAACTTCTATACCCTTGTGTGCTGGAGTATTCTGTTTTGGAAGTATTGCTGTGGTCAGCAATATGGAACATGTATCAATATACTGTGAGTACCTCTTGGAATGCCAGTTCTTTGTGAAATAGCCAGTAGTTTGGGAGATTTTTGTTGAGCATGCTCAAATTCTAATTCCTGTCCTTCCTTAATATTGTTATTCAATTTACCTCAAATGCACTTTGCATCTGCTGTTCTGACATGCTTAGGTGGGAAGCTCTAGGGCTGTAACAACAATCAATATAAAATGATACATAATCTGGTTATATTACGGGAATTTTGGACCTTACTGAATTTTGTGTAGGCATCGCATTCTGTTGACTTTAAATCCCAGATTCTTTAATAAATATTCTTCTTATCAAAAGTAGGATTAAAAAAAGTTATCGTATGTGTGAAGACCATTCATTATTATATTGAAATATTCTTCTAAAACCAATCTGTCACTGAAACTCTTCAACACAACTGAAGAAAGAATTACAGCAAATACTCATTTTCAAGCAGATAAGTAACCACATTGCAGCAGTAGAATACCCAAAGTATTTAATTAAGTTTCTGATATTACAACCCTTTGTTGCCTCTTTTGCCACATTTTGTCATGGCTATAGCTTTGTGTTCCCTTTGTTTGTAGTTGCAATACTCATACAAAATCACTAAAAGTAATTGTGTCAGTTTAAACAAGCTGCTTTACAAACCTAGATCTGGTGTAATCTAACACATTAAACACATCAGCAGTGCGGACTTGGTATTTACCTATAGAACTGTTTATAGCACTATTGATATCTAAGAGGGATTTGCATTAATAATGAAGAAAGCTATAAAGGGTGTGTACAGATGTTTCCTAATGCAGTAAGTCTGTTGCTCTGAAGGCATATGATCACATTTGGAAAATTGCTATTGCATGTCTTGGCAGTTCATTAAAAACTGAAAACTTAAAGTTAACCATTATTTTGATAGACTAAGTTCAAGGTCACCCTTTGTTTAAATGATGTTTTGTTTTCTGTAATTAGACCATGCCAGGTGTATTAAGTATGTAATTAAAACCAGAAGGTTTGGCTAATTCAGAGTAAATGAGAATGAAATACAAGGTCGTTATTCGTCTCTAGTGAGACTCCAGAAGAACAGCGCACATGGAACTATTTATAAAACATTTTGCATGGTCAAAAATTCCTTTAGGTTGCTGTCCACGGCTTTTAAATTAAACTGCTCAAATATTTTTGCTAAAGTACCTGTAGCGTAGAAGTAGATTCCCATGCCTAGTGTTGAATTTGAATGGAAATAAAATATATATGATGAATAATTTTATGGCAGAGATTTAAAAAAGAAAAAAGGGATAGTAGGAGAGCCTATGAGGTAGTCTGTTACTAGGGTGAACTTCCACTGACAGCCACAGTAGAGAGCAACTTGTTCAAAGCATCACAAATAATACCTGAAAGGGAATGGACTAGTTTTGTACTAGTGAGTTGAATTTCTTGCTCTGTAAATACTTGGTGTAGTACAGCAATGGCAAATTTCCTCCACTGTACACAGTAATCGTACCTTAATGGAGACAAAATTCATGATGATATTCATTGGTTCTGCACCTCTGACCTCCCCTGAGGCCCCTGTGGTTCTCCCAGTACGGGGCTGGAATGGATTTCAAATATGGATCTGACCAGTCCAGGACAGGGTCCATGGGAGTTGGTTTAACCAGGGAGACTTCTGTGGTCTTCCATCTCCCAAGGTTAGCATTCTTTTTTTTTTTTCAAACCATGTATATTTTTGGGAAGAGTTGAAAAGAAATAAAGTATATTGCTTCAGTTTCCTATATGCAAATGAAGTCCCTTCGATTTGTCATACAAAAATTAAAATAGACCGAAGCTACAGGGGTACAAAATATTTTGGCTAATTCTTACAAAAGTGATAGATTTTTGGCTCTGGGGGATTTTGTACGGAGGTTATGGGGAGTTCAGTTTTTCTTTTGAGGATTGAGTTTTTTGTAGTTGTTTTGGTTTATTTGGGGGGTGGGTTGTCTTTTCTTTCCTGTTGTTGTTATGTTTTAGTGGTTTGGTTTTTTTTTAAAGAAAATAAGGTTCATGCTCTAAATACCATAATTTGGAATACCGAATTACTGGATTATTTCACTGAATTCAGGTGAAACAAGGAATATCTGTACTTTGCTATTTTGAATATCACTATGCAGTTAAATTTAAAATAACTAGATTGTTTGTTCCATGTTTTCTTCAGACTACAGTGTACTTAGAAATGCTTTTCAGTGAGACTATCTTCACTCTGTTTAAAAGTGACTGGGAACTGAAGTGTCTTAGAAGAGAAGCCAGCCATATATAAATGCAGTCACCAGAAGCTGAGCTTCATGCTTATGCTTTGTTTCCTGGGGGAGGAAATTCAAAATGCTTACACAGAATAGTTGGACAATTCCTTTTGCCATTTGTTTTTCTTTAGAGGTGGCACCAGAATTTCAGCAAGCCTGGAAACTATGACAAATGACTCAGCATGAGGGGATAATTCTTAATCTTCTTTTAAATTCTATTATCTCTTCTAGAACTTAGGCTTGTTAAATTCTCAGATGAGGAAGGAGTACCATGGTGCTGCTGGGCTGGTTTAGTTGTAGTTATGGGAATGTGATTGATATTTGGCATTACTTTCATGTCAGATTGCTGCTTATTTTTATAAAGATACCCTTATTTCTTTTCATGGATTTGCATTCTCCATGCTTACAGCTACATAAGTAATCCTGTTTCCTATTTTCTGTATTTTTGTTTCTTAATCTTATTTTCTGCTGTAAATGAGTTCATTATATTTGCAGTCTGTCCTGACAACCTTGGATCCACAAAAGCATTCATTTCTTGGAGCGTGCTGCCAGACAATTGCACTGCGTTCTTACTACATGATAATCCTTCAGTTAATTTGGAAAATAAAGCAAGTGGTCTAAGGTGTGAATTGTGAAGTCTCTCCCAAAAAGCAAGCAAAGGTGGTGGAATGCTGTGTGGCACTGGTGTGACCCACGGCACCTGCGGGAGCTGCTGTGCTGGGTGGTACCCGGGGCACGGGGAGGCGCTCACAACTGCTGTGCTGGCATCCAGCGGGGCACTGCCAGGGGCTGGAACTGGGAATATGCAGTCCCTTTTGCAAATGTCGGTGTTGGTGTCAGAGCCATGGGAATCCCTTATTACCAAACCATGATTTGTGGAATGAAAACTAGAGTTTTTCAGCTAAAAATCAAAAGTTGTGCCTGATGAATAAACCTACTGCATCAGGAGTCTGGTGATCCTGCCAACTGCTTTTGCAGGATTGACTGCTTTGAAAACATTAAAAACACCCCAAAGGAAGCAAACAAAAAAAAAAATGAAAAAAAAAAAAGAAAAAAGAAAAAAGAAAAAAGAAAAGAAAAACAAACACCATCACTCCCAAGAAAACCCCAAGTAGCTATCGATCTGGAATGCAGTTTTCCTGTGCAGATACAAACATAAAGTATAAATCATAGTTTCACTAAGATCTGGTTTGTCTCCTATTATCAACTGTACTAGTTTCTTCAACTGAACAAAGGTGAAAGATTAAAATAAGACTCATTCCATTTCTGAAGTTAAATATTTGTGTTTGATAAAATAAGAAATGGCTGGAATATTTTATTCTTGAAAAAAAAAATAATTAAAGCTTCCAAGTATGTATGCATGTGGTTGATTATTGAGTAAGTGTCAGGTATTTAAGTGAAAACTTGCCTGTCTTATCCATAAGATGTTTTTTTAGGAGTAATTTTATTTTGTTGCCTGATTATGCCATCAAACTTCATGCTTTGGTTCGTCTTATACACACCTAAGCACAGACCTGTTGCCGGAAAGTCCATGATCACAACTAACCTTTCATGAAATTTAAGTAGAGTTGTTGTGTTTGATGCATTCATGAGCATGGAGTATCTTTTTTTATGTATGAGTAATGTCTTGTATGCTTGATGTATTCTTTGAGTTTTTCTCCTTGCTGTGGTGGTTGTTATTGACTGTTTGCTACATTTGTACCTAAAAAAGCATATGTTGATTTCTGAAGATAAAAGTCCAGAGTAAAAATTATTTTACTTATTATTTATTATTAAAATTATTTTACTTTTCTTAAAATTTTACTTTTCTTAATAGCAGCCATGTCTACCTGTAAAGCAGGCATGAGATCGAATTTTGCTGTAAAGACAGCAAGACTTTGTATCAGTTTAGGGAAATCTACAGGAGCCATGCCAAGAGTTTGTTGAATTTCTTAAGACTGGTTTTGGTAATTGTCAAGCTCATGCTGACACTGGTGCTTTACAAGTTCTTATCTATAGGAATCATTAATGGAGAATTTCCTGTTGACTGTTCTGTACCAAAATTTCCTTTCTATTTCTTCCTTCTACAGTGGTTATACCAGGCAACTTCACATTTAAAGTATAGGAAGGCTTTTAATTTTAGTCTGTGGGAGGCTTATGTTAAGAAGTGATATCTTACTTTTAGATTATACATATTTAAAGGTTAAACTGAGCCTTGTTCAGTCATAGCTTTGTCACTAATAGTAGCCATGTAAGACTTGTTCTATTTTCTAAATTTTCAAAGCAGCCACCTGGAATTAGTTGAATCATTTAAATTAGCACAAATGTCAGGAGGATGCGATGCAGGGAATCTAAATAGAATTGGGTTCCACTTCAAACTTTGCTTTGCTATCTGCCTTACAGGATAAATACTGTGATAACTCATTGTGTGGTCCTGGATCTTGTACTGCACTGGGTGACAGTGAGTGAAAACCTCCCTTTCCCTGCTGCCTTTGGTTTCCAGTTCAGGTTGGGAATAAACAGTCATAGCCAGTCATTTTAGTAACACCTTTTGACCTCAGCATTACATATTGGATAGCGTGAAGTAAAACTGGATGACGTGGTGTAGTCCTCATCACTAAAAAGTATCAATTATTTCAGGGGTAAGGTAGGTTTTTCTTGCGGTGCTGTAGAATCTCAGTATTTGGAGAGTTTTAGTAGGCTGTGTGGTAACTTACTTTGCAATACCAGCAGATTTCTTTCCTCATGTTTTTTATATTCCATAGGTCCACAGATGCCTTTCAATTCACTGGACAGAGAATTTACTAATAAACATTCACTTTCTGGTGAAATATCTCCTAATGAAACTATGAATGTTACTTAAGCTTTTATTTTAATTAGTTGGGTTGTTTTTAATGATAATCAAAATCTAAGAAAAAAAGTAAAAGTAATTGCTTCACTGAAACATTTTAATTAAAACATTTTTTTAAGTTTTAGGATTGTTGTCACATTTTCATCAGTGCTATTATAACAGTTGTGGACTCTGCTATTTGTATACTGCTTTTAAATTTATTGTGGTTTTGATAAAGCAATGCTTCTGCACAGTGGTGGGAAGATGTGATGCCAAGTTGCTGGAAGCTTTTCTGAGACAGAAGATTTTGAATGCTTCCAAATTAAACCAGGGCTGCTTGAGTAGTTAGTTGAACAAGGCAGAACTTCAGTAGTAATGCTGAAGTAACATAAAGATTCAAATCAATGACACCTGAAGCTTTTATTCCAAAGATGGTACTTCTTCCTCTTTAAAGGTGTGAGGGCTTTTTGGAATTACAATTGGTAAGTTAGGTTGTGCTTTTTGAACTTCATTGTTGTATAACTTCAGCACTTGAAGTGCTGGTCCCCATCTACATCCACAATTGGGCCTAATTCATATTCTTCTTATAAATGTGAGAAGATGAAATTTATATAGACAATAAATTAATATGATACTGGACTCAATATGATACTAGACTCTTGTCCTATTGGAACAGGGAAGAAATATAAGAATATAAGAAACTACTGCAATAGGTTACATTGTAAGATGCCATTATAAAAAGGATTTTCAAAAGCATTTATTGTGTGGTCCACTGATAATGACTGATGATTGTAACACAAGATTTACTATAGGCATTTGGCATTTAAAAAATATTGTGAAGTAAGAAAAAAGTTTACAATTCACTTTCTAAGTCTACAAGAAATAACTGGTACAAAAGCTTTGCTTCGCTGGTATTACATTTTCACTTGTTTGGTTTTCAGATTCAGTGCCATTTTCTGGTATAGGTATTGGTATTGTTATTTTGCTGTCAAATACACCGTGGATCCTAAAATGTGCTGAAGATACACCATCTCTGGTTTCTTGTAAGGTGCTGTGAATACCAGAAAGAGAAAAGCTGCTGTGTTGGTTGACCCCAGCCCTGCAGAATCCCCCACTCCTCTATTTAAATTACTTGTTTACAGTTTTGCACACAGACTGAATTTGAGGAAACTATTAATCCTGTTCCAGAGCTTTGGGGGAAATACTTTATATGATTTAGAAGTTGTACTCCATAAAATAAATTTTATTCACTTTGTCATGAAAGCCCAGTCATCTTTCACAGATTTTTGTAATCTTCCCCCCCAAACTATACTTATCCAAAATGGGATACTTAGTCTTACTGTGTACTTTCTGCTAACATTTAATCATACTGGTGTTTCAATTTTTTATTCACCCTGTACAAAGATTATTTTTATGCTATCTAGCTGTATATTATTTTTCTTCTGTTTCTTAAGGAAATGATGCATTATGGTGCTGTTTATCCTGATAACTTTTGAGTCATATTGTCCCAGTTTGGCAAAGTTTGGAGGTTACAAAGGAAGTTAATTTGTTCCAAGTTTCAAGGCTGCTACTACTACTACTACTAATTTGCCTATTGAGAAGGAGGATCCAGATTGACACCTATGCTGGAGGATGGGTTGTAGCCTGGACCCCATAGTCAGCTGTTGTCTTTGCTGTGCTGAAGGGTTGATCGTGGCCTCAGTAGCTTAGAGCCAGGGACAAATGGATGGTGTACCCAGGAGATGGAAGCTGTGAAAAGATTGAGGCATGGCAGAAGGGGACACTGGCTCATTTCTGTTATTTCCATGGATCAGTCAAGCTGAGTCAGTTTGTCATGCTCAAAAAATGTCCAATACCCCCTTGTCCTCCTCTCTCTCCCAGCTCACCCACCCTGCACTGGCAGAATTGGTAGATTGTCATATAAGGAAGCCCTAGGGTTTGACATAGCAGGACTGGCCCTTTTGGCTATCTCTTGTTGTTAGATCCGATTTGGTGTAGAATGAAGCTTCTTCTTTAGTCTCTGGCCTTTTTTATGCTGCTCCCAAGATTCTTTTCTCTCATTAAGTTGCGTCTCACCTGAACATTCTATGCAACAGTTCTCTTCCTTATATAATAATTTCCAGATGTGTGCTTTATCAGATCTAAATACACCATCTTTGAGCTCCATTTTGATGCCATCTGCTTTTTGTCCTTCTTTGAAACAAGAAGGATGTAATAAGAAAATCGTTTTCCTTGATTATGCTCTCAATACAAGACAGTGGATAACATCCAAAATGGAATTTCACTAGAGAGGTTTGATTTTGGCTTTGTTAATTCTTCAAACAAAGAGCTGTAAATGCACTGTTTCTTCTACTGTACACAAAACTTTGCATTTGACTGCTCTGTGTGTTGACTCTAGCTGTGATACAGAGATATCTGTATAACAGTTTTATTTTAGGAGAAATAAATGCGTTAAAGATGTTTTGCCCATAGGTAGGAACGTCATAATATCTAGCCTGTATGACTTCCATGTTAAACAAAATTCATGCTCCAGGATGTTTTCTCTAAAAGGTCATTGGAAAGGTGAGGAGCAGAGGTGAAATGATATAATCTCATGTTTACATTCATTATACAGTGCAGTAGTGGGTTGACCTACAGGAAAATAGATCCTACATTTGAATTCCTTCGTAACTTCCTAAGTCAATTGTTAGTTCCTTCTGCTGGAGGGAATTTTTAAAAACCATGTAAAACTGGCAGCAATTTAGCTATTACTGTATTCAGGTTTTGAGGGCTTTTGACTATTTATATAATGCAACACTGCAGCAGTATTGTTTTAAGCAGAAGACTAAAAAACCCCCCAAAGTAAAACAAGTTTCTATCATGATCTGTGCTAAATTTTTATCTAATGTGCTTTAGTTTTCTTAGATGTTTCAACTAATCTGCATGTAATCTCTGTTGGAGGACGCTGGCACTATGCCATACAACTACTTTTTTTCATTTTCCAATGTTAACTGCCCTTTTCTGTTTCTCCACCTTCTCATAATTCTGTCCATGAGCTTTTCTGTGCCTAAAATTTTCCTTAAGGCTAGAGCTGACACAACTTGTTCTATTCTTATCTGTTTCTATGGCATTTCATCCGTTATTGCTTGGTATTTTCTTACACAATTTTCTATGGTTATTATGGCAACATTAAATAACAAATCTGTTAATTTTCAAATCATATGGCTTTCAAACTGCTGTATGATATTATATTGTTGAGAAAGAGGTGAAATACTTTCAGCATTATAAAGCAAATTAATGTGATTAATTAATTTACCTTACAGTTTTGCAATGTTTCTGCTTCTAGGCAACTTGTTATGCACTATGATTCTACTTAGGGAAGTATAAATAGAATACATTTGTTGAAGTAAGAGAAACTGTTAAATTGCTGAAAATACTCCTTTGCTATTATTATTCTGATGGCCAGGATCTGGTAATCGTGACTGGCATTCTAACAACATCATCACCAACCAGATTAGTAGGCATTTAGTTCATAATTACTGGGATTCCTTGTGCAATACAGACCATCAAATAACATAAATAGGAACTCCCAGAGTGGAAGATATTTGGAGATATTAATGGCAAAAATCAACAGAATAACATATTTCTCTTAGATTATATTTAAATCAATAATAGATCCTGATGGAGGAAATATGAATGTGGTTTGAGATTGAAACAAGCAAGAATCTAAAACTTCTGCAAATGGAGTATAAAGTCAGAATCAGTAATGAAAATAGAAGCAAGGTTACTTCTTTTACAAAATTAACTGATGGACCAGTTCCATAATTTTTTTTTGTATGCAACATGATAATGTTGCTACTTTAAAATATCTCTTCCTATGCTTTGGATTTTAAAATACTGTGAGGTCATTATTTGCATTTTGTGTCTTTTAATGGAGCCTTTGGTGAATTTGACATTCACTGTAACAAAATAATTTTTTAAAATTTTCTCTAATGTATTTGATTTTACAGCATTGTGAATTCTCATAGTTTATACAGTATTTGTATTTTCAACTTTGTGCATATAGGTGTGTGTGTGAGATGAAGTTAGGACTATTATAATGGAAACCCTACCTTTTCAGTGGTGTCAAAAAAACCAAGACATTCCTTTCTTCATGTCTATAGGATTCTTAAATTACTAACATAATTTCTGGGGTGATAGGATGATGGGACATACCAAAACTTGGATTGCAGGCTGATTTCAGACTGTAAGAATGCAAGTTTCAAAGACATTAAGCAGAAAAACTAGTTTTTTCTCCATCAGACCTGAGCTGCCATTTTGTTTCTTCAAGGAAAAAAGAACTGGGTAGTGGGTCCACTACTCAATATGTGGTATAGTTCAACAAGGCAGTTTGTATTCAAAACTGCGGCAGCTTTTCAGAAGATGGTGGCTTAATGCCAAAAGTGACTTCTCTGTCACCAGTAGAATCTACCCAGGAAATCATTTGAGTTCCAAATAAAAACACATCTCTCTCTTTGGGTGACAAGGAGAGATGATACTAATACTGGGGATTCTTTAAGTAATTACATTTTGAGGTTCTTAGGATTTGCTGCTGTATGTTAATGCCAGGTTTTAAACTAACTGAGGTAGTGTTGTTTTCCGCTTTTGATGGGATGTAGAAGTTATAAAGATACTTGCTCATGATTCCTCCCCTTCCCATTCCTGCATCCTTCTGCCACGTAAGGTGAATTTCTTTTGCATCAGTTCCAGAATGTATGCAGATATTTTCATGTCTTTCTGAGAGCAGGGGTTTTTTTGACAGTAAATCCTAGTGCTCATGTCCAGACATGTGCAATAACTGGATCAAAAAACAACCCATGTTCATTGTTAAATTAATATTTAAAGTCCAGAACAGATATGCAGTCTTTTGACACTAAATCTATGTTGCCTGCATCTGTTTAAGCTCATGTATATTCCATCAGATCTGTCAGTGATAAGGGAGTTACCAGCTTTTCATCTTACAAACTGAACAATGACACTTAATACATGACTAGCCGTATGAATCTGTACTTTGTCTCTCTTCAGTGTTGCATCTTTGAATGCAAGATACCATTCAAACTGAGGAATAGGTGTTCTGTAAGCAGAAACCCCAGTGATGGACTCTAAATTGTGAGGGTATTTAATAACCTCAATATTTGTCTTTTCATCTTTACTTTGGAAAGGCACTGCTATGAAAATGGTCAAAGCTTCCGAACTGCTTTTACAAGACTGTTAACTGAAATACATTTATTTTTTTGGCTTTCAATTATTTCTGAAAGTGCAGTTGTGAAGCATAATTTTATTTAAAGCTGAGCCTTGGAACTGTACAGCAGCTGACTGCATTGAGGATGGATTTTGAGTACTGACACCTTGCATTGGAGGAAGGCATTTATCTAGCTCATATTTTTCTTACGCTTTTTATGTGGTCTATGAATGTGCTGAGTGGGAGTTCATGTTATTTCTGGCCCTGATAGTTAAGTTTGGAAATAATATAGGTGATGCCTTTGGTTCTACATCAGTTTCCAAACTGTATACACAAAATCAAGTCTAAAACCTGAATTGAATTCCCAACAGTTTTCCTTGAGAGTGATCTAGACTAGAAGCTACAGACACTAGAAGACTACCAGTGTTCTGCACATAAACATTACCAGTGTTCAAGTGCAGTGTATGTAACCTTTTCATTGTTGATGTTCTATGCAATGGATAAGATTTTATAATGATTTTCTTGTTATTTGTGGCTTTTTAAGTCTAGAAAACTGAGCCTCAATTGAACCTTAGATAATCATTCAAGAGATGGATTGGAAAACCAGCAGAGAGGCCAGAAAGATTCTACTGAGACTTGGTTCACATCATAAGAGTTTGCAGAGCTCATACCATTCCTGAGTTTGGGCTATGTCATTGTCATCATTCACTCCAGAGGTGCAGAAGGGGAATACTGAGCACTCTAAATTAGAATGGGGATTCATGAATGGCATTAGCACAGAAACTTGTACAGTACCTGTTTGCCTTGAGTAGTCAATCAAAACTATTATCTGCAGAATATTACCTGAAAAACCTAATTAAATAAACTAGTGTTGCTCTGTTCTCTGTGAGACAGCAAATAAATAAATACTGAGGACCTTCTTAGGAGATAATTCTGTGAAGGTAAGAAAGAACTGTGCTAATAGCTGGCTTGATTGCACTGATGTTTGAGTCATAGACAAAATGTTTGATAATAAAATATTTCTTTGGCACATGATTTTGGCAGTAACTGATTATGCCACTGATTCATTGAATCTTAATAAGTGTAGTTTCTAACTTCATACTAAGTGTGCATCACACTTCTCACAAGGTGGATTGTGTTTTAGAGACTAGGTTTAGATTATGGTTAAGTGTACTGTTCGGTGTCTAGATTAGCTGGAGTTCTTGTTCATTGAGATGAGTGGTCTATTCTTTTTAATTTAGTGTTGCTCTTAGTTGTATGTTGGTATGTGGAACTCTTGATTAATGTGTTTTGACATAACAGATTATCAGTTATTATCTTGATCTGTATTTTCAGGGTATTTTTTAGTATATTATTTGCATTAGAGTCATCTACTACATGTTTGTAAAAGAAGAGATAACTATATATTATTTAAAAGCTGCTAGCTGAGTGGTATAATTTATAGATTATCCCTTTCTCTATTTGTTCACTTATTTTAGATTTAATTTAGTCTGGATTAAAAGGAAACCAGTAGATGTCCACTAGATTTAGCCCATCATACACTGGATATCATCAGGTTCATTAAATATTATTTGATAGTGTTTATTTATGATGTGTTTTCCAAATGTGGGGCAAAAGAAAAACTAAATTCACTTTAATGAACCAGCTGAAACTCTGTAGTGCCTGATTGATATGATTTATAGATAGGACTTTAAGAGAAGGCAGCATTAGGAACAGTTAATAAATTATTGTTTTGGTGTAAAGAGATTTTTAAAAATCTGCTCAATTCTTGAGCACAGTAAGCGTTTCCTAAACAATTTGTATCCATTTTCATAACATTAAAACTTCCATCAGCAAATGAAATCTCCAGCCCCTGAGGCTAGTGAGCTGCTGAATGCCATGCAGGAGTGGAACAGTACCCTTCCCCTTCTGGGGATGCCATGGGCCAGGATGTTGCTATTGAGCACCCACATCATTTAGGAAAAGTGTGAACCACATCAAACTAAATAGTAGTCAAGCAGTTCTGGCAGGGGAAAAAGGGTTCCTGGAAAATGTTTGCAGAAGGAATAAAGAAGCTTTGAGGAACTGTGAACTAAGACACATTCTTTAAAAGGCAACAGCGCTTCTCTTTGATGTTTAAAGTTGTACAAAAAGGAAAACTTGGTGCTGTCTGGTAAAGATGCTACAGGCTGGGGGATTGATTGTCCCCTCACGGTTCACTGCAGTCAGTCCCTATGTGTAGCATCTGTGGGCTGTGTGTTGGTGCTTAAGCAAGCTTGGCTGTGCTGGGCTGTCATCCTCCCCCAGTCCTTCTCCCAAGGTGGTAACCTGCAGGCCTTCCTGAGGCAGGGTTCTCCTCCCTGCTACGATTAATGGCTCAGTTAAATCTTTCTGCTTAGCCCAGTCTTTATTGAGTTGCTGCAAGTTCAGATTCCACAATTTCTGATGTTTTGCAGGCCTCCTTCAACTAATGCATCAGTTTTCTTGAGTTTTTTGCTGTATTTTCTTCCTTCTCACAGTGATTAATAAACCTGGCATATTTTGCCCATAAATTGCCCTGAGTTTTTGGACTACAGGATTTTTTCTGTCCATCTTACATCAGTAGTGATTGAAACCCATCCTCTCTTGTACGTGACTTCCAGAAAGCTTTCTGCATTAAAACCCCAGAAAACAGTATGTCTATCATTTTTCCATTTATTAGAGATAATGTGTTATTTTCCTAGGTCCTTACTGAATTGACTGTTTTAAACTATCTGAATTTTCTTCCTTATAAAGAATATAACTAAGTCAAGGTTTCCCCGCAAACAAGATACAAATTGACATGTACATTTTGGGTTTGGGGGTTGTCTCTTCCAACAGACTTTTCCTGTTAGGAATATTTAGTTTTGTTGGTTTAGTTTTGAGTATCAACCTTTTCTGCTTCTCAGAAGATTGGGATTTACTTGTAAATCCCTTGATCCCTGACTAGGACACTGAGGCTTGATGTTAAAATTCTTTTAGCCTCTTGCATTGCTCTTCAGGTTAAACGCTTATCTCAGTCTGAGGGTTATTGCTGTGCATACACTGTGTATCAAAACTCATTATTAAATGAGTTTCCATTTTTCTTTCTATTTTAAAACTAATCTTAAACTGTTGAGGAAAAACAGCCTTAAAATACATCTTTATGTATTCAATGAATTTTTAGATTTTAATACAGCTATTTTAACCTCAGGTCTTCTACTTCAAGTTACTTATGTCTACTTTTGACTATTTTTGCATTTACAAAATACTTTAGCAAAACTAGGAGCATCTTTCATTTTTTAACTTATCTTTACAATGTTTTGATGTCTTAACCAAAGGAGTTCCTTAAAATGTTTCTCATCCCTAATAGCTTATATCTTTATTCTTAATACATCTTACATTTATTAGTAGATTAGTAGAATTTTACAAAAATAAAGTACTTATTTTCTGAATATTTTTTAAATGCTCTTTTCATAGAAGAATCAGATGTCAGGGAGGCAGTGGCTTGCCTTGCAAAAACTTTTGGATATGAGGGTAACATTTGGGTTTATGTAGCTGAATGACAGCTGCAGTAGCTGAAACATGATACAGTGAATTCAGGGCCACTGTAAGATAGCTGCTGATAGCTGAGCTGAGTATGGAGGATAATTCAGAAGCACTTGCCCTGGAGAGCTATAGATTAATAAAGATAAAATGCTGACTTGTTGATGCTACTTACTTGAAACATTAAGAGCTTTAGCTAAAGAATTCCTTTTCCTTTTAAACCTTTATATCTTTGCTTGGAAGGATGTTTTGGGGGTCATTTTGTTTGTTTTTTCTTCCCATGCTTTTTTTTTTTTCCTTCAAAAGCAGAAGGGGGGAAATCTTGCATATTTTTAGATCAGATGTAGTAGCTACTTTGCCATCAACACTGTGTGGATATATTTGCAATGAGGTTTAAACAACATGGTGAGTATCCAGATGGAGTGTTTTTCCTAATCTTTAGCCTATTTATGCTGTTGGGAGCTTCCATAAACATTTATAGTATTCAAGACAAACTGTACAATTAAGCTTGAGGTTCCTGGTATAGAAAGTCACAGGATATAAAAAGGCACCAAGATTTTCTCTAAGGAATTTCAAACTGTGAATTTTTGCCTGTGATACTCTAAAAGTAATTTTTTAAATGTCTGTGCTGGATGATGAAATTCTGAAGAGAAGATGATAGCAAATTGAAGTGTCATGCTTCAGTAGACCCTAGCATGTAGTGTAACAATATACCTTGTGTAAATGACAGGAAAGAGAGAATGGCAGGACTTTTTCCTTCTGTGCACTTAAATTAATTTTTTACACTTTTCTATGAGATACTAAGGATTTGATCTTGAAGGTACTTATTAATGGAAGTTTACAAGCTGCAGGTTTTTTGAGATACGTTGCTTCAGTTTATTTCCCCATGTTCAAACTCTTTCATGGTGCTTTATTTGTTTTAGTGAAAACTATATGCCTAATAGCTACAAGAACACCAGATGTTATAGTAGGTAGAACCAATGTAAACTATATTTGAAATGTGTAGGATATGATAAAGCATCAATGCACACTGCCTTTCTGTTTTTTCAGGAGCTGGGTAAAATTGCAACAGGCAAAAGTTGACCTTGTTGGTGATTTTACACTGTTGTTCATGATAAGCTGTATTTTTCCTTAGATTTCAGTTCCAGTGATCAGGATTGTTCATTAAAGTTTTTGACTGCTAGATTTTTTTTTCCCCTGGAGCTTTTTAGCCTTTTTAATTGGAGAAATATTTAGATTTTAGCTGCCTTCTGATGATTTAGAAATGAAAAGAAAAATAAAGACACTTTTCCTTCTCCTGAAAACATCCTATTTTAGGAATCTAATTTTAAGGGCAATTTAATGAAGGTAAATTACTCAGCTCATGATTTTTGAATTTTAGTACTGGCAGTATTTAATGTACTTAAAGAAGAGCTCTGGGCACTATTCAGAAAAACATGCAAATGATAGTATGAACTAATGCTACAGAAAACTCTGTTTTGTTTCTGGTGGTGATTTCTATTGAAATGTCACTTTTTATGAAGCTGAGAAAAGTCTCCTAAAGCTGAAAAATATTGATGGTACTGACTAAGATTTAGCTTTATGTTGCTAAAATTATGTTCAGCTTTAATGTTAGAGCAGAGAGAATTCTACTAGTGAAGATAGGGATTAATGATGGAGAAGTTATATACAATTATATCCCTAGAAAAACATTTTTAAAATACATTAATTTGTTCATCTTTAATTTTTTCCTATATGGTTCTTTTAGCCCCCAAGATACTTAAGGTAACTGCAGTCCTTTGGAACGAACTTTGGCTTTCAACAGTTGCAAGTCCTTCTCTCCTATAAATTATCACATTAAATTAGGTCCCTTTTATATTTGTAAAACTGTGCATTTTAACAAGGATTCCTGCTCTTCAGACACCCTGAAATAAATGCTCTCACTCCATTCTCCATATGAGTTTGTTTTCTTGTGACAGCAGGGGTGGGGATGGCAGCAAGTCAGAGAGCCCTGCTGTGTGGCCAGTGGGTGCCTGAGACAGCCCATCCTCACCTGACACTGCTTAGACAGGCTCAGAAGGATTTGCTGTATAAGCAAATATAAAGAAGTTCTCCTCCTCTTGCTGCATGGGAGCAGCTGAACAGTAGCTGGGGAGTGTTTCCTTGCACACAAGCATGTGACAATTTTTTCAGTAGTGAGATTCACAGATTTTGGATGTGAATTCATAGTAGACATAAATTGTGCAGAAAGGCCCACCTTGTACCTTTTGTATTCTGAATTAAGTTTAACTTTTTATACCAGTAAAAAAAAAGAAATTTGAAGTCATCTGGCTCTAGTGGAGCTTGTTCCACTAGAGAAAACTACTCAACAGAGGGAAGTGAACAGCTGGAGAGAAAAGTTTCTGTTACCTGAGACCACTAACACATAAGATAATCCAAGATATGTGCTGTTTAAATCTTAGGAGGTGCTATGGGCAACCCCCTTTTGCAATTGCCATTGATGCAATAATTGTTAGCCATTCTGTTGATAATTCATACTGTAGGAATTGCTAGCAGATGGGAAAATAGATGACTCAGAATATAGTATTAACAATCCACATTTTTTTAATCAAAGGCCCCTAATAGGCATGTTGTGTGTAAGATTCATTTAAGTGGTTGCTAGGAAGAATTTGTTTTATCGAGTGAACACAACAAACTTGATACAGATTACTTTTTGATTGAATATCTGTTTTCTTAACAATTTAAATCCTGAAAATACATTTGCTTATTTTCATTGCATCAGCTTAATAGCAGTATTTCGTAATTTACTTTAATAGAGGTTTGCAATGATAACTCATGCATTATGGAATTAATAATTAAATCTACTTTTATCCTATTGAAAATATAATTGTTACTGGGATTTTATTTATCTCTCTTGCTGTCCAGAATGGCTTAAGATTATAGTGTTCTACATCCACCACAACTTTGGCTTCCACCCCTTGAAAAGTTTGGATGGCTGCAGATGTGCTGTCCAATTGTGGCTACAGAGTTCCAGACCCCCTCACCTAAATCCATGCACCACAAGCACCACCAAGTGTCTTAGATATATGTCCCTCCTTCTGGGTCCTGTGCTGGACGCATGTGGAAGCCACTAGTCAGGATTTATGTTGTACTCTTTGACTTCACACCTTCTGAGAGTCCATTTTTGATTGTACTTTATCTCCTTCCTTCTGAGCTTACTGCTCAGAACTCAGTTCTGTAGGCAGGAATGCACACCTATTTTCCAAGTGCCTCTTTTGGCTGGAATTTTCATCAGTATGGCTTGATGAGGATTGTAAACAAAATATATGATACAGTGTGGGTCCTCCTGCAGGAAGTAGTACTGACTGCAAGTAATTATTCTTTGGTTTGCTGAGAATAGTGATCCAAATTAACCTGGTCCATGTGGGATGCAAGCAGTTAGACCAAAATACAAAAAAAAAAAAATTTGTTGCACTTCCCTTGCAGAAGTTTAGTTCTGGGAGGTGAGTGCATCAGTATGTGAGGGAAGAGTTCTTTGTGTGTCACTGTTTGAAGACATGTAAAAAAACCAATCTGAAACCAGTAATGACCAGAATAAGAATGTTTTAGGCATAGGTGTATTGGGTTTGTGTGGCCAGGTTTTGGTAGCGAGGTGCCTTCTGTGAGAAGCTGCCAGAAGCTTCCCCCATGCCCAGCAGAGCCAATGCCAGCCAGCTCTGGACTTGCTGCTGGCCAAGGCCAAGCCAGTCGGGAATGGTGGTAATGCCTCTGTGATAACATATTTTAGAAGGAAAAAAAATGGTATTGCCTGTGGCCAGAGAAGGGAAGAGTGATACTATGTGGGAGCAACAACTCTGCAGACACCAACATCAGGGGAGAAGAAGTGAGGGAGGAGGTTCGAGCTCCAAGTGCTGGAGCTGAGGTTCCCCTGCAGCCTCTGGTGAGGTGACTGTGCCCCTACAGTTCATAGAGATAAATGGAGATGCAGAAATACACCTGCAGCTCGTGGAGAAGACTCACACCGGAGCAGATGAATGCTGGAAAGTGATCTGTGAATTTTGGGAGGTTCATGCTGGAGCAGGCTCCTGGTGGGTACCTGCAGACCTGTAGAGAGAGGAGCCCATGCTGGAGCACGTTTCCTGGTTGGACTTGTGATCCTGTGTGTGACCCATGCTGGAGCAACCTGTCCTGGAAGGCCTACACCACATGGAAGAGTGACCCACATTGCAGCAGTTTGTGCAGACTGATGCCCATGGGATGGACTCACATTGGGGAAGTTTATGAAGGACAGCTCTCCCTGAGCAGCAGCAGAAAAAATGTGATAAACTGATCAAAACGTCCATTCCCTGTCTACCTCCACTGGATAAGGAGGGAGGGGTGGAGGTAGGGGATATAGCTGGGAAGGAGGGAGGGGTGGGGGGAGGGTGTTTTTAAGATTGACTTCTTGTTATCCTGCTCTGATTATATTATAAGTGAATTTAATTACTATCCCTGATTCAATTCTATTTGGCCCATGATAGAACTTGGTGAGTGATCTCTCCCAGACCTTATCTCAGCTCATACATCTTTGTTGTATTTTCTCTCTCCTGTCCAGTTGCAGGAGTATAGAGCAGCTCAGCCTGGCATCCAGATAGGGTCAACCCACTGCAACAGGAAATATTCTTCTGATGTATTTGTTCGTGATGCTAATTTGCAGTGTATTCAACAAACCTTGCATGATCATGCAGGATTATTTTAAACCCCTGGACTGATGAGCAGTGGCTCCTGCCACCTTCACACAAGGGCAATGTGACTGTCTGTGGACTGCTGGTAGCTCTGACCTGTGCTCTGATGGCAATTGGAACACTTTGTGCCTGGAGCTGCCTCAGCTTTTGTATTTTTACTGTATTCTAGCGTTATGAGGACAGTCACATTAAAAAAAGCTTGCAAACAATTCCTTATCTGTTCTGCTCCTTTTTAACATCTACATGTGGCCTTTCCTGGAAAAGCCTCTAACATATTACAAATTGAAATTGTAATAGTTTATAAATTTGTACATTCATTTTTAATAAATTTATTTTTAAAAAATTTAAATTGTAATAAGTTACAGATGGTAATTTATAATAAAGTTACAAAGTTGAAAAATTAGCAAGGAGGAGTTAAATGATTGGTGTCCCATTTGCTAAAAGTTTGTGATAAAGTGTACCAAGTTTCCAGACTTACTGGTCTCCCAATTGTGTGGCTAAGTTGCCTTTTCCAAAGATTGTAACTGAAAATTGTAGTTCACTTACAAAGTTAGTTCTGCTTTTATTCTATTTGTCTCAGCTTAGCTTGGTGCTGATGGAAGATACTTCTGCCACTGAAAACTTGGGTTGATGGAACTCCTTTCTGAAAGATTGTGTTTCACCAGGATTTCCCCCTGGGTCAGGGAGAGGAGAAGGTGGAGGCAGGAGCTGCCTCAGCTGGCACTCAGCTTGCAGCGCTGGGAGCTTGTCCCATAAGGATGACTGTTGTCTGGTCTCTTCATAGGCAAAGTTGATTTCCCTTGCTCTAGCAAAGAAGAGAATTTGAGGGAGGCTTCTTTGTGTGTGACTGTCTTGAGAATACATCAGCTTTGAGAAGAAATTATTTAATGTCATCTGGTTCTGGCAGTGGTTTGACTTCCTTGTTTGATTTGCTTCCCTTATACATTGTAGCTCTCTTTAGTGATTAGCTTAACAAATTCATCTTTAAGGAGAAAAGTTTTATATTTGTACACCTAATCTTTCTTCTGGAAAATCTGGTATTTGCTCATTCTTAAAGGCTTTGTCTGTGTGTGGCATTATAAGTTGGAGTTTGGAGTATTGCTTTCCCAAATCCATGTGATGACCTGGTGAAATAAAGGGTCCCAATGAAGGAACACACTGCTACCAGAAACTCCATTAAGACCTCTCTGTGTCTTGGAAGTGGCCCATCCTGACACTAATTGCTGTCTCTTGTGTGGTTGTGGGTGTTTGATCTCTGAAAGGACGTGATTCAGTCCATTATGTGGAGTGGCAGAAATGAAATTATCTATTATTGTCACACAAATGGTATCCTGATTAGTTATAATTTTAACAATTTAATTGTTACAGTTAACTTCTTAAAAGCTACTGAAATATAATTTAAAGCCTTTCTGAATTCCTGTAGCTTCTGCTACTGAGTGTTCCCCTCTCCCTTCCCATAAATGCCAGTAGCCCCAGTAGTTGCTGCTACAAGCTACTTGGTGAATTATTTACGGCAGTTTAAATTGCAAACTGTTTGCAAGGGGAGGTAAATGAAAGCTGAGATCCATTGCTTTAAGAATTTGAACCAAAATATTTATCATGGAGGGAAATAAATTACATAGTAGTAATGAAATACCTTGTTTGAGTTATTTCTACACATCCTATTTGATATATTTGCTTCAATAATATAATATATTATTGAAGGTTTTTAGGGTTTGTGAGGTAATACCTATAGCACAGACAGAAGTCCAATAAATATATTTTTAAATTTGCCAAGGAAACATGTATGTGCACAGACACACACACATATAATTTCCCAGATTTAGCTGTGGCTGATTAAATGGTTTTCTCATCTGATGTTAGATAGGTGAGACCTTCCTAACTCTTCTGTTTTCTGCCAGTTCCTTCCTTTAAATGTCCTGAGCATCAGCTATTCATATAGATGAGTACTCTGGCTATCTGGATCTCCTGGGAGACATGTCTGAGATAATTCTGGAAGATTCTTGGTCTCTGGCTTAAAAAATTATTTTTCTTTATATTTTAATATTCATCCCAGCTGTCTGTGATCTTTAAAGAGTAGTTAATTCTCTTTGCTGGCTCTGTTTCCTGATTGAAATTTAAATAAAAACTCACCCACCACATTCTTCTCTGCTAATTTATGAAAAAATGTTTTTCAGGGCAGAATAATTATTTGATTACATCAGTTGGAGTCTATTCTGTGCAGTTTAAGCCTGATGTCTAAAGTGGTGACTGAGAGAGAATAAGCGGCTGTCCAGACTGGCCAAGAGCGGGTAGGGACTTCATCACTGGCAGTTCTCACAAAACACATGAGATTATTCAGTGTCTACCTTAGGCATTTGCCTGTCTGCAGAGCCCCAAATGCATTATTCCTGTCACATGTGCTAAATACAGTATTCCTGCCACACGTGGGTTTATTGCTCCTCTCATCTGTGCTGTGCTGGGATCAGTTAAACTGTGGAATCGGCACTGTCATCTCTTCCCATTATACTTAAAATATTTGACACTTAACTCCTCATATCTTCACTGAAGTGTGTCAATTGCCAGTTACATATACCAATGGGCTAAAAATGAAATGGAATACTGCAGGCTTTTAATCTTTTGCTGAAAATGAAAAGGTCTTTTTCTGCAATAGTCTTGGTGACTGAGAAATTCCTTTCCCCTATACTTTTTTCTATTTGTCAGATTGGAGGAGTGCAGTAAAATGGATGATATTTCATGCCTTAGGAGGCAACTCTTTTCTTTTTAAGGAGAAGATGAGTCTTTGGGAGAGAGCAAGGGAGGGCAAACAAAGTGTCCAAAGGAGGGCAACAAGATAGTGAGGAGTCTGGAGAGGAAGCAGTATGAAAAACATCTGAGATCACTTGGTCTGTTCAGCCTGGAGGACACTGGAAGGAGATCTCATTGCTATCTACAACTTCCTTGTGAGGGGAAGAGGAAGGGCAGACACTGATCCCTTCTCTCTGGTTCTCAGGGACGGGACCTGAGGGAATGGCCTGAAGTTGTGTCAGGGAGGTTTAGGTTGGATATGAGGAAAAGGTTCTTCACCTAGAGGATGGTTGGGCACTGGAGCAGCTCCCCAGAGAAGTGATGGCAGCATCAGTCTGACAGAGTTCAGGAACCATTTGAACAATGTTCCCAGGCACGTGGTGTGACTCTTGGGGCTGTACTGTGCAGGGCCAGGAGTTGGACATTGAAGATCCTTGTGGATCCCTTCCAACTCTGCATATGCTGTGATTCTCTAAGGCCAGCATTGCTGAGCACATCTGAGATTTCATACAGGTCTTGGGATCTCTGGTCCTAGAAGATATTTTGACATCTGGGCTTTAATTCTCTTCTTCATTAGGAATCTTGTAGTTAAAATGATGGTGCATAAAAATGTGCATCTTTTCCATATGCTCTGCTATACACTTCTGATATGCCTGCTCTCTTTATTATGACTTTAAGTAATTTGTTACTATGTGCAGTGTGGTCTCTTAGTAAAAGTCAAAATGCTGGGGTTTGGACTGTATGTAGAAGTATGTGTCGCTAATTTATATGCCTTGGTTGCTGATAAAAATAAAGATCAAAAGTGGCAGTTCATTTCTCCAGGAAAACAGATCAGACTGTGTTGATGGAAGCCTGCCCTAGATTCATGAATGAAGTATTGATTCATCAGTAGTTGATTCAGAAAAGTGGGGGTTTTTTACCCATGAGTTAGGTAGTGTGCTTGTTGCAAGTCAGAATATTTGCAAACAAAATACAGATTATTCCTTTCCTAAGAAGAAACTGTATGTGCTATTAGAAATTTGTTGATATTTTTCACACTGGTGAACAATAATTGGCATATCGGCAATTCTGACAAGAGAGAAATGCAGAAAAGCACTAAAATACATCAGGAGAAAACCACATAGGCAAGTCAAAGAACACATTTAAAATGCAGATCATTCACTGCAAAGTCAAGTGGAGCAGTAGTGCCTGACATGCACCAGTATCTGACAAGAATCAAACCTTTACTGGCAGCAGCCAGCAAGGCAGTGAAGTTGTTTACGTGTTTTACGATCAGTCACGTTTAAACGGTGAAATGTAATGAACTGTTAAACATTTGGAGAAAATACTTTTGGAAACAAACTTGGTCAAAGGTAACCCCGCATGAATTCAGGAAATTATTTAATGTATTACTTAAAACACTGTTAGCAACTTGTTTTGAGTAGTTCTGACAGCAATCTGTTGAGGAAGACAGGCACCTTGTCATTCTTATCAGAAAGTACCCCTAAATATCTGTCAAAAGTATTACTTACAGCAGCTGTCTATTTTTCAAGCTTCCATAAGAGGTTCAATAAGAAATATTTCATTATGCAATATAAGTTATATACATGAGAATATATATATTTATATTTATATTTATATTTATATTTATATTTATATTTATATTTATATTTATATTTATATTTATATTTATATTTATATTTATATTTATATTTATATTTATATTTATATTCATGCTTTTTTCAGCCTAATGAGTTGAACTCCAGCCCTTTATTCATTTGGGATTTATTTGTAAGGTTTGCAAAGGTTTTTTTAATTTAAATTAAATGTACTGTGTGTGTTTGCTTTCATATGCTGTTATTTACTGTGGAGTGCACTAAGGCTTTTGGCTATATCAACAGTTACATATATATGTATACATACACTCTAAGTGTGTAAAAACCTTGCAGCTGTAAAGCCTTATGAAAAGCAGTGATTTTATTTTTTGTTGAAAACAGTTCCTAATATTTTTTGTGGGATTTTTGTTTGGTTGTTTTGCAGTTAAAGAATCTGAGTTTAGAAGAATTACAGATGAGGTTAAAGGCTTTGGACCCTATGATGGAACGAGAAATTGAGGAGCTTCGTCAGAGGTACACTGCAAAGAGGCAACCTATCCTAGATGCGATGGATGCAAAGAAACGGAGGCAGCAAAATTTCTGAGTTTGTTTTACTTTCAAACATAATACTAGGAGTCAGTGTGGACGCTGGTAACTTCAAGTCAGAAGGAATTTGATTATGAGAGTTTTTAAATATCCAATCTGTTAAATTTTCCTTCACAAGCAGTGACAATTGCAGCAGTCAAGAACGTTCATGTGGTGTTCTGCAAAGGCAATGAAACACTTTACCACTTGTTTGCATTTTCAAATGTTTAATGTAATAGAAGTTTAATCTGTTACTTCCCAATCTTTTTCAGGTCTGTAGTGGTAACTTGGTGTTGTACATTGGGAATTGCGTTTTGGAGGACTTGGAATGATTTCTTGATTGTGCAACATTACCGAGCCTTATATTGCAATGTATTTTTCTCCCACTGAGTAGCATATTTATTAAGTAATCTTTGGTTATCCTATTTATTTTATGCCTGTTTTCTGTTGGGAAGTATTAGGATAATATTGTGGAGAGCAGAGTCAAATTAGATGAAATTGCTATGGTAGTATAATGAAAAGCTGCTCACCACTGTGTTATCTTTTAAAACTCTAATTTCAACAAGTATCCTGATTCAGGACAGCACTTGAACATATATCCGGCCCGTTCATAGCAGTAAAATTTAGGACTAAAGTAAGTAATAGGCACATGTTTTTCTGCTCTCCTGAATCAGGGACTGTTGCAGTTGAGTAGTACAGTTGTTACACTACAGAGCATTCTTTGAGAGAGTATTTCTGTCATTTGTACGCACATTGAGTCAGCTGTCATTAAACAAGAATACAAGTGCCTAATCAGTTTTAATTTTTGTTATTCAGGAGAAGCAATACTTACAGTCACTCCTTAAGTGTAAACTTCCAATTGCTATAGCAATTCTGACCAGTATAAACCTCTATTTTGCACCGTAGTTTTATAATGAAATAACAGCTACACTTTCTGGATATGTTTTTTGTTTCATTTGGGATTTTTTAATCACTGTTTTGAGGGGAGAGGGGAATTATTAGTGCTTTGAGGTTTGTTTGTTTTCACATTATAGATACAAAGGGATAGTAATTTAAAAACCAAAGAAAATAAATTGAATACTTATATTTAATAAGTATAGAAAATAAGCAACATTTAGTAGTGTTCTGAGGGGTTTGTCCTGCAATTGCTAAACATTCAAAATTCCTATAGTCTTCTGTTGGTAGATTTTGGGGACTCAGAAATGCAGGACCAAGCTCTTAATAGTTTTTTTCAAGTTCTTGTCTGGTTTATGTTGTGGAATATCTATTGATAGAATTTACAACATTGTGAGAAATATTTCAGACTTAGCAGAAAATGTGATCCACTCTCTGAACAATCTGCTGTGTTCTCTATTGAAATCTTTACTATTGTTGCCTTGTATGTACATATAACTTCACTGTGATAGTCATGCTTCAAAAAATACAGCTGAAAAGATCTTTACATTCAGCCTTCAGCTGTTTAATGGTGACTACTGTATGGGCATCTTCTATTAAACATTTTCTGGAAGTTAGTAATCATCTCATACCTCTTAACATTAATTGTCAACATATGTGGACCATTTAGATAGAACAGTGCTGATTTTGGAAATAATGCATTATGTCACAAAGCTTATGCCAGTGGAAATGAAAGGTTCTTACAGGATCAGCTTTCTACAGCCATGCTGGTACCAGTACTTGGGTTTGAGCTGTATACAGCCATTGCTGTCCTTGTCATTCTCTTCGTGTTTTCATGCACACCACGCTCTGACATGTAAACCCTAGAGTCAAATAAATCTTAATTGTGATTCTTAGAACATCCTTATCTTCAACTCTCTTCATACTTCTTAGAGCAATGACCATTCCTTGTGAAAATGCAAGAACACAGAAGATCCATAAAAATTACTTTAGGCAAGATAAAATGCACCTGGTAGTCCTATGCCTCACATTTATACAATGAAATGATGTAAAGTAAAAAATTGTATAAACATATCACTGTGTCATTAGATTATAACCATAATGCAGGAAAAAATAACAGTACCAACTTCCCCCTATTATTATGGTTCTTATTTATTTAAAGTAATTTCTACTTCTTGAACTTTCTGTTCTCAAAAACTCAAAGGTGTGTGTGCATACATTGATTTGTGTCGATATATACACATATATATTCATATCTATATATATAAGAGAAAATATGAAAGAGGTTTCAACCATCAGGAGAGGAACCTAGCTTGCCTTTTCTTGGTGTGCCTTTTAAGCAGTGTCATTGTCTAGACACTCTTACCTGCATCCTCAGCAGCTAGATTTTCCCTTACTCAAACTTTTCACTTTTTTCCAAAAATAAGACTTTAAATTTGAATAATGTGGCTTTACAGTGTAATAGCCAATAATATAAAATGATCAGAAATTTCTTATTTTGTGTATTCTGAAAACTTCAGTAATGTGGTACCCTAAAGATGAACTGTATATCCTGAGGGACTCCAATAAAAGGCTATTTTAGACTACAGCTGTTGCAGTCTGACATCTGAAAGCTATCAGAAGGCAAATTACATCCTTTTTTTCTATCCTGATGTGTCTGCATAGAAACAACTTGGACTTTGTGCACATGCATATACACAGAAATGGAACATACATGCATGAGAACAAATCTGAATGCCATGAATAAAAATAAAACAAGCTCCTTAAAAGGGTGAAAAATAGCATCGGATGTACTGTAAACTGGGTAGGTACAGGATGCTTGTGACCAAAGAATATTTTAATGAATTAATATGAAATTAGTATGTTGCCATTTTGGTATGGTGCAAACTGCAGTCAGTGTAAGCGCTGCCTTGGGCTTCAGCAGCCAGCATATGGAGCTCTGAATCCTGTGTGAGAAGTAACACAGAGAAATAGGTTTTGTACTCAGAGATGGATGCAGCTTATTTTTTGTTTCTTTTGTTTATACAAATGAATCAAATCATCCATGTTGTTGACTACACATCTCTAGTGGAGGATGAGCATCTCTATAAAGGAAAGCCAATAGTACAATAAATGAGATATTTTTAAAGCAAGCCTTGCAGGAAATCTAATACAATAACTAATCTAATACAAATAACTACTGACAAGTTAACCTTCAGTAAGATTTTAACCAATCAATTTCTTGTTTGCTTCTGACTTTGTATGTTTAGGTTTAGTAAGTTAAGATTTTTTTGAAAAATCATTGCTTATTACTAAACATTTTTAATAAAAGCTAATTTTTCATGTATTATTGTTGACTTGTTCATTCTAACTGAAACAAAATAATCTTAATAGTAATCATTAATTTTCATTTCCATAGTCATCCCTCATGTTTTGTTTCCTTTCTGTAACACTGTGAGCACAGAAACCCATGTCTCTCAAAGTCAGCTCTGGAAAGGATTTTTCCAGATTACAGCAGTGCTGCAAGAACTGGAAGTCCAAGGATCTCGTGGGAGTGGATCAGGCCAGAAATCCTCAGTACTCTGTGGAGGTGCTTCTCTCAGCAATCTGATATTACTAAAGGCTAATCCTGAGACAGCTGAGCATCACCCAAATACCTTGGCTGTCTTAGACATCCTTTACTTTGAGGTACGAGTGGACATGAGGGATTTGAGTTGTTCCTTTGTTCTCATCACACTCGAAAACCAATAGGCAATGGACGGACTTAAGTAGAACAAGTAGCTACATTTAATGTCTTGAATATAATTCCATTGCCCATTCCTTTTCTGATTTTTTAAAATTAGTCTCTTAAGAACTTGCCCACAAATACATTTTAGTAAAAGGAACTCATGACCAACGCTCCTTAGTGAACCATGGTATGTTTGAAGTCACAAAAGTCTGCTGCTAATCTGAATTAATCTGCCATTTATTGGATATTATAATTTTTTTACTGTTTATTTACAATAAATAGTTTGTCTGCATTGCACAGTGTATTCTGATGAGCATGCACAGTGGCTTTGGGCTGCTTCTCCATTCAGTCTGTTGAACTTTCAGATATAAATGTGGCTCATGGTGAGTGAATCCCTGCCCAAATACATGGGATAGATAGCCTGACTCACTGAAAGGCACTGGTGCTTCCAAGCAGAATGTGTACTGTACAACTTCTGTGAAGCACTTGACGTGCATGTGGCTCTTATCAGTGTGGTATGATGAGGGTTACTTTTACTTAAGTGTATACCTGGTTATAAAGCTAATCAAAAAGACCTCATAAAGTAAGAAAGTCTTTATTTCTTTGCATTCTTAAATATGTGAAAATTCTTAAATAGGACTCCAGCTTACAGTGGCATTTCTTTGTGTGTTTCCAAAGGCAGTGATGCATGTTAAATAGTTCAGGTTGGAACAGATCTCTAAGATCACTGAGTCCAGCTGTTAACCCAGCACTGCCAGCTCCACACTAAACTATGGCCCTAAGTGACACATCCACATGTCTCTTCAATACCTCCAGGGATAGTGACACCACCACTTCCCTGGGCAGCCTGTTCCAGTGCTTGACAATCTTTTCAGTGAAGAATTTTTTCCCAATACCAAATTAAAACCTGCCCTGGTGCAACTTCAGGCTCTGTCATGCAGCTGGCTGGGGAATTTGCTTTGGGATGTTTCTGTGCCAGGCTGTGATGCAGCAGTGTTATGCCCACTGTTGACAATGAAAGCCTTGGAGAAGACACATCCTGGGTAGTCCATGTTGTTTTTCACAATTGCGTTGTGCCAGATGGAATAATAGCTTAAGCTTTTTGGAGAAAGGCAAATTACATTGATGGCTTAGTGTGAAGTCATTGAGTTGCATCTGTGAAATATTTCTTTGCAAGATGTGTCTCTCCTCTTTGTTCAGTGCATTAATTTTGGAAAGGGCCTGTCTTTTACATTATAAGCTTTTATCCATTTTGATTTGGTTTAATTTGTTAGCATTTTTAAAGCATACGTTAAAATTCTCCATATTTTCTTTCTTCTCTTCCTCCTGCTAAGGAAAATGAATGTGGGCATTACTTCTAAGGGCATCCCCTGAGCCAAGAGTCCTTTGGACTTAGTGGACACATGCAAATGTCAGCAACAGCTTTTATTCTCTTCTATTCAGAGATCACTGAAGTGAAGTCTCAGCTGTCCTGTTTTTCCTTCCTTTGAAAGGATGGGATGTTCAGATTCTAACCAAATCTTTAGGATAGTTGTTAGTCCCATACCAAGATGCTTATACTTTTTTTCCATTATTTGCTACACATTCCGCAGGTTAGATTTACACTTCACTCCACTAGGCCTTCAGTGAGTCGTCTGGGTTGGAAAAGAGTGGAATTTTTCAGAGAAACAGGAAGAAAGAAATAATTTTTAAAAATTTTATTTGGGGAGAAAAGAAAAAGAATATGGCATCTGCACCTGGCCAGGTTGCATATGAGGTTAACTGTGGATGTGAGGAAAAAATGTGTCAGCTGACAAAAACAAATCAGGTAGTCATCTGTACAACTTATTGCTCTGTGTTGATGTTTCACATCTGATTTTCTTCCATTCATGTTTATTGTCTTCTATGTTCATGCTTTATTTATCCTGTTGCTACCTTAAAGATAGACGTTTCAATTTTTTTTAAACTTTATAAATGGAAACATACCGTAACAGTGCCAAGTAAATAAAAATGGAAAAAGAACCTAAGCAAAATCACCAAAGTTGGGAGTGTTTTCTCATCCTTTCTTGCCCCACTCCTTTCTGGGGTTACAGAGGCTTCTGATGGCAAACGATTGTCTGTGCATGGTGAGACTTGGCATGCTCCAGCCCTGGCAGACATGGATGGAGATGGGTTTCTCCAGAGGGCTGGATGAGCTGTGCACCTGCTCAGGATGTCATGTAAGTGTTGTGTCCTGCTGGAAGCTGCTGCTGCTCCTCTCCCTGCCGGGCTGTGGTGCAGGCACTGCGGCTCCTGCAGAGCGCGAGGAGCCGACACGCAGCAGGTTGTCCTCCTTTGCCGAGAGACTCAGTGTGAATCTGGAAGCTGTTGATCCCCAGCAGGGTAGCACTAAGCTCAAGTCAGTGCTATGGTCTGGGAAGCCTTGCAGGAGCCAGCTGTTATCTCAGAGAGAAATGCTGTGGTGGCAAACATCTTTTGATGCCACTTTACTTCTTTGGCTGGACTGCAGCATGGCCATAGCTCCCAATAAACCTTGTTCAGACCAAGGAGTCTGAGAACCACATTTAGCCCTTGGGAAAGATGAAGTTCCTTGTGTCTATTTTTTTATTGATGTACAAAAAAATATTTAGGAAATTATGTCAGTGCAGTGGAACAGTTTTTGTAATGGCATCAGTTAGTCTCTCCGTGCCCTGAGCCAGGACCTTTCTTAGTGTATCAGCATTATTCCTCAGCCTCCCAAGTTCCTGCTGTGGGTGCTGGGTTTGGCTTTGCCAGAAGTGATGGTAGAAGCAAGAAGTTTTCATGTGCTGTAGGCAAACAGCCAGAGTTCTTGCCTGGTGCTGGTACTTGTTCAGTGCAAATAGGCCTTTCTAAAGGTCTGAAAGAAAATTCAGAGGGGATAAACTGGGCACTAAGTAGGGAGCTCCCCAGACCCAGGCAGCAAGAAGACATTGGAAGGAATTAAATTATGATCTGATTCTGGGCTCAAAGGTGTTCTGTCTGTCACAATGGGGGAAAACATTAATGGTATTCACCATTTACCATGGCACTGCAAACCCCAGCAACCTTAATATTTTTTTTTCTTTAGGTATCACAGCTTCAGAAGTTAAATTTGTAAATATACATGGTGACATGCTAAAGTACCCGGATATATTTTCCTCTGCCAAATTAATTAAGCCACATGTTGTTTACTAAAAACTTGGTTTCCTCTCCCTGTGGATATTTCTTCTGAGGACAGATATTATATATTTTAGTACCTCTCCCTAGCTTCTCCCAAAGAAAAGCTCAGCCCTCCTAGTTCTGTTTCTCTCCTCTGGACAGTATTTGGAGCTGACCAGCATAATTCTTCAGCTGTTCCTTTTCTGCATACAGGTGTGCCCAGAAACAAGCACCCTGCCCCCCACCCCATTCCTCCTTTCATTCCCTTGGTGTCACTGGAAGGATTGATGCATGAGAAGATGGCTGTGGCTCTCAGATGTTTCTAACAGGACTTTTTTTCCCCTATTCCAATCTTTCTGCTGCTTTGCATTCTTCCTGGGCTCACAAGGCCTGCATGGTCACTGTTAAAAAAAAAGCCTTGCAGCAAATACATCAAAGAGGGAGACCAAAAGCTTTTGAGTTGATTTATATGACACTAAGCCTTTTGTGTGATGCATCAATTGATATTTCATTTTTATTGCAGTACAGTGGGGTATATAGGCTTAACAGCAAGAGGTGTCCTTTTGATCTCTCATCACACATGAAAACAGGTGTCATAGTCCAGAGATTATAGAGGTCAGAGATTATTTGAGGAAGGATTAAGTACCATTTTTCATAGCAACCGTATCCAAAAGCATGAGATTCTTTTAAAAGTGGAAGTGTTATTTCAGTCTAGATAAGTCATATTTATTTGTCATATACCAATTTTTGCTGCTGAAAGAAGACTAGAATTTTTCCGAGTGTTTTATATTAAAAATGCAGAAACCAGTCAAATGCTCCACTTATAAGTACAATTAATAAAATAACTTCTTCTGAGTCTCCTGAAATCCAGAAGAAATTTTGGGTTGCTTTTCATGTTAGTTGATCTTCACAGAAAATGACCTTGAGACTGTTCAGAAAATAATGGGGTGACTGTTAATGTTCAGCACAGCACCAATTTACATACACATATAATTGCTTAGTGCAAATCCGATTTACCTCAGAAAGTGAACAGAATTCTTTGATGTGGTGAGTACTGGTTCAGTATTTCAATAAATTGAAACAATTGAAATATTGCTTTGACTCATTCCAAGAGTCTCTCATCCCATTAGAAACTCTAAAACAACCAAAAGCAATTTGGTAACCCACTACAGGTATGTGGGTATCTCTTCTGCTAAGGAAACACATCTGCCACTGATTGCTCAGCTTTTATAAGCATAGATTAGTTTTTGAGGCTGTTTACGTTCCACGATGTAATGTGGGTAAAATCAATAGCAATAGTGTTAGATTCAACAAACCCAAGAAACCTGTTTCTCCTAGTTAGTGTAATTACAACTTTTGTTGGCAAGCAGATGTTTAAACAGCCCCCAAATACGTAATTATTAGAATAAGTAAGGAATTGAGGATCTCTAGGATTATAGGGCCAGCAATTCAGCAGTCCTGCATCTCAAAAATTAATGCAAATTTATTCCAAGAGTAAGTATAATTTTGAAGCCTTTTAAGTGTAGTTAGCGTTGATTTATTCAGCCCATCAACTGACATAAGCTGACATACATCTCATAGCACTTGTCACCAGTTACACAAAAAGCTCAACAGTTTTGGTCCTATCTTTCAGTGAGAGTAGGAGACAGCCTTCCTTGCACAGTGTTTGACTAATGTGAACTGTTTAGTTCAGCTCTTTGCTCCAGAACAAGGAGCAGCCATTCAGGCTTTTTTAGAAGAGATTAGTGCTCCATTTCTGAGCTGTCTTCCAGCTTCTCTCCTGATCAGTGGATCGAGGCTGCTCAGGGCTGAATGGGCACTGTTCTGCAGAGCCAAACAAGCTGCTGTGTTCCCTCATCACAGCAAGTGATGACACGCAGGGCCTTACCTTCCCAAAATATTGTGAGGCTGCTAATCTCATGTTTGGAGCACCATGCTGCTGACCCAGGTGAGAGGAGGATATGTCTAACACCCCTGGCTGTGCTTGGAAACTTGAAGTCTAAACTTTCGGAAGGTAGTCTCTGATTTTTGGTCCAGATCTCTAAATGAAACTATGCAGGACATGACTGTTCTGTGCATTTTGCGAGGAAAAAAAATGAAACACTGTTCAGCTGCAGCTTTGTTTTCCATTCAGGTTTGTTCTTCTTTTCTGGGCTGCATTAGATTAATGCTTTGTTTTAAAAACCCAGAACTGACATAGACTAACTTTTCATTCCCCATGGCTTTCTTCTCATCTTCTCTGGCAAGATGAAAAGATGTACTTTGCTTTTTTAATACTGCTTTCTCAGGATGGAAAATTGTCAGGTGTCTTGTTTCAGGTATCATTAGTTTTCTAGCAAAGCCTTTTTCTTCTGTATTCTTGGTATGTGTAGATTGACCTTTCTCTGAATCTAAAGGGATTCCTAAAGAAATCAAATGCACCCAGAAACACCTGCCACCTCCATTCCTTTCCCAGCGTGTTAAATTGTTTTGGTTCTCTGGGGCTCTTGCTGAGTGAGAGGAAGCATATTTGTATTTTTGTGTACTGGTGGATGGGCCAGTGCTGTGTTGCTACTCATATGTAGCAGAGTCCTTTGTGCTCTCCAGCAGTGCACTGGTAGCACTGGGAAGTGCACCAGTACAGTTCCAGTTTGGGGAATGTGAGAGCCAGGAGTAGGGGTACCCTCACCAACATATAAGGAAGGCCCAAGCATTTTTGCCATCAAAAGCATAAACAAAATTTCCCTATATTTATAAAGATTTCCAATACTGCAGCTGAGATGCTCCTTGCAAAAATCAACTGCCAGACCTGGTAGTTCACTTGCCAGGCTGAGTAAGGAAGGATTGGAGAAGGAGCTGCATCCCAGCTTTGGCCGGTTGTGATGTCCCTGTTGTGGGGCCTGCCTTGCCTCTCTGCTGACCATGCAAGAGAGGGGGAGATGTGTAAGGGGAGTAGGATGGGGATAAGCCACTCTTCTGGAAGGTGCAAGTGGCATCAGCCTCTTCCCTGGTTTCAGCTGTTCCCATGCTTCCACAGGGAATGCTGAGAACCAGCTCACCAAAGAAAAATACATCCAGGACTTCTTCCTTCAATAGGAAGGGATCAAAATGTTAAAAAGTTGTCATGCTAACAGTGACAGTAGGAAGGTGTGCCTTGGTATGGAAAGAAGAAAGAAACAACATAGAGAATAGATTTTTCCCAAAAGTAAACCACAACTTTGATATGTTATCTTTTGCCATACTTGGAAAACCTAACATAGCAAGGTCCGAGCCCACAATCTGACATGCCAATGCACTGCTATAATAGAAATAAATTAGAATTTACCTAATGGTAATCAAATGGATGGTCCTCAAGGGGGCTATGGTAGGGTGTCAGTATTCAGAACATTTCCTAGAATGGGACAGAACATGAATTTCAAAAACAGCATAGTAATTGGAAGGGATAATTTCCACTGGAAGTTGGTGGGATTGATTTTCCTAACTCAGGAACTCTGAACCCTCATTTCACTGTTACAATCACAACACATCACCTTTCCTCATATGTCGTGGAGGCTGCAGGAATAGCCACATCAGGCCATGGCAGATGGAGAGGGTGAAGCAGGAGGTACAGAACTTGGGATGGGCAGCACAGCAGCTGCTGGCAAGCAAACTGTGCTGCTGTATGACCACCATTCATCTTCCAAGTAAGATTAAGGGTTTTCTTTGAAAGTCAACAGTATCATCAGTGGAATAGTCTGCTCAAAGCTACACAGACTTCTGCACCACACAGAACACCTGCACATTGGGAGATGACAAGCAGATGTTGGACTGTGCATTTGAAAGTGGGCAGCTCCTAGGCTGCTTTAGATCTATAGAAGAAATTGTCAGATTTATAGCAGTCTTTGTCCAATTCCTGAAAGACTTAGCCCTGTTTATATCTGAACAGGGATTTGTGAGAAGCCAGAGCCCATTAGTACCCTTAAAGAAAAAAGCAAGAGTAGGAGGTGCTGATGTTTCTTTGCCCTTCTGTGAAGCTGAAGTGCTGGATTTGTGCCACTGCCTCTTATGGCAAATTCATGTGTTTATCCAAGTGAGGACTTACATGATTTAGGGTTGCATGTGAAGGGTGAGGCAATGCCAGGCAAACAAATTTCTGCAGTGGCAGGTCAGTGTGAGTCCCAACACCGTGAGATGATTCTCCATCCTCATTTCTAGCAGGGCAAATAAATTCCAGAGCCAGACTTTTTCCAGCAGTGCCATGTGATCTCAGGAAACGCTTTCTAGACTGTTTGGAGGTTGCTTCCTCCACTTGACAACCCATAATTTTATTTCTGAGAGGTGAAGAGATCCACAGTCTTTAATGAGAGTTATGTTTCTTAGCAGCTTCAATGATTGCTCTGTAGAACTGTTGCTTTGAATAATGTATTACCCATTGCTCTATTTTTAACCCCATAAATTATTCTCAGATGAGAAGCATAATATATTTTTTTTTTTAAAGAAAAAGGCAGAATCAGTAAAAAATACTTCAGAAATCAGATGGGAACATTCTTTCGCCCTGTCTGAGTAGTGTGCAAGTTGAAAGTTAGTTACAGGAGATCAAGTTAATTTCTGGTGTAACTTAATGGGAAGCCAGGTGCATAAATTGGAAAAGAAAATAAGAATAACACAGTGAAAAAAGAATAGTTCTGGCACAACACCTCACCGAGGGATATGAGTGGTGCCTTGGGCTGAATGTTGTTTGAAAGCACCATCAAAGGTAGATTAAAGTCAGGAGTATTGTGGGAGGAAATGGATAACCAGCACAGCAGGAGCAGTTACTCCAGGGGCTTTCTGCTGCTTATATGTGCACAGCTGGGGCCTCTAGGGATGGGGGTTATTTTGGAAGAGATGAAAGGTCGTGTCAAGTTGATTTAGTGCCTACAAATGCTGGTGGTATGTTGTTTAGTCCCTAATCTGTCAGGTGGAGAACAAGAAGCTTGTACTGTTTGTTCAACTGAAAAATGTGGGTTCCCCACCACAATCACCAATTAAGAGCATTTCTAAGAATAGAAATCTAGCCTGATGTGCATGTTTAAAAAAACTTATCTTCACAATGAGGCCCAGGCTTCTCTTTGATTATAATATATACTCAGAATGTCCTGAAACTTAAATCAGTTCTAGATCCCTGGTGAAAGATAATGTTTTATGCATTTAATTTCCATTTTGTTGCACAAAACTGAGTTCTTGAGTGCATTACACACTACTGGGACAAGACACACAGTACAAAGAGCACCAGATAAGTAGTTCCCTGCAGTCTTGTAAAGTTCTATACAAAAATGTACAAATACTGAAGTTATTAAATTTGGAAAACTAAATGCAAAGTTTTTTGGTTTTAAGTTTGCAATGTGAAGTAGCCCATGCTCTACATAACATGGAAGGAAAAACCAGTCTGTTTTCAAAATGGAAAGTCTGCAGGGAAAGAAAGAATTAGCAACTGATGAAAGTAAATGAGTAATAAACCAGGCAATAATACAAAATCTGAACATACATAAAAAGCTTAATCACAATCTATATATAGATTTTACATCTCAGGAACATAATGTAACATATTGCTTCTCAAGGGCATCTCTGACTCTCATAATAGCCAAGATTTGTACTAGAAATACAGATTCTCTAACAGTTTATTCCTGGTAATAACACAAGTTACCTCATTTGAAATATTACCACAATTCTCATTTAAACAGTACAAAGCACTCAGATGAAAGAGAGTAGGCACAGCGTTTTCACTGGTGCCACAAAGGTGACTGTCACAGGCAGGAGCAGCACAGGCTGAAGCAATCTTCTTCAGTAAACTGCACATCCCTACTAAGGAGATTTCTGACCACAGAGATTTTCCAGCTCTGGAGAAAGTGGCCAAGTAGTGCTCTGATCCTTCAGTGGTTTATGGAAGTGCAGATGCCCTGCTCTCACACAACAGTGAGGGAAGAAGTCTGGCAAAAGTACTGACTATGCAAAAAATACCCCACCTCTTCTCTCCTGGGAGGCTTTGGAGAGATTGCATTTTTTTCTTCAACGTGTAATGTAAACATTTTCCTGTAGCTTTTATTTAATGAGAGATAAATTTTCTCAGCACTTAGTGCACTGATCCCTAGACTAGACATTGCTTCATAAAATGGCAGGAAAGGTGTGCCATATTCTTCCTTACCTAGATATTTTGGGGCAGCTAAGACAGTGACATTACTTAAATCATTAAATTGTTATTCTGCTCAGTGAAAAATTCTGTTAGTCATAAGCAAATATCAAAGCTGCTATACAATACTGCCCAATGCTCAAACATAATAACTCTAAGTAGAAGTAATGCAAAAAAAAGGGACTGTATCCTCTAGCGTGGTCAGAGGAACAGAACTTGCAAAAAGAAAACTAAAAGGAAGCTTGAGAGGTATAAAGCTGTGAAAATACGTATGTAAGGCCATATGGTTGCTGCCTATAAATACACTAAGAGGAAAATGAAATATTTAAGCTAAAGAACAGTGTTGGCAAAAGAAAAAAAACCTACTGGTATAAAGCATCCATTAATAAAATTGTGCTAAAAGCTGTGCAAGCCTTGGAGAGCAGCACAGCTCTGGAATGGTCTTCAGGAGGAGGGGGGAGAAAAAATGTGACTACTCTTAACATGGAGTTAGTTAAGTTTATGAACGGAATTCCTGTGCACTGTGTAAAGTAATTGTCATGATAATAAGAACATCTTAAATTTCAGTACTTTATTTATTTAGTGTCTTTGATCAAAAGCGCTTATATAAAAATGCAATAATGAAAATTCCTTTCAACCAGTACAATAAAAGCTGGAATTCCTTGGGTATTTCATTTTCTTTAGTAAAATGCAATTTGGACACGTTCCAGTCAATATCTGCAGAAATGACAGAGCATCAGCCCTACAAATAATAATAAATCTAGAACATAAGATAAGCTATAGGTTATTGAAATGATGTGTTGCAAAGTTAAATCCAATCTTTGCAATGTTAAACTAGCAACAGCTGAGGGAATTTGGGGCTCTTTGGCAAATCTACGGGTCTCACCAATAAACTGCTCTGAAAGTCCCTGGTTTTCAGCTCTGTAAATCTACTGTTTATGAAACGGAGATAAAACCACTGCTTGGAGTGGAGTTTTCCAAAAGCCCCTGCCAACAGACACAGTTTGCAGTGTCCTTTGCATCTGTGAGAGAATTTGCCACCCTTGCAGCACGTAACCTAACTAGACGGCATGAGCTGCCCATGCCCATCTCTTCCTCCCCCTGTTTCTTTCTTGGTATTTCAGTGTGATGTGTGACCTCACGCTGCCCCGTGTGTTAGGTGGCTGTTTGTGGGTGTGTCACACTTTACACATGTGCTGTATGAATCAGGGACAGGAATATTGAATTTATGCCTGGGAGTCAGCATAAATTGAATTGAACCAGCCCTATCCAGAAGCGTAATCATTAGCAAAATGTTTCAAGTTTGGACACCAAATTCAGGTTATGTAGGTCTACCTTCAGGACCGTGTATATGGTGCTTTCAATTTCAGGGACAGCAAACAGTGGCTTGCCAATTGACTTGTAACTTGTGCAGGCTGCGCTGAAAATTGGCATGGCTGGAAATGACCTTTTCCCCTCACACTTCATGGCTTAAATCAGCTACTAACTGATGTGAGGGGAGGCTGGGTAAAGTTCATTCCCAGCAGAAATGGGGTGGGGGGTAAGTTATTTCACACTGTGTGTTCTGTCATAGACCACTGGGCAAACACAAACCCGATCCTGGGTTCTCAGCTTTCTGCTTTTTAGGGGAGCTGGTACAGCATCAAAAGATCCAGACCAAGCTGCAACCTCTAGTAGCCTAAATTACCTATTTGTACCATATTTGCTTTATTTTGTCAGTTGAGCCACCCTTTGTCATTGTTTAAAAACACAATCTTCCAAACAAGACAATTTCAGCTTTAGTATTTTAATTTCTTTTCTAAGTAGCTTGAATTTAATTTCTGTACCTCTCTAGTCTTCACAAGTAAAACTAACAAAAAAATTAATTGGAACATTGTACCTAATGAATGGGATGCAAAAGCAGTAGGATCTGAAGAGAAATACTGTTCTGCCCACTGAACAAGTAGTTTGTTTTCTAGCACAGAAGTAAAAAGAGGGAAGCAGTGGCTTCTGCCTGTTGACTGCAGGTGTTTGATCTCTGTACAATTGTGTAAGGGAGGAGACTGAGCACTCAAAAAACAACTCTATGCAGATTCATTATTACTCTTGAAATCACATATAATCTGTTCTCTCATTGATTTGGGGGTTTTTTAAAACAAGTACATGCCAGCCCTTGAAGGGATTTAAATTGACTACATCACAGAAGTAGGTAGGAGGATCTACCCACAGATAGTGAAGTATTAAGCTCTTTATTTGTTCTCTTCTTAGGCCCTTATACTCTCCCTTAGCTGTAAATTGAGAGTTTCTTTCTGAGTGAAAATGGTTTTTTGCTTAGAGATTCCTTGGCAGAAATTTTAATGGAATTGTCTGTCATCAACACCTGCTTTTGAGCTTTACTGATAAAATTAGATTCCATATCTCAGCACCACATATGGCATTTTTATAATTAGTCTTTTTGCAGTATATGAATGTCAATTCCTAAAATGCTGCCTGTACTGTTCATGTGGGAATATTTCACTTCATTAATCAAATCCAAGTTTTTCATTGGAGCTTCTAATTGTTTTAAGCCCACAACTTCACGTGTCTAAATCTCAAAACCATTTTGAGTGACTGATACAACACATTTGCAGATGCACTGGGACCGAGCTGTGAGCAGATCGCTTCTGGAAATGGGATCCTGAGAGCTCTATATGGGCTTCCATACCTACAGTCACTTTGAATATGTAGCTATTCAAAAGCTATTCAATATGTAGCTATATGTAGCTGAAAATGAGGGGTGGCCTTCTTCAGAGGGCTCACTCTTGAGCTAATCTTGGAAACAGAGGAAGGTCTTTGCCCAAGAGATTCTGAAAAATATTACTGTACATAACATTTCAGAACAAGAACACCCAGATTTTAACACACATACTCAAGAGTAAGCAAACTCAGCGGAGTTTTCAGGCAAGTGATGATCAGAATTACTGGTCAGCAATATAGGTAGAAGTGTTCCTGTATCAGTGGCTCACAGGAGGCTGTTTCAAACCGTTGTAAAGTGCATGGGAAGTCCTATACTAGTACAGACACCAGTATAGGTGATAGGTGATTTTTTTCATTACTCATGTCACTGCTGAGACTTTTTATTCCACTTGGGTACATTCATTTCTCTGCTCAGATGAGAAAATGCACAAAATAACAGATCATCACTATACCACTAGCACTAATGTCATGGAAGTGGTAACATTTGTATGGAAAAGTCAGCATTTAGTACCCTTATGCAACAGGATGAATATGTGCAAACTGTTACGTTGTAATAGAAATGTCTTTAGTTTCTCAAGTGCAAAGTGCAGTGTCAGCAACACTATCTTCTAGAAAAAAAAAAAAAGACAAATAGGAAAACATTTATAAACATAGCTCTTGATAGCTCTCATGCAAACTGCTGTCAGACTTGTACACTAATGCAGTGAATCGTTCAGGCTCAACTCACTGGGGGTACTCCTGCTCATATTGGTCAGACTGGCCATAAGGGATTTAACTTTATAAGCATAGTAGTCCCTTAAGTTGACAGATGGAACTTCTTTCATGCCATCACCAAAATCACAGCTTCTCATGGCACTCTCTAACTGCTTCTGACGCCTATAGAAGTGGGAGAATTTATTAAAGATCAGTGTAATGGGAAGCACTACCACTAGGATACCAGCTAGGATGCATGCAGATGCTGTCAACTTGCCAGCAGTGCTCCCTGGCACCACATCCCCATAGCCGACTGTGGTCATGCTAACAGTAGCCCACCACCAACAAGCAGGGATGGTGGCTAACCCCTCATTCTCTTCTTTCTCAATGGTGTAAGCCACTACTGAGAAAATGGAGATGCCAACAGAGAGGTAGAGTAAAAGAAGCCCCACCTCTCTGTAGCTGTACTTCAGGGTGGCTCCGAGAGACCTGAGACCTGTGGAGTGTCTAGCAAGCTTTAGTATGCGGAAGATCCTCATGAGTCTCAGGACTTGTGCAACTCTGCCTAAATTTGCTAAAGTAGGACTGCTTTCCACCACCAAGTTGACAATTAATGTAATATAAAATGGAAGGATAGACATTAGGTCAATCAAATTCAGGGCATGCTTGAAAAATTTTAAAAAGTCAGGAGCTACTGCAAATCTTGCCACCAGTTCAAAAGTGAACCATGCAATACCAAAATGTTCCACGATTTCAAAGCGAGGATCCTCCTCAGGGTTCCCATTGCTGTCAACAATCTGAAAGTCTGGGAGGCTGTTCAGGCACATGGTCACAATGGAGCCCAGCACCACCACTATTGAAAGGACACTGAAGATCCGGCTTAAAACTGAGTACCCAGGATTATCCAAAGCAAGCCAGAGCTGCCTCCTGATGTTTCCAAAGGGCTGTTTGTCAAATTTAGAAGCATCATTGTAGAATGCCAAAATCTCATCAAAAGAAGATGTCGTACTTTCCTGGTCACTTTGTTCCTCCCATTTCTCTTGGTCTGGCTCCATTTTCCTCCCATGGTAGCTATAACTGCAGCAGGAGTCTATAAAGAATTCATTGATTCCCCAGTATTCAATCTCCTGGCTGAAAGAAAACACACAGAGTTCACCCATCACATGGAGCTTGCCAGTGTTATAAAAATGTAGCACATAAGGAAAGAGCTCGGGGTTCCTGTCAAAATAAAATTCATTCTTGGTGTCATCATAGTCATCACAAAGCTCCAGTATCGACTCCTTTGAGTGGCAGCTCAGCAATTTGCCCAGCCTGGTCTCGGGGAACCTTAATAATGTGTTGGATCTCATCTTTTTCTTAAAGCCTCCAACGTTGATGCTGATCTCATTGTCTTCAAAATTCGCTTCAGACAAAGCCCTCAGACTCTGCCCTGTCATAGTGAGCTCCTTCCAAAGGTGGGTAGGGAATGAAAACCTAGGATACAATTACACAGAAAGTTGGCAGAATGAGCAAATCTACAGCATGTTCACCTATTGATGCTCTCTCTTTCTTTCTTTTCTTTCTTCTTTTTATTTCTTCTTCCTCTCTCATTCTCTCCTCTTTCTCTTTCTTCCCTTCTCTCTTTCCTTCTCTCCTTTCCCTCTCCCCCCTTTTCCCCTTTTCTCTCTTTTCCCCCTGTTCACTCATTTTCCCTCCCCTTTTCCCCTTTTTCTCCCACCTCCCACTGAAGACCTCGAGGGAGGCTCCTTTGTTCCCGCTGCAGGCTCCCGTCCCTCCCCTCGCCCTTCACCTGGGCTGCGGCTCTCGCTCCCACCACCCCCCGTTACTCACGGCCTTTGTGCCACGGGGCCGCGCGGACCTTTCATTCCCTCCCGGCGCTCCCGGCCCCGCCACACCAGGAGCCCCCGCCGCCGCCCGGGCTCCCGTCCCACGCCGCTCCTCAGGGGCCGGAGCCCCGCTCCGACCCGCGGGGAACCCGCCCCGCCCGGCTCCGCGGCTCTCGGCGCCCGCCCTACCTGCTGCCTCAGCGGCCGCGGCCCCCCGCCGGCGCGCCCTGCTGCCCCCGGCCCCCGCCCGCCATCGCCGCCGCCCGCGGGGACCGCCAGGGCTCGCCTCGGTGCCCGGGGCTGCCGGTGCCGGGGGATTGCCGGTGCCGGGGGATTGCCGGTGCCGGGGGATTGCCGGTGCCGGGGAATTGCCGGTGCCGGGGGATTGCCGGTGCCGGAGGCTGCCGGTGCTGGGGGATGCCGGTGCCGGGGGATTGCCGGTGCCGTGCCGGGCAGGGCAGGGCAGGGCCGGGCAGGGCCAGGCAGGGCAGGGCAGGGCAGGGCAGGGCAAGGCAGGACGGCCCCGCGGGCCCCGCGGTGCTGAAGGGACAGCGGCCGCCCCGCTCAGCGGCGGGAGGCGGCGGCACGCCCGCTCGTCATGGCGACGACCCCCGCGGCTGCCGCCCGCCCCCGCCGCTCCCACCTATCCCCGGCCCGACCCCGCCGACAGCAATCGGGGCTGGGGGGTGGGCTACGGAGGGGCGGTCCGGCGGAGCCGGGGTGCCGGAGGTGCCTCCTCTCGCTCGCTCTCGCTCTTGCCCCCGCGCACCGGCGGCAGCGGCGCCGCAAACTCGGGTTTCCTCCCCACCGCGATTCTGCTTCACGCCGGCTCCGAGCGGCACAACCTCCCGAGGGGGGACGGGGGACGCCCACCCACGGCCGCAGTGGCTCCGAGCACCCGCGGACCCTCTGCCGAGGGGCCTCGCCCGCCCCCCGCCCCTCTCCCCCTCACCCTGCCGGGAAGGGACCGGGGCAGCGGGAGCCGCTACCCCGCCCGCCCATGGCACCGGCGGGTCCTCGCTGTGGCGCCTGGGCAGGGTCCCTGCGGAGACTGACAATAAGAAAGACGACGGCACTTGTCAGAGCAGTTTGGTGTGAGGGGAGCGGAGCTGCGTGTTGAAGCTGCTCTCCGCCCCCAGTCGCCGGCTGGGAACCCCCGACCTCCGCACACAGCCCTGCCAGCCATTTCGGGAGGGATAATCGTGAACGGCGGCACCTCGAGCAGGGCGGGTGGGAGAGCTGCTCTCCTTGCGCTGCTGCTCTTGGTGGGTAGACTTTTCGTGCTAGCACATGGAATAGTGTCCAGCTACATGGTCAGAGATGGCAGCGTCCCTGCCCACGCTGCAGGCGGCTGGGAAGAAATCTCCCCTCTGTTTGCTGAGCCCGGGGTGAAGCCGAGTTTCTCGGGGAGAAGCCTGATCGTGGCAATCCCTGCGCACCTGACCCCGCCCTGAGCAGGGCCGGCTGTAGAGCACAGATGCTCCGGGACAGGTGCTTGAGGCCGGGATAACCCACATCGTCTCCTGCCAGCTGCCTCGTGACCGCCTCTCACTCGTGGTCCCACGCATCTGAAGTCCGGCTCCTGGAAATACACTGATGTCAGTGCTTTGTAGGGTTAGGGTGTGTGGGGGGATGAAGAATCCTCTCTTGCTTCCCCCAGCCCTGAGCACTCCAGCCGTGTGCATCACCTTCGGCTTGTTCCTCAAAGCCTTGGTAGGGGAGAGAGGTTATAAGGTCCAGCTACAAGTGAGCCCCATTTACAAGGAACCCCCAGTATTAAAGACCAGCCCTTTAAGAGCCCAGGAAACTGAGTGCAGACATGGAGTGGGGCAAATAAGTCCTGGTGTATGCCACTGGCCAGGTCTCCAAGAGACTGCTCAGCTTTCCTACCTGGGGTGTAGTGATCACCCCACCATACCCCATCAAGGCTGGTGCATTGTGTGGCCACAACTCCCCACCTCTGGGGACACTCCCTCAGCGGTGTGCGGGGACACACAGCGCCCTCAGTCCCCCGGAGATGTTTCAGGCGATCCATGATTCAGTGATGCTATCGATGGTCTCCCCGCTCGCCTTTTCTTGGTGGTGTGTGCTCTTGCTTTGCTCTCCTGCTGGTGAGTGCCTCCTGCCTCCCTTTCCTACAGCTGCCCCGGATCAGGCTCTGTGTCCCGGCACGCGTCGCTGCGTGTCCACTGACATCCCAGGGGACGCTGAATCCACACGGAATTACGGACACCAGGCTGCTCTCCTGGCCAGGGAAAGTGCTGCTCCTCTCAGCCCGGTCCCTCCAGCTTTTCCCCTGCTGGAAAGTGGCACTCAGGAGACAGAGACTGCACTTGGCAGGGAGGAGATTTGCAAATACAGTGGCGACCTGCCCGTCTCCCTCTAACAGCAGCGCTTCATGTCCAGAGAGGCAGCTCTCCTGCTTCCCAGTGGCTGTGTAGCTGTTGTGTTAGTTTGGGACAGCCGCCTCCTCTCAGGGCTCTGCTGGCGAGCCACTCCCTGGGGAGCTCTAACTATACTGGCTTTTAATGCCTCGGGCAAAGGGTGCCAGAACACAGGACTGGGAAACAACCACGTTAAAATTTTTGAGTTGTATGCCCCACCACGTTCTCCAGGGCTTGGATAAATCACAAAACTTCTCTATTGTAATTTCCCACATGCTCTTAGGAGAACAAAAATAGCTCATATTCCTCAGTAGCACTACAAGGAATAGTGAGCTGCTGCTGCTGCTGGAAGTGCACTCAAGCGATGTCTGTGTCTTCACCAGCTCTGCTCTGTCCTGGGTAGCAAGTGGGGGCTTTAAACATATTGAAACATCTTCAGCAATTTTGTAAAAATATAAATTACTTTTGTTTCTTATTCTTAAATTGAATATTTTTTTTCTCTAAATGCTGCTTTGGAGTAAACTAAGTGGAGACATACCTAGAGGATTTCCAGACTTGTATAGATTGTTCTCACCTTCTAAGTCACTTGGCTAAGAAAAAAGGGTTATGGCAGTCTCATTACTCATTTATCAATCTCCGATCTTATCTGTACCTTGGAAAAATTGCTGATCACATTTCTAAGTTACATTTTGTCAGTAAAAAACACAGCAAAGTTTAGGAAGAGATACTGGAGCTAAACAGCAAAGCAATATAACTGCATAAGGATACAGCTCTCACTGGTGCTATAGAACTGCTCCTGTAATTAGGACTAGTATACTCAGCCCAGGCATTTTGCTAATAAGTCTAAAATTCTTCCAGCACTCAAATTAGTAATCCAAAATCCATCTGAATTTTTTTGCAAGGGGCACACTGCTCCACGGATGTATAAGCTGTCAGTGTTACTGACCCAATATTTTTGCTTTTCCCAGCAGTAAATGCAGAAAAAACTGCTTGTGGACACACTATCACTGATGTAATCAGAGGCAGAAGATATGTCAAAAGAAATCAGGTATGTTATTTTTGCACAAAATAAGCTTGTGAAGTGTCAGATAAGAGCACATTTTGGGATGCACTGGTAACACACCAAATAAGTGCAAAACAACACTTTGTTTACACTGCCTTGTGGACCTTTCTTGGACTGCAGAGAATGCAAGACCAGTGCTGAGGTAGGGGCTGGGCTAGGAGCACAAGGAAGTGTTAAAGAATTGCCTGTTGGAGTGGGGAGATGAATGAGTGATTCATATTACCCTAGAGCAATATTACAAAAGCTAAACTAAAAGCTAAACTTGGCTTTGGTGGTTATAGTTTGTGACTGAGACTGTGAGAGACAGGACTTGTTTTGTTGGTACACGTGGTACCACATTATTTAAGGAATATGAGAATATTGTGCCAGTGCTGTGTAAAAACACGGAGTAGGTACAGGTGCCCTTCAGGCCTGGGGAGACATGGCAACGGCAGTGTTTGACAATACACCCTGCTTGGGGTTTGTGGTGACCTGAACTGAGGGAAAGTGGAAATTGTTGCCATCTGTCTTGGGCTGCAATGCAAGCTGTAACCAAAAATATGTATTCTATTACCAGCTGTTAATTATTACCACCATGTAATTATTACCATCCCCCCAGGTGTGGCAGTGTTCTTTATCTCCTCCATGACCCATCCCTCATAACCCCACGGGGAGATCTTCTGTTAATGGGCCATTGAGTCTCACTTCATGACTGATAAAATCACATCATTCCATTGGGAGATGCTCCAGCCAGGGGGAGGAGCCAAGCATTCCTACCTGGATATAATCTGAGACTTGGAACACTGCAGTCAGCCTTTCTCCACTGGATTCCCAGAGGAAAACAGGGCCCATCTATACCACCACTGGACCTCCAGAGGAAAACTACATCCTTCTACAGGATCATTGCTTTAACAGAAGCGCATCTGTCATTCCAGGAGGACTGCAGCCACCATTTAATCAGACTGCTAACAACACCCTGACCAACAGGGTGTCAGGTTGTATTCTGTCAGTGGGTTTGGGTTTTTTTGTTGTTGTTTTGTACTACTGCATTTTTATTTTCCTAGTAAAGAACTGTTATTCCTATTTCTGTATCTTTGCCTGAGAGCCCCTTGATTTCAAGATTATAATAATTTGGAGGTGGGAGGGTGGTTTACATCTTTCCATTTCAAGGGAAGTTTCTGCCTTCCTTAGCAGACACCTGTCTTTTCAAACCAAGACACTTTCCTACTGACTGACTCAGTGTAGGAAGCTGCTGCCTAAGAAGCCATGTCCTCAGACACCATCCCGTGCCTGGTCCCTTTGGCTGCCCCACCACCACTGCAGTGAGCTAGCACTGCTGGGGACACATGTCCTGCAGACGCCATCTGAGATGTATTGCCACCTTTGGAAGAAGTGAACTGCTCCAAAACTACCAAATCTTAAAGTGTTAATGAAATTCTGAATAGGGTCTAAAGGAAGTTAAGGGGCCAAAGTTAGCAGTTTTATATGCATAGTGGATATGGTGGATTCACTCTGAACTTGAGGATATAACCATCTGTTACACTGAAGATGGAACTTCAGTCTGAACTTAATACTTACTGAAAGGTTTCCCTCTGTCCCTGGGGCCAGATTCAAATGTACATTCTTGTTGTCTATTTCCTTTTGTTCCAGACAGATCGGAAAATCCTGAAGTTTTAGAGTGTTAGATAAGATCAATAGATAAGATCTGTTTTCTTTCCAAAGGTGGCTGAGACCCTTCTGTGTTGGCATTTCTACTGTCATAATTGTTGACTGTGGCCAATTAGTAAATATATTTAAAAGAAGTAAAAATAGCTTTGCACATCAGCCTCACTAAATACTAGAAAAGCACTGTTTCAGAGCACTGCCAAGTTTGTAAGAATGAAGTTGAAAATGGATTTAAACAAATTTATAAAGGCTACATCCTTTTCTGGATATTTACCCAGATGATCTGAATACAGCATCAATTTGACAGAAACACTGACTGAGCGAGAATATTGCAGAAGAGGGACCCTTCTAAACACACTTTGTTCTTACCTCCCCCATGTCAGCAAGGTAGCCACTCATGATGCTCGGTTCCTGTCAGTCTCTGGCCAGCCTCTTCTAACTGGAAGCCTAAGGAAAGCTGAGATTGTCCCTGCTTTTTTCTTCTTTCAGTTGTTCTGAAACCCCCATAACCACAGGCAGAAAAGAAGAGCCATTTGTTTATGAGTCTGCTCACCCTGTAAGTGCCCTGACTGACATGCCTGCTTTTCTTAGAAGGCAAAGGCTTTGCACAAACTGTGGCATTTGCAGTATTAAACAGGGGAGGGAGGAGAGCCACTTTACTAAGCTGAAAGTTTACAAGGTAGTGATAGCCACATCTGAAAACAGACCTTCACTGTGACACAGCGGAACTCAGCAGAACACTGAAAGACCATCTGGCAGCTGAAAAAACTGAACCATGTACAGAACATGAAAGGAACATTTCTTTTTGTTTGACAGCAGCTCAACAGAGTGACAAATACTGATCTTTTGTGGTGCAGTAATTGCATGAGCACTGAAGTTTTAATTTGATGATTGTGGTATTCTGCCTTTTGTTGTGAGTTGTCACCCCTTAGTCACTGCTGTGCCTGACCCACCTGATTCTTGACTCTGAGGGATATGTGGCAGTATTTGTTTTCGCAAGCCCAGTGGGGAGCATTGTCTTCCTTAATTAAATCACTACATCCCAGAATCATGGAATGCAAGGAAAAAAAACCCCGGTTTGTTAGATAACTGTGACTTTCTTTTTGTTAGACTGTAGAATTTCAACCTTCTGTCCCCTACTGAAAACTGATGTCTGAGATGGGTGAAATGAGCCATACCTACAGCCCCCTAGACTCCAGCTGAGCTGCAGCATCAAGCATTGCCAGTAGCAACGAGCAGTGGGAAAAAGGGGGTTTTAGAGCTACATTTTTGGATGTAATGATGACCAAACACAGTGCAATGTTGCAGACAGCAATGGGCATGGCCTCTTTCATATTTGTCTGAATGGAGGTGGGGAGAAAGATCTTGTCTGGATGTAGGTTATGGCTATTAATTCTAAAATGTGGCTAAAAAGCCTAATTCTGTTATGTCAGTCAGATGACATGGAGCATTTGAAAGTTATTTTGCTTGTATTTTGAACTTACTTATTTGGAACTTATCCAAGTTCCTACTTGGAAACATAGTATTCAAAGTAAGTATGATTATGAGAAAGCCCCTCCTAGCTTTCTGCTATTTCAGACTTGGAGGAAAGCTAATTTTGATTATGAAACTGGCATGCAGAAGGGCAAGAGTAGCCTCTCAAGCTGGGTGACCCAGCCTGACAGGCTGCTCTTGCTGTCAGGAGCAGCAAAGGACCATGCCATACTTTACACAGGTTAATAACCTCCAGGCCAGGCTGTTCAGTGCTGCAATGCTGGGCCAGCTCCAATGTTGTTACCAGGGCCTTACATGTGGATCATTGTTAACTCCTTTCTTCTTCCTGATGTTTTTGGGGGAATTTGGTGCTGGGAGATTCTTAGTTAATCCCGTATTTTTCAAATAAATAGAAACAACATTGATATTGTGTTGGTAACAGCCAGAAAAGACTGCTCCTGCTGCCAAACACAAATTCTTAATGCATTGACTCTCCATCCTGACTCCTTGGATGAGTTTCTGCTGGGTGTCCAAATCTTCATCCATATAGTCACCCCATACAGCACATACTCAGGCATGACACCTGCCACACAGCCCTTGCCTGTTGTTGTCCAGCCTCATTACTAGGGATGTTGGCAATGATGGGCTGATCATTTCATGGCCAGCACATCCACAGAGTGTGAGGCCAGTCTGCAGTGGGCCAGGTAGAGCTTGGAATCATAAGCATCTTTACTAACGTTAAAAAAATTAGAGGGGAGTAAGAGAATCTTACTCTTTATCTCTCCAAATATATTTTTCAACTGAAAACCTTAATGCCCAGCTAGATGGTGAGATAAAACAAAGAAGCAAAGGAAATGGAAGGCAGCATTCTCTGCACCTCCCAAAGGCTGTTTCTAGAGGGAGAGGGCAGAAGATGCACTATTTGCTTTCCATGCGTGAGTTGCCACTGCCATCCCTCCCTGACTGTCCAAGAAATGACACAATAGTTTGGTGATACAATATCTGGTCTCTGTAGCCATTTTCTAGCTTGAGAGGAAGCTTTACTGGATCTTTAGATGAGGCCATAGAGATTTAACTGGAAAGATTTTGGGGAGTTGACTTAATAATTAAGACCTGGCTCTGACCACAAAGGACCATCAGGGGCTCCAGCCTTCTGCATCCCAATATTTGTCCAACTCAGCACAGATTCTGAAGCTACTGTTTCCTGGCTTCTAAAAATAAGTCTCAGCTTCTTAGATATGAAATATTAGCATTGTCTGTTTTTTAAGAAGCCACCCAACATCAGATCCTTTGTTTTATCTTTGTGCTACTTGTGAAGGATTTAGCTGTTGCCCTGAGGGCTCTGGTGTTCACAGTTCTTCAGTATCCACTCTATTCACGCTGGTTGCTTCACCAAGAGAAAAGCAAAGTTTGCCTCTGAAGTCAGCCTGAGTGCAATGAAACTTAAGGGTCCTCAGTGGCTAAAGAAACAGCAGCATGGGTCTGAAAAGGAATGGTCCCAAAGTGGCAGTACAGGTATATCCTTTTATGTGCAGCCTAGCATCACCAAAAAGGAGTGAAAACACATCACACTTTACCAGCTTCCTGAAGCTTCCCAAAACAGGTTCTGTGGATAATTTCTCTCAGTTTGTGTTAACCATTCACCACTGCCTCATAAACCACCAAGTGCAGAGTTTGCCAGCTGAGATAAAGGTAAATCAATCTCTCCTTGGAATGTTTGTAGCACACTCTCTGGGAGATATATGGCCATCACACGCTTCCAACACAATATTTTTCTGTGCTGTTATCACCTCCAGAAGCAGTTTTTCTTTTTCTCCCCCCCCAACCTTTTTTTTTTCTTTCTTTTTTTGTAACAGCACAAAGAGAAAGATTTGTGCTGCACCAAGACCTACTGTGATTGAGAGAGTGCTTTGGGTTTTTAAAATTCTGCTTAGTGAAAAACAATCTGCTTTAACCACATATTCTTTAATAACTCCCTACATAGCAAAAGGAATTTAAAAACTTTTTTAGAATGGGTGCCCTTCACCTCTTTAGAAATACTAACAAATTATTTTCAATAACAGTCTGTTTCTGAGTCATTCACTGTAACTTTGCCATGGCAGTACCTTGTTTGAACTGTATCTCAGAAGCAGTTTGGTCTGTAATTCATCCTAAAGGTCAGACTTGCCTATCTAAGTATCTGATCGAGACTATGTACATTCTTATATACTACCAAAAAGATTCTGGTTATAAAGACTCTCGCTATTGGATGAAGGATAAAGAAACTATTTCCTTTGGATTTGATTCACTATATTTTTGGATCGTATTTAAAGCAAGAACAAGCCAATTTAAGAAAAAAAAAAAAAAAAAGGATCACTAAATAAGACTCTAATTAATGTTTCCCACTGTTCCCATTGCTATCGTGGAACAAAAGGTTTTAAAATTTCTGAAACATGTTGGGACATCTGTGCTCAGTTTCTATACACAATGCAGAAAGTCCAAAACATCATGGGAAACCTTATTCTGAAGGGATGCCAGTCCAGATCCATGCTCTGAAGAGTTTCATATGGTTCAGATCACTTTATAAAAAAAGCCTCTGAACTGTTTTATCCTTAGCTAACATGATTTTAACTTCATATTTTTTAACCTCTATTCAAGAAAGCACTTAACAATATGCTTAATTATAACCCCCTCTGGTTTTCAGAGTCATGCTTTTCTTCACTCTCCTGGAGTTTGTTATTGCTATAATAAAGAGTGAGAGGAAATAATAAAGTAATTTTTTTCAAGAGCATATACTATGGAATTATGAGAAAACAGCAGTAGTTTAAACTTCACCATTTGGTTTGCTGATTGATTCATTTGGTCTACAGTCAAGTAAGGGCCAGCATGTTGTGAGCAAAACCTGAATTTTGTTTTATTTGTTTTTCTTTTGAAGCTGCTGCTTTGTGGAACAATTCTGAAATTCACTGCAGTCAGAATATTACACTAACCAGCTGCAGATCAAAGACTTCACTGAATCTAGGTCAGGTCTAATTTGTGAAGCTCACAGAGTTAGTCACTGTGGCAGCTTTCTGAAAGGTACAGATGGAGAATCCATGAGCTGTGGGAACAGAATTATGGGGCTTCTTCTCACCATCAGTTTTAATGCAGTTTGTTTTATTTCCTTTTCCAGGAGTTTCTTTTTTTAGAGTTCCTAGTAAAAGAGAGATTAAATGTGACAGCCACATCTGTTTTAGGAAATTCCTGTGGAGATATCAGATTGGTAGCTGGCTCAAGCGATGTTAAAAGTGAATGCTTCTGGTCTGAGCAGGTGGTCTATGAACATTATGAAAAAATCTGTAGCCTTTTACAGTGACTTTTATCTCAGGATCTCAAAGCACTCCGTAAATATCAGTTGATCAAGTCTTACAATATCCCTGGGAGGTGATCACTGTAATTGAAGGGAGTGGGTTTTATGGCTCACAAGTTTGTTGCTGGCTGTGAAATCTTATTTGTGACTCACACAATCTGCCACAAGTAGAGCAGATGTATTGCTGCTGTGCCTGGATATAAGAGCTGCTTGAGAGGCAGCACTGCTTTTGCCACTGGTACACAGGTTTTTCTTTCCTTCTGGTCTCCTTCACTGTCCCTTGTTCTCCCATTCTCATTTCCTGGTAGCCCCATCAAATGACACTTTTTATCAGTCATCTTGAGCAAATATTTTCTGGCAAGTGCTTGACATGGATTTGTGCTTTGCAGATTGTTTTTCTTCAATTCCTAAGACAAAACAATGACGAGATGTACTTCAGCCAGTCTTTTCCCAGGTGTAGTGGGGGAAATGCAAGCAGGCTCTCCCTTTGCAGTATTGTTTGGGTTCATTTAAGGGGGTTTAAAATTTAAACTTAGCACCACAGAGACCACACCAGTAGTCAGAGAACATCTGTCTGAACAAGGCCCAGCAGACAAGAGAAGCTGTCTTGTAAAGCATTCTTCTCTGACCTACAGATGGGCTGGAGCATAGGCATCACCAAGGGCAGTTTGCTTCAGTGAATATTGATTTTGTAATTCACAGAAAACAATGAACAAGCTTATTTCAGAGTCCATGCATAACATGAAAAAGTAATATTTTTGTGTTTGCATCCACATATATGTGTGTGTGTAGGCACTGCTTATATGATAACCACCAGAATTTAGAACAGGACTTTTCTACAAATTAATCTTGCTGTGGTTTGTTTTGTTGGTTTGGGGATTTTTTGTTCATTTTTTCTGTAGCAGTAGAAACTATTTATGTAGAGCATACTTTGACTTGTACTGAACATACTTAAAATTCAGTCATATTCTACTTCTAATTGAGATCTCTTGGGATGTTGGCACTCCAAACACAGTGTTACTTCCCTTAGTAAAACCTGGATGGAGGGCAAGGATGAAGATCAGTATTTCCATGTGAAAATACACACAGTTGCTTGGATAAGGACATGAGACTTTGTTGATTGTGTGATAACACTCAGATTATAAATATCAACTTTTGACAGTGTTGACCCACAATGCATGGTATTGGCTGGAAAATCACCATTTGTTGTTTCAAGTATTCTGGAAAGTATGATTGCCATCCAGGGCCAAACGCAGAGTTCTCACCACTGTTAGTCAGGAGCTTGTTCTGTATATTGTACCTCTTAGTATAATAAGGCTAATAATACCAACTCTATCCCCAGCTAATATTTATAGCACAAAGAGATTCTCAAATGCAAAGAGACATTTGAGGGCTTTACAGTATTACGACAGAGGAGAACTTGACATCAGACATTCAAGTGGTTATAATTTTTCAATTTGCTTTGTGAAGGACTTTACCTTCCCATCCTCACAGCAGTCAGCATATCTGGATCTCCACCCTGACTGTGACCTCTGGATACTGTCATACTATAAACATTAAAAAAACATGATTATTGCTAAAAAGTGTGTAGGTTATTTCTTCCCTCGATTTGTTGCTTAATAGATATCCATAGCCATGTGTTATTCCTAATCTATAGCTACCAGCAGATTAATACAATGATCAGTGTGTGAAGATAGTGCCACTGAATTAAAAAAGCTGAGAATTCTTTCCAATAGCTGAAACAAAGTGCCTTAGTTCAGCTTTTGCATTTTGGCTACATCACAACATTCATTTTAGCAAAACGAATTGAATGGTCAGATGGAATCAAAAACAACCTGGAAGAAATTGGAAATTTTACTGGGGCAGAGAAGGAAATCAGGAAGTTTACAATTGCAAAAGTTTATTCTGTACCCCAAAAAGGGGAATAAGGAGAAGACTTTCTTGGAGATTAAAACATGTAATAGCAGGCAAACCTTTGTACACTCAGAGTATCCATTTCTCAACATAGCAAACAGGAACATAGAAACATATGTGGTCAGCAATAACACTCATAAATCTTAAGAGATTATGTGTTCCTAAAGTAAGACTTCAGACTGATCTATTTTGTTAAGTGCCAAACTTCAGCATGATTCAATCAAGTTTTGCTTAATCGGAATTTATTTACTCTTTGTGATGATGAATCATTGAACATGTCTGCAGTCCAGTCTGTTGAACTAATTTATCAGGTATTTTGATGGACTGGTGATTTGCCTTCCCTGAACATTTCATGGTTTATTTATTTATATCATCTGGATTGTGTAGAACAAGAACTGAAGTTCTGCTGAGAATTAAACATTCCTCAGTGATGCCTTTAGTAACAGAAACACTCCCTAGATAGGTAGTCTTGTTGCAATATAGCCAAACAACTAAGCCAGGAAAACTCTGATCTACAGACCCAGTACCACTAAATAAAACAATTTGTTAACCTGGGTGGATTTGTATCAGAGACACAACCTGGCAAAGATGGAGGGACAGCAGTGGTGAGGTTTCTCTGTGCAGGACACAGGGATTTCCTGGAGGCTGGCCCAAGAACATAGGTTATCCCAAGGAGAAAGGAGACACTGGGGAGCTGCTTACATAGCCCAATTAACATGGAAGTGCAGAGAGGCAGTCTCACACCAGCTGTTCCCTGGTTCTCATGGATAATGACAGTATGAGACAGGCCAGGCTGGACTTCACCGTAAGTTGGCAATGTATGGATGCTCCCAAAACTGTCCTTGAATTGATGTTCTCTACTGAAACGTGTGCCACTGTGATCACACAGCTGTGGCTGCATGTGAAAGCTAACTTCAGAATAGCTAGGAGCAGCTGGCACACCTACCTTCAGTGCAGGTATGTGTCTTTGGCTTTCTCTTTTCCAAGGGAATATATCTCCTCAGGTATTTTCCAGAAAATCTTCCAACTCTCTACCTGTGAAAGAGTTAAAGAATAAACACATAGAAGTGGCAAATTATTTCCCAGAGTGGAAATTTCTGATTTTCTGTACATATAGATGCAGAACAAGAATCCTCTGACTTCCAAAGAAGTGCAGTCTGCTAGGTCTGGGCTTCCCAGTGCAAGGTGAGTCCAGTGAAGGGCCACTGAGATGCTTAGAGAACTGGAACATCTGGCATATGAGAAGTTGTGAGAACCTGGGCTGTTCAGCCTGGAAAAGAGAAGGCTCTAGGGGATCTCAGTATTGTGCATAAAACAGCCACTTGGTAAAGAGATGGATAAAAGATGGAGCCAGACTCAGTGGTGCTCAGTGACAGGACTAGAGAAAGCAGGAACAAACTGAAACACAGGAAATTTGACTAAAACATAAGAAAAGAAAATATTCAATGCAAGGGTGGACAAGTGTTGCCACAGGCTGCCCAGAGAGGTTGTGGAGATATTCTAAACCTTGTTGAACACAGTCACAGGCAACATGACCTTAATTTGGGCAGGGGAGGGACTGGAGGCTCCCCAGAGGTACCCACCAGCCTCAACCATTCCATCAGATTAAATTAAAAAATCCTAAGTATTAGTGCTGATTTTCCTGAGAATTTATGGTGGCAGGCAGAGCATTTCAATTTCCCAAGTTGATATTAACCCCCTTGGCTCTTAGGTATCAATATTCTTTTGGTGAGCACTCAAGCAGTGAATATAAATTAGAGATCAAGCACCATAAATGCAACAACAAACTCATGTGGAACTAAATGTGTGCAGAGGTATGTAACATGAATATCAGTTGGGGGTGTAAGAAGAGGTGGAGATGTGACTCAAATACCAATTAGATGTGCTTCATTAGCTCCCATTCAAGGGCTGGTGTTTCTGCCATAGCACTCAACTGGGTTGGTGGCATCAGATTTTGATCCCTTCTCTTGTTGCTGTTTCATGGGCTACATCAGCCCTGGTCTTTGCTGAAAGCCTTCCTTAGAATTGTCTCACTAGTAATTAGAAGCAAAAAACTGTCAAAATCAAATGGTACATGGATTTATGACATATGTCACTGGAACTGAAAGTAGTGATAGTCAGACAAAAACTTGTCCTTTTTTCATCTAATGCTTTGTTCTGGCCTTAGAGTGTACTGAATTGCCTTGTAGGCTAGCTAGCCCTAAATAACAAAAAACAATCAGTTTGTATGTGAGGATGGTGAAATGCTTTTGTGATATCCCAAACATATTTGGAATGTTTAAACACAACCTTTCAGCTTGTCATCTTTCACAGCTTCTATGATGCTAATAATAATATAATTTATTTTGCATGATTGATCCTGTGATTCTTGCTTCTACATCCCAAATGCAATACTTCCAATCTTAGCCTCTTTTCTTCTGAAGGGAAATGCATAAAACTTCTTCAGTTATTCAAGATATTTAAAGCCAGAAGACTGGGACCCATTAATGTACAGGCCTAAAGTTATTAAACAACCAGAGGTATTTCAGATCTAATTGCTTTATTGGTGCTTCTGTGTTGACTTTGTTTGTGGTAAGAGATTTACACTGCCAAAAAGAAGAAATGAATTGGGCCTTTATGTACAGCCGTGTATTACAACATTTGTGAATTTTTAACATGGGAAAACAGCCATCTTTAAATGACAAAAAATATTTGTCTAACAGTGCTTTTACTGGTGTTACCTATTTGAAATTAACTCTTTTGGGTAGTTGGAAGTATATTATAAAACTTGTGTAAGGTCAGAATGGAGATCTATGCTTTTAGTCTTCTTTTAGATTCAGAAAAGCAGCACAGGAACTATGCACAGTTCCAGGAAGAAGGTACTTATCTTTCCTATCCAGTTACAAATCCACCATAGGTTATTTGGCCCTAACTTCTATGGGGACAACTGTAGCCTACAGATCCTCTTTTAACAATATGGCATTGTTTTTTTTAATATCTGGAGGATAGCCAATATGCTGGCATACCTATAAAATGAACCAAACCTGAGGGATGAAAGCTGGAATAAGAGCAGGAGATTTGTCTGAAGACTGCCTTTTTCAAGAGAAGAGGTGTCACTTTTTTCCTGTGGAATGCAGGAGTCATGTCTGAGGATCTGTAAGTGCTAGCACCATCTCAGGATGACAGAGTATCAGTATTAGCAGTTCTGCCTGTGTCTCTCCTCTCACCCTCTGAACTGTGATGAGGCTATGAAAGTTCCAGCTCTGCTGTTTACCCAGCTGTGGAGCAGCTGGCTCCATGTGAAGAATTTGTCTTTCCAGTTTGCCTTTGTAAAAGCCTAAGAAATTACTTCAAACAGTAAAAAAAAAAAAAAAAAAAAAAGCCAACCCAGAAAAGACCATAATAATTGCCAAGCAAGGCTAAGGAATGCCAGAACTAAAACTGCAATAATTCAGGTCCATTGTGTACATTATCTTCCAATTTCTAATTGCATGACCACAAACTAGTATTTCTTTGCCTTTTTTTTTCACCTCACTGCAGAGGATGGACCTGCTGTGGGATGAATCATGGTTACCTTATTGCAGAAGCTGTGGAATTTGGAGGGTAATGGGTGAGGTCTTCAAAATAGGAAAGGATTGTACTGTGGTTTGGGACACCAAGTGTTATCCTGGTATTGGATTTTGTTGCTATTATGGATTTTGTTATTATTCTACTTCACCTCATTCCAAATGTAATGCTGGGCTAGTCACTTAACTCACAACTTTTCACAGATGGTAACTGATTTTCTGGAAACCCTGACAACTGGAATCTGATATGGGATATGCAGAAAACTCACAATTATGGGAAATTTGATTTGAAGATATGCTTTAGATGCTGAAAAAAATCTGCCCTTGAGCATCTCAAATGAGAAGCCAAAGTCTGTGGTTTCTTTTGGGAATTTTGACTCAATGACCATGAGTAAACATAGAAGAATACTTTATTCTCAACTTCAGGAGTACTGGGAAGATAATTTGTCAGTGTTTGTAGAACACCATGATCCTGTAGAGGAGAAGACCATAAAATGCTTTTTTTTAAAATAAGTATCTGTTTCACACTCTGTGAGATGATAGGTGCCGTTCCTAGAATAACAGAGTAAGATTTTTCAAATATTGATGCCATTGTTTTTGTGTAGTGAAATCAGCAGAAAACCATAGCAAGGGCCTTGACAGTTCATTAAATCCACTCCTCTGCCTGAAAGCAGGATCAACTAGGCCTAATATTTTCCTGTAAGATACTCGTCTAAGCGCCAGTGACAGAATTTTCATGACTGCATGATTTTCCATCACTTTCCTTACCATTAAAAAACCTTTCCCAGTAGCTAGTTGAAATCTCCTCTTTGCTTGCCCAGTCCTCTGGGGTGAGAGAGAAATGTTCATCTGTGGGACTGTCTCATAGGAGACAGATAAAGGGTGCAGAAATCATGACCCTGGCACTTGCCTCATGCCTACTGGAGATACTGTCCAACCACTCGGCATTAAAGTTGGAAATGGCTGCTTCACTCATGGACTGCCTGTATGATAAGGAGAATCAAAGTGGAAATACCTGATGTTTGAATACCTTTTATGATTCTGTGTGGTGAGAGGTCTTCCTTCTCATAAGGATCTGGAGCTTAGATGTCTTCACAGCTTTCTGTAGTAAGGAGTAATTGGTTTTGTTTGTTTGTTTTAAAAAAATTATTTAGACCCTTTTGAGATTTTTAAAAAACACTGACTAATACCTATGTGAAGAAATACAGCTTCCTGCCAAGTCTAATGTTTCCCTCACCAGTGATTTATTAAAATGCTCCTCACTATCACTTTTGTCCTTATCTTCTTCAGACAGCTGGGAAGCCAATTCCTGGTGTCTTATGCTTGAAAACATGTTTTTCAATAGATTTCTTTCTTCCTCCCCTTCAGCCCAAAGCATTAGATATCATTTTATAATGCATTATAGCAACTTCTCTGGGGAACAGAATTATCTAAATTAAGGGTGATTTTCCAGGATATTCTGGACATTCATCTGGCAAAGGAGAGAGGTTTAACATCTTAAAACAATGATCCTGTAAGAAATTAGTGCTAGATTAACTTACACTGGAACCAATACAACACCTCAAAATTCCATGTCCTTTCCTCTTAGCCTCAGGTTGCATAAATTCCTGAGCCATCTGCATGTCTACCAGCCAAGTTCTTCTTAATCATCAGTTTCTAGCCCAGCCTCCAGAACTATCCAATACATACTGTGCTGAGCAGTGAGCTTTAAAGTTCACAATCCATGCTGCCACCCTACCCTGTTCTTCTGCTGAATGTTTTTATGGATTCCTGGGCATCCTCCTTTCTCCTGGGGAAGAGAGTAAATGCATGGATGGGAGGACTGGTAACCTTGGTAGCTTCTCCGAGGCTGTATGGTTAGGGCAGTCTTTGGGCAGCTAGATGAAGTGGGCTAAACTTGAGCCTGATGAAAGGAGAGCTCAGGTTTCTCTTTTACCTGTGGAATAATCCAGCCACTAAAATGTGAAGTATCCAGGTCCCTGATCTGAATCTTTTTCCTTGCTGACAGATCATTCACTTTAGTTCTCTGGCCTCTCTCTTCTCTGGTTTTTGCTTCAGCTATCCCCTGGCTTTGTGCTGGGTTTTTTTTCCCCTTCACCGGCAGCTGTACTGTGAGGGCAGCTTAGGAGAGAGAGAGGCTCACTTCTTAGGATTTTACAACAGACAAATTAGCAGACAACTAGACCTGCTAAGACCATTAGCAGACAAGCCCAGGCTGCTATTGCCCTCTACATCCATTCGGTCTCTCCTCTCAAAGACAAAAAAACCTATTTCTTAGAAACTATTTTCTCATATGTTTGTGCGCAATCTGCTTTTAGGGGATTCAGAGAAAGAAATGTCAGACCGCTCCTCAGGTAGCTGTTTCACAGGGCAGTATGGCTCACCCTGTCAATGAGTCAGCCTATATTTCTTTTAGCTTGTTTTTGACCCTTGCTCCTCCTTAGTCCATAAATCAGTTCCTCTCCTCCTTTGTGATGTTTACACTGTCAAAATATATAGTTGTCCCCAGAGTATTTCCTCACCTCCAGCAGATTGTCTCAACATTAACGCCTGAGCACACTCTGCTCTTTTTGCTCAGCTGTGTACAGCCAAACTCGTCTCATTGACTTAATTCCTCATAAATCAATAGGTCCAGATACTTACCCCGTTGCTTCCTTTGGGATGAGTCTGCTCCACAAAATCAGTTTGTTGGTCTCTGCTGTTATTAGGACTTTCTGCCTCCCTTCTTTAAGCACATTTCTCCAGTTCATGTCTGCATTTGAGGTTGAGCCTCCTCCTGCAGACTATTGCTTTGTGCCCATCCACTTGGCTGTTGTTTTGTTATTTCCAGCCTGTCTTAGTTTCTTTATGTTTTGTGTCTGTCCCCGTTGGTTTACACAACACCTCTCTCACTCATAGGAGTTGTTACATCAAATATAAATTGAATGAATGTGGTGTTTATTGCTTCCTTCCAGATCATAATAGACATTAAATAAAAACAGACTTAGGGCAGATTTCTAGTCCTCCTTTCCTCCCCTCCCCACACCCAATCCATGCCCCAGATATTCTCCCATCAGCTCTTTATGTTCATGTTTATCTTTTGTTCCTCTTTGTTTATGGACTTGAAGCCTGTGTTCAATCTCTGTGACACTGCTCATTTCCCAGCCAACTTGCATTCATTTTTCAAGTAATTTTGTAACTGAGGCTTTCTCAGGACTGGCTGTAGGCTGCTTCTTCATTCTCTTCATCAGCTGGTTTTGTAAATCAGTAAAAGAGGAGTGACCATGTTTGTTTGGCAAGATTTAGCCTTTGTTGACTCTCTGGAATGACTTTCATTCTAGTCCTAAGAAAAAGCACCGTCACTTGATTGGGAGACATGCTCCCTTTTGCACAAGCAGGTAAATTTCCCTGTGCTCTTCACCTGCTGATTTTATTCATCCTGTTGTTTTTATTAATCCAGTCCCTCAGCAATGTAAAATATGGGTCATGATGGCCAGCTGGTTGTTGTTCAATGCTGACTCTTATCTACCTCCTACTAGGAAATACTTTATCCATCTGCTTAGGGATGTCTCAAATTTATAGCAGGAGTAAAGAGACTGCCATTGAAAAATTCTGAGAAACAAATTGTGGCAGATCTAGAAGGGTGGAGGCAGGAGGGAGATGCACGTGATGAAGATGTCCTCTCCAGCAGAGCCTACATCCCTCCCACACTGCAGCAGGACCTGTAACATGGCTGTGGCAACCTGTTCTCTGAAGGCAGCTTCGGATAAGAGCAGCACTTGCACCCCATCACTTCTGGTTGGTACCCCACAGCTGTACACGGTGGTGCAGAGAAGACACTGAGGGGAATGTTGAAACAGTTGAGGTGTTTCAGGACAAGCAGGCACAAGGGGATGAGCATCACTGCAGCCTGATGAGCCATTACGAAGAGAAGCGCTGTAGCTTTTCCACTCCACTGTTAGGCATTTTTGTTCATTTTTCATCAGACCTGAGAAATGCAAGTTAAAAATATCTTGTCTTTCCACAAGAAATGCAACTTACTCTCCTGCTAGTCTCTTCTTGCTCTTTATCTTGGGGCAGAGTTCAAGCTTTTCAACTCAAAGAAATAATAAAGCAGTTGTGGTCAACCTGATCAGTGTTAGCTCAGCCCATTAATGGGCTGCTTGCTGCAAGTGTTTGCTGGGTAGAGGATTTTAAAAGACAGAGGATTTGCAGAGAGGACTTTCAAGGTGAGCAGGGTACAGGGATGTCTATGGAGCTCCAGTAAAAAAACCTGATATGTAGTATAGGAAAAAATGTAACCTTCCAGGGCAGGGGCACCAGTGGAGGGATTCAGTGGGATCAAAAGTATGAGCAAACGCCTATTGGAGTGGGGCAGTGTACCTGGGATCAAACCAAATGTTTGATCCTGCATCGAGCTGGCTAGGGAGAAGGGCCAGTGACCACAGTTCAGGCAGCATGGTACCCAGAAGTTTTTGGTGCAGGACTATCATACTCAGTGGCCAGGTGAAGGGTGCAGTACCCAAGGAAGGGTACTGTGCCTACAGCTTGGTCAGTAAATTAAATGTGTGCAGACTATATCTTGGGCTCTGAAACTAGCTGGCAGAGGAAGGGCCCTAGGTTTGCTTAGCATCCGAAAAAGGATGACTGCATGCAAACTTTAACTTGAGCTACGTCCCAAGGCATACCTTCAAACTATTTAGGAGTGTTTGCTGGCACAGACTCAGGGCACAACGAGGGTTATTCTTACATTGCAGTTACTGTGATTGAGTTCAGTTCCTAGGAACAGACTCTGGTGCTTTTCAATTTACTTATTCAGTAAATTGAAAATTCAATTAAATTCAATTAATTAATTTAATTCAATTAATTCAATTTACAATACTCTTCTTTATGTGCAGACAGAATGTAGGCCAGGGTCAGGAGTGTGTCCATCCCTCACAGATACACATGTCCCCCCCAGTCCCCTATGCATACCATGGATCCCCAGCAGTGTCAGACACCAAGCCCACCCAGAAACTCACCCCTGCACCCTCTTGTCTCCAGCTCCCTCATGCCCAGAGACTTGCACACACACAACTCTGAGAGCCCATGCTCTCTTCAAGAGTTGACCTGGATCTCCTGGTGCCTCCAGCAGCCAGCTCCTTCAGATCTCACATACATGTACCCAGCCCAAGCTTGTAGCCACTTTGGTACTTGGCTCCCAGGCCACTTCTTTCTGCTGCCTTGTCCAGCTTGACAACAGCTAGCAATGACACACTGTTGTATGCACCCTCACTTGCTGGGGTTGTTGGCACCCCAGGCACATGGGCCTTTGTAACTTGAGGTTCAAATCAAGTTGCTGGCACTTGGATGTCAATACACACTCATGTATGCAGAAAAGAGTCCTCCCCCGCCTAGGTAAACAGAGATGGAGGTAAATAGGAAGACAAGAAAGACTGTGCTGTCAGGCTCAGGGCATGACCCAACAAATATGACCAGCCACATATTTGCATGCAACCAGCTCCTTTTATTTCCTTATCCCTCTCTTTATGCGTGCTTATTTCTCCAAAACAATTGTGGTCCATCCCTCTTCTCACCTGTGGTCCTTCTAATCATCCCATAATAAGTTCCAGCCTCAGCTGGAAGGTCCTCTGAAAATATATTCCATTGACTCACCTTCCTGGGTGCTACCCCTGACCCAGAGGGCTGCTTGTGCACTACTGACAAGCCCCCAGAAGATTTGGGTTAGAGGCTCTGTTTCTCTGATAAAAAGCCTTAACAAACCTAAAGCAGAATTTCATGGTAAAGGTCATGTTTTAGAAATAAAATACAGAAAAAATAGCAGGAAAATGTGAAGGAGTGTATGGATGAAAAACTTACAAAAAAGCCAAAATCTGGTTGCTGATTGATCTGTACTGACCAAGACAGAAGGGTGGTCTGTTGGGCTCTCACCAAAATCTTGATGTCCACCAGTCATTTTGACAAGATAGGCTTGGATGTAGAAGTCAGCTCTGCAGTATTTTCACAGAGACAGCAACTGACTGGGTGCTTCTGGCTGAAACTAGAAGGGCCTGTTTAAATTCCACTTAACCCACAAACAACTGTACAGTCTCCTTATGCCTGCATAGTTGGGACCAAGACATAATTTTAAAAGTTACTCAGACAGAAGCAGACATAAACCCTTTCACCCTGTGTCACTGCTCTGTGGCTGAGAAGTCAGGTTAGCAGTGAACAGCTCTAGTGATCAGGTTCTGTGTTCTTTCCCTGCAGCTACATGAGGAGGACAGGCAGTGGACTGATCACCTTGTGAAACACCACTTGGGAATGTTGGGCAAGGAAGCTGCTGGGATGCACATGCATGGAAATGAATGAAAAGAGCATTTCCATACCTTGCATTACACCACTGAATGCATGGGTGGGTTGTTTTCTGTTGCTTGAGTTGCGGAGCAGAGAGATTGTGGACCTCCTGTTGCTTTGTTCACAGGTGTCACTGTGATGCCTTAAGTTTTAGCTTTCATATTATCCAGATTTTGTACTGCATTAATATATAACTCTGAACTTCATGTAAACTGTTAGCAAATTCTCTTCACAGTTTAGTTAGACAAAACAAACTTTTTCCAGCCTGAGAACCAAGGACACCATTGTAGCTCCAGGCACAAAAAGTATAAACAACAGTGAATTGAGGAGAGCAATCTGGGAGGATGGGACTTCATTACCTGAAGCTGTAATTGGACAATTAACCCCAATATGTAAATGGACCAAAACTTTTAAAAGTGTGAAAACTCGTGACCTGTTGTCCCTCATGGGTGTAGCCATGGCCGAGGTCTTGTACTGCCCAAGGTGTATCCTTTGAAGGCCTTTTTAATAAATGCCTACTTTATCCCTTCAATACTGTCTAGCCTCTGTTCTAGGTATCCTCTCAAGGTATCAGCTGTAATGGTGGAGATACTGATTATCACAAATGAGACCTGGATCCCTTGGCTTATCAGATGTTTCTTTATAGAACCACAGGCTTTCTGTAAGGATGCTTCAAACCATAAGGGCTACAGTCTGAAGATACTGCTTTTGTAAATTAAGGTTACTGGTCATTTTGTTGTTCCTCAGTGAAAAAGCATGTGCCAAAAAAGCTGTATCAGCAGATCCATCAGCTGAGGAATGATGAGATCAGGAACTTTTTCTCTTTGGCACAGGTAGCATAAATGTTGCACAGAAATCCTAGTTCTTGAATTACATGGGAATAACAGTGCATAAAAATCATATTTCCATTACTTTTAGGCAGCAGATTTTCAGCTTTATTCTCCACAGCAGCACGTTGCATGAATAAGCATATTAAGGTAAGGGGGTAGGTGGAATGTTCTGTCTTCTAGTGAATCCTTTAGGAGTTAAAGCATTAAATGGCATTAAGCTTCTCCAAATCAGTTTGAAGCCAAAGTACAGTAGTAGATTAGAAGCCACTAACTAGTCCCTACTCCTCAGTTTTACTAAGTAGTCTCAGCTGCTAGGGAGGATCTGGGCTTTTCTGTTCACCAGGGAAAAATATTCTCAAGTACCACACTTTGGAAGGCACCAAGTGCAATAAGCCATGTAGCCAAAATGCCCTGTTAAAATAAGTAAGGTCAGCCATGGTTTGAGTGACATCTGCAAATGTCATTAAAATGCTACTCTTCAGCCAACATGGTGATTTTAATGAGAGAGTCCCCAGTGCAGAGACACAGCATTTAGTGAGCTGCCAGTGCAATTCCCAGCCCCATGTTCCCAGCCCCATGCACTGTGCTGAAACCACACCTGCAGGAATGACACCACACTTGGACTGCTAGATGCAGAGAGTTATAGCCAGCTCTGGTCTCCAGAGACAGGAAAAGGAAAGGTTTTAGAGTGACTTTGCACCTGTGAAACAATGTGCTGCTATTACAATGCCCAGCACCAGCCAGCCTTTCCTCGAGGGAGGGCTGGAATACTTTAGAAGGCTTTTTGCAACAGCTATGGTCACTATAAACACATACAGAGAAAGCAGCTATTAAAAGATTTTTGAAAGGCTCTCTGTTGCTTTCTGCTGCCTTTGGAAAGGTTAAGGATACAGTGAATGCCAAATGATAAGCTTTGCAATCCTCAGCACTCCTGAGACCTGAAAGAAATCTGCTGGAAATTGTTTTAAGCTAATGATTCCCTGCAGGTTGATTGGTGCTTATTTGCTGAGGGGTGAGAAGCTGTAGCTACAGAAGTTATGAAAACAAATTGCCTCTCTGTTAAGGAATGCCAAGCTGCCTGCTCAGTCTAACCCACTTCTATGTCTTTTATTTTAAGGTCTGTTTGCAAACTCTGAGCTTGGTTTCTGCTGATTAAATAGCCCCCTGCTATGATTTACTGGGATAAATATCTGAACCACAGTAGGACAATGAAAGCAGGATACTGTGTCTCCTAGTTAAATTAAGGGGGACTAAAAGGTTGCATTTAATGCAAATCACATTGCCTATTAGGTTCTTTGGAACCTCTTTCTTTTGGAAATAAGGGGAAAATAATGTTTTTTCAACATATTAGAGCTGCATTTAGTCCCTCTCTGTGACAAATCAACTGCTTCTCGAAAGTATTAGGTTTGTGTTGAAGCTGGAAAATCACCTGGTCTCCAGAAAAGCCAACAAGGAGATTTTGTTTTGGGGCTGGGCTCTCCGAAGTGAGTGCACGGGTCCTGGCTGTGTCAGAGGACAAAATGTGATTCCCAAGCAGCATCTCACACTGCCTGGCTCTCACTGAGATGCCTGCTGTACAGTGAGTGCAGTAACCCTGTTACCTCCCAGGACATCCCAGCTCTTCTGGGACAGAAAGCTGAAATGACTTCTGATTTGGAGTCGGTTTTAAACAGATATGTGTGAGTAAAAGAAAAGTCTGAAAGAAGGTGGGGGATCCTCTGATGGGGGAAGGTTCTTCAGAGCATTTTCTTCAGAGTTAAGCTTGGCAGTCCACCCGGACCAGGCAGAGAAAAAAAACAGCTCCAGTGAAGGGATTCCTGCAGCCTAATGACCAGCAGAGCCATAGACATACATGCTCTTAAGGAAAATTTTTGCCAGAGAAACTCATTCCCAAAGCAAGGCACTAGGCTGGAAGGCTAAATCCTGTGCTCATGTTGCCACCTGTCCCAAGTGAGCAGTTGTACCTTAATGCTGGTAATGCACAACTCCCCAGTTAACTCCAGAAGGCAAAGTGGGAGCAGGTGGACCTGTAGGACATCCAACACCAGAAACTCAGGCAGGCTACCAAAGAAAGTCCAGGCTTGCCAGGCAATATAGGCATAATACCTGGAATTTCAGCTTCTTTTTGCAACTAGGTTTCATTTTCCTCAGATGTATTTTCAATAGTCTATGGTAAAAGTGAAATTCCCATTATTATTTCTAACATGTTTCTCATCATTACCAGCCGATGCATTAGTTCTAGCACGAGCCCTGAATTTTTTCCATCATGTGCAGGCATTGAAATCATTCTGTAAATGCCTCAGCAAATAGGACACAAGCTTCTCTGGGAACCTGTACATTTTATGTAAGATAAGTATGTGATCATTTTGAACTCAAAGGCTATTTTTGTGATGTGGGGGAGAGAAAGGCAGTTAGAGCTGAGAGCCTGGATGATTTCAGAGGCGTGCTGAGCTTTACCAGGGGAGGTGAACTTTTCCCCTCTCTGGAGCTTGAGACTTTCAGTGCAATTGCTGCTACATTTTTTGATGAAGCCAGCTTTGGTAAAAAGTTTTTTTTTATTATCCACTGAAGGAAGAGACACACAGATGATACCTACACACAAGAACATGTTCTTTTCCTGAAGAATTTAGACTGATCAGAGTGGGAAGCAGAGTCTTGAACACAGTACTATTATTCAATCTGTTGACATGAAACCTGCTCTTTCAGGATCAGCAGCACCTTCACAAATCTTGTAATAGGCAGCCGCTGCTTAAAGTAATACAACACAGACCAGCAAGCCAGTTTTGAAGGCAAGATCTGTAGAATGCTTATACATTCATGATTTTCTTTAAAAACTACAAATTGGTCACACCTCTCTCTGAGAAATATTCCTACCTATGGCAATACACTCCTCATCTATATCTAGGCATAAGCTTCCAAGTCAAATAAGCTCGTAAGTGCATACATATTTATGTTTCTCTTGGTAATCATGACCTTTCCCTAGTATTCTGCAGGCAAATGCTCTAGCTGTCAGTGATATAATACAGATGCAAGCTTCTCTGTCAAATAAAGCTGTGCACTAGACATGGAATCTCATTGCTCTTGAAATAAAATCAACATGGAAATATTGTTATTTCTACAGTAACTTTAATTAGCAGAAAAATTACAGCTGACTATAATCCCTAAGCAACTACATGGCATGCATTTTGGACTTGCTTCTCTAGTAAATTGACTACTGCAATCAATACGGTCTGCATCATCTGCATGAAAACACTGCTTTCTTCCCATTCTTACAAAAAGGCACAACATCTCTTCTTGCAGGCCAAGAAATCCTTTGGCAAATGTACAAACAAAGAAATATAATAGCAGAGGCTCATAACAAACATCTGAACAATTTCAATCAGTGTTGTTTTTGATGGTATCTGTCACCTCATTTTAGATTTTTTAGATACATAGTGGTATGTATCACTGACAAAAAAAACCCTTGAAGTTATCCATTCCAAGAGTACTTCTCTGCTTATTACACTTGTTAGGAGATGAGACAAAATTTTTAACAGCTCAGTTCATAGATGCAAGGGATTTCTAAGCCTGGAAGGGGCTGCCAGTTGAGCTTGACCTCTTGTCTGTCTCCAGATTTTCAATTACTTCCCATTGAGTTGGAGTCCATCTGCTTATTTTTTAATAAACTAAAATTTAGCTTGCAGAAAAGCAAATTCAGACTTGAACAGGTGACATTAGGAGGAAATTATGGAAAATCCTTCCTTTCCAGTTTTTTCGCTTCCAGTGGTTAATTGTTCTCACTCCTGAGACTCTGTGCCTTATTTCCAGTGTGAATTCATTTGGCTGCGTCTTCCCTTCATGGTTCTTGTTATGCTTTTTTTCTATGAAAAATGCCCCTTCAGACTGTGCATTTTCTTTCATTAACATGCCTGTAAATTAGTTTGATCTTTCTTTTAAATCTGACTGATCTCTTTAAATCTCCCAACTGTAGGCATTTTCCTTGGCCCTTCAATATTTTCATGTTTCTTCAGTTTTGAGAGAAACTTGAGAGAAAAAGAATGTTGATGATACACAGTATTGTGGTTTTGGTGCCCACACTCAGTGTCAGACCTCAGTTAGTTTTTTGCTCACCATCGATTCCTCTTCAATATTGCACAGGGAATTTCTGGTAAGGTATTTCTTTACTGGGACCTATTCTGAGTCATCCACCCCAGACTAGGATACCTCCTCTCTGCAAAGATTTGGTCTCCATTCCATGTTTAGCAGTGTACAAGGTATTAAAGGGTGTTTAGACAGAATGAGCACAGTCTCAGTCTTGCATAACTTTCAGCCCACACAATTATTTACTTTTCTGTTACCAAATATCTTATTAGCAATGATTTTATCCTTCCAGATCACCAGTGGAGATAACAAACAGTGCCAGACTCAGCACCTGGCCTGACAGCGCCTTAATAAATCCATCCTGATTGGATAATCGTTGTCACTATGATATGTTGGTTCCTCAGCAGCTTAGTGTTCACTTTATTGATATTTTCTAGCACTACCATCAGAGCATTATGTAACCCTAGATCTAATACCTTGCCAAAGTTGAAGTGCATTATTTATAACGATCGCCTTTACAGACAAGATGTGATGAAAAATAAAGTGAGGTTTTTGGAAAAGAACTGCTCTTTACTCTCATATAGGTATAAACTTGCTGAATAAACCTTGATCAGATCTAGACATTTAAAATATAACGTCCCCTCACTCTGTAGAGAGAATAACTGCTCAGTGTGTGTCTTGGTGGTGTGGTCCTAGCCATGAGCTTATGACCAACAGCAGCTCCCAGAACCTGCTGAGGCTCAGCTTCATCCCACCAGCCCACCCCAGAGCAGCTGCACCCACCATCGTGCTCCTGCTCCTGCTTGTCCCACTCCACTTCAGCAGACACGGTGCCACTGTGCAGGACACATTTATTTACACTCTCTTCAGTTAGTAAAAGGTCACACAACGGGGGTTTAGGCCAGTCTTGTGCCCTCCTTTGAGTGCCTGTTTAGCCCCAGGATGGTATTTTGTCATCTGTGGCTGCCTTTTGTGAAAGTCCATATGAGTCTTTCCTGTGAAATTCCCTCTATTTCCCTAAGAGCCAGAGAGACTTAGGCAGATTGTGGTAGCCCTCCATGTGACCTTCTCTGTTCCTCTACAATCACAGAATCACAGAATGGTTTGGGTTGGAAGGGACCTGTGGTTGGTGTTGGAAGGATCTCTGGAGATCATCTAGTCCAACCTCCCTTCTAAAACATGTTTACCCAAAGGAGGCTGCACTGGATTGCCTTCAGATAGGTTTTGAGCATCTCCATAGAAGGTGACTCCACAACTTCTTTGGGCAGCCTGTTCTCTGTGTCCTCTGTCTCCCTCACAGAGAACAGTGCATTTTCACAGTAATGATATTTTGCCTCATATTTAGATGGAACAACTGGCATTTCATGTTGTGCCTGTTGCCTGTGTCACTGGGCACCACTGAAAAGAAGCTGTTCCCATCCTCTTAGTACCTTTCCTTGAGATATTTGTGTGCATTGATAAGATCCCCCTCCCAGCCATCTCTTCTCCAGGCTAAACAGGCCCAGCTCCTTCAGCCTTTCCTCATAAGAGAGTTGCTCCAGCTCTCTCATCATCTTCACAGCCCTGCACTGGACCTGGTCCAGTAGTTCCTTGTCTTTCTTGAACTGGAGAGCTCAGAAGTGGACATGGCACTCCAGATGTGGCCTCACCAGGCCTGAGTAGAGGGGCAGGATCACCTCCCTTGACCTGCTGGCCACACTCCTCCTACCACCCCAGGGTGGCCACAAGGGCACACACACTTCTGGCTCATGGACACGTCACTGTCCTCCAGGACCCACTGGTCCTTCTCCACAGAGCTGCTTCCAGCAGGTCAGCCCCAGTCTGTGCTGGTGCATGGAGTTACTCCTTCCAGTTTATCCCTCCCCAGGTGCAGGACTCTGCACTTGCCTTTACTGAACCTCTCTCCAGCCTGTCCAGGTGTCACTGACCAGCAGCACAAGGCTCTGGGGTATCAGCCACTCCTCCCACTGTGGAACCACCAGCAGACTCACTGAGGGTGCACTCTGTCCCTTTGTCCAGGTCACTGGTGATGAGGTGACCGGAGAGGGCCCAGGACTGACCCCAGGAGCACCTTGGGCTGCAGCCTCCAGCCGGACTCTGTGTCTGACCACAGCCCTCTGAGCTCTGCTGCCCAGCCAGTGCCCAGACACCTCCCTCTCTGCTCACCCAACGCTCCTTGAGCTTGCCTATGAGGATGTTATGGGGGACGGTGCCAAAAGCCTTGATGAAGCTGAGGTAGACAACATCCACTGCTCTCCCCTCATCTCCCCAGCCAGTCAGGTGAGCACAGAAGGCATTCAGCTACATAAGCCAGCTTTAGGTTACCTTTGGAGTGCTGGACCTGTTCTGATAGCACCACTGGAACTGAAATTTGCTGTTTAGCACTCGTCTGGCAAGCACAAAAAGACTTTTGAGAGGCCAAAAAATATTTGCATGTAGGCTGCAAACCATATAAAGACCCTTTTCTTCACTTTGAATTTTGTCCCCCAGATTTAATGATTTCTCCTTGATGGTAAGGTTCTGCTGTTTTCCTTTATAACTGAAGAAGTTTATTGCTGGTTTGTGGGTTTCTGAAGAAGTGCCACCCTTTATTGCTCATGTGCAGCCATGATATTAAAAATAAAACAGCCAGTTGTCATAGATCAGAAACACGCATATGAATTAGAAACAGACAGTAAGCAATATCTGGGAAAATCTAAATCATCTAAAGCTTAGAGGCTTGTAGTCTAGTTCAGTTAGGTCACAGGTAAAGCTTTTTGAAAAGGGGATCAATAAATAGGTTTGTATGAACTGTGAGTGTATTTTTAGTGAAACAAATTTTAACTCAATTTAATCATTTTCCTGTAGAATCTGCGGCCAGAGTGAGCCTGCCATGCTGGGTTACTGTGGGAAAGGCAGTGAGAGGAAATTGAGCAGAAATGAGCAATAAACAGAAATGAAACTAACTTGATTATTCTAAGTCCTGAGCCTGAACATAAAATGGATGCTAATAAAATATGGAAATTTTACACCATGTTCATTTATCTTCCTCTAGGAAAAGTCTGGGGAATTAAAAAAATTCCCCCTTGCAGAAAGTTGAAAAGTACTGTTGCTGACAGTGAATATTCAGCATTGAATGTTGTCTTCTCTAGAGGATGTGATACCCTTGTGTTGACAATATAGGATATATATATATATATATTTGTGTGTGTGTGTGTCTGTGTGTGTATGTATGTATGTATGAATCAATCAAACTCTTCTGAGAGCTCAGCGCTGTGCAGAGGAACTTTGGTGCTGAGAACTTTTCTTCAACTGGGAATGTGATGTGAAGGCTGTGGGAGAGGTTTGGAGGGGTTTGACAGGATGATGTCAATGGGTCTTAGTGGCTTATCTGCTAAAAAAAGTTGTGTGCCCAGGAAGCAAAGGTTCATTTTTCTCATCCATGTGACAGCTTAGGGAATTTATCTAGCAATATAATAAAAGTCTGGAATAAAGGGCAGTTGGTGACCAGGCTGTGATTCTGTGAATAAACTACATATTTCTCAATAATCTGTGTTAGTAGCAAAGTTACTCCGTGTAATGGAAAAACTCAACAAATAAGACAGTGCTGCCAACACTGATTTTAACACAAATCTCATGAAATTTGTTTACTGTTTTGGGTCTTTTTTAAAAGCTGTGGAGGAAAGTATGAGAGTGAGAATCTTAGGCTTTCTTTAAAAGGAAAGGACAGTAGAGAAAGGACTCAGAATATGGAGCACACACATCCTAATGGCCCAGAAAACAGAAATAAAACAACAGTGAAGGCCTTGATTAACCTGTTTAAAATCTCCTACTTAAAATAATTCAATTATTTCTATTTTTCCAGTATATCTCCTGAGTGTTTGACAGCTTTGGGTGATTCAAATGCTGTGGCAAGAATTCAAATGGCAAGCAACAGGGAAACCTGATTTAGTGACCTACCCTGCCATGGCCATTCCTACCAGCCCAGGTAAGAGAGCAGTCTGGCTATGTCTGCCTGCTGTTTTAAAGCCAGATCTGTGCTTATGCACACTGGGGGAGCAGCTTCATGCCAGCTGAGTGCAGGCCAGGGTGCGGCTGCTTCAGCTGTGGCCCTGGCTGGAGCCAAACCCAGCTCCCCCTTGAGCTGGCCCCAGTGCACAAGTGACGTGCGGGGAGCTCACTCAAGACCTCAGGGCTTGAAAATAGCGGGAAAAGGCTGAGAACACGGGCTGGGGTGTGTAAAAGGGCAAAGGGTCCTTGCCAGCTTCCCTGACTCTGAGCTGCTCCTGCTGGATGGGCTTGGGCAGAGGGCAGCAGCCCTTTCCACCAGCAGTGGGCTGGGAGTTGTACGTCTGGCCTGTGGGAAACACAAGTCACTTGTCCCCAGCTAGGGGCTGTGCCAGATCTCCCTGTGACAGCTGGTGGGATATGGTGGGACCTCTACTGCCCATCTCTATGGTCCCTGGGCTTCACAGTGCTGCAGGGGCCAGACAGGACACTTGCCTGTGTCAGGGACAAGTAGGGCTGCTGGGTGAGTGTTCCCCCTTTCCCACTCAGGAGACACAGAGACACAGACTGTGGGATGCATCTTCAGGCACTGAAATGTGGAGAGCATAGGGGAGGGCTACAAACAGGCCACAACCAGTTTGGGTAAGGAAATGAACTCACTGCCAGTAATAATATCAAAAGAACAGTAGAAAAATTACAGCTGTGAGCCTGGAATACAACACAAACACAAAATAAACCATAAAAGCCCCCAGAGAGAACTGCAGAGGTGTCTCCACCCTTTTAGCTTGTCAGCAAATATCTCAATGGCAAAGTGAGTGGAAGGCACTGAAATGCACTCAAAATTCTGCATCACTCCAGGCTCACAATATATGCACCTCATAACTCAAGAAATGCAAGCACCAGTTGAATGGGCAGACAACATTTTTTAACATCTTTCTGTGTAAATTTTTCTTTTTTCAATATGATAAAAGAAGCAATTGGACTAATGTATTATGAGGGTTGATTAATTTGTCTCCTTGAAGGGCAAGATGAATTAAAAACTCATGCTCAGTTATTTTCTAAGAAGTCAAAGAATAGATTTAAAAATTTCTTTACATAAACAAAATTAATGGGACCAAAATTTGTCAGTTGCTGCTGGCAAGTCTCTTCCAATGAAAATAGGTGTCCTTCACGTACCAAAGCCCTGTGCAGAGGCAGAGGCAGAGCTTGCAAGCAGTGCCTTGCATTTCTAAGCCTTTTTGAGAATGGGCTGTGATCATGAAATCTGTAACATAATGACCATGTTCTGATTCACAGCATGGGGAATAACTGGCAGTGACTGACTTGCCTAGTGAATACTACTGGCCTTCCAAGCAGACTTGTCCCTGCATTCTGAAATGAGTTCAGTGTGAGCTGCTCATGCATTAAGGTTTGCATAGCTCTGGCTTTGCTGACTCGGTTGGAAACAATTAATGATGTTAGCATTTGATGCTCAGAATTGAGGCTGCAGAGGTCTCAGGAGTTTCTTTCCTCCCTTGTAGTGAATGGTTTGTGTTACTTTGGAGCCCAGTTACAGGAAGCATTACAGCATGTACTGATCGATGGATGGGGCTGAAAGCAGGTTCCCAAGATAGAAGTGTGCAAAGTTCTTTGTTTTTCACTGTAGTGTTTGCAGATGCTGCCCCATTCTGGTTCAAAAGCCTGCGAATACACTCATTGGCCAAATTCAGTACTCCAAACAAGTTCCTTACCAAATTTGCCAGAAATTCATGTTCCAAAATCTCATATTTCAGTTCTTAAAAAAAGGATATTTATAGTCCTCATTACTCTGGAATAACGTGAAAAATGTATAAAACATATCAGTGCTATCTTTAAGTATTTGTTTTTGACAAGTGGACCTCATTTGATACTCTAAATGCTCAGAAGGTCATGAATAATTCCTGTCTCCCAGCTCAAACAAGCTTTGAATAAAGATCTGCATGTCTTGGACTACATTTCCACTGTCTTGTAACAGCAGTCTCAGGACTCCCATCCAGCAGGGCTGTGCCAGCCATCCTTACTCCTACTCTCTTTGACATGATCAGAGGTGCAACACATGTGCTCCAGGGGATGTTGGAATACAAGTCCAAACACAGCCACGTGGTCACCAGCCAACAGAAGTGACTGGCCACAGGTGATCCAGAATGCAGGAGCTGCTGAGTCCGTCTCCCTCCAGAGCCATGGAGACCCAGACTGTGAGACAAAATGCCAAAATCATGGGGAAGACAGATGAGTAATTGAGGCCAAAGTCTACTGAGGATGGAGCAAAACACTTAAGAAAAGCAGAAGTTGGGCAAAGCTCTTAGCATGCACTTAAGCCTGTAAGAAATTAATTTTTGAGTATTTATAACTATAAGGAATCAAAAGAAGAAAAGCTGTCCTATATTATATTGGTGAACAGATTCATATGCAGTATGGTGTTCTGAGGATGGCCATATATTTTCCCTCCTTATTTTGTAAATTTGGGCCTTCCAGAGCTTTAAAAATATCCTATTAGTATTTATTAGGTTTGTTAGTAGTTACAGAGAAGGAAAGTAAAATGATGATTGGGTCTCTGTTCCTCAAAATCCACCAAGTAAACAGCCACTCTCCTTCCTCAGGGCTTTTATCAGTGCTCCCCTGTAACACTGTATACTACATGTCTGTGAATATTTAATGCTGAAAGAAACTCCAGCCCCTTGCAGTGTACAATCCATCCTTGCATCTTTATGCTGTATGAGTCACAGTGCATTTAGAGATCTCCTTCCATCTAAGTGTGATCTATTTACAAGCATGCGTAGGTTTTCATAGTTTCACAATAGCTGACAGAAGAGCATAATTTATCTAAAAAATGTTCTGGCCTATTTGCTAGTCATGTGAGTACAGATTTTCTTTTCCTTCTTCCTTTTTTTTTTTTTTTTTTTAATTCAGCGTCTGACTCTAATGTGAAGTAAAATTTTGATCCTGCTCTGTCTGAGATGATTTGCTTTCAAGAAACTTTCTCCTGATAGGCCTTTGACTTGGTGTTTTAGCACAGAATAAATGAATAAACGTGAATTTCATCTTTGTATTTTTGTAGAATCTTCTATCTCTATGTACTGTGCATATTTCAGAAGTCAAGGCTATAAAGGCAAATAAAAGCCACTGGACTGTGCCTAACACAAAGCTGGTACAGAATATAACTTTTACAAGCCTCCCAAGATTAATTTAGACTCAGAAATCTTTATTATCCTCATTCCTTTGTTGAAAGTAATAACTGAAACCACAAACTACCATCAGAAGAACCACCCAAGCAGTGAGTTGGTCCCTGGCAGATCTTTTATATTAGACAACTGGGGCTAAATTCCATTTGTGTTTCTGTGCTTGATGTTCCTATTGACTAGCTCCAGGCAGCTGCCTGCTTACTGCCTTATTTAGGTCCTATGAATCACCCTCTGAGGCTCCCCCACTGCCATAAGGAGGTAGGTGAAATTTAGTTTTTTCTACACCTACTCAAAGACAAGGCCGGTTTCAGTGCAGCTGTGCATGAGTGTGGGGCTGGGCCCACACAGCTGTTGGCTCTCTCTTCACTGACCTGGCTGCACACCCTTCCTTGCAGGTTCTCCATCTGTGTGTTATAGCAGTGATGTCCTCTTAGATTACAGCAGCAGGCAAAGACCTCTCTGTCTTTTCCTCCTGAATTGTATCAGATTGTATAAAGCAGTGAGCTAAATCAGAAATACAGAAATTCCAGGGGCTGTGGAAATAAAAGAGATTTGTGTTGCTTTGCGAAACATTTTGAGATGTATTATATTTGATCTGAAATACAATTTGGGTGCTTTTAATCGCTATCAATGACTGGTAATTCAGTAAGACAATAAATTAAAAAAATGTAGCACTGTGCAGAAAAGTGGAGCTCTCACTTTGGAAGGCTTTGCAGATCCCATTTACATTCACAGGCAGTGTCCCTAGAATATATGTGTCCCATAGATTGGGTTAGCAGTCAATAAAGAATAACAACATGAAGCCCTGCAGTGGAGCATGGCTAGTCATCTCTATAGGCAGTAATGGCCAGGCTGTGTGATACGACTCAGATACAGCCCCTGATTATCCACACCAGGTACCTGGGCTCAGTGGGTTCTGCCTACACCTCTGTTGTGGATGTATTCTGGGGGCGTGGGAGAGTGCAGTAATCATCTGTAGGCAGCTCTTTGCCCAGATACAGAAGGACACAGCTTGGGTGTGTCCAACAATAAATCCAGGAGTTCCCACATAACACATGTAATTTTTTTATCAGAAGAAGAGATTTCTGCCCTGAGGTGCATGGTCACACCTCACCCTTTGGAGTTTATTCCTGTGTATCTGATTGCAGAGTTTAAATGCAGCACAGATCTATCAAGTGAGAAACCATGAAGAATCCCTCTCATGAGGCAGCAATCCCTAAATCCCATGAAATAGCTCAGTGAAAGCCTCCTGCAGCCAACTGTGCAGATAGTCTCTCTCTGTGGTTTCAGGCAAGTAAGAGCTGTGCAGTTCTCACCCTGTTCAAGTAAATAGAAAAAACCTCAATGAATAAGTGCAGCCAAGATTTCATCCAGGAATTTAAGTGCTGCAGCGCTTTATAGCTTCCAATCCTGATAACTAAAACAGGGACAACCACTTGTCTGGCCATATTTAAAAATATACTGTTGAAAGGGAACATAAAAGTGTTGCTAAGACCCTTCAGGCATCTCCTTATTTGTGCCATAAAACCAGGTGCAGAAAAGCAAAAGGATTTGTTTCTAAAGGTTCATGCTCGTTCCTTCATACTCAGCAATAGCACCAAGCTGCTTGGAGGAGTTACTCCATCAAGTACTTCAGCCATATTTTGCCAGGAATGGGAAGGCTGATTTCTTTGCTGCTGTTGGAAGTGCCCTGTCCCTGCACATTGTTGAATCATTCTGTCAATGAGGACATATTTGCAGGGACCCTGCCTCTTGTATAGAGGTGTCTTTTGCTTTTTGGGAAGGCTCACCTATACCACTTGACAAGTATTTACAGCTGGGGAGAAAGTGACCCTGAGCCTCCATTTAGGTTCTTACAAAATCTATTTCTAACTCCTTTGCTTGTGCTCTTCATCAAGAGCACAAAACTGTTCCATATTTATTTCTCTGATATTTTCTCTACAGAAATGTATCCAAGTCAAAACTTCTCAGACACCAGAGAGGTGAGAACATTGCTATATCTGAATCTTGAGCAAAACTTGATAACTTACCCTTAATATTTTTACACCATTTTTAAAACAGATCTAACAAGGAAAACACATGCAGACACATTTGTGATTCTGGGGAGCATTTAACTTTGGAACAATTTATTTAGGGAGGCATTTTTGTTGTTCAATTCTCTACATGGACATATTCAACCAAAAGTTTGAGACATGATGAAGAGATCACCTCCTGAGATTGTGTGTCACACAAGATCCAGCTGCATGGTTTAAAAGTATCCTGCTATTCTTAGACTCTACATCTGTGTCTCCCTTGCCCCAGAGAGAAAAAAGGGTTGAGCATGAAAAGAGTTGGCACACACATACTGTGAATCAAATGGGTTGGGGCCTGAGAGACAGAATCCTTTATATCTGTATTTTTAAAAATATATATTTTTCCTTGTTTGTTATATACTGTTCCATCTCCTGTGCTCTCACTGCACACCACAAAGCATTTTTCTTTCATTTCTTCAATTTTGGGAACTACTGCATGGACATGAAAGTTTTGGAATAATTTTGTAATATTTGTGTCATTCTCACAAAAAAGGCAGCTTCAGTCCAAATCTACTAATTTCCATTTCCATAGTCAAGCATATAATTCATGTGAGTAAGACTCAGATGCAGTTCATAAGAACTGAACTGTATCTGGCATACATGCATACCTCTATGTATGCCAGGGAGAGGGATGGTCTCTCTTAGGTGGCCTCTTTAGTTTGGAATAGATTCCTCATTTTAGTACTGAAAGTCATTTTAACAGGTGAGTTTTGTTGTGTCATAGAGGTGATCCAAACCAAGAAAATTTGACCTGAGACAAAAATTGTAAAAGATTGTCTTGGAACAAATTGGCTTGAAAGCTTTTTTCCTGCCTTTCCTACTTACATTCAGGAGCTGCAATAGTCCCACCTTGCTATCTTCCTGTGTAGACAGAATCACTGGGGCTTGTCTCACTCCTCCCAGGTCTTGGCTGTGCAGCTGGGGATTGGGCAGCTCCACCTGCAGCTCTGTGGGGTGCCAGCATTCTTGCCTGGACACAGGGAACCAAGACTCACTCCGAGCCAAAACTTGCAAGCTTCTCACCTTTTGGAGTGACTGGGTGTCCAGGTTCAGGGTGTGCTGCCTGGCATCCCCCCTCAGTCCTGCAGGCTGGGGCTGGCTGCCAGCACCGCTCGCTGCACAGCGACCCTGCATCCTCACACAAGTCCCAGCTGCCAAGAGCCCGTGGCACACCCAGCACTCCGGGCTGGCCCAGCATCACAGACCCAAAGAGAGGGGCCCTGCTTTTGCACAGACTGCCCAGAATCCAGGCAGGGGTTTGCTTATTTAATTTGGTGAAAGCTTGAACGAATAAGAGATTTTTCAAACAGAAACTCTGCAGGAGTAGAAACAAACTTCATTTTCCCATGAAGTATAGTTCTGTCACGAATACTCCTTGCCACGTGTTCCATGACTAGGGCAGCCTTTAGAGCAAGCAAGGTGTTTCTTGTCAAAGAATGTACACAGAACCTAGGATATGGAGCAATGAGCCCTCCTCACTGGTGTTTTCTATTAGCCACTACAGCAATCTGTACTACCTCTCTCACCTCCCATGGATTTTTGAGAGATAAGCTAATCCCATCATGATAGAGCCTAACCAGTCCAGACCAGATGCCCCAAAGAGCAAGGAATTGGTCTAAGGATTCTTTCTGATCCTCAAAGGTTTGTAATGCAAACCTTTTGTAATTGTGCTCATCTTCAAAGAAGCGATGTGAAAATTCATGATGGGGGTGTCAAGTCACAAGAGTTGATATTTTAAAAAATATATCGTTTGCCAGGACTGCCAGCTGCTGGCCAGACCCTGAATTAGATGCCTTCCTCAAACAGAGATGTCCCCCATGTGCTGAATAAAATGCTCCTTTTTGTGCACATTTTCACAGCTGAGGTTTGAACTAAAACCCTTGTGGTCTGCAGACATCAGCTTCACAAAGACAGCCAAAAAATTTCTTGCTCTGGACTAGACAGGCAGGAAACTAAAACCTTTCTCAGCTGGAAGCATTCTTTGCCTATCTCACAACATCCCTTCCAATCATATAAAAATCTTTGAAGGAGAACATCTCCCTGCAATCCTTCACAGAGTGAATCCACTCAGGCAAGGCATGTTTTGGGGAAGGAGCCAGATTTGCTTTGGTGGTCCTGGCTTTTGGCATCCACCATGACTCAGTAGGGAAGAGAGAATAAATAAAATACTATTAAGAGGTACAACAATGTTACCAAATGAGATTGTGCCTTTCCCAATTAGAGTTGTTTTTTCTGTCTCCATATGTTGCATATTACAGAGCCTTTTTGTTGGTAAACATATCCATGGCTCCCTGCAGGGGTGCCAGGGCCACTCACCAGCAACTTGGAGACTGAAATTGTGCATGACGTCTGATATGCCACGCAGAAATGGTCTTGTCTCCGTGTGTACTCTGCCATAACACAGAGAGGCTCAGAGAAGCTGGAAGCTGTGGCACTTGGCACAATGCTTCTTCCACAGGTAACTCTCCCTAAGAGAAATGAGGGAGGTTGGGAATAGTCTTAGTGATTTTTTTTTCCTTTGTATAGTAGATCCACAGTAATGATACAGCGACTAAAAGATTTCCAAATGCCCCTGAGCTCTGAGCTCTTACCCAGGCCTATGGCAGCAGCACATTTGTGAATCAGGCAACATCATCGCAGTTTGTAGCTGACAGATGAAGGAGCAAAGGGGTTTTTCCCAGCACTCAGATACAGGAGCTGGTAACAGGGACTTAATAACTCACTGTGCATCAGCTGAGCTGTGTCTGTGCTTCTGCTTTCAGCCCACAGCAGATCCAGCTTATCTGTCTTTCTCCATGGACAAAGTGGAGTTGTTACCTGGCCTTTGGTGGCAGACTTAGAGGTTATAAATACATGTACAGACAGTTACTGGGGCTTAGTCATTCCATGATTATCTGCATATGATGGTAACTCGCTTTTGTGCTAAGCTTTGAAATTACCTGGCACTTTGTTGGCAGACCATGCAATAAAATTCCCAAATCCTGGTCCTTGGAGCTGTGCTTTAAGCACTGGCCTGTCAGCTCATTTAATGCTGCAGCAAACCAGGTACAACTTTGTAACAAAGCTTGAGCATGAACCACAGGAGACTGAATTTTCTAATGTAGGTACAGTATGGGCTTTGAAATAGGATCTGCTTCTGACTCCAGCTGTTTCTTCATTAACCTTTCCAGGCTGAGTAAAAGCTGATGGGTACCAGAAAATTTCTCTGTCATCTATTTCTCCATTAGTTCCTTCGTGTGTGTGTGGTTCAAGAGTGATGTAAATCATCATCTCCCTCACTCTATTTATCTGTTTCTTCAACAGGCTCTCATGGTAACCAACTACTGTATTTAAAGAAGGCACTGTACCACACCTACTCGCTACAGCACTTTGCAATGGAATGGTGAGAGAAAGAGGGAAAGAAAGCAACAGGAAAAGAGAAAGAAAAAAGGAGTGAGAAAGAGATGAAGGTAAAAAAAAAAAAAAAAAAAAAAAAAGATAGAACCTCATGTCCCTTATCAGGAAAAGGGAAAGATTAGATTTATTTCTGCAGTGACTATGAATACCAGATCAGCTAACTGCAGTTTAGGAGGTCTTTCTATATGGTCTACACAGTCCCAGTTATTTTAATTCTGTGTTGCCAGCTGGCCTCTGCAGAAATCTATTCAGGGTTCAATTCTAAACAGTAATGTTTGGGAAAAGCACAATCTAAAACAGACAGATCTGTATGTGTTTAGGTTTTGCTTTCTTTCCATCTTTAAATATTAAAAATTGACTCCAGCTGTGGGGTAAAGTAACACCCAACCTATAAAGACACCGACAAATAAATCACAATGCAATTTGCTGTGCATTTTCTGAGGTCTAAACACCAGCTCTTGAAAGGAATTTTCCATGATTACATCCTGGGAAGATATCTTAACTACCAGCAACTTGTTTGACTTTTATATTTCTTAAAAGTCATCCCATTCCAGCGGGGCCAAACCCTGCCATTACTTCTCTGCCACATATCTCAGGAGTAAACCAAGCTATCTGATGCTACTGAGAACACATGCAAAGCTTCACTATCTCTACCTAGCATGCTGTTAAGCAGAATAGTTACCTTCTGTGTCTCTATTCCTCTTTTTCCAAGGGTAAATCACTGACTGACTGGTCACTCCCCTCAGCTGATCAATTCTGTTTGTGTACCCCTCTTTGCTGTGGCAAGTTTAGGCAGCCTTGCCTGAAGCTAAAGCTTTTAATACTGTTCATCTTAAAGTCACTGAAGAGCAGGTTTCCCACTTCATCGGGGCGCTGCCCAGAAAAGCCAAGTTTAGCTCCTGAATTCTGGTCCAGCTCACCCTGGCTCATTTTGTGGCTCACAGCAATCACTTCTGCCTATCCTACATTTCCTCCTCAGAAAAGCATAAATATTTAGTGTTTGAGAAAGAAAGAAGATGGAAATTCCATGTTAAAGGTACCGCACTTCTCTTTTTCAGGGAGCAGCCATTAATCCACAAAGTCCTGTTAATCTACACAGCCAGGATAATAATCTAGAAATAGCTTTGACGTTGATATAATATTATTAAATTTATAAATTAACTTACAATTGAAAAAAGCTGACTTTGAACCAAAATCTCTTGAATTATCCTATTTCAATTAGTTACAAAACGTTAAAAAAAAAAAATTGCTGGCCATTGCCCTGTTCCTGCCAAAAGTTTGCAATATAAATTTTTTGTGGGGGAAAAAAATTAAAGTAAAAATTCCTGACCAGTTCTGCTCTGCATGGCATTTCACTGGTGCTTACTCCGGCTCTGCAAGTTGGTCTTCCCTTGAGAGCCAGCCTGCGGAATGCCTGCCCCACCAGGGAGGGGATTTAAGAGGTTCCTGCTGTTCTCTGCCTCCAGCTATGCCACCGCTGCCTCTGTGGCACTGGCTCAGTGTTTTGTGTAGTTTTCTTCTGGACCAGATCAGCAAGAAATAAAAAGAAAAGCCTCTGCTAAAATATGTTTTTGTTTCTACTGGATCAGTTCCCCGATGCAGCCAAAGCTTTACATTGTCCTGATGAGGGCAATGGGAAAGAAATTTTTGTGGAGCCTCTTGCATATCTGCCTGGTCACTGGAGGAATCCTGAAGTGCAACTTTACTTTTAAAACACATTTTTGGGCCTACAAACTGGTTTTGTCCCAACGCCTTTGCCATCCCTGTTCAAACACACATAGATTCACTCCTGGGCAGTGTCAGACCATTCTTCAGAGCACCATCCTCCCCTCATTCAGCTGAATTTTTTTATTGAGGTTACTGTACCTCACCCTCAGGAGGAGTGTTAAGACCTCTTCTTCATCTGGAAATCCAAAAAGGAGAAACAAGAGCATGTTCTTAAGCTGAATAGAAACTTCACCCATAAGAAAAAGGTAACTGAGAAAAACTTGAAGGGCCCAAAGCTGCTGCCAACAGCAAGAGTTGCAAAGATATCCAACCAAACCAAAAAGGTTTCAGTGAATGAAGCTGATGTAGAAGGTGAAGAAATACTACCAAACAGACTGGAAAATACATAATTTTAAAAGGATGCACAGTGCTTTTAATAGTAACAAGGGGCAGTGTGTTGGAACAAAGCAGGGGGGATGTACATGAGGTTTATTGTGATGTTAGATATTTCATGCAGGACGGTTTAATAAAACTTGGAAGACAAAAAGAATTATCAAAAGCAAATTATAACCAGAAGCAATTGACTCCAAATTATGACAATATCACAGAGCTAAGAGAGATAAAAATACCTGCCCTTAAAAAGGGTGAGAAGTGGACAGAGGGTCTGGAAATTCACAACTTAGAGAGCTTTGCAATGATTTACAGTTATTAAAATAAATGCACATATTTAGCAGCACCTAGAGAAAAAATATTATGAGAAACAGAAGCATGGAATTGTCAAGAACAGATCATGTTAAAGTAATGTACTTTCCTGCTTTGAAATTTACATCATGAAAAAGGGGAAGTAGGTATGATGTGTCTCAACTTTAGTAATATTTTTTTTACATTTTTCTGATGTTCTCATGCAGAAACTTCACAGTTTGGCCTAGCTGAAACTGCTGTGGGAAGGATGCACAAGTACTTGGAAAATGTAATTACACGGTACTCAGAAATTAGTTCTTAATAATTTCCCGACAAACAGGAATAGCTGCATACATGGGTTTTCATAAAAATCTGTCCTAAGCTTGGTACCATCCTGCATTTTCATAAATGACTTGAATGATGGAAGACCAAACATATTTGTGAAATTCACACATGACCACCACATTGGCAGGCCTTTAGGGGGGCCAGGAGAGGAATTTAAAATGATCTAGATAAATTTAAGAAATGGTCTGAAAACAATTAAGTGAAATTCAATAAGGACAAGCACAAGGTCCTAGACTCAAGACGGGAAAAATCTATCACATAAAGACAAAATAAATGAACCAATGTCTCTTTCCAAAAATAAGGCAATTTTTGAAGCAGAAAGGAATCAAAATTGCAGTCCAATTCTTGTGAATCCTGTGGGCATTGAGAGTATCAGGTAATAAATGGGCACTCCTCTAAGACTTAAGCCTTAGCTTTTCACCTCCATGAAAGATCACAGAAGTTCTCACATTTCCATTTCCTAAAAGACTGGAAAGGAGCAGTAGGTTGGTTTTGTTCTTCCCTGATACTGAGACTCTTCCCTACTGTGTTACTGCTAGAAGTTAAGGTGCACTTGGAAACCCTAGGAGGAAAGAATGAGGAAAAATATATGCCTTTTGTTTGCTTCATAAATATCAGTATATCAATATTGTGATCCTCTCTGTTTTCCTGGCTGATAATATCCTGCTTGCATGGAGTTAAATCAAAGCAGGCTGTTGGTGAGAAGCTAGCAGGAAATGAAACAATGTAGGGCCATAAGCAAGTATAAATATATAAGGTCCCACGATGGGGAGCACCGAGACTCCCTGGGAAAGCAATGGGAATTGATCCATGAGAAGCAGCCCTTTCCACGGCTCTGAGTGTGCGTGAGGTTTGTCACTGAAGGGAGATTTTGTCTCCTGGTGGGGAGGCATGATGGCCACTGCAAGAAATCTTTGTTGAATGCCAGCTTTGCAAAGAGTTATTTTGCCCTCATCCCAACATAAGATCAAAAGGAGAGGAGCAGGCCAGGGGGACCCTGGTGTGGAAGGCAATTTGGGCAGGGCACCTAGAAGGGGCTGCTGCAGGACAGGTCATCCCCAGGGAGGGAAAGGTGCACCTGTCCTCTGTGCAGTGAGAAGGAAGGAGCTGCTGTTCTCACCTTTGCTGCTCTGCAGCCCAGAGAGAATGAAGAGATGAAGCTTCATTTTAATGGTGTTAATGATCTTGACTCCCTCAGACTTGTTTATAGTGTTAGCATTTTCAATATCCTTTCAGAGATCAAGACAAACTCAGCTTTTAGAGCAACAGGAGGGAGACACGGGAGGCTTTCTCTGCAGAGCAGGATGCGCTGCCTACAGCTTCCTCCTCTCCCTGGGGACTGGGTGTCCTCTGCCTTCCCCACTTCGTGTGGTGGGGCTCTGCATCTGCTATAGTTTAAAAAAAACCCCAAAACATTCTAGTGGATATGAAGGGCGTAGGCATTTCAGAGACCTTGGGAGTTAAGTGGGTGTAGGAGGTAGCGTGTATGTCCTACACAGACAGGCAGAGAGAAAGGGAGAGACGGTGCAATGCTGGAAAAACTGAGCAAGTGACAAATGTTCTCTCTCTTAGCAAATGAGTAAGCAATAAAAGAAAATAAATACCAATTGTTTTAACTCAGAGGCAGCTTTTGCTGTCTTTGGTGTGCATGCTTTTTCCTGGGCACTGCAGCCTCCAGCACCATGCAGTTTTAATGATGTATCCACACAGATGAATTTTAAGGAGACCACTGGGACACATGGGTTACTGCTGTCTTCTTTGCAACCTATAAGAAATTGTTGGCAATTCTGCAAACAAGCCAAGGATCTCAATATGCCACTTAGAGCCACTCAGCAAATAACACCTGCTTTTCCAAGGATGGCACTTGATCAAAATAAAAGCTTCCATTAAACCCCCAAAGAATCTCACTAGTAAGTCCAACTATATTGCAAGCAGTGGCACATTTTTTCCTTGTCGTTATGCTTTGATGACAAAATAGAGATATTATTTTACCTTCTATTGATTTCTCTGGGTTTGATTACACTATTAGTCCTGTAAAGACTATCAACTGCCCCTAGAGAGAACCAGGTTCATGACAATAGGACTGGCTGATATAAATGAACTGTGGCTGTGTGGTCAGATGTGACAGTGTTAAACCAGTACTTGCTGCCTGAACAGAGACAATATTTGCAGAGGAAACTCTTTCCTGTGCAGAGGTGTTTAAATCTAATTTAAGCACTTAAGATTTTACAGATGGGTGATTTTCACTCCGTGGGTATTTACCTTCTCTCCTGCTGATACCAGCTGAAGAGCAATCATTGCTGCCAGCTCTGAAGTATCAGAGTGGGTTGGAGAGGGAAACATCACCTGAGGCTGTTGAATCCAGAGCCCTGCACAGCAGCACTGCAGATAAAGGGGACACCTGCACCTGGGCTTTCCTCAGTGCCAGTGAACACTGCAGGGAATGAGCTCAGGGCATCAAGCAATGCCCACAAGGCTGCAGCGATGCCTGTAGTCTGGCAAAGAGACACTGAATTCACATAAGATATAAAGGGAGGACATTTTACTTGCAGTTGTGGGTAGGACAGCGCTGAAATACAGCCACCAGCCTTTCTTATAGCGCCCCTTTCCAGATCCAGGTTTTCTGTGTTTCCACCATAGACACAAATATATTGCCCCTCCTAGCTGCCAAATGTGAAAAATCCTAATGTAGGAATCAAGTGGTATCAAATGCTATGAATTTATGTTTCCTAAATTTCTTAGCTGAAATCACAGTGGTATTCCAAGACCATGCTGTCTCTAGAGGTATGGACTTCAGGCTGTGGTGCCTTTGCTTGCCAACTCTAAAAGAAAAAGGAAGGATAAATTAATCTCTTATGCGGTGGGAATGTGCTCAGCGAGCCACCTAGCTTGGAGGGGTTTTATGAAAAAGCTCAGTTCTACAAACATTTATTGCTATATTACTGTGACATTGTTCAGACACAAAATGTGGGCTTACTATCAATTACCTAGGAGAGAGAAAAACATCCTAAACCAGGATTGTAACTCTAGATTCTCCTTTTTCTTTTGAGGAGTAAGTAATTGCAACAGCTTTGGCTTTTATTTGTTCAGGCCTAAATCAGTTGTAGTCAATTAAATTTTATGTAAGGGGAAAAAATCGCAAATGAGACCAAGAAGCTCAGATAATCTCTTAGCCTCCCTGTGGACAGGGTGAGGTCAATTCTTGCTTTAACCTTGCACCATACCAGTTGCAAACTATTATTATTGTTATTGCCATAGTATCTGTTTCCTCCTGCAGAATGCACCCACATGGCAAGATGCTGAGTACATCTAGGTGATTTTCAATGTTCCTTTCATGCTCCCATGTTTTTGCTTCTCTGTCCCTCACCACACTGTCCTCAGATGATTCTTTGTCACATGTAAATGGTCGATTTTTTTTGTAAAGCTGAGGTCTTGTGATTTTGAAGTATCTGCTTTTGCCTGTGGGAAATCATTAAGCACACTGGTCAGCTAAAGAGTTGGGGGAATGTCAGTATTTGTTGGTGTACACCTTATAAACCATAAAGTAACTCAGCTGCAGGACTGTGTAAGTGCCTACAGTACCTAGGTGAAGGTTGCTGCTAAGATCCCTGCTCTCCCTTCCTTTGCCCACCCTTGGAGGTATTTAGTGTGAGTTTCCCATCCTCTGCAGAGACAGACATCCTATTTAGGATCAGCTGTGTTGATGGAAAAGATGGAACACCTGTTCACGCTCTTCATCCCTATGGCTTGCTCCTGAGGATGCAGGTCATGCTTTGGAGCCTAACCTGGGGATTTGCTCAGGCCAGCAATTTAAATTTAACTAATCCTAAGTCATACAGTAGGATTTGGGCTTGCCTGTTTGGAAGCACAGGGATGCTCACATCCCCTTGGGTGCTTACAGAGGGGAGGACAGCAATCACAGCTGCTCCCAGAAAAGCAAGCTGCAATCTTGAATCTGACAAGTGCACTGGCTTAATGGCATCCATTTAAAGCTGCCACAATTAGTGCAGATGCAGAACAGATGTGAAGTCTCACCTGGCATTTTACAGTTGCATCAAATTGAATTTGAAGCACATGAGGAAAGAGCTTGCACCTTCCTTGCACTGGCATCTTTGGATGCTCTTGCAATCCTTAGAACTGAGCCCAACGTGAATGTTGTTTGTTGGCCTTGAAAGTGGAAAGAGACATTAGAGGGATAGTTTTCACTTGGAAATTACATCATGTTAGAACATGTTGCTGGAGACTCCTGGTGACTACTACCCCAGTGTAACTTCCTGCCACAAACAAGGCCTGTGAGACAGCTGTGGGGAGGCCAAGCTTCATCGGGCTGGGCTGGTCCTGCTCTCCTTTGGAGCTCCTTGGGCAGGGGGTGACTCAGCTGCCATGGGCGCTGCAGCCAGGACAGGGCAGAGCCCCAGCACCATTCCAGTGACATGCTGCAGGCATGCTCTGCTTGCTGGCTATAAGTGCCAACAAGCTTTTTGTTTGGTTGGTGGTTTTGCTTTTGATTTTAACAGCCTATAAAGAAGTAGATCATGCTTTCTTTTTTAACAGTCCCAAAACAAGCAAAATCACCCCTCTTCTAAAAAGTTTGCCTATGAAACCTCTAGTAAATTCAAAGTTTTTGTCTAAGATTATTCTCCACCGGATAAAGAGGAAGCATAAACTGTGAGTAAGAGTTTAGGTCTTGTAGGGCTACAGTACTTGAGCCATCCCTTTGGATCTTTCTCTACTTTATTTATTTAAAAACACCTCCCTCTCAATTCTCTTGTGGTGATTATCACACACAATTTTGCTGAGAAGCAGCTCACAGCAAACCACTTCAAAGGCAACGCTACATTTGCAAAGGAAGGGATTTCTCTCTGACAGTTCAGCATCAGCATGTGCGGGAAAATAAGCATGCATCACAAGACAGTGTGCTACACATGGGGAATCCTAAACAAAGAAGTGCTTATGATGAGACTGCACACAGAGAGCTCACATGATTCTGAAGTAGCTGCTTTCAATGCCTTGGAGCATTGAATTAAGCTGCTCACAGCAAAGAGAAGCTGCTCTAGGGCTTTATGTGAAAATCATTATTAGAGAAAAGAATTATCATTTCAGCATGTTTGTACAGTAGGGTCTTAGTCTGTGTTGCCACAATGCAAATTTTTAACAGTAACAAACACCAAGTGCCCCTTTCTTTCTTGAAAATACGGGGATTACAACTTCAGGCAACATATAATTGATCAACCAAACTAATTTAGTGCAAAATCTTGATATTTGCAACATGCTATTTAAAACAACTGACACAGGGAAAACTTGCAACCCATACCTGAGGCTGATGGGTGACCTACAAAAGCTAAAATGCCTGGCAAATATGTTTTCCTTTTTCAAATTAGATATTTAGTTTTCTTCATTATTCTTTCTCTTTTTTGTGGGAGGATGTTTTTTCCTGGCCAATTTTTAAATGTTCATTTAGAAACCTGAGACTGAGTTCTGCTTTTTATTAGGTTTAATTTTAAAAACAAACAAAAAAAGCATGATTGACAAAAAAAAAATAAATCCATTTTGCAAGCAGCTTTACGACTGCTATGAGTTCTAATGGTAGTAAATACACATCTGGGGACATGCAAGACAAAAATAGCTCAAAGTTATTTTAGACCACTTAGACCTGAAGGTTTGTGCAGTGCCACAAACCCAATCAGATCCCACTCAGCAGGTTGTACCCCAAACCCCATCCTTGCACCCTGCAGCCCTGCAGGCAGCCTCCCCAGCAGGCTGCAGCAGAACCTGCCATGCAGCAATCCCAGCTGAAAGACAGTGTGTCCCAAATCCCTTTCCCTCTTGCCACCAGGGATGTACATTCATATTTTGACTAGGAAGGGCTTGTGACACTGACTTGCTGCCTGCCTGACAACTGGGTTTTCTTGTCTAACCATGCAATACTTTTCACTAGCAATTTGAATTGTTTTTTTCTTCTTCTCTTCAGTAGTCTTTGTCTACACTTGGATTTTCAAAATGAGCAACCTCAAGAGTTATATAGGCTAAAAAATGCTATCTCAGAAGGATGGGATTACAGATAATGCTGTAATATATAAAGGATGGCTCAGAAGCCATGTTCAGGCTTAAGGGCATAATCTCTGCCATTCCCATATCCCAGGACAAAGGGGAAAAGGGGGATGTATACATACAAAAGATTCATCCTGACAGCATAAAAATAGAAAAGACAAGGGCCTGAGACAAGACTTTACAGAAATGATAAAACACAACTTGCATCCAATGTAAAAAGTTATGGAAAATCTGTTATACCTTGCAAACTTCAAAATACTATTTCACTGAGAATTAAAATCACCCTCTAGGAAAAAAGGAAAAAATAAAACCTCCTCAAAATGTCAAAGACAAACTCCCCCTGGCTTACAGTTTCTGTGTGGATTTGAGCTATTTATAAAGCCAATCTCCACGGTTTCTGTCATGCATTGCTGTTACGCATGTCCTGAGCTAGCAAAGTAGTGGATACAAACCTGATCTATATAACCATGGTAATAAGTGAAGATATCTGTGTACACTCCGTGTTATGCTTATTAAAATAACAGGAATTGCTGCATTTGATTTTATAAAGAGATGAGTAGGTTTCTGCATGAAACTCTACTAATAGTTGAAAAAGCCTGTTCCTACTATGGACTGAAAATGGTCTCTCCCCACCCACACATGCATCTGGGATTTGATCACCAACCTTTAGGAGAAATTCACAAAACCTATTCCACTTAGGAGATTATATTACAGGGCAAAGAAAAACCTTGCAGGCTCAAGATTTGGGTGGAATCCATTTATTCCACATGTGCAAAGACTGGATGAGAAATTGGAGGATCCGCAACACCAAAACTTCTCCATGTGCTACATACATAAGCCATTCTTGATTGAAATCCTGTAAATCTTTTCCTTATATAATATGTTTCCTTGCTTGGCATAACTTGATTTCAATTTCAACTGCTCTTTTTTTCCTTTCCATCATGTTCAAAACTATCATAAACAGTCTGTAAACTCTGCATCACAAATGGCTTTCTAATAATAAAAAAGGTATTTTCAAAAGAAAGATCAGTTCCTCATGTCTTAGTTGAAAAAGGAACAGTGTCATTCAGCTGGAGGTTAAAAAAATCTATTAATCTTAAAATTATTATAATATGGTAAAAAATACAATAAATACAGAAAGGAATGTTCTGCAGACTCTCTATGAGAAACCAAATTTCTGGCAAGAAAATAAATACTCCAAAGAAAGTTAAAACTCATTACGCATCCCTTATGGAGATGTTTTTTATATATATATATTATTTCTATTCTATTTTCTTGAATACATATTCTAACAAAATGGTCTATGTCTAAAAAACCCCATATCACAGTCAAAAATATTTTTCTCCACTAACAAAGTAAGGTTCCTCTTCAATGAAGTACTTAAAATCCATCATTTGCCTGAAGAAAATGTAATGCACCCCCAGGACATACCCTTGCAAAATCCTGTGTACTTTCATGGTGATAGTATTCCTCACCAAAGCAAACATCTGCACTTCTGCAGCAAATGCTTCAGGGATCTCTACTTGCTCTTTCAGGAAACATCTGTGTCAATATACCTCATTGAAGATGTTCCCTGCAAAAGAATTCTATCACCATGTTCTTGATTTATTATTATTTACTGTTGTTCTGTCCAAATAATTCCAAATTTTATCTCCATCTCTGAAGATCTGTATGTCCTTTTCTTCCTTGGAAGGCTTTACAAGGATGAAAGCAGCATTTCCAAAACACTACAGTGAGTATTTCTGTAGTTACAGCTAAAAAAAAAAAGAAAAAAAAAGAAAAGGACTTTGATCTTTGGTATTTATAAAAGCTAGTTTCTAATCAGGATATCTTGTCTGTTCTTAGAACACAAAATGGTACATTTATGAAAACAGAACTCCTAGGGAACTAAACCTATTAGATCTTAATTTAAGATGCAAAAGCATAAAAAGTCTTTGTCCTTTGTAATGTGAAGAAAGCTTGTTTCCAATTCTTCAAATATTTTAACAAGTAATATTGTGTATATACAAGGTTTGTGATATCAATTGACTGGTTATTAAATATATTTCAACTCTTCTCCTGCTCCCAGAACACTCACACACTCACAGACATGTGTGATATTCATGTTAACAATTTATTTCTTGGAGGGAAGAAACCAGTGTGTTCTCAGTCCAGTTACCCCGGAGGTTGCCTCAGGTTATTTTACTTTTTATGTTTAATATTGCAGGGATTTTATGGATTTACCAAAATACCATAATTTTTATTTTTAAATCACTATTTTTTTAAAACAGATTCAATCCAGATCGGACCTTATCGTCCTCTGTTTCAGTTCACTGCCACCATATGTAAGTGTTGTCAAGGCTGTAATACATAAAGTATCTGGCTCCAGGGCTGGTTTCAGTGTGGTTTTGGAATACAGATTTTATAATATGCAGTTTCCTTCCTCTGAAGTCAGTGGGCTATTCAGTGGAATAAGGTTTCTAAGGCACAGGTCAGCTCTTCAAAGGCACGTAGGCACCCAAATCCTGTTTAAGGATATTCCACTGATTTGAAACAAGGTGCCTGCCTTATTCCCTCCAAAGAGGGGGTGTTTCCTAAACCATGGACAGAGCCAGGTTAAAGAGGCACTCAGGCACTCCCCAGGCAATCTCTCGACTACCCTTACTACTAGGCAGTAGTATAAGATATAGGCAGGACATGCCCCTCTTTTGAGACTCAATTTACTCAAGCAGGACCATCCTCAGGTTGATCCAATTCATGCCATGGATGAAATGGAAAGAACTGATGGATTTTTGCCCCTGGATTGCATGAGTTCCAGTGATGCTGCTGCATACACACGTGCGGTGAGCTTGCTACGCAGACCATCTGCATACACGTGGCTCCGGTGTGGACATCTGGTGCTTCTGGGGAACACCAGATTTGCTGAGCTGGAGCGAAGCAGCTGCATAGCATGCAGGCAATGGCGTTGATACTGTCCAGAAGCACTGTGCTTTTTGTGTCTTCTCTATGAGCGTACAACCTCTGAAGTTGCCTCAAAGCATCGTTTCTCCTCCGTTGGTGTGTGGTGACAACAGAACGTGCCTCCAGCAGAATTTATCTGCTGCAGCACAGTAGTCACGGCTGTGAAGTCTGGAGGGGTGCCAGTGCACTTGGAGCTGTTGCACTGGACCTTCAACTAAGGCTGCTGTACATCCAGAAAGTCAGCCAAACATAGTAAAATCCTCAAAACTAAATTAAAACTCCAAGACAGAAAAAAGAGGACATGTTTTGGGAAACTTGGATGTATAGCTTTTTGACTCATAGCACCAAAGGAATGTTACTTTGCTCAGTTGTCCCTTGGGTTCTGACTTTCTTATTTGAACTTTCTGATAGATCAATGTTTTGGGATGTCTGTGGACCATGGCAGACCTAGGTCAGAACTTAGAGTGGCAGAATAATGGTTTTAGCTCTGTACATGGTGATTAGGGAAAGCAGTTTTGAAGGGGCCTTGTTGCTTTAGCTCTTTTAAATGGTGCGTATGACTGGAGGAAAAGATACACACAGGAGTGTGTGTATGTGTGTACAGAAGTCATCAAGCCATTAGGATGTGCATTGGGCATGTTTGGTTGTCGTGCAGGTCCTGCCAAAAGACAGGTAATAAGAAGCAGGGAAGAAGCGTTGCTGCAGGCTACCTGACTCTGAAGAGCTGTGTCACTGATTTCAGTAGGAGCAAATACAACCCTCACATACCTACATTAAAGTAGAAAACTTCACTTGAGCATATATCAGACTGGGTCATCCAAAGAACAGCTTTGGCCTTCTGGCATTTTTCAGCGTGGGAAAGAGTATGGCAGGGAGTAAAAAAATTACATTACAATTTTCCTGCTATTCATATTTTTTCCCTAAGTCATCAAAAACTACTCTCTGTGTCCACCTCCTTGGTGAGTTCTCATGTTCATTCATAGCCAGAGCAGATACTGCTGCAGTTATTTGGGGTCAAGGTGTATCTTCCCTAACTACATATATGAAAAGCAGGGCTCTGGATCCTCAACAAGTTCTCCTCTCCCCTCTTGCCCTGCATTTGAGGAAGATGCAGATCTTTGGGTCCATGATAGAATGCCCCATGGAGCTATAGGTTGAGGACAGGGCCAATCCAGGCATCTCACAGACCTCTGGATGGGGAGAAGGGTTGAAGGCAGAGCAGATGGGCATGTCCCAAGGATGGAAGAAGTAAGCAGGTATTTAAGCAAAACATCACAGACAATTTCTTCCAGCTAACCCCTGCCATAATTCCTCCCCCAGCAAAGCTGATCTGGTTCATCATTTCCATGAGACAGAAGGCATTTTTTACTGCTCGCTTCTCAGAGGTCTTAGACACTTGCTTTTAATCATATAGTGTATGCTGACATCTGGTGGCATTCAGCAACAAAATCTTCATTAAACAAATATGTTTCAGTTTTAAGGAGTCGGCATCCTTACTTTCCCTTAGCTGGGTGCAGAAAAGAATTCCTCCCAGACCACTTCAGACTGGGGATTACTCCAACACATGAGTATGGGACTGACATGGTCCTGGAACTCCACATGTATGTGGGCACTGACCTCCAGATAAGGAAGGGACCATCAGCCAAGACACCTGACTGTATTCAAACACAGTCACAAAATGGAGCACACGGCATCTTGTCATTCCCTCTTCTGAACACAGAGAAACAATGCACTAAAAGAAAAGTGATGCAAAACTACCACGGGTTTTAGCAGGAAGAGAACCACTGTAAAATCTTAGGTGGTAGCGCTTCTGTCATTTATTTTACCTTTATTTCAAATTGGAGAAAAAGAAACTAAACAGCATGTATGAATAGCCAGAGAGATGTACTAAAACCTTTTTTCATGATATGTAATAAGTAGTATGGAACCAGCTGTCATGGTTAAAAGATACCCATGATGTAGCTGTTCCATTAAAAGTTGGATTAAAATCATGTTTAAATTTCATTTCCTTCAGTCCTTATCCTGCTTTTGATTAGTTTTAAGAGCAGTTGATGGTCTTGTGATTTGAAGATTTTGCATTTTAAATTTTGTGTACATGGTCTGGAATTTTATGTGAAATTGTGGGTTTGATCTTTGACCTCTGTTTACTACAGTCCTGATTTGCCACTAATTTGATAGCAAGACATAAGGGCCTACTGTAAACAAGCCGCTCACTTTACATAGCTGTGTTTGGCTCCTAAATGAAGAAGTATGTATGGAATATACTTTGAGTACTGTAGCCTCCTAAAGAAATAATAAAAACCACATCACTGCTTAGTTCTCCAGGTAACGTTTACATTTGGAGAAAATAAGTTGCATGCCTAATGGAGAGAGAAAATGCAGTTCTTATCCATTTTGGGTTTGTTTGCTTAAAATTATTCTTTAAAGTATTTGAAAGCTGAGGCTGTCTCTTTTGAAGTCAGTGGGAACTTTGACATTGATTTTAGAAGGATCGGGATTAAGCCTAAATTGGTAGGGTCTAAAAGGCAGGAATGAAAATGTCCAAAGTCTACAAATCTCTCATTGATCCACAATGCAGAAAGCCTTCTCCAAGGTCTGTAACATACATCTTGATTCCAGGACTTGTATTTTTTGTACTTTTGTAGACTTCAAGATGGAAAGCAACTTTCCAAAGGACTGTAATTGCTAGCATATGAAGTACATACTTGCACCAGTCTTGTAAAGCTGCTGGGGGAAGGGAGATGAAAGCTGCTTGTAAAAATCAACTGACTGTTCGTACACATCTTCCACAAATTGTCCTGCACCATCCATTACACAGTATTCCCTGCCTGCAACCTACTCCAGGCAGATCCCCAGCTCACAGGTACAGCCTTACACATAGTGAGTGACACAGCAAAAGTCTGCTCGCAGACGTTTAACTCAGAAACACATCTGATCATCCTGCTCAAGCTCAGCACTTCTGGCACTCATCTGGCACTAGCAGCCAGCTCCTTTGAAGAGCAGGTACAAGCAAGGTCTTCAACTCCTTCCTGTACCACCCAGCTGGAACCATCCATTCCAGCACTTCCCATCGCCTGGGCTATATCTTCACAGTGGAACACCTAAGCACCCTGGACAAAGGGCTGTTTTCTATTTGGCAGAGAAGGAAACCATTGACTCTTTAATTTTCTGTCTTAGGAAGTCTCAGTAACTGTGACCAGAGCCCAGTAGTCAAGGATGGGGGACCCTTCTCAGCTGGGACTGTGGCTCATCTACAGTGGCCAAGTGTCAGCTCAGAGAAGTGATGGAGCACGGGCAAGCAAACATGAAAAGCCCTCTTGTTTCCTCTTCAGACACCCAAGTGCATTGAGTATCCCAAATGAGGGGACACCAGGTCAAGCCCTTCATGAATGACTTCCAGAGGCTAAAACCTCCAGGGGTAGGAAACTGCCTGCTCTGTTGGTTTATGAGGTCCCAATGTCATACAAGCCAGAGTCCAGGGAGACACAAAGATCAGGCACTGTCCCACACCACCTGAAGCTGACAAAGCACCCATTGCACAAATGCTTGTGACCAAACAGAGGAACATCATCTATTTTTAACAGCAACCAGTGCTTGGCCCAAGAATATCAGATATAAATGCAGCACCTGAGTGAGGGAATCCATGGAATTAACACCCAAAACAGTCTCTTGCATCTCCATTGTTCAGAAGTAACCCCAGGTGTCAAGAACTTGATGGGAAGCACTAGAGAAGGTGGATGCAATCTCCCAGGCTGTGAAGTCCCTTCTCTTCTACCCAAAAATTACTGTCAATAGAATGAGAGCAGTCAAATTCTGTCACCATGCACTCTGTTTAAACAGCCTTGACATTTTTCAGCAAACCAGCTCAAGCAGCATCTACTCCATCTTCACAGGTGCTACCTTGTGCTGTGTGCTACTCCAAGGGAGCAAGGTGCTACTCACAGAGAGAAACAGTCCTGTCCTGATACTGATGTGGTCAGCCACCACAGACAGACACAAATCTGCACATCTGTTGCCTTTGCCCAGGTATAAAAACAGACAAATCTAGCAACAGCAAATCAGGTCCCCTTTCTGAAGATACTTTTCTTGAGGTATTTTTTGAACTACCCTGGTTTTCCCACAGTACAACAAAGACAACAGCCAAAAATACACAGACAGGGATTTGTACATGGTGCATTCTGCACCTATCCCCAGTGATGTGACCTTCCTAATATGTTGTACCTACTGTATATGTAATATGCTGTACCTACTTATATTTTCATGCTTTTGAAATGGCTGTAGTCTATTTGGCTGGCCCAGCTGGCAGAGGACACCCCTGATCTGAAGGACCCTTAAATGGAACTTGGCTTTGGGAACAAACTTTCAGCACGGCTGTGCATCACTGAAAACTGGGAGTTTCTCAGTAAAATGTTCTCAGTTAAAATATCCTTCAGATCCCATCTTCTGCTTCCACTTCATAGGACATTTCCTCATGATATTTCAGGATCCAATCCCAAGGACTTAATACCTTTATGCCAAAGGTATAAATACCTCATACCTCAGCATCACTTTTAGCCTGAAAATAGAAATGCACAAGTATAGGGACTTTGACACATAGTTGTTTTTCCTAATGGAGGGTAGTAACTGAGCAGAAATACTTTTTAAAATATCCTTTAATATTTTAATGGGGTTGGGTTACAATGTAAAGAAAAGTTAAATTAACCTGAATAACAGTTTTATATGTACGACAATCAGAGATCTTTAACAAATAAAGACTGCCATAAGGGCCCCATGCACATTTAGACAGAGTGGGTATGTCTGGACCCATCTGCGGAACAATGATCTGTCACCATTAGGTCAACTTCAAAAGCAATTCAACAAGGACTCCATGTAGACAGCATTACACAAAACCTGTTCCAATAACTTCCTTATGCAAGAGAAAACCACAGTCACATTTGTATTTTAGGCAGTGAACCAACAAGAAGGAAGCAAAACAACAGCAACTGTCCCCGAGAGATATTTTGGGCTGCTCCTCTCCTCCCACTCCCCTTACACTCCTTTTCAATCTCCTGCCAATCTGGGCATTTTTGTTAACAGAGAGCCATATTGCAAAGGTCATTGGCAGGCTGATAGGGACCACTGTGGCTTTTGGCTACCAAAACCAATTTCTCCAGCCTGGGGGAGCATCAACCTCTTTGCTCCCTATTTTGAGCTGGGGCAGAGGTGACTGTGTGAAGAAGGGTGAGGAATGGGAGAACTTTCCTCAGCTCAGCAACCTTTGACAATGTTGCTGCTTTTCCTCTTCACCCCAGGATCTGCTATACAACAAGTGCAAATTGAGGATGACAAATAAGAACATTAGCCTGGTGTTTCTGCTCAAATGATCTGCCGTGAAGTAGCTGATGTTGACACTTAAATTGTCAGCAGACACCCAGTTTAGAGCTCCAGTTAGAAGAATGGGTCCTTTCACACTTCCCTTGGGCTATTGTTTCAACTCTCTTTAGACGGGAAAATATCATTGCAGCAGTTTACACTCCAGTTTCACCGCACTCGTTCTCTTGCAACCATAACCCAGATTGCCTAGAATTTTTTTCTATAATGTAAGTTTAGACTGCAGAGAATAATTACACAACACTGCAAAAATAATCTGCAGCAGTTTACGCAGCCATGAAATACTGGAGCTGTTTTTTTCCAGTGTACCTACATAGACACGACTGCAGCTAATTCCAATATTTACAAAGGACTCACTGGAGCTGTGATCACAGAAACTGGTATTTCAAGTTAGGCCACACATATGAACAAAACATTTATTTTTATGAGGCAAGATTTTGTATTTTGGGGTGTCAAACCATCATCTAACTGAAGGATTACCTTGCCACTTCTGCCTTTTCTGTGTCACCTTCTGTCAGGATTCAAATCACATCCTTGTTGCTAAGACATTATGAGTTCAAGCTGCAAAGTGTTAATTTAACTACAGTTTCTTTCCTGTAATTGTGTGTTTCTTCTATTTTTGACCAAATTAATCATACTGGCAGTCAGCTTTGCTGCTGCTCATTTCTCTAAGGGATTGTATCTCCTTGCCTGCTGGTAGCTTGGTCCCCAGCCTGCTATCCTGCATGCTGACTTGTTCTCTCTCCTGGTGCATCTTGCTGATGGTAGGACCACGAGCCCTACTGGGACTAAGCAATCAATGCCAGTTCTTCTTAAGAGCAGAAAACCATTGTAGAAGGGATCAGAGTAACTGCCCATTGACCCTTGTCTGCTACAATAATTGTCAGGATTTTGTTTGCAAACCTAGCTAAGCAATGAAATGAACTAATATAAATCAGTTCCTCCAAGGTACAGTATGAACTCCCTGGATTGTATTGTACTTTTATTGTCCAGAGCCTGAAGATGTGGCATCTTAATATTCCATTCTATGTTTCTCTAGAAGTCTGCTCCTGTCTCCTGTGTAATTCTACCAAGCTCCTACCTTGCTATCTCTACTCTCCCTTTAATGAGCTTGTTGAGTCGTTGTTTTCCCCAGAAGAAATAAATGATCAAATAAAAACTAAAAGAATGAATGAATAAAGCCACTGACTGGGAACAAACACATGGCCTGAATTGTCTGCAAAGAAACTATTCAGGAAATAGTTAGAAGAGAAAAATACAGGGCATAAGTGAGAATTTATGTGATCATCTGCCTTTGGGAAAACTTCTAAGGTTTGCAATCTAGCAGTGAAGAATTAATGCTTAACCGTTAGATTTAGGCACTGATTTGAAGGAGTTAAATTTCCAGGCTGCCTCTTCAGAACAGGGTGGGGCATTGGGGAAGTCAGAGACAGAAAAAAAGGCACCTGAATGCCCTGTGAAGAAGCAGGAAAACCTTCTGTCGCCTTCCTCTCCTATGCTCCAACTAGTCCCCAGCTAAGGGTGTCCTGGTGCACACCAGCAATTGCAGCCTGGCCGCACACACCTGTGTGCAGTGACCCATGTGAGGAGCCTTCCCCACACCAGGAAGAGTGCCACGTCCACCTCCTGTTCTCCTCCTCACAGCCACCCCTCCCCACTGGTGTGGCAGTGCATGGCACGGTCAGTGGCTGGGGCCTGAGGGCAGGGGCATGGACATCATCCCAGGCACATGGAATGCATCCTTTGGGGCACCGGGCATCAGGAGTGGGTCCCTGTCTGGCCCCTGGTACAGCACACACAAGGTAAGTGCCCACTGTGCAGCACAGGAACAAGAGGGCTTGGGGAGAGGGGAGTACTAACTTCAGCCTCTCTCCTGTGTCCTCTGAAGAGCCCCATTCAGCACCTGTGCTGCTGGCTCTGCTCCCTCCTCACCCCATTGCTCAGCCTGCACCGCCCTGGCTCCTCTCCCCAAGCAAGTCCTTTCTGAGCAGGAACTGGACAGAGCTGTTCTGTTCTGTGCTGAGCATCACTGGCTTTTGTCATCTGTATTTCTGTCCCTGTCAGTGCTGACAACGGATTTAGGCAACTGCAAAAGAGAGACTGAGAACTAGCAATTTGAAGCATCTGCTAACAATAAAAATGAATTGGAGGTTGATTAAACCTTTTCTCTGCTTTTTGTTTCACAAACTAAATGGCATGGAAGGATACTCAACATTTTTGATTTTCTCTGCATGAGAAGCAAACCACTTTTTCATGATGTAAAGTATTGGTATAAATTGTGCATAAAATGACTTGCAACTAGCTGCTCTCCTTTTTCTAGGAGCAGCTCAATAGCAGGTGATAGCCTGAAGAAGATCCCAAAAACTTTCCTCTCTGGATTCTGCATTTGCTGCTGGGTGGATATCCATTTGGCAGCACGCATTTTTCAGCCCCATGTTCTCAGAGCAAAGGAAAAGTGATAATTCCTGTGCACAGGTCCCTGGTGCAGTAGGACTCCTAGCTGATGGCTGGTGGCAGTGCTTCCCAGGACCAGGGCTGGGGTCTCTTATTGGAGACATTGAATGTGGAGCCAGTGTTTTTACTGTGGGTTTATGAATTTGGGTCCCAAGGCTGTGAGTTTGCACAGCTGCCAAGAAGATGGCAGCAGCAGGGAATTCCCTTGGCATGGGGATACCCACCTGCATATCAAGGTGGGGGGTTTTTGTTTGCTTGGAAAACCTCCCAGTCCTGCTCCTGTACTCCTTGGGGTTGTTGCATGAGTATTGCTGTTTTTTAAACATGGTAGTTTTTCTGGCTAGACTTTAATAATATTTTAGAGCCACTTGGGTGTCTGTGTGTGAGACTGATATTCTGTTCTTTTATTTACTTTAGTTGTAGCTTTGTAGCCGTAATGGGTAATGGTGGGTCATGTGTTGATGCCAACCTTAATTTTTCCAACAGTTAAATTCTTCTGTCCACCCCCATTTTCACATTTTACATTTTTGGAAGCCTCAGAAACAATTTCCTCCTCCCATTCATGGCTATCCTGGCTGTAATTCAGTGGATCATCCCATTTTCAGGTCTTCACATAGGGGCTCTTTCCCTTTTCCTTTTCCTGAGGTAACTTCTTCCTCTTGGTTTGAAAAGGAGCTCTTTGTTTTCTCCCTCTACAAGAGACCATAACTGCACTGGCTCTGATCTGCATGGGAACATCCCAAGACAGCTGAGGTAAGTTACTTTTGAGGGAGTATTTTTCAGCCCCTTCAACCCCATCAGGAGGTGAAAGAGTGAGATCCCCTTACAAGAGCTCCTAGACATGAGGGGCTTGGCAGGGCTGCCAGTCGCAGTTGCCTAGTGCCACATGGGCATAAGACACATCCACACAGGATCAGCAGATCTGATACATTATTTAGGGAAATACATGGCACTAGAGTAGGCCTTCAGTGATGTCTGTAAACACTCAGGTCCCTGGAAAAACTTGAAGTGACTGTGTCCACATGGCTGTGTAATATAATCTTTATGTTGGAATTTCATTTCTTTGTCTTTGATTTAATTGGAATTATTCTCCTGATTGGATGCTAGATGTTGGCATATTGGTGGAAGGGGGCACACATGGCCATGGGGAAAAAAAGTTGAAGGTAGGATTTCTCCTTGGCATCAGCATGGATCCATCTTGATTGATACTGCTGGAGGAGCTGCATCTCTGAAACCAGCAACACACAAGCCGTGTTCCCACAGCCCTCCCTGTATAGGCATGGTGTGTTATGGGACATGAATGTGTTTAATGGTGCAGTAAAATCTGATGAAATATGTACTTAGGTACCTGAAGTATTTCCTGCAAACTAATGTTGTAATATTTTTGTGTCTGCTGGAGTCATGAGTGTAGGAAGCCACAACATGTGGGCCTTGTCTGCTTAATAGAAAGTGTATGTAATTGCCTCAGTGTAATACATTTTTATTTCCCTCAGGACTTCTCATAGGTTTTTACTTACTTATGGTATTGTTGTTTATGGACAAAACCAATTTGCGGGATTAGTTGAGATTATTATCTACAGTATTGATCTTGGTTTGACTTTGTATCAGAGTAGGAGAAAACAACTGGGTGAAAACAGTCACTGAGAGTTCAGATGTAATAGAATCATAGAATTGCTTGGTTGGAAGGGACCTTACAGGCCAGCTAGTTCCAAATCCCGTGCCATGGACAGGAACAACTTCCAGTAGACCATGTTACTCAGAGCCTCATAACAACTCTTCTGTAACTCAAACAACTCTTCTGTAACTCAGCATTTCACATTTCTGTTGTGTGTAGACTGTGTGTAGTTGTTCAAGTGTAAGAAGCTGAGCCAGAGATAGGAATTTTTTTCACTTCTGCTTCTTTTTTCCTCTTTACCTGTCACGTCATAGACTCTGACTTATTACTGGCTGCCACCTCGAAAGATTGTCTTATTTTGTGGGTTGTAGGAATAAATAATTTCTGCTCTGTATTTAGGGGTTGACAGTGCTGACAGTTTCTTCAGATGGATCTGTGGCCTCTTGTCCCCTCACAGTCCATCACAGCCTGTCAGGTGGTATGTGCCTAATGCCTTGTGTGGTCTCATCAGCAGTGGTGGCTGCTATCAGGTGTGATCAGAAATCCCACAGATTAAGCAGATTCTTGCAGAGATTTTTCTGCTCTGCCTTCTATTATGTAGATGAAATCTAGATTTTGTGTGGAATGTCACAATCAAGGTTTTTAACTCATTCTGTTCAAGAACATCTTCAGTGCTCCAACTTTCCCCTCTTTACTTGGGGCTCGATGTCTACTGTCACTGAGCCTCAGCAAGGTGGGAACATTGACTTTAAATTAGGAAAAGCTCCACAGCAAGTCAAGGTGTCCATAGGAAGTGTGGCTGGGAGTCAGAGTGCAGCATGGCCACATCACAGGTGGATTTCAATCAGGACATCTTTCCTCCGCAAGAAGGAAGAGAAAGGCTGTTAAAGGTGAAGGCAAACCCTCCTTGGGCTTTTAATGCTATTTTCTCAGTCTCTGTAGGATGCCTCAGTCTCCAGTCTGCTCCCTGATGCACTGCAGACTTTAGCTTTTTCAGGTTAATCAGTAAACCAGTCCATGGGGAAAGTAGAGACAAATGTCCTCACCCAGCTTGCGCTGGTGTACTCATCTGTGAAGACTGTAGTGAAGTTTTTCCTGTTCAACGCCATCCTTCCAGCTCTTTGTGCTAAAACTGTTCACTGAAAGCAGACAAGGGTATCAAAACCCTGACTCTATTTCATCCTGTTGTCCTTTACCTGTCCGATTTCAGAGTTCATGCAGTTTCAGTTTCCTTTATCTTATTGGAAAATGTGTTTGGGAGAAAATGCATGCCATTACACAGGTATTAGGGAAACATACATGTTGGAGTCTGAGATACAGAGTGTGCACCCTTGTTTCTAATACTTAGTTCTAGGATTCAAAGAAACACTGAATTTCATATAATATGAAATTCATGTGCATGTTTTCATGGTGATATATGAAAACAAATGTTAAAGTTAGATAGGAAAAGTGTAAGTGTGTAGATTAGAAAGTTTCTTAAATCACTGAGCGAAAAAGTAGTTTAGAGAACAAGAGACAAGATGGAGGATTTAGGGTGTTGTCTCTTGTCCTTCTTCTTTCTTCTTCATGTTCCTCTCCTAGAGGTGTTTGGGTAGTAGTAAGTGATTGGATAGAAAATACCGCAGTGCAGCACACAGGTGTTGGGTCATTGGGTCACTAAGAAAAATAATTTAGTTGGCATCTGTTAATTGGGTAAATGGACATATAAAAAACCTTGAAGAGGATCTTTGTTAGCCATTTTACCCCTTTTCTATCATAGTGCACATAGCTCCTTGTACCTTGTAATACTGATAAGAAAAAATAAACAACTGAGACTGAACAAGAGAAAATAACCTCCCTCTCGTCAATCTTCAGTTCAAGGGAAAAAGAACCCAAATCCAAAAGTCCTTAACGAGACACATACATTCTTTTCAGCCCTAATAAATCAAAACTTAGGAAGAAGACTTTGTTCAGCCTTTCAAATACAACCTTTTTGAATCTCTCATAGGGGAATTCAAAACTTAAATGTTATAATGAAGCACACGATCACAGAATGGGTAAGGTTGGAAGGAATCAGTGGAGATCATCTAGTTCAACCTCCCTGCTCAAGCAGGGACCCCTAGAGCACGTTGCTCAGAATTTGTCCAAAAAGCTTTTGAATCATTCCAGAGAAGGAGACCTACAACCTCTCTGGGCAGCCTGTTTCAGTGCTCTGTCAGCCTCACAGTAAAAAATTCTTCCTCATGTTCAGATGGAACCTCCTATATTTAATTTTCTGTCCATTGTAGCTAGAAGAAAGAAGCATTGAATGATTTTCTGGTGTTGTTCTGCTGTCAAGAATCCAGCAACTTTCCATGGTTTAGTGCCCATTTAACTAGTTTCTGCTAGAAAACGATTTGTGGCTTTGGCTCATAAATGCAGGACTGTCAACTGGGCCAGTTTGCACACAAGCTCTCAGGCTCTGCCAGAGCTGTATGTCTGATCTGAGACATACAGAGAGCTGATCTGATGTGATCTGCTGAGGGTTGTGTTCTGATTAGCTTTAGTGTGACCAAAAAGCCGACATGAGAAGGCAAAATTGAACACTGGTTAGAAAATAGTGCCCATATATTTTTTTCAACCTCATACATCCATTCTGCTGTGCTGAACATCAACTGTCCCTGCAGATGTAAAGATCACATCTCTGATGTGAAATGAGCACACAGCTTATAGACTGCAGCCTCCAGCTTAAAGAGAGATCAGCTGCTGCTTGGGAACTTACTCATTACTCAAACGTAAGGGAAATAAGTACAGGAAAGCATTATCCCTTGCCTGTTCCTTTGCACAATAAGCATGTCTGTATCATTCCAGCTCTCAAATGCCATAGGGAAATACAGGGTTTTTCCATCAACCACTGCAAGCAGAGTAGGAGTAAACCATGGAGCTGTTTATATCTCTGAATATGGAGGAGGCTGGACATGGGGCAGCAGGTCTGGAACAGTGGGGAAGTAGCTCAAAGACTGGAGGCAGTATGCAGTTTTATAAGTCTGCTTGAGGAGTGATCAGCTTATCTGGTTTCCACCAGGCACTTCTCGGTGAAAATTCAGAACAGAATTTGTTATTGGTAGGCCAATAATAGTGCTTGGGTTTTCCCTATAAAGCCTGGAAGGAGTCATGTGCCCATGGCAGTTGCCCTGCCAAGCCCAGCGTGGTGCTGGGCAGCAGAGAACAGCAAACCAACCCAGCTCCACATTCTGAGCTTGGCTCACACAGACTCAAAGCAAATGCTGATGATGAGAGGGCTCACAGTCCATCTATTCTGGACATTTTCTTCTCTTCAGCATTGCTGGCAGAGCTGCTTGCAGGACTGTTTCCTTGCTTGATGGGCAACAGAAGCTGGTGAGCAAAACCCTTTTATTTAGGCTGATACCTCACAATTAATTTTGAAGAAGTCTTGGTAGCTCTTCCTGGACTCCTCATCCAGGGCACTGGAAATGAATGCTCTTGCAGAGCTGGGGCAATGCTAAGCACCAGCTATAGCTTGTCTGAGTCTTTGTTGTCTCATTCTCATTGGGCTATTTTTCACAAATCTCAGACTGTTTTCAATGCTTCCCTTCCCAGCAGATGCTATGGTAAAATAAGTTTTAATTTTTTTCTGAGGACATTAAAGAACATTTGCATTTGTTTTTCTTTTTTTTTTTTACTGATGATTGAGGTGATTGCAAGTTAAACAGGAGCTTTGTAATTACACTAATCTGTTTTAAGAGGTGTGAGAATGCTAATTAAGAAATTTCTAGGCAGTAAGTAACATTACAATACTTGTCATTTGTCAGAAAGTGGGGTGCAGAAGACAGATGCAAAGAAACTTGAGTCACTAATTACACATATCCTACTTAGTGCAGAATTTAGTTTTATTTCAGACTGCTTCAAAATAGTATGTTACAGAAAAATGGGGTGCATAGTGCAGGCTGTATCTAATATCCAGCCTAGCCACTGACTAGAGGGCTTAAACTATGGAGCCAGCAGAGCAGGATGAGTCCTCCTCTTCCTTTAGTCAGTATTGAGCAGGAAAGACCAGGCATGGGATGAATCTGAATCCTTACGCTGCTCTGGAGGTGCCTGGCTCAGTGTAGTGCTTTCCCTTCCTGTTCCCATCTTCTAGACTAGTCTACAAGTAATGACTTTAAATTAAATTGGCTGTGGCCGCTGTGTAGATTATCGAGTCTCACAGCAGGTCTGTGAGTTGCAAAGTGATGTAGGGTGAAAGTCTTGCTGCTCATACCAACACCTGTCTGTTCCTGAGATTTCCTGAGGTTGCTGTATGGATCTGGGACACTGCTGTCACACAAAGGAGTTGTGTTGCTCCCACCTTGAATCTGTGCTTCTGCTGCTTCATTTGCCCTAGCATTCGACTCCTTGATGAGACAGTTTGTCTGGGTAAATTGATAGGAAAACACTTATTGATTTAATTTTTAAAATAAAAGTTGTCTTTCATGTAAAATCTCACCTGTAATACCTGCCCCTTATGATTTTGTGATCCAAGACATCATTGGTCTTTGGAGTTTAAGTATGAACCTTCTTTTACTATGGTCTTGAACTCTGCTTTGGACACTGATAAAAAAGATGTCTGAATCTTATCCTTGCTTGTCTCCAAGCCATCTCTGCTTAAGTCCTCTTTGAAGGGATCAAAAGAAAACAAATTACTCAAGCAGAAATCTGACCAAACTCAAAAAACAAGGCTTTAGGAAGATGAACAAACAGCAGACTGTGCACTTCAGTCATAAGGGAGGTGAGGAGCTTTGACTAACTTGGTAACTGAAGACTCTGATTATTTCATTTGCAGTTTTGGTGACATGTATAAACTGTTATGCTTATGTTTATAGTGTCACCACAGACTGTCCCAGAAGAATGACATTCACTAATGTGAGCAGCTTTCCCTGCTTTGACTAATATGGACTTTGAAGCATGTGGCCATCAGCTTCAAAGAGCAGCCATTTGGTGTGTGAATCAACACCAGGCCTGGAGCAGAGCTCTTAAGAAATGGATATTTGCAGTGTGCTCAAAAGTAAATAGTCGATATCAAACTAAACACATGTGTGCTGCTTAAACAGAGGTTATACTGGTATGACTCCACTCTCCTCAATGACGTTCATGGTTGATTTACATCACCTTTGCCGGAAGCTTCAGCTTTGTTTGGTGATATGAACTGTTTTGCCCATAAAGGGGAAATGAAGAGAGGTTATGGAGCTATGATAGCGAGAAATCACAGAATTGTTAGAGTTTGTGTCTTGGACGAGGCACAAAGCCACTCTCTGGCTATATTTCCCTTTGTATCCTGCTGTATTTTGCAGAAACAGCCCTGTAGTGTAGAGATCTATGGTGAAGTACAAAGTTTGTAGGAAATTGCTCCACATATGAAAACAATGACTCAGAACAAAGCAAATACTGGCTCCTTGGACAGGACTTCTTCATGGTGGCTGAGGTAGAAACACAGCATATCCCTTTGTGGACAAGTCTCCCTCTTGCTGACATTTAATTCCCTAGAACCAAATCAACCTCCTGGGAGCTGAAATCTACACTAGAAACAAAGTGATTTTGCCAGCTGATACATATTGTAGTTGAAACCCTTTTCTTCTACAATCAAGGATATCTCCACTGTAAAGACGTACCTGTGAAAAACAACCAAAATATGGGGTTTGTGTGCATAACAGACTTGTACCCACACAGTTAAATCCCAGTTAAAAAATTTAACTCCTAGTTTAATTTGCTGGGCTCCAGTTTTGGAATAAATAGACCATGGCTACATTTACTTTGCTTTATGACTCTAACCTACTATTTCTTAATGTTTCTTTTCCATTTTTATTTGGGGTATTGTTGTGAGTTTGGGGATATTTTTTCTGTTTTGTAATTGTCACAAGGTTCTTGTATTTTTTGACTTATCATATAATTTTCTTTCCTCTGTTTCTCTCTCTTTCACTGAGTCTTTCTCCCAGCTGTGACTAAAGCACCATGAACATTTTCGTTCAGTGTCTCTATTTTCACGTAGCAGTGACTCAGTCGTCATGTCAAGATGACCAAGAGCAAAGCTTGTAGTGTCTGGAGAAGCTTCAGTCAAACAAATAATAGCAGCTTTCACCTCATCAAGACTTGCTCCATCTCTTGACTATTGTACTGGTTCTCGCCAGAGTTAATGTTCTTCATAGTAATTTGTGTGATCTATCTTTTGGATTTGTGATGAAAAAAGTATTGCTAGCAATCAGAATGTTTAGTTACTGCTGAACAGTGCTTGCACAGCACTGAGGTGTGTTTTGTTTCTCATACTGCCCCATCAATGTGTAGGCTGGGGATGCACAAGAAGCCGCGTGGGGACACAGCTGGGACAATTGACCCCAAGTGACCAAAGGAATATTCCGTATCACATGGTGTCATGCTCAGCATATATAGCAGGGGGAAGAAGGAAAAAAGGGGACATTTGGCATTGGTGCTCCTAAGTAACCATTACCCATGATGAAGCCATGCTTTTGTAGAGATGAAAACTGAACACTTACCAATGGGAAGCAGTGAATGAATTCCTGGTATTGCTTTGCTTCTCATGCAGTGTTTGCTTTATCTATTAAACTGTTTCTATCTCAAGCCACACGTTTTTGTGCTTTTACCCTTCCAATTTTCTCCCCCATCTTGCTGGAAGAGTGGCTCCAGCTGTGTGAGGCTGAGCTGCTGGCTGCTGTGATAACCACACATCAGAGACTGCCAGGACAAACTGAAGAGCAATGCATGGTTTAACAAGCATGCATGTGAGAGATAATAGCATCTGGCTCATTAAAAGGATACTCAGTTCTCCTTCATTTCTTTAATTCCTGAAAAGGAATTTATCTTCCTGACCCCATTGCCACAGTCATGTCATCCCTGTCAAGAAGAAACTCTATAAGCATTATATTCTATACTAATGCTAAAATAGCAGAAAAAAAAGACAGCAAGTTCTATATTGGAGAATCCACATTAGATACAGTTGCTGAAAGATCAACAAGACTCAAAACTAGGGGGAGAAATATCACCACCTTGCTATCTCTGTAAATACAAAAGAGCATATAAAAAAGTCTTAAAGGTACATACAAGGGATCATTCAGCTACACTGATCTTAGTTTTCTCTTGCAGAAGGCAACTGTGAAATAGTTTCTTTGGATTTTTGTGAACTAAACACCTCCTCTTTATATCAGCATTCACTGTGAATTACAAAATGCTAATAATACTTTTATGCTTTAAACCAGTTAACTACAGTTTGTAGGAAAATGTCGAAGTGTACAACTGCAATATGTCACAGGGAGACAGCTGAACAAACACGAGCCCGCTACCTATATCTCAGGCCCTTGCAAGAAACTTGAATGTGAGGCCATTTCTTTAGACTTTATTTTTTTTATTCCGAGATTTGCATCTTATAGTTTTGAACATAAGTATCTGCAAATTAAAAGCATCCAGATATGTGTTTGTGTGTATGCACCCATCTACATACATGTGAATATTTCAGAGAGTGCAGGACCTCTTGTTTTTAATCACCACTGGCAATCTAGCACTTGTTTATATTTAGATTAATAATGCTGTTAAGCAGAAGGATTTGACTTATGGAGTCCACTATTTTTTTTTGTTTTGTTTTGTTAGGAGCTATCTGTAAATGATTAACACTCTCTCTGGAAATGAAACTAGGAGAGCCAAGTGTGAGAAACGCAGGAAGGAAAGCAAGGAACTACTGCAGGGGACCCCTCCTCTGCAGGAACAGCAGACTGGAAGGGCCTTTGGGCTGCTCCTTCCCCTGCCATCAAATCAAATAATTATTTTAAAAACAGATGGGCCTAACTTAATTCTTAATGCAGACAAGTATTTTCTTTTTTCCCCGCCCTGTTGTTACTCCTGTTAGAATATTTCTGGCATGCCACTGGCTTGGAAGCATAGTGATTTCCTGCCTGTGTTTACCCCTGTCTGACATGGGTGACTCCGTGTTTCAACAACTGAGCACGTTCACTCAGGTTGTGACACGGAGAAGCATTTTCAGTGAAGATCAAAGGAAGGGTTAGTTACAGCTAACAGAAGATTATTTGAGTTAGAATGGGAGACAAGCCTGCCTTTGTTTGAAAGTGATGCTGGAGAGGTGCATGCTGGAAGAGGCATGCCATTCCTCTCAGCTGGTAAAGGGAGATTTTTATGTAAAAATTCTTTTGAGGATTTGCTAAATAATGTATGAAGCTGGTTACATTTCTGTCATTGAGGTGGAGTCAGAAATAGCTCATTTATACTTCAGCAGGACTTGTACTATGATAACAAGAGGGAACGAGCTCTCTGTGCTTGGCTTGGAGGCACATTTGTGTGTACATGCAGAGGATGTGTGTATATGTGTAGTGAGACATCTCTCCAAGAGTACTCCTTGTGCCTTGCCCTGCCTGATGTAATACTGCACTATTTACTCAGTTCAGATAACTCCCTTTTGAGCTCACCTCCAGCTTCCCATAAGCCTTGTGTCACCTCCTTGGCCTTCAGTTTAGGGATCCAGGGAGCCACATTAAGCAGAGATAGGAACAGCAAAGCCTCTCAGTGTGAGCCAGACTGTAGCTTCTGGGGATTAATATTCCTGGGCTTGGAGTGATCTGGCTTGGACCTAACCCTGTATACCAGGAATTAACCTAGGTCACACAGGAATATTCAGAAAGCCTGCTCCTGGGCAGCAATAGAAATATATCCCCAAGCCAGCTGGTCATTTTGTGGGACAAGCTGGTCCGACAGTGCTAGCTTGTCTCCCTGTTTCTCCTGTGGAACCTGGAAACTGGCAAAAGTTTATAATCATATTCTTGCTTTTCCTGGTATGTAATTTCTGTAGTTGCCATGGAGATGATATGTGATAGTACTTGAGAAAATCTTTTATTAAGATGTTTTCATCTATGATTGAGGTTTTTATACAGTCATGGGAGAGGTTTTTATTTGCAATCTAGCAGGCATTATTAAAAACATGAAATTGTCTTTGATTATGCAGCAAAATATCCCAGGAACTAGTGTCCCAAAGTATCACAGGCTGTTCATGGAAACAATGTAAAAATCCATTCTGCCCCTTCTCTATTCTCCCATTTATTTCTAATTTTAAGATTTCATTCCTGAGAATAAGAAATTGAAATGTAGAAATTGAGAGGTTTGGTTTTAACTTCTCAAAAAGGAAAAAAAATTGCTACTCATAATGGTCTCTTAAAACTGCCTGAAGGTCAGTTGTAGTGAGGTGGGTAGTTCTTGTCTCCAGAGTAACAAGTGATAGAACAAGAAGAAATAGCCTCAGGTTGGGAAGGTTTAAATAGTACAGTAGGAAAAGTTTCTTCCCAGACAAAGTTCTCAAACACTGGAACAGTGTGCCCAGGAAGGAGGTTGAATCATCATCCCTGAAGGTGTTTAAAAGATGTGTAGGTGTGGTGCTCAGGGTTGAAGTGGTGGACTTGGCAGTACTGGATTACTGGATTAATTGGACTGAATTATCCTAGAGGTCTTTTTCAACTTAAATAACTATGATTCTAGGCTTGCTAACAATACAGTGGGTGGATATGTTTGTATATAACCTTAGTAAGCACATAAAAAATTACTTCAGTTACTCTGTTTCACAGTTCATATTCTCTAGCTTGGTTTGTTACCTGCTATTTATATTAACTAAAATAATTGGAGTGATGAATATAAACAGGATCTCATGAAAGTGATTAAAACACAGAGGTAAATAAGAGTCCCACTTCTGTAATTGCTGTATCCTCTCAAGTTCCCCCACCTTTTTCATAACTTACCAGGCTCTCATTCCAGCCTTTAAAATTTGTCACTTTTCTGGAAAAAGATATATTTTAAATTTGTGAGATAATGTAGTTACCAAGCCTACTCTCTCTAAACCTAACAACGATGATGCCAAATGTTTTAATTCTCTCCTTCTCATATATTGAACAATGTCCTTTTTCTTTTATGTCACAATGAACAAATCAAATGTATTTTCATTCCATGTTCCCACAATGGTAATTGCCCTCTTACTCTTATTTCAGCTGTCCTTCAGTTCTTCATATGGACCTTAACTCATATCTGAGTATATGAATTGCACTATGAAAACCACTGGAACAAGGACCTTGTTTTATTTATACATCTGTAAAGTACTGAGTACAGCCAGAGCTCTGTGAATAATAATAGCTAAATGATAAGCCTCTCCCAATTCCACATGGTAGCTCTTTGAAAAATATGGTTTTTGTTAAGGACTCTGAATTCCTCTTGCTTCAGAGTTAACTCATAATTGGAAGTTTAGAACATGTTCCATCCCTTTCTCTTTTTTTAAATAAGATCCATTGAGGTCTGACAAAATCCCAATTATCGGAAATGGTGCATAGCTTTTGAAACAGTACAAGCCATTAAATTTGTTGGGAACACCTTTAGATCACAAATACATATAGCAATCAAGAAAAAAATAGAGCAACAGTTTAACTAGCCTTGATGAGTGAACCAACAAGAGACATTTAAAGTGTTTGGGGTTTTTTCTGCTCATCAGTTCAATTTATAGGCATAGCAAGTTTCCATAAATAATAGTGCATACCTTTTAGTCAATGCAAATTAAGTTCCTTTTTTCTAAGTTTTTATTTCACAGATCTGGCAACTGCAGTTTAATGTGCTTTAGGAAAACACACATGTAATATGGATAGTTGCATTTCACCATATAACTGAGTCTCCAATGCAGATTTTAGTCTGCAAGTGATAAACTTACTAGAATTATTGCCAAAGATACAGATTTCAGCCTGGCTTTCATTTGCCATAAACCCCTTATTTTACTTTGACAATAAATAGAGAGTTTGCATGTAAAATATCATTTCAAAATACTGTCAGAATGATGTGAAAAGGTGCCCTAGTAATTGAGCATCAGGTCCTGCCTGAGTGCTGGGAGCAGGACCATACCCGGCCACGTGCCACACTGCCACTCACTTATTTTGAATAGCAGTGTGCTGCTACTCCATGTGACAAATGGATTTCTCCTGACTCATGGTTCAAACTTCCCTCCCTCATGCCTCAGCTTGCGCAGGACCCTCATGTGGCTGGGATGGGGATGCCAGGCAAGTGTTGAGGGTGCCTTGCTTGAGGCCAGTTTGCCATTTCTTGAGCTCATTTACCCTGGCGCCACCTGTACAGGTCAGTGTCATTCCTGACAAACTGCACAGGGTCACCAGTTTAAAACCCTTGCTGTGGACTGCGAATTTTGACCAGCCTTCAGTGTTAAACATTGGCAGGTGGCTGATAAAGAACATAATGGTAATGGGGTATGTTTTGGATAGATTATTTCAGGCACTTAAGCAAGGCAGTGAGGGAGCAGCAGGCCAGAGGAAAGCTTTCCTCAGCCCTGTTTTGCCACCAAGTAAAATGTTGGCAGATCCACAATCTCAGTCTATGGTGTGTGTGCTCAGGAGTTATCTAGGAAGGACTTCAAAGTGGGTACGTGACTTTAATGGCTTGCTCCAAAACACATTAAAATGAAGTAAATTAAATGTCTGTATTTTTTATTTTCTGGAAAACTTAAGGGCAAGATGTTTCTGTGACAAGCCTCATACATTTGGAAGCACTAGAAGAATGTGTCAACAGTTTGAAATCTGGGGTCTGACAAAGTGGCCTGTATGCTCAGACAGATGTTTCGGTGATGAAGACACTTGCATTTTATGCCAACAGTTTTGAATATTTAAAGCTCTTTCCTGTATAAGTCCTTCTTTGACTGAAGTAGTACCATGGCTCTGAAGTTGTGTCTGCAACTGAATTCCCCAACTGAGGTTTGTCTTGACACTTATGTGTGGGAAGCTCTGCAGTGCTGTGGATGATATCACAACTGGATATCACAACTGGAAACTCAGAGAATATCATGTTTTTTACTTATTAAACTGGCTGTTTCACCAGTCCTTTAGCCTCTGAAGGATATTCAATGGCAGACACTGCACAAATAATGAAGCCTTTCAGATGATAAGGTGGGAATAGAAGGGCTCTGTTGGCCTTCAGGGCAGTGCAGCAAACATTTTGTGATCTGTCTTCAGTTGCAGGTCATCTTTCATTCATGTATGGTGTTCCTAGCCTGAGATATGCCATGCTGTTTTTTCTCCTCTGAGTGCTGCTGTGTGTGATAACCCTGTTTCATTAGAAATTGCTGATTTAAGAGTCACTCTGATTTAAGATGTTTGCAATGTAATTTTCCTCTTTACTGCATTTTTCCCCCTTTTTTTGTCTAATATAAGCACGTGTGAGTATGAACCCTCATGAGACAGTTTTGCCATGCTGTAGCTGCATGGTGTTACTGTACTTTCATCTCATCTCCCTGAATGGATCCATGTGATATTTTATCTCCTTAGGGCATTGTACTCTGCTCTTAATCTTTAGGGGGTCTGTCCAGCGCTGGGTTTGGAAGCATGGTGCTATCACCATGCTAAGCAGAGCTCATTAACACCTGTCAGCCTGGAGCAGGCAGTGCAGTATATATGCCAACAGCAACACTCAGGTGAAACATGTGGTCATTGCAATAAAATTACCTGAGCCATGAGGGTGAGGTTTGAGCCCAGCCTGCTGCTGCACATCTGACTTGATTGTACACATGCACTGCTTTTACTTGGGTGCAGACCAGTGCTTAAGTTAGGCACAGAGGAGTGTCACAGCATAATAATTTTAAGCTAAAAGATGGTAGATTTAGACTAGATACAAGGAAGAAGCTTTTCACAGTGAGGGTGGTGAGGCACTGGAAGAGTTTGCACAGAGAAATTGTGGATGCCCCATTCCTGAAAATGTTCAAGGTTGGATGGGGCTTTGTCCAACATGATGTAGTAGTAGGTGTCCTTGCCCATGGCAGAGAAGTTGGTACTGATATTTAAGGTCCCTTCCAACCCAAACTATTCTGTGATTCTCCAAGAAGAGAACTGACCTTTGTAAGATTGTTTCTGTTCAGACACAGGCTGGTTGTCATGATAGAAATCTTATATGTCCCACAGTGATATCTGAGCCAAGCTCACTGGTGAAGTAACACGTACCACCACTTTGTAGTGGTTGCTCTTCTGGGGAGGACACCCATGATGGAGGACACTGGAAACCCCACTACTGGAGATTTGATTCACAGCCTCTAGGGGCATGTACTCAGGTTATCACCAGTACCCATACATGGATCTGATTTAGCACATTATTTTAGATGACCAGTGGAACACATGACCTCATCCTCTGCTCACCATCTGCATTCAAGAGCTGGATGGAGACCCTCTTGTGGTCTGGCTTAAGACCAGTGGTGTTTCCTCCCTGGTGTGCTGGTTGCCTACTGAGTCCAGTGCAAGGTTTGTGACCCCCAAATGAGAACTGGGAGGAAGGAGCTGCAAGGGGTTGCATCCAGAAATGCAGCCATTATGGTGGGATCAGCCTCTGGAACAAAAAAGCCACGGTGCAACTGAGTTCTCTGCTGGGAGTAGTGGGGATTTGTTACAATTACTAATGTAAGTGCCTTAAAATGATGGGGTAAATGAGGGGGCAATTTCTGTTTTCTATTCTGTCTCCTTTTTCTTAAACACTTCGTGACAAGGCTGACAAGGCCACTTCTCCACCTCCTCACAAGGGAACATGTTGTCACTTAAAAAGTACAAGTGTTTGGGAGCAAGAAAACAGTTTTGATTTAGTTGCTGCCTTTTGAAGCTGTTGTGTGTGCAGGATGAAGTGGTCAAACTTTGGGCAAGATCATTGCTCAGGATTTGATGCTACAGCATTACAGTGTAAGGAAGGAAACCCCATCCCCTCTGCTTCTGCAAGGCCTGGGTGGTGTCCATGTGGCAGCATTTCCCCAGAGCGTGAGGAGGCTGCTGTGTCGCTGTACCAGAGAGTGCTGATCTCAGCAGGGACCTCTGTGCTGCGCTGTGCTGCGATGTCGCATCACACACTTCCCACTGGCTCCAGCGAGGTGAGCTCCCAGAACATGAAAAACACAGTGTGTATGTGAGAGCCCAGGACATGCTGCTGGAACACCCACTGGGATGCTGGGGAGAGGATGCAAGAGGGGAATGGCCTCCAGTGGCCATGCACCAGAGTATGGGCTAAAATCTTGTGTAATGTTTCTCACTGAATGCTTCTTGTACACAGGCTGTAGCACTGATGCTATAATAGTTAGCAGAGGGAGCCCTCTCACTTCCTGCATTCTTGTCTCTGAATCCCCTTGGACCCATCAGTCATGTCTTGGTGACACCTGGCAGGCAGCCAAGCACTTCTCTCAGAGCAGTTCTGTTGTCTGCTTCTCCTGCTGACTCCAAGCCACTACAGAAACACAGGCACTGGAAACAGTTGGAGCCTGCTGTTTGGCTCAAATATTATACTGGATTTGTAATAAGGCTGTTGTTTCTTCACACTTTTGGGGATTCCTTTTCTTAGTCTGGGAACTATCTAGCCACAACAACAACCCCCCCTCCAAGTGCTTTTGGGACAACATGTTGCTCTTCATAAATGTTTTGGGATAGCACTCTCTGTGGCTGGTAGGCACTGCAGTTCAGAGTTGTGCAGGACCTCCTTGGATAAGTATCATGAAACCTGAGGCACAGGCAACTCTGTAAGCACAGACTAGGATGCTACTTTACAGCCTGGAAACAGTTGTTATGCTGGGTTGTATTACCATGACCTGGTTTATAAAAACTGTTGGTATGTTTGTCTTCTCTACAAGCTAATGAGGTTCCTCACAGCATGATAGAAGTGACCTTGAATGGGTTTTTAATACCCTTAGGATGGCTTGCAATATGTTAGAACATTTTGGAAGTGGACAGGGAGCTCTATCAAGTTCCTGTTGTTTGACCTTGCTAAAATGGCATCTTTAAATGACTTATTTCCGAAATAATGAATCCTGCTTGAATGTTTTTAATTTCTTGGCTTTGTAGAAAGCTTGCAAATCTTACTGAAAATTAGACAGTCAGATTAGGAAATTATTTAATGAAATAACACAATACATTAAACTGTCAGGAGACCTATGTTCCTAGCTGCCCTGTCAAATAGTGGACATGTTAACACGTAAGATAATTGTATTCCAATAGGAACAGTTTGATTGCTGATTATTTTCCTTCTGGATAATGTAAAAATCAGGTCCTTGTTGGGGGGAAAAAACCCTGTCTGTGGTTTTCAACTGAAACCTGCCTAGTTTTCTCTTTCATGAGATTCAAGAAGGTGTTCTACTGAAGGAAGCAAAACCACTCTCACACCCTTTCCATTCCCACTTGTTTACTACTTAAGCCCTACTCAACTATGCAGAGGTATTTCTTATCACTTTACTCACTGCAGCATGAGCTCAGTGACTGAAAAGTACAATAATTTGGTTTTGATTGGGTTATATGTGCTATCAGAAAACCACCATCATATTGTTCTTCTTAAACTAATAAATATTTTTATATTTCCTTGTTTTGTGATTTGCAGACTCAGCTCTTGGGAGTTTTACTTGCTGCTGCTTCAAATTTTCTCATCAGTGTCTCTTTGAATATACAGGTATGATATGGTTTCTCTTTATTCAGCGTTGTTTATATTTAGCAAGTACACTGCAGTTTGGTTTTGAGGAAGTTCAAAATGCTAATTTTGTTGCATTTAATAAACCTTCTCTTTCATTACTTGTAATCTAGCAGTGCCCTGCTATAGTTGCTAGGAGTTGTGAGTTGTTGGGAGCTCTCAACCCGTTCCGTCCTGTGATTGTCATACAGGAATAGAAGAAATGTTCATAACTCCTCCTCCTTTTAATGTGCCAGAGAGAAATACCAGCTGTGAGTTACTTGTGGTCCCACTGAACCTGGGAGTAAGGAAGGATGCTATAAGAAACAGTATCAAAAGCTTTGCTGAAGTCAAAAAAGATGACATTTCCTGGCTTTCCTAAGGGTGGGTTTTTCAGCTTGGTGGGTTACCCTGTTACAGAAGGAAATCAGTTTTGACAAGAAGAACTTTCTCCTCATGAAGCTGTGCTGGCTGAAACTGAAGACTGTGTTGTCCTCCAGGTGTTTTTCAATACCTCCCAGAATAATCTTTTCCATGATTTTACCAGAACTAAAGTGAGACTGATAGGTCTGTATTTTTCAGGGTTCTCCTTCTTGCCCTTCTTGAAAATCAGGACAGTGTTCACCAGCTTCCAGTCAGCTGGGACCTCTCCAGATTCCCAAGCTCAAAAGCTTTGAGCTTTTGCAATTACATCAGCTAGTACTTTGAGGATTCTTGGATGAATCCCACCAGGCCCTATAGATTTGTAGGGATCCATCTGGAGCAGCACAAGTTCAGAGTCATCTGGGATTTGATCATTCTCACAGCCATGGTCCTGCAGCTCAGGGCACTGAGACCCCCTTGGTCCATCATCTGTGCTGAAGACAGAGGCAAAGAATGCATTAAACACCTCTGCCTTGTCCATGTCCCTGTTTGTGAGGTGCCCATCCTCATTCTGTAACAGGCTGACATTACTTCTATGCTGCCTTTTGCTATCATATATCTGAAAAAAATATTTTTATTGTTCTCCACATTTCTGGCCAGCTTCAACTCCAACTGATCATTCTTGCATGAATGTTTTCCCTAGAGTGGCAAGCTGCATCTGTATTTTCATAGGTCACTTGACCTTGCCTCCACTGGTCACACACCTTCCTTTTCTTGCCTTAGACCCAAGAGAAGACCCCTGTTCAGCCAAGCCGGCCTTCTGCCTCATCTGCTCGGCTTCTGACACTGGGGAATTGCTGCTCCTGTGCCCTTAGGAGGTGATGTTTAAAAAGTGACCAGCACTACTGAAACACTTCCCAGAGGACTTTTCTGACTAGTTCCTTGAGCAGCCTGAAGTCTGCTCTCCTCATGTCCAGAGCTGAGGTTTTCCTGCACTTTTCCTCCTGTCAACAAAGATTTTAAACTCAAACATTTTGTGGTCTCTGTGGCCAAGACGGCGCCAGTCGCCACGTCACTCACAAGAGTTGACAAGCAGCAGATCAAGAAGGGCATCTTTCTGAATCAGCTTCCTGAGGACCTGTTCTATAAATGCATAAAGACATAAGGGTTTTTACAATATTGGACTCCAAACTTCAGCCAGTTTAGTTTTCCTTTTGCAATTAAGATGAAATAATCTGAGTAAACACTGTTTAAATCACAAAAGTAATGGGAGGTGTTGCCCTTACAACTGTGGTAAAGCATTGCAGGATGTCAATTATAAAATCCTTTCTGTTTTAATAATTAGGATACATATTTGGTAGAAGGTTAAATTTTTCATTATAATCTGTATCTTGTATACTTCATTGTATTTTTAGGTCTTCTAATTAAAGTTTTTAAAGCACAGGAGACATTGTTGTGTAAATTGTCCAGAAGAAGTATTTTTGCTAGTTAGTATTTTAGAAGTTGTACAGGTCTCATATAAAGCTACTTCTTTGCTTTTTCTGTAAAGGATTAAATAGGAAGTGGAATATGAAAGCTTCTGTTCAGTTTACTAAAGCTAAAAGGTTCTTCAGTGATTCCCTTCTATTTAAACATCATCAGCTGGAGAATCCTATAGAAAGAAACCAGTTTGGCCAGAGGTGGTAGGCAAGTTGAGATGACTGCTGCCTCTCCAACCTGAGTTCCAACCTGTGGATGGTGACAGTGCTAGGACAGGCTCCAGGAAAACCTCTGAAGTTGTACTGGAAAGGTAAAGGTGAAGTAAAGAAAAGTGAAGGTGAAGTGGAAATTCAGTTTAGCCATAATAATGAGGTTGTTCAGATTTCATATCTTTTGTCTGTGGAGGGTTCTGGGTGCCAAAGTAGATGATTTGCATGAGGATGTACAGAGGCATACAAGCAGACTTCTGTTGACTTGTAATCATAACAGCCCTTACTGAATTTGAACTATCAGCTTTTAAAATGCTGATTAGGGAAACTCAATGGCTCTCATTGCCATTTGACAGAAAATTTAAACTGCTTTTTTTCCCCATTCAATTAGGTTTTTCTTTATTTTGTAACAGTAACTTCTAAATATGAAAATATGAATAATGATTTTCCCTAGATCTCAACATTTATTTTCACAGTAGTCCATTTTCCTGATCCTCTTCCCACTAGCAGGTTGTCTTCTAAAGAACAGCTCATCATTTACAGTGTATTTCAGCTGAGTTATAAACAGCCTCCACCTAGATACCATTTGCACACATTCCTGTGTAAAGAAGACAGACATCTGGAGAAAGAAGGCTGCAGGGGAGTTGCTGAGCTCACCTTCCTTGTTTGCTGCACATCTTTTCAATCTCTCTGTGCCTTCAAAAGTTAATCCTACAAGAATCTGGGGTGAAAATACATCTCAGGATTCAGTTAAGAATTTGTCCTATTTAATTTTTGGCAGAAACTTGGATTCTTGAATAATAATTTGAATATCATTTAATATTAATTTAACTTGTATCTTTATTGGGTTTTTGTTTATAAAAATGTAAAATCCTGGATGTTACTGTGAAGAACATCCAGGTCCATGGCTCAAGTTTTATTTCCTTTTGCTCTTTTTCCTTGGAGGGTTAAACTTCTTCGTAGAATTTCTTCCCCTGAACACATTCCACAGCTGAAAGCTGCAATAATGTGCTGCATCTTCTAAATAAGACCACTGTCTAAGACTATAGGGTATTACAGACTTAGATTACTGTTTGTCCCATGCTCTGTCAAGTAGCCTACAGAGAAGGATGGGAGCATGAGGAAAATCCTTCACAACCTCCCCAGGCTCTGCAGGGAGATTTTTAAAATCAACTATCAAGTGATGGAGAAAAAAGTTTCTTTTACTACAGTTTGTACTGTAACTGTGTCATTTGATTTCTACCTTTTTTGACCCACGTGCAGAAAGGCTGGAGAGTAATTTGAGAAAGGAAATTATAATCTGCAGAATTAATTTGGTAAACATTGCATCATTCCCAGTTATGACACTTTCTTTATGGAGACTGCCTGGATTCTGTTTCAGAAGATCAGTGTGATCAAAGACAAATTGTCTTGCTATATGCATGTTCTTGCTGTACTGCTAGAGAAAAACAATTACAGCTTGTGCCAATGATACCTTCATGTAACCGGAAGCGTTGATGAAGTATTACTTGAGTATATGTTATACCTGTGCCAACTGTTTTTTCTTTAGAAAATAATGCTTTACTTATGATCTCCTTCTGAGGTCAAACAGAAGATTGTGGCCAAATCATAAATTCTATTTAATTAATTTAGAGTGCTCCCTACAGAAGATGTGATTAAGTGCTGCCTTTTTAATTTTGAAAGTGTATTTCTGGTGAAGATAGGTTTCACGGACAGGAATACCCTCTTGTCTGTTCCCCCTGTCTCAGTTTGTTGCCACAGTTGTGATTCTGCCCCGTCTCCTTCCTTTGATTGTTTCCAGATTCAGAGCACAACTGCTGAGTTTTGCTTTGAGGCAAGAACAGATCTGTGCAGTGGTAGCTAGAAAGCACTAGCTAATATTCACTTCACATTTTTCAGTTTTATTCAGAGACCTAATTTTTCAGCCCTTTCCATCACAACTGAGAAAGCACATCTGAAGCAGCACTGAGTTAACAACAGGGTCATAGTCATGTTTGAAAAGAAAACCTTGATGCACCTGGAACTTGAAGTTGACAGCCCCCTTAATTATTCCACTTTTGTCAGACAAAAGAGCACAGTGGAAGCCTTTCTATTCATGCCTGTTCCTAATAATTAATTTTCTAGAAATGCGCTCATCTCCGACTGGTTTGCCAAGCAGAGCAGAAGCCCTACTACACAAGCAAGCTCTGGTGGTGTGGGATTACCCTCCTGGGGCTTGGAGAGGTGGGCAATTTCACAGCCTATGGATTCGCCCCCGTTACTCTTGTCGCTCCACTGGGATGTGTTTCTGTTATAGGTGAGACGATTTGCCATTTCTTGCTCCGGTATATGCTTTAATCAAATGCTTGCTTCTGGTTAGAGGACTAATACCACTGAAACTGCAGCAGGAACACAAGAGGAAAATGTTAATGTCATGGTTTGAAAAGAAATTATTCATATAATTACATTTGAAAAAAACTGCTTAAATCAAAGACTCTTCTAAAATATTTATTTTTCCATGGTTTTGTCTTTTGCCTCACTCTGTGCTCTGCTAGCTCCTGCCCAGTGCTGTGACAGTATTGCCAGCTCTGCAAGCCCCCAAAGAGGGGGATTGGCATCCTGCTGCATGCACAGAGCTGTGCTCTGATCCTGAGTACCTACAGTGCATTTTCTGTGTTACCATCACACCAAGTGGTTTCTGCTGCCTGTTCCCTGCCCGTCACCATGATTCATATTGATATGGGCAAACTTGCTTGACACTCCGCAGTGTGTGACACAAAGGGCCTAGAAATTTCCAGAAATGTTTAGTACATTTATGGACATTATTAAACATGTTCATTTGTTCCTTTATGTACAGATTAATTGGACTTTAGCTGAAGTGATATGATCTCACTTTTTACTTCATGTGGGGCTTTTGTTATTGAGGTGCTCGGGTATGAAATGTCTGTTTCTTTGATAAAGTAACACATTTAAAAATATGTCTTCATGTTGTGCTAGTGTAAAGCAGGGTAGACAGGGCACTATTGTACAGGAGCTGTAAAAATGGGAATACAGGGTGCAGCTGCATCCCTTAACCTGGTCACTTCACATCCACAGCTGAAACATCCCGAACTGAGAGATCTCAACTTGTTCTGAATATGCTGGAGCTCATTTACTTGTGATTGGCAAGTGATAACATTTCTCCAGCTACCAGTTGCACGCTTGGAAGTGACATTGCAGTGAATGCCTTTTCATGGGGAGGTATAAAAGATGAAATACTTTCCCAGTGGACTGCCTAGCTGCAGTGGAAGGAAGCAGCTAACAATACGTGGGTGCAATTCAGCGGAGAGAGAGGGGGAAAGAAACTGCAGGCAATTTACTGTAACCTTTAATGTTAAACTATTGCAGAATTTCAGATATAAAGCCATGTTAGTTCATCATAGTAGGAAAGAGTTCTCAAAGAAAGGAATGACATATTACCTGAGATGGAAATGTAAATAAATATTACATATCCCAGTGTGATTTTGGTGGCAGTAGTTATATCTGTAACAATTGTAGACTGTGGCAGCGGCCTCAGGGAGACAAAGAGTTAACATTGTTCCACCCCAAACCCCTTGTGAAGGGCGGCCCAGGAGTTCTGATTGGGTTTGAGTCCCTGGGGGGTTCTCCCTTGGTGTGTTTCTAATGGTCCCTGACCCTGAACTCCACCCTCAAAGGTGTAAACCCTCGGTTCTGTCCCTCAAAAACCCCTGCTGTGCCTCTGTTCAGGGCTCTCTGTTCTGGACCTGAGTTTGTTCTCATGCTGAATAAATGGTTTCATGAACGGGAGCCCGTCTCGTTGGTGTTTCATGCTGGTCCCCAGAACCCTGCTGCTTCCCTGGACGAGATCCTGAGGTTGCAGACTGCAACAGTAGACATCGTCAGACATCTCTGAACATCAAAGAGTATTGGCTAATCTCATTTGTTGTCCAACCTGAATAAAATGTAAATACAGAAAATTAGAAAGGAAAAGCAAAAAGCAGTGAGTAGGAAGAAAAATCCCAATATTTATTAAATGGAAAAAGATGAGATCACATTTAGGGCTGATTTTTTTCTGAGCAGATTCCTTATTCGCTTTTGCAAAATGTGAGGAAATGTTGCATCTGATGATTCCTTCATTCTCCCCTTACTTACAATAAATACCAAGACACCATCTTCCAAACTATTATTTCTTACCAAAATTCTCATCCACTGTTATTTTTTTTAAACTAACCCAGAATGCTTATTCTGGATGATCCCAGAAAGCACTTTAATATCTTATATTTCATTCCTATGAATCAGCTGACAGTATCCATTTTATAGCCCAAACAATAGAAATATCTGAAATTTTATTTTGTCTAGCAAACATTCCCTTAAGGAAGAGCAAGTAAAAATTGTGTAGACAGCCAATTACAGCAATAACTTCTCAGTAACACTTCCTACTACAAGATACTTTCCTGTCTTCAGATATTAAAGCCAGAGAGAGATCATCCTTCTAATTTTAAAAGAGTTCATCATTTACAGCAATGACAAACTGCCCAAGTCACATGTGCATCATCTGCTAACAACTGGGCAAAGGGTAGTTAGGCAGCAAGTCTTCCAATTTAAAAGATCAAGAAATATTTTTCTCATTAAGTTGTGACCTTTTTTAAGTGGTGGAGGGTGGCCTTTGCAGAGTCTAGCTGACAGGTTTTTTTGAGGTATTGTTGAATGTGTGTCTTTCATAAGTTAATTTTTTTAATGAACAAATTAAGTACTTGATAACAAACTCCAAATGCATGCCTCAACCTTAAGTCCAACCTTCTGAGAAGCATTTTGTTCCTAAATTCAGTGTCAGCATGTCCCATATGGTAAGGGCTGACTCTCACTGACATTGGAAATGCAGTACATATGGTGTACTGAGGAGAAATGTGCATTGCAGTGTGTCCAGTCATCTAGAGGATTCTCTGCAGGTCCCTGTGACTCTGGAGAAAAAAGGAGAGGGAAAGTTTCCTTTGCTTGGAAACCAGGGTTTGGAGGAGGATAAGGCAGACTGGAGTCTCTGCCCAGAATGGATTTGGGCTGTACCCATCATATATCTCCAGACTTCTGAGACGGGAAGCATCTTAAAATAGATGGAGCCAACATCTATTATGCTCTGCTACCACATTTAACTACATCCAACTGAATTTTGTACTTAAGCCGGTATCAATTAAATAGTGAAAAGTTTGTGCCTCTTTCTATTGAGCTGGATTGTTCCAGTGTCTTGTTTTAAAAAGAATAAAGCACCAAAGATCATGAATTGGCATGATACCAAGATGTTTGTTAATGTTTGTTTTTTTAGAATTAAGATAGAAAAATTATATTTTTCTTCTTACACAGTGGAAGTATTTCCGCGTGTGGTTGCAATGATGCAAGCTCTACATCTGTTCAGGGTTTTAAATAGTTTGAGAAGACAGCAGTTGTTTTCTCCAAGAGGAGAAATTAGTAAATTTTTAATTTAAAAGTGGAGGAGTAATACATGTTTGATGTGATCATTAAGAAACTTTCTATACTTAAAAGTAAAACTCATGTTTTACACGTAGCTTGGGTAATTTCAGGTTGCAGAGGCTTTTAGCTCATCTTGTTCTTGCCTGCAGAAATGACTTGGGGATGGAAAAGGTGAGGAGAGGCCAGTGGCTTTGGAGATGACTTTTTCTGCAGTGTTTATCATTCTATGGGGAGTTGTTTTACACTTACTTACCTCACTTACACTTACTTGCTTCACTCAGCCTGACATTGTTAAGATCCCTCTGCATTTTTATATACTCCTTGTAAGCAGCAGTGGGGGGCTTTAGGCTTTGAAAAGTTATATTCCTGATGTACTTTAGGAAGATTCTCAGGTAGTCTTGTAGAAATGGATTTCTCCCAGTCACTCAAATGTAACACCTTTGTGGCCCAAGAACTTGGAATTCTGAGGACCCTGTTACTAATAATGTCTAGGAAACATTTACCAAACTATTCTTTAAAATACTTTGATTTGTACACGTCTAGAAGATGCAACAAAAGGATTTCCAGGTTTTTTCCTTTTCTCTGCAGTGTGTATGTCCTATGATCTGGGTTCCAGAATTAATCTCACTTTAATGGTCTCTCTTTTGAGCAATTTCTCAGATGGAGAAAAATGTGTCAAATTTTGTTTACCACTTTTCCAGTACTAATCTCTGATCATGTTAGAAATGTTACAGGTTCATTGTGCAGGACAGCTGTCTAGAGGTGTCTGTAATGCCTTTATTTGTATTCAGTGAAGCATTAATATCCATCATATAAACTAAGAACAGGTTTTAGAAACCAATTAGATGTAATGAACTTGTTCCCAGGTGTCATTTGAGCTGCAGCAATTAAATGCACTACGTAACTCATCATCTCTCCAGATTTTCCTGACTCTGTGACGGACAGCTTTTGTTTGGGGATGGATTAAAGCAGCTTCAAGTATTTTGGTACTGTGAGGGTTCTGAATCACTTCAGCTTGGGAGATAGGCTGAGGGTCTGTTCATATAAAGCATACTTTGAGGTCACATCTTGGAATGTAACTGGCAGCAGCTGCATCCTTGTAATTTGAGCACCGCCCAGCTGATTTAGGGCAAAATCAACTGGGTGAAGTTAAGCTGCTTGATTAGATGGAAGCACACCCTTAAGCTGCATAAAACAGAGTAAATGTTTGGTCTCAAAGTGAACTATTGTTGCACAAACTGAGAGAGGTGCAATAGTCTTTGAAGCATATCTAGATCTCCTCCCTTGGTATTTCAGCCAGACCACAAGTGAAGTGTTCTTCTGGATGGGCGAGTTTAAATGCCTTCATCTGAGTCTGTTAAAAAAATGAACATTTAAAACATATATAAAATTTTGTGGGTTTTGTTTTGGGTTTTTTTAAAAACTGTTGGAGAAGACAGAAGTAGTGCAAACAGTCTATGCATTTATAAGGAGAGCACTAATCCTTTTAGATAATACATAAAGCTCATCTAGGAATCAAAAAGAGGAAAAGAAAGGATGTACAAATATTTGAAGTTATGAACAATTGTTACAAAAAATATTTCATGTAAGATTTGACAGTAAAAATAAGAGGTAAAAGATCATATTTATAAATAGCTTGAGTTTCAGGCAAACAGCTTAATAGTGAAATATAGTGAAATAGTTTTGCATAGGAAAAATAAATCTTGCACACTCACTTGAGTTTTTTATGGCTGGATTGGACAAAATACAGAGAATACATACTATGAATCAGTATGCATTTTCCATCTTTTACTTCTTCTGTTGTGCATTATCCCTTTCTTAAAGAAACAAACAAAACCCAATCCCAACTGCAGCTTTCATGTCTAGGAAGCAGAGGAGTTATTTTGTGAGCTGGATTCTCACCATTCATTGTCTGCTAGTGGCAGAACCCACACATCACACTGCTTTTTATTTCTATTTGTGCTGGAGAAAGCCTACATATGGAGATAATTGTAAGCGACCACTCTCCTAAGAGAATGAGCAGCTGACTGAGCTACGTGTAGCACCATTACAGCCCTTCCTCAAGTCACTTAATTGCATATAATGAAAAAATGAAAACATTTTTTATCATTTTTTCAGTTTACGTTGAAATTCACATGCTGCAATGAATACACGTTCATTCAATAATGTGAATATGTGATTATTCAATATATAATTAATATATTCATTCAATAATTAATGTAAACCAGCCTGGTTTATGCTGATGTATGAAAAGATGAAGATTTTTAAATAACAATTAAGCTCATGAACAAACCCTTTTACTCTATTTCCTACCCAACAGTTTTTATTTATCATGACTTTGATGTAGTGTCAAATCATATTTAACATTTGAGTTTCATGAACATGAAGAAAGGCTCTGTCATATATATAGAAGCATTTTACAGGACCTATTTACTTCTCAAATTATGGATATTAATATGAGCATGCAATCAAGGCATGAAACAAACTCAAGGATTACATTAGGATGTGTTGGTTCTGTAATGTTTAATCTTTAGCAGATCATCTCACAGATTTTCTGCCCTTCTCTTCATCTAACGGGCTACCATTGTCACTGGGAATGGGAGTTGGATCTCTGCCTACTTTTGAAATAATTAGTGAATAATAATTAGTGAAAAAGCTAAGAATTATTCTGAGTTCCCCAAAAGTACACAAGTTTTCTCAAATGACCAGGGATGCAGTCATTGCCTTGATGACTTGAAGGCTGATAATCCAGACCTGTGGTTGTCCATGTGCTTATTCCTAAAGCCTGTGGTTCAAAACCAGTGAGGCTTCAGAGCAATGATAAATTGCTTTTGTTGCTGAGCTACTGCCATCTTGCTCTTTGACACAATTTTTTGTCTGTGTTTCTGTATTGTTGTATTCTATTGCTAACCAATTTAAAAAAAAATGACAAGAAGAAAATTATTCCTCACTCTGACACAGATCTCAATCTCTTTAACTGTCTATGGTTGTTTTTTACAAAAAAGAAAGCAAACAAAAAACCCATTGCAAAGATACATTCATACTTTTCAGCACAGCAATTGCCCAAGTTCCTCAGTCTATACACTCACAGACTTAAACATAATGTTCAATAATTTATTTCTCACATCAAAATAATGGTGGAGGAGGAGGATGTTTCTGTGGAGGGAGAACAAGAGATCTTGAATGGGAAAGTAAAAATTGGGGCTGAGTGGTAGGGAATTAAACTTACTCAGTGGTGATGGGGTGAAATCAAGGGGAAGTTGGCTCAGAGGAAAGTATGGGGGTATAACATCACTGGTAGAGAAGAGGAGAGGTGGGAAGATGTGAGACACCCCACCTGTGATCTGAGGGAGGGTGGGAAAGGAGAGGGGAGTTGGAGAGTTTCAGCAGGTCTGCATTTAAGAACTGAATCTGGGGTACAGTAAGGGCTTATATTCATGTACCTGGTGGGACTAGTTATTAGCCTCTGGATGCCCACTTAGTTTCCTGCAAAGAGTTCACAAGTCCTAGGGTAATTCAGGTTAGAAGGAACCTCAGAAAGTGCCTACCCAACCTCCTGCTCAAAGCAGGATCAGCTTGGAGGCCATCCAGCAGAGAGAGCAGAGACTGTGTGTTGGCCTTTTAGCAGATTGTCTTAAACTGTGTTTTCAGGAGGAATTAATGTCTAAAGCAACTGAGTGCACCTGAGGATGTAAGTGGGAGCACAATGGAGCTAAGGAAGAGGAGCAGAGCAGTTGGGAGGGCTGTGGATTTCTCAATGGGCTCCTGGGGAACACTTTGGTGTCTGTCATTTGTCTTGCCAGCCAGAAAAGGCTGCAAAGCCAGCAGAAGGCGAAACTGCAAACACCAGCCTGCGTTCCCAGGGCTCCTTTCATACCCCCTGACCCATCTGCAACAAGACAATCAGCTCTTGGTTTCTTTACCTTAATCTGATTCAAGCTTACCTCAAAAATTGAAGAATATGGAAGACTATACCAAAGTCAAGCCTGAGAGTTTAAACCCCAGAAAACTAACAAAAGTAAAATTAAAATATCATGGTCTCTTGGCCATGCTACCATAACTCTCTTAAAGTTTATTCCTGGAGGTAACAGCCAGAGTTTGCGAGGCTTCTGATCAGTAATGTACGTCTTTTAGCATCTCAACAGGTCTGTGTAACTGTTCTCTGCTTTTTCTCTTAGATTTATCCCATTTCCTTTTCTTCCTCACTTGAATGCAGTTGGAGCATTGGCAGCTTACCCACAGGGGCAGTTGTCTCTTGTGTTCAGAGTATCTCCTGGGTCTCATTCTCCTCACCTTGGTGCTGTACCTCCCCTCCTACTTCAGTTTTTCTTCCTCTCCTATTTTTAGATTCCTTTACATATTACTCTACATCATAAAGAGTATTAATTATACACAGATTCTGTTAAGCTCTTGATCTCTGGTGCAATACCAGCTATCTCTGGAGACAGAGCTTGCTGCATTTGAATACATTATTAAAGCAGAGTGACAAGTTTCATTATCTGGCTGAATTCCAGCACCTCCTTGTGCCCACTGCCAGCCTCAGAGGTTGTGATTCCCCTAAGCTGACACTTGATCATAACTCACCCCAAATTGGATGCCAACAGTGCATTTTGCAAATTGCATTTACTAGACCTCTGCTGAATGCAGTGAGCTCAGACATGGAGTACTCAAAACAAACAAACAAACAAACAAACAAGGAAAAAAAACAGGAAAAAAAATCACTGAGGTATCAGTCCTTTAACCTTTGCTGTGACAGAGACTAGGTGAGTGGGTTGAGGTGGGATTTGTGGAAATTGTGAGAGCAGGGAGACAGAGCAGTAATTAATTCCTGAATTCCTACAGTATCTTGGATGCTGCTGCTTCTTTCCTGGGTTTTGTCTTTTTTTTTTTTTTTTTTTTTTTTAATTTAGGTAGCTCTGCTATTACCAGTGTTGCCTGGATACCATCAGTGTCTTCACTCCAGCAAAGTCGTCACTGAAAAATTGAATAAAGAAAACCATATCAGGCAGCCTAATTTCAATGAGGCATTTTCAGTTGAAGATTCTTTTATTGCACTTACTCGTTTGCACAGATACCCATCACTCTTGCTACAGTTTAATTTTATGACTTCTGCTGTATCTGATTTTCTACTGGCTGGAAAACAGAGGCCTGATCCTGAATTCCAGTTCTCTGCTTACGTCTTGGTATGAACCTCTCTAGATTTTTGTAGAGTACATCTACTAGCTAACCATGAATTAATTTTTCCATGAGAACAATAGAGATAAAGAGGCAAAGATAGTTGTAAAAATGTTGAACTATTATTTCAAAAATAAACCATACTGTGGACAAGTAGAGAGCTCTTGTAGCAGCATCCCATGACTCTGTTTCAGTGTGTCCCTTTGCTGTCCTTCCTAAGCAGTCTTTCTTTGAGGTTTCTGAATTAATCTAACATTACTGATGCACCTCTCACAGAGTACTTTCCTCATCTCTTTTATGGAAGAGCTATCCAGCCTCTTCTTTTTAGAGGTAGATGTTGTGTGCTGGCATAGAGCCATGTCTCCCAGTCTCATCCATCCTTCAAAGCCCTTCTTTCCTCTCTAGCACATGTCTACACTGAGCTCCTAACCACAAAACCTGCCCCAACCACTACTGCTGCTCATCTCCCCACTGCTGCCCATCCTGGCAGATGTCAGATGCAAGAGCTGAACAAGAGAAAGGTGTTTCCCAGAAAACAGGAAATAATTTCTAGGACTCACTTCCAGTTTTCTCCTTCCTCAGAGCAAGTAACCCTGAAAGACAAAGACCACGGACAGTGCTTCTGTACAGCATGTGTAGGGTTTTCTCCCTGTTCATCTGCAGATGTCATGAGCACTTAGTTCATACTAAGTACTATGTTTTTGCAGTGACTCTCTTCTTCTCAGCTGTACTGCTGTTGCTCTGCTTATAAACCCCTAACACACTGAAGACTAAAGAAGCAGAATTTTATTGTTCTATGATGCAATTTGCCTTGAGCAAGTCCGTACAGTGACTTGGTAGCAAAATGGGGAGTGAAGCAGTAAGGTTGATCAGTGCCCAGTTTTCCTGACATTTCCACACATGACTGATTCAGAGCAGTTTAAGCAGTGTCCCTGCGTGGGAAATAAGAAGGGTATTGCATCTTTTCAACCACGTAAAAGCCTGCTGGATATGTCTGAGATCTTACAGAAACCAAGTGTTGGTGGGTTGCAGGAATGGACTGCTGGCTGTTTATATCATGGTATGGTGCAACAACAACACCCATTAGGTATATTTAAACTTGTCCCAGGGCAGGTTTTTGCTATAGCACTTGATATTCTAACAAATATATGTATATATATATAAAGGTCTTTATATTTCTGTTCTAGGTAGTGCATTTATTTCTGTCTTTTTCCTAAAGAAGACCATGAGGACTGCTGATATATTGGGTAAGTAAGCATTTGCTAATTTAGACATGTGTGCTGCCATATGCTTAGCAAGCTGTAACTCTCACGCAGCCCCCCACCTTCACACTCCCACTTTCCCAAGCAAGTGTTTCAAGGCAGATACTTTCAAAATTGGAAAAAAAGTGATAAAAAGAGAGAGAATCTTCAATGCATGAAGAAAAGACTGTATTCCCAAGTCCTCTACTCTTACAACCATAACTTATTCCTTATGTGTCCTTATTGCTCAAATTTATTTTCGTTTTCTATTTTTGCCTCTGAGGTTGTCTTTAGTATTATCTTTATGAGTACAACACAGAATTAATAAAACAGGGAAGTTATTGAGTTACTTATTCAAATATAAGATTTTTTTTCTTACTGCATAGATATTGCACAAAAACTCAAGCTCAATTTAAAGTGATAATTTCCCTTTGGTTTTAGTTTTATCACTTCAAAAAACAAATAATCATATTGTCAAGTGTTCAGTTGGGAAATGTGGTCTTCACTGTAAAAGCCTGTCAACTTTTTGTCTGTGTACAAGATTTTTTTGCATATCAAAGCTGCCTACCTCTAACACAGTAATAGTGAGAGAAAAGCACATTTCAGGGTTTGGGCTTTACACCAAGACATCTCAGCTGAGACAGTGCACCTGATGGAGGGCACCCGATATTTCTGTGGGCTCCTAACATCTAGGCTTGATTGTCCAAACTGTAGTGAGGACGGCTGTTCTCACAAATGTGTTGGAGAGATCTGTTCAGTATCATTCCAGGAATACTATATACGATTTATTTAGGTTTGGAATCCAAGTTTGCCAGCTCAGCTGCTAAATTCAAAACCCCCCCTCCCTTCACTGATCATGTTTCCCTTATGGCCTTATACACTGTGTGTTGCTGTATCTAGTGTTCAGCTGATTTATTTTATTTCTGTGAGTTTGACTTTGCAAGATGGATTTAACAATGTTGCTACATTCCATAAGAATGAGCTGTATGATGGGAAATATGGTGATGGTTTTGCAAGCACATAAATATAACACAGTTCTGCTTTTCCAAGGGAACTGTTTGAGATAGCAGTGCCAACAAAGCCCTCCGGATGTGCTTTGTTTTGAGCCTTGCATTCCTCACCGATTTATAGGTTTACCAAGAATTTTAAAGATTACTTGAAGAAAAATTGATTAGCTAATGTCTTCCTTAATCCAGCACAGTTTATGATCTTAGGATCATCTCACTTCTGTCTTCAATGAACATCTGTGCTTGTCACAGGCAGATGTCCACAAGGCAGAACTTGGAGATTTTTATTAAAAGCATAATAATGCAATTTTGACCTTGAAAAAGAGCCCTGGCAACCTAGTGGCTGAAGAGTCTATTGCAAATCATCCTTTTATAGAGCAGTTCATAGATCTGCAAGTACAGCAGGGAGCAGCCAGAATGCTGGCCCTATGACAGACATTCTGACTGACACGTGTGTCTTGCATCTGATGCTTCCAGGGCAGGTTGATTGCTGGTGCAGATCTCTGTGGCCACAAATGACTTTGGGACATTTGTGTTTATTTACAGTGGTTAATGATCTGACTGACTGCACTAGTAGGAAACTTGTCCTTTCAGTTCAGGCTAAGTTTGTGTGATGTATTTTGTGCCTGGGAGAAATACAAAGGATTAATTCTCCTTTGTCATACACTTGGGTTTAGAACTGACAGTACTTTAAAATGCATTATTGAGTTGGAATCTGAATCCACATGACTTTACTGACAACCTTTTTCTTCACATTTCTAAAATTCTTTGAGTCTTTAATAAAAATTAGATTAGATAAGAGCACAAATGCAAGGCAATACAATTGCCTAAGTATAGATCTGTTTAAATGGACTTAAATTTTCTTCTAGAAACTATTTCTGAATCAGCTGGAGGTCAAGTATGACTGTGGTTACCAAATACTGTATTGCCAAAGTAACATATCCTTTTCTTTAAAGGAGGAGCACTGACAATAACAGGGACATACTTGTTGGTGACATTCGCTCCAATTGTACCTCAAGAGATCACAGCAAGACAAGTGCAGAATTACTTAGTGAGCTGGCCTTTTTTGGTATATTCAGTGAGTATCTGGTTCACACTACTCCCCTAATTAGAAAAAATGGGGTTACTTTTAATTAGAAAGAATGGGCTTTTTTACAGCGTTATGAATTAGTGGTATAAAAACTGCTCCTGGAGATAAATTATGTGATTTTCATAGGAGAGAAAGTTCCTTATCATCCTACTGAATCCAAACTGAAAATATGCAGCAATGAAATATATTTTTTAACTACATGTCAGGGGAAAGTCATAATTGAGCAGGATTAACAAGAGTGGAAAGATTTTGATATTTGGGGAACTTGAGGAAAAACCTAAATATTGGTACTGTTTAAATTTTCTGTGTATGTGTTCATGCCACCCTGTCTGCCTGTACATCTAAGTTTCAGGGCTTTTCTGGAATGTGATGGAATTGTGCTTTTAAAAATCAGGCTATGTGTATTCTTGGTCCTGCTTTTTGTCTTTCATATCACTCTGTTTTATTCACACGTTGTTAAGCCTGGCTGAAAGGAGCTCTGTGTGGAGCTGAGATGTGAAGGGGTGGCCTACTTCACTGCCACTTATGTTAATCTGAACCTGAGATAGAATTCAAACACAAAAAAAGTACCATTTTGATAAAAGTATCTGTATACAAACTTCAAACACCATCCATCTTCTTTGATGTGTTTAATTAACATCAGGAACAAGACCAGAGTGAGTAGGGTGAACTTCTGTCCCTCTTTTCCTCTGGAAAGCTGAAAATGTTTTTTCCTCTAGTTGAATGTAAAAGATGCAGTATAGGAGCTTCAGAAGCAGTTACTTTTTCCCAGTAAAGGGACTCATTGAAGTTAAATTCTTAGTGCCCAGTCTTTTCTTAGTAGGAATCTCAGTTAGAAAGCCACTGAGTAGACAGTTTAAGGATCGTAATCCTTTAGCCAACCTGCAGACTTTACATGTATCTAACTATCCATGAACTACTGATTAAACACAAATTACATGCTACCATAAAAAATGTTGATCCTCTCTTTCAATTTGTTGAGCATTTTAAACTGTCTTTCAATTCTTTCTGCCCCTTAAAAGATCCTGAAAGATGGTGGAAAAACTCAGTGGAAAAAATTAATATTCATGCTGCATAATTCACAACATGTACTTTCAATCAGGCAGTAGAGAGGCTTTTGAAGGCAATACCCAAGAGTTTTGGGTACCCAGTAAGGGCAGCTTCAGCATCTACATGAGCTTCAAGAAGCCCATGCAATCAGCAGAGTAAGAGGAGGGCGTTCAAAATAGGGATATTGATGCTCTTTCTTTTCTACTGAATATCACCCTCTACCATGCAGTTCCACTTACAGATGATGAAGTAGCCTGACATTTTAGGCACTGATTTTACATTGTTGATTCACCCATTTGTGTAGAAATGGTAGAGAGAGAAAACTCCCTATCCACACCCACCAGGAATTTCTGTGTGGTATGCCAGACACATTTCCTTGAAAACAACAGGTTCCTGGAGAAGGGCTTTTCCACACCTGAGGACTTTTTTTACTTAATTTCAGGAAAAGTTTTCAATAATAAAATTGAAAGACTGTTGTATTCTTCTTAGGAGACATTTTGAGGAGGTAGTAGTTAACCTCTGAACTTTTTTTCTCCTATCTCTTTCCCTACCTCAGCCAGCACCTAATTCTACATGTATAGCATAGGTTGTAGGGAAGCATGGAGCAAATACACATAAAATCTTGATTCAACAATATATCAGATTTTATGTGTTCCTTTTGTTCCGTGGGTTCATCTGTGCTGAGCTTCCTCTGACCAAAGAAAGGGGATGAGTGAAAGGTTCCACAAGAGACTCAGATATCAGCCTCATTACCCTGGTATGCTGCTGGAAGATCAAGAAAACCCTGCTGTAAACATTCTTTTTGGGCAGGGGACAAGCTCTTCAAAACTGGTTGTAAAGTGCCAACACAGGTTGGCTGTTGAGATATAAAGAAGTGCAGAAGAAGCTGCAGAATTTCCAGTATAAATATACAATGAGGAAACAGTACAGAAATACAATGCAGTCCAATGATCTTTCTAAAAGTAGCCCCAAAGAGAGGTCTGCTGAGAAATACAAAGCTCCAATGATATGAAATGTTCTCTGTGGGTGGTAAACCAGTGGCACTCCACTGATATATTCTGCAGAAGTAGCCTCTAATTCCCACAAGACAACTTTGAGTCACCTTCTGAGACTCTGCAGTAACATAATTATGTCTGAGCAAGAATGACTCTCCTAGCTTGTTTTTTCTCTGTTGCTTATGTGCACTTTGAGTCTCGACAGAAGACATAAATCATAGATGAAGCTCTTAGGTTTCCCTAAACAGAAGCCTAGTAAGAATTGGGTTGTTAATATTTAATCTCTGCAAAATCAGGTTCAAAACATTTCTGCTTTTCTTTCAAAGTGCCTAGAAGACCATCCTGTATATGCCAGAAAGGCATTTGAGGCAGACAATATGGTATTTTGTTTTGGTGCCTTCTGGTAATGCTTAGAAACATGGAAACCATGATTATTAAAAAATGTTGATGAGATGTGGGCTTGAGGAGACTTCAGTAGAGATTAGTTGTCATAGCAAAGATGATTGTAAGCTGGTGAAGTTCTTTCCTCTAAACAGAATATGTGAAGCTGCTATAATCTATGACCTCCATTCCTGGACTTCATATTTATCACTACCACAGCTATCAGTGATGAGGCTAAGGGCTGTTTTGGGTAGTTCTCAGAAGACAATTTTACGCAGCAGCTGGGGTACCCCACCTGTGTGGCCCTGTTAGGAGCCATGGACTCTGCTTGCAGAGTAACTTAATTGTCACAGACTCTCCCTTGTCTTCTTATTAAAGATGACCTGTAGGTGGGGCACTGAGTGGCAGAGAACCATGGAAGAACAATTAGGCTCCTGAGCAGCACTGACAACTAATTGGATTTCCAGCTTAGTATGTGAGACTTGACAGAGCTGATTAAACTTAAACAGCAGCCCTGGAAAGCAAGCATCGTTTATCTCCCTGGGTTTGGCCACAGGACTGCCATCTCTGGCCCTATACCATGGCTGCTCTTGGGGTTTCCTCAGGATGTAGAGATGACCAGGCACACAGACCTGTGCACCCCATCCAGAGCTGCCATTGGGAGCTCCAGTGTCCTTTCGTCCTTTTGCTTGGCTGTTTCCTTTCAGACGTTTCTTCTTGGTGGGCTGGTTTGCTTTTAAGCAGGAGGAGATCACAGAGGAGCTTTATTGTAGCTTTAGCAAGAGAAGAGATGATGAAATGATGAGAACCAACAGAAGGCTGATGGATAGAGCCAGCTCTGATGACCTGGTTCAGTCAAAACTTGTGCTGCTTGGCACTGCCTGCCACTCAGGGGGTTGGACTGAGGTAGAAGAGGGTGAATGACATCTGCTGTGATGGAACAGTTTGAGCTAGTGACTGTCCCTTGGCTTGGCTTTGGATGATTGTTCTTGCATAGTTTGAAATCTCAGTGACAGGACAGGTGATGGTGCTTCCCCCTGCTGTGATTGTCTAGAGGATGTAAAATAAATCAATAGAAGTGTGGCTGCTTGCAGTAGGGGTGTCTCATGGGCTTCTGCACCTCTGTGGTAACCACACCAAGGGTCTGGGAAGGGTGACTGGTGCTCAGGTTTGCACTGGTCAGGGAAGCAGAGTTCACAGTGCTACGTTACCTGGTGCCGTGGCCCAGACCCAGTCACCATCCTGTGTGCCAGTCCTGAACTAGTGTGTCATGGAAGAGGATACCTAGGACATTCTTCCTTGATGTGGCTACCTTTCTGAGTGGGGAATATTTGCTTAGCACAGATTTTTTCTGTTCTGTTACCAATTGTTCCCTGTCAGAATAGCAAATGAAGCTACCTGGTGGCTGTTGTAGCTGCAGCCTGATAATGTGATATTCCCCTCTGGCCCTAAGACGTGTTTGGCAGTGGCACAAAAAGCAAAGCTGCCACCTTTACTTCTCCTCTCAAGTCCCCTCCAAACCCTGTCATACTTTTCAGCAGGGAGGCCAAGATGAACTCACCTGTCTGAAGATCTTGACATTTATTGTGCCTTGCCTGATTTAGATTTACCCAGTGTTGCACTGTTGAATAAAGCTGAAGAGGCTGGCCAAGTTACTAACTGTGAGACTGAAGCAAAAGCCTCTTTTCCCCCAGCTGGTGGCCAAGTTTGCATCTCTGGGTCTAAGCCTGGTGGGGAGGGACATCAATCTGGAGGAAGATGAGATCAGCGTTTCACAAGAGATTGCGAAGATTATTCAATTAGGATTAGCCTGGTAATCCAGGAATGGTTTGTTCTATTCAACACATCTGAAAAACAAACAAACAAGCAAACACCAACCAAACATCTCTTCCCCCTCAACTTTGTTGTTTTGGTTTTTTTAATCTTGTGATAAATATTTCACATTTTTTTAAGGAAAGGGGGTATAAAATCTAAATTTGTGTTCTTAATGTTTTGAAACACAGTTGTCTTTTGGTTGTCTTTGGGAGCAAGGGATCCATGTGAAGGTAAATAAAAATGGAATTGAAGTATAATTATGTTTTGTTAATATATTTAAACATTACTGAATTGGGGAGGGTATATATGTGGCAGAGACTGGGCAGAGCTGACAGCTTTCCTGCTACAGTCACTCTCCAAAATGAGAAATGGGCCACTATAACCATTGCTAGTAACTGTTGAGTCACCTCTTTGAAAATTTCATCACCACAACACCCAGGTACTTTTGAGTCTAGTGCTGCCTTATGGTGGCTGTTGGTTAAAGAGTGAAGTGGCATAAAACATAAAATAGTATGCTGGTCACAAAATCAAGGAGATTAACAGATGTTTCTATGATTTGCTTTGTTGGCAAAAATAACAAAAATGAAATTCAATAATGATGACAATCTCATTTTCTATCTTATTTCCCCATTAGATTACTTTCTGACATGAACAAATGAACTTCTCTATCTTCATGCTGTCTCTGAGGCTGCCAGGCTTCTGAGCACCCCTTAGTGCAGAGGCGGAGCACTCCTGCTTTCATAAGACTTCCAGGCTTCACAGAGGCTTTATGGCCCTTGCACTTGCTGTTTTCTTTAGGCATAGGGGGATATTTGGGCAACACCTTTGGGTTAGGTAGGAGGCAAAATACCCATACTTTTGAGAGTTACTGAAGAAATCTGCAGAGACATATGAACAGGAGGTCAGCAAATTGAACTGTCATTTAGCTGTCACATGTTATTGAAGGAGCAAAACTGGACCATGCATGGTGCAGGTGGAGCTGCTTCAGCATCTCAACATGTCCAATAGTGTGGTCTGCTAGTGTGTCATTGAACTTCTCAAGGTAAGGTCCTGGCAGGTACCTGTGATTTGAGAACTACCATATGAAATAAATGTTTTCCTCCTTATGATGCATGGCAGAAAATTTGGACAAAGTTTTGAGTGGAGATTTTAGTTTTGAGGGAAGAAGGGCAAAGAGGGTAGCAAAAATAAGCTTGCACATAACAAAGAGTGAGTGACATTAGGAATAAAATAGCTAAAATGAGAGATTGCTCTTTCTTAAGCTAAGTGCTTTACTATATAGGAATTATAGACAGAGTTTTTGTAAGTATTATTGTTGATTAATATTGGTACCTTTGCTGTCACACTAAAAAAAGTCTTCTCAACATTACCAGTAACAAAATATAGATAGAAGCCCAAAATGAAAAACTGAAGATATAAAAAATGCTCAAAGTTTAGCTTTTGCTATAACAGGAAAGATAAATGACAACTGTTGTTCAATAGCTCAGTCAACTGTCAATAGTTACTTTTTAACAGAAGATATTTCATAAAGACATTCTTTACTTTGAACAGATAGAGCAGCAAAAATGAATGTGACATCTCAAAGACTTTGAATGAAGCATTTATTACATAGTTTCACAGCTCTAACTTTCTTTTCTTTTATTTTCAGATCTTAGAAATTATAATATTCTGCATTCTCCTCTATTTTTACAAAAGAAAGGCTGTGAAACACATCGTGGTTTTGTTAATGATGGTAGCTCTACTGGGTAAGAATATATTATTCACTTTAATGTTCCTGTCTGTTACTTGATAATTCACTCCATCTCTCCAGACAGTTTATATTAGAGCTATTTCAAAGCAGTGTGCTAAAGAAGAATCATTGAAACATTTTGCATGATTTTTACTGCGGTGTCTTTTTTAAGAGAAAAGCTGATTATTAAACACAGTTTCTATGCTTATTGCTGGGACTATTTCGTATTACAGAAACCCTCAAATTAATATGCTATGCGCAATGGTATTCTGAAACTTGTTTTAAATAACACTTTAGGTTTAGATCCTGGGAAAGTGAACTATTCAAAACTTTGTTTTGGAGAGCAGGCTGTGAAAATCAGCTCTCTAGAGCAGAACAGCTGAAGACCTTGTAAGTGCTCTGTAAACAAATGCAGTGAAATGCTGTGACTGTACAACAGCTTTTAATTATCTGTGACTATTTGTATATGCAGCATTTCATATTTTACCACCTTTCCTGAGGAAGAACAAGAACTCAGTGGGCCACTGAAGTTCATTCTTTGTCATTGTCACCACAATCAATAACCAAGGAAATACAGAAGATCATTCTATCAGCAGCTTTCAGTAAAGTTAACTTGAATCAGTTTGGAGAAATGTCAGGAGTTCATCTCTAAAGTTTCTATTCTTGCAGTGTTATATCAAGAATTTTCACCACCCAGTGTGACAAAGTCTCCCGTCTTTGTCTTATCATTTCTCTGTGAAACCCTCATTGGACACAAGTCTTTGGTTGAAGTGAAAGGTGCCATTGAAGTCAAAGGATATTTTTCCTCTGAGTTCAGTGGGTGCATGTATCAGTCTGCAAAGACTTACATTTTTAATGGAAATGACCATGAGGGTTTTAATCAAATAGAATTTTACTAAAGTTTGCCAGGTAGAAAATTTGGATTTAACTGTATGTGAAAAACCCTCACAGATTTATTAACTCCCTTCCTTCAGATCCCTGAGTGGTTGCTTACTCTTTCAGAACAACTTTTTGGGGACAGTCTTCCTATGTAAATTTCCCAGCCCTAGGAATATCAGGATCTGTGGCTCTGCAGAAGCAGTGAAGGATTTCCATGCTCCCTGCATGAGGCAGAGATGGGAGAGCCCCCAGAGCCTTAGGTGTAATTGTTCTTGGTTAGAAGGAGGGAAGTGTGAATGTGGCTGTCCCCCAGCCCCTAGCACAGAGCCTTGGAGATTTGGCAAAGCTCACCTGAGCTGCTCTGCAGCTTCCAACAGGGCCATGAGGAGTGTGAAGCACCGTGCACTCCTGAGCAAAGGTCCGACCTCCTTCTGCATAACTGGAAGCCTGAAGATTTGCAGATGTGTTTCTACACATCACTGCTGCAGTTCTGGGCAGGCCCACCATGAAACTGCCCTGAGCAAGCCCTTGGAGATGTGGGCAGTTGTTCTGTACAGCCCTGCTGACTCTGCCTTGCCTCCTGCCAGCCCTGATGCTGCCAGTGAGAAAGGGACATGTGGAGCTGCTGCAAGGCAGCAGGGCTGCAGACCTGTGCCCTGGCAGGCACTAACTGCAGTCTGGTGGTCTGGCCACAGTCAAACGAAAATGCATTTTCAGCTGGTGACTGCCGAGGTTTTTGTGAGCTTATGCAACATGAGGAAAAATGTGCCAGTATTTCTGCTCTGTTAAAAAAGACACAAACAAATCCTGGTTCACGAGACCTTTTGAAATACTCACATTTCCCTTGAGCATGAAACTCAGAACTGCATCTGACTCTGGTTCCTGCAGCTGTCCTGGAGCTTGGAAGTCCCCACAAATCTACACTGAGAGCACTGTGGTTGGACTGTGACCATCCTGCTGAGTGAAGTGATGGAGGGGCTGAAAAATTGTCCATTGCTTTGCTCCCAGCTGTGTTACACAGGCACTGCCCTTGCAAGGTCCTGCCTGCCAAAGGGATGGGTGCTCATGGAAGGTGATACAGTCCTGGTAGAGTGTTCATACAGATGTAAGTTAAATGTAGAAAGGTTTCTTTACAGAGAGGGCAGCCTTGTGTTTCACTGGATATTCAAGCCACTTTCATCATCAAGAAAATACAGAAGGGATCACAAAATCTGATAAAGTTTTGCTTAGTACAACTCTGCAAATTCAATTGGTGAGAATCAACTAACCTCGTATATATACTCAATTATCATAAGTTTGGGGAAAACATTTCCTATTATAGTGGGATTTCAGAGGTTTCTACCCTAACAGCTGGAAAGTGACATCATTTGTCACACTAACTTTGAGAAGTCATTCTGACAGAGAAAACAACTTCTAGGTTTGAAACTTGTTTTGGAGTTACTTTAATGAAAAATATCATTTCACTTCTCAAAGAATATAAACCAACCAAACAAACAACCCCCCTGGTGCTTTCATTTCTGTCTTGTTAAAATTATAAGGCATGGAAACTGCCCTTTTATCAGAAAAAAAAATAAATTAGCAATCTTTACCCTCGGCAGGACAATTTAAAGTACTCATTTTTACCCATAAGTGTTCTTTTAAAATAATAACTTCCCCGTGTTAGAGGGCAAATTTCAATTTTATGTGGATGTCTTGTTGGGGTTTGAGTGTATTTTTGACTTTGCATCATAACATTTGCACCACTGCAGGCCAGTGTTTGACCTCTGCTCAGTTTTACAGCTGTGTTTGTTAAAGCACTTCACCTGTTTCCATTACAGAGAAACAAGCGAAGTGCTGGGTGGAAAGGTTGTCATGAAAGCAGTGAATTTCATGGTGATGAACAGGATCATCACAGGATGTATGCAACTCTTAAACTCCCCCTGAACTTTTGGACTTTCTATAAGAAAAATGTTTGCAATCAAACCCACAGACCTGCACTCATTCTTCTTCCCGCTCCGTTTCTCCCAGCCTTTGGCCTGAACCTTTTGCATAGTGCAGGTCTCCTTGGCAATCTGAATGCTGCAGGAGGATGGACCAGACCACTGAAATCCAACACTCCTCAGCTCTGCACGAGGGTGGAACTGGATCTCAGCTGGGGAATAGTGCTTCTGACAATTAACTACCTTTCTTCAAAGGTCATTTCTGCAGCCTGACTCTTGATATTTTTAGAGTTTTCTGAATCTGTTACATTTTATTTGCAGTAATCACAGATTTCGTGGGTTAGCTTCCACAAACCAAGAGCTCCAAAAGGAAAATCTAAAGTAACCCTTAGCTATATCCTCAGCCCCTTTTCTAAAAGATTTGTCTTGCAAAACCTCTCTGAACTGGTGACATGTATTAAAACCGTTGCTTGCTGTCTGAAATTTGTTTGTGGGGATGCAATGATAGTGATTAAATGGATTTACAACACACTACTGAAATACTCTTTCTGTGGGATAAATCCAGTAAATGGTCTCAAGAGCCTGGCCCTTGAAATGAAACACAGACCCCTGTGTTGTTTGTCTGCTCTTCATAGCTATATAATGCATGGGGAGAGTTAGGTGCTTTGGGATGTGATCCCAGAAGTTTACTTTGTCCAGCTCCCGTTTCAGGAAAGAAATCCTGAGGGTGATGAGTTATTTGAGGCTGCCAGTGACACATGCAGGCTGCTATAAAGAGGCATCCTAACTGCTTTGAACACATAATCAGACCTCTCAGATATCTCCTGAATAGTGTGACAGGGGCTCCAGATTAGCAGATGGAGTTAAATGAAGTATATGTGGAAGATATGGAGGGTCTTGTACCACCTTCAACCGGGAGTCCAGTGTGCTAAAAAGACCTCAAGGCAAAACAAAAAGCATACTGTGATCTAGGGCCACTCACTGAGCTTAGACAGTACTTAGCAAGCATTTATAAAAACATACACTTGTTTTAGGTGCCCAAGTCCTTCCTCAGTCTTATTTTAAGTGATCAGGCCTGTGGCTCTGACCTGGGTCCTTGTCCTCCCTCACTGATGTGCTAAAGTCACTGCTAGTGAGCGAGTCCTGCCCTGCTGATCTCTTCCTTTCCCTTTCAGCATCACTGACTGTCATTGCTGTTAAGGCTGTGTCCAGCATGATAGCACTTTCTGTGAAGGGGAAAATGCAGCTAACTTACTCCGTTTTCTATGTCATGAGTATTTTAATGGCAACTTCTTGTGCTTTCCAAATCAAGTAAGTGAGATTCTACTTACCTACTAACCTTCACACATGTTTTATCTGAAAGTTTTATTTGGTACTGATAATGATTCCAAATAAAAGTTGCATTTTAAGGCAACAAATTCTGGCAGAGCCTTGACAGATGCATAAATTGCCTCCAGCTGGTTGTATTGTTTATTTAAACTTTATTTCTTAGTTTATAATTGATTGTTATGGACACCACCTCCTCTCATTATCACCTTCAACAAGGTCTTCCCAAATGTACTTGCCTAGTTTTGGCACAGTTCTTAACACACTAAGTGAAATTTATGCTTATGTAGTTGTTTGGAGGTTACTTTTAGAAATCTTTATTGCTGAATAATCAAATGGCCATGTTTATCCTCATTATTCATGTCTGTTCCTTAGCTTTATGGCCCGAGTCAGACTGAAGAAGAGAATTTCTCCCAATTTTCTCCCTACCTCTGTTAAATCTGCATGTTGCACTTTGCTATCCTGTATGACTGTACCTTTCAAGTTTCCCCTGCAGGCCTCTGGTCTGTGAAGTGATTGGTTTATGCTGCCTTTGCAGATTGCTGGGGATGGCAGCATGGTAAAATATGTCTTGCAGCTGAACACAGTCTGTTCCCTTTCTGCCTGTCCCTCTGCTTCTGGTGCTGATAGCAGCCTTCAGTAATCTCATCTAGACTGCTCCAGTGTGAGCCTGAGCAGTTACTTGCATGATTATTTTCCAGTAGAAAAGCCAATCCAGCTTTTTCATGGCAGAACATACCATTCCCATGTGGAATCAGAAAGTCCATGCATTATTATGCACTGACTCTCCATGGCTGACTCAGGAACTCCCCTGTAACAGATTATAAAGTGATTTACATCCAGCTTGTCTTCGCTGGGATAACAGCTCCGGGCATTTAAATAGGAAATAAAAGCTTGGTAAAGAAGAAACTGCTGATCAAACTCTCCATCTTGTAATATTTTTCTTTCTTCTTTTGATGGCCAAAATTAAAGCCGAAGTGAAACGCGCCCATTTCATTCCCTGGGCTCAGTGTCCCTTTTTCTTAGTCTTTTGAACGCATTTTTTACCAGGGACATTGTCAGTCTGAATTTTTCATTCTATTTGTTTTTTCTCTTATTTTCTTTGACTGTCATTCATTAGCTGAGAGAAGCCTGTGCTGCAACAATCTCCTGGATCCAACTCTGGGCCTTGCTATCACTGTTTTAGTCCCTGTGACCAAGTTTGTTGCAAATGGGAGAAAATAATGAGGTGTTTTCAATGACTTCAAAATCCTGACTATCCTGTGGATATGTAGGATTTCTTTATTTTTAAAGCACCATGGAGACTGTTCAACAGTTGCTAAAATAACCACGCAATTATTTTAATGGCTAAAACAGATCCAAGCTTGGATTTTTACTGTGCACATATATTGCACCAGTGAAATGTTCAAGTGTGGTTCTTTTTACAGGCTTGAATATACTCTGCAGATTCCTGACTTTTCTCTCTGAAATAACAATTCACATAACAGAATATCTACAGGTGCATCCACAATGTCAGCTCATGATTCATCACTCTATGGGTGAATGTTGATGGCTGTGGTCTCTGTACAAGTGGGTTAATTGCTTTGCCTTTTTGCAGATTGTGCAGGCTGCTCCACAGCCAGAGTCTCAGCCCTGCAGGTCTGTATGCAATGTATGCTTCTGTGGTCCTGCACACTCTTGCTCATGATTCTGGTGAGAGTTCATGTTGCCTTTCTGAAGAGCAGGGCAGAGAGTTTCCAACCCAAGGAGCACAAGCTTGAAGCCACCTTCCTGAACTTTCCCAGCAGGACAGAGTGTTTCTGGGGTGTGATTGTAAGGATAAGCATATAAATAGGTGTTTCAGCTAAGCTGGATTGAGCAGTAGCAGCAATGTAAACTTCAGCAAAGTGGAACAGAAGAACTCACATGTTCATGTCCATGATGCCAATATACCCTTACACAACCTGGTCGAATTAGAGCAACTTGTCCCTGGCTGCTTGCAGGCAGCACTGCTTCCAAGAACCAATACAGATCATAAATAATTATACTCTAGCATTCCTCCCTTATCTGTGGTAGATAAAAGTTTTCCAGCAATGCTTCAAAAATCTCTCCAGTGAGAGCCTATGGCCAGAAGAATCCATGCCAACCTTCTTGCTTTCTGCAGAGTCGAAACCAGAAAGTAAATTCAGTGTGTGTGCTGTCCAGGGCTACTTGCTCTTGTGGTAAGAAATGGTCTCACTTACTGTTAAACTGACAAGAAGTGGCTCAACTTGACCTAAAGTGCAAGGAACCTCCTGTAGGCATGAGATGCAATAATGCTTTTCTTGCAGGTTCTTGAATCAAGCAATGCATCTGTATGAAGCAACAGCAGTTGTCCCCATTAATTTTGTGCTCTCCACCTCCAGTGCCATCATTTCAGGTTTGTTTCTGACCTTCTTTCTCCGGAGAAAGATTTTTTTAAACATCAGATTTTCAGGAGCAGGAACCCTGTGAATTAGAACCCAAACCAGTCATATTTGTCTTCATAGAAAGAAGTTTTTCCTAAGTCATAGGTGCTTAAGTTCTGAAAAATAAATAAGTTCACAACTTCTGAAACAAAATAAATGGCAGGGTGTTAGAACTAGATCATCCTTAAGGTCCATCCTGACCCAAATCTTTCTATAATTCTATAAAAATAATCAAATTCTAACCTTTCCAAAATAGATATGTATGATTTACTGTACCTTGCTGGCTTACTAGAAGTACCTGCATTTACCCATGCCTCATATTGACATCCAGTAAATGCATTTACCATGTGCACTCCCGTCTCTCCCTGTACGAACTGGTAGAGTAATTTTAACAGCCTGGCAAACTACCCAAATGACAACCAGCTGTGCTTCATAGTAGTTAGTGTTCATTCCATTTCAGAAGGTGGAATTCTGGGTTAAGTGAAGGAAATAAAATGACTACAAAAAGTTTTTAAGCATTTAACATTTTATTCTGGGTGAGAACTTTGAACTCAGCATTGTTAAAGAGGGACTGCAAATCTTGGAAATGGTGTGCAGCGTAAGAACATGAGCTGGGAGGACGACTAAGATGCTGTATCAGCAATGAGCCAAAATGATCATGTTGTTAGAACATTTATGACTCATTTTAACACACGCTGGGGGCTTTCCTGTCATTGCTGTGCAGGAGTTTCTCATGCAGAGCTGCCATTAATGAGAAGGGGAGTTAGCTTCATGCACAGATTGCCTCAACACCTGTGTTAGAAGAGACCTACACTTTGTGACAGAGAGGAAACTTGTGCCAAAAGGGATTGTGTTCCTGTGACCATATGGGGAATTTGGCCTGGTGCCTCCTTAAAAGATCAAGTACCTATTCAGGAATGGCTTAATGGCTTTGAGAGTGGATACACATGCATTTGCACCAGGTTAGTTAAACTAGTGTAGGCTTAGAAGAACAACCTCTGCTGAATCTTGCTGGTGTGCTCGTAGAAGGCACTTTGTCTCATGATTCCCCCATTCCCAGTTACACCTTTGAAGACACGGTCACACTTCACCTGCACCGGGTCCCACTCTGGCGTTTCTAAGCAGAGCTATGCTCATCAGTGGTTTAAAGCTAATATACTTGGCTGTTAATAGAGGCAGCTGAGATCCAGATACACATCTGGTTCTGTCACCTCCACTACAGAGGTGCTAATTCCTGGAAGAGGGGTGACCAGAAAGAGCTAGTGATCCATTCAGCCAGAAAGATTTGGCAAACTTGGCCGCTGGAGCATTTCACATGGTGTAAACATCAGGGACACAGTTAGTTATTGAAAATCTGTTCCCAATTGGACTTAAGATGTCCACATGGTCTGCTGGAGTAGCTTAACGAAGTCCATGAAGAACCTCTTAGCTGTATTGATATGTCTCTGCTTGTGAATAAGACCTCAAGTTTGACCTGCACAGAAATTGTTGCTGACAATGCAAAAGATACGTGCATCTGTGCAATTACTAACCCACCACATGTTCCAACCCGACTGACTAAATTTTCACCAGTCCTATGCAGTATCTTGAGAAAGCCTAGATTGTGGAATATAGGGCATAAAGTGAACACATCACAGTGTGTATCAATACCTTATCTGGGATTTTTTTGCTCCATTTAAGCATGGCACTTCTCCTGACCCTCTCAGCTGTAATTCATATCACTTGGAAGCCAGTCAAGATCTGCAATTCTTGTTTCTGTCACATTCCAGGGGTCATATTTTATCGGGAATTCCAAGGTGCAGCTTTACTGAGCGTGTTCATGTTTCTGTTCGGGTAAGTGTATCAGCCTAAAATCTGCACCAAGGTTTGTACTGAAACAGCATTGCCTTGTGGAATCTCTTCTTTTCTCAGTAAGAAGAAACCTGACTTGTTATTAAAGTATTATGGAATAGCCATTATAGTAGGATAAAAAAAACATTACAGGAAAGATTGATGTCTGTGCCTTGGGAATTTAGAGGCCTGGTTTTGAATCCAAATATGTAAAAATGTGAGACACTTGCGAACTACTAATCTCATGATGGAATGAAAAACCAGCATCATGTGTTCCTCCAGCAGGAAGGAGAAGTCACTGCTCTCCACCAAATATCAAATTATAGGAGGTGCTTTTACAGCTGTGATACATCTTCTCCCATGTTACCTTCCACTGGTGTGTCTGGCTGGTTTTTTCTGCCCCTAAGCATGGGCAATTATATCAGCTGCTTGCCTATGAGGCAGTCCTGTAATAACACTGTAAGAACCCTCCCCCATCTTCCAGTGTCAAGAAAGACACAGCGTGTCTGCAGAAAAATTCAGAGCATGCTAAATAACTTTTTGCAGAATGGCCTAGGTCTTGTGAGAGCAGAAACCTTCTTCTGGCTACCAGCACCACAAAAACTTCTGGGAGAGGTGACAATTATAATAATGGGCACAAAATGTTTAAAAGATCTCCTAGAATTGCTGGAGGTGTCTTGCCACGGTGCTGTCATATAAATGGGGCTGATAGCTACAGACATCTCTATCCTCTGCAGTTGGGCTGGAGTAGGTGCACACAGCTGCTGTCTTGTCTGACTGCTGGAAAAGAGACAAAAAATGGAGATGAGCAACCATGTATTTGGCAGATAGGAATTAGGGGTTGTGTTTCCAACACACAGCGGATAGAACTTGTGTCCAACCACAGCAGTTTTTCACTGCTCCTGGCTTACAGCCTGCCCCTGAGACACACAATCAAATGAGAAAAACAACAGAGATGATGATTGTCCGCAGATAGACTGAGTTGTTAATGAAATTGCACATGCTAGAATGCTAGCTTGGATGCTCTGTGAAGATTTGCTTAGGGATTCAAATGTTGAGGTCTCACACTCACAGGCATCTGATTAGGTATATATTGCTGGAAGTGTAATTTTGGCTGTGGAGCCTTTGGAACTGATAATAAAGCTTCAGAAGGGAAAAAGTAGACTGAAAGAAGCCCAAAATAAATTTACAGAGCTGCCAGGAAGAAGTGTTTCTTTATAAACTCAGCAACTTGGGTTTGGAAGTCCCTGAAAAAGAAACATGGAAAGAAATTCTCATCTCAATGCAGTGAACTGTTTCTAATGATACTGTGCCACTGTTATTTTGCAGGTGTCTCCTATCTTCCCTTGGTGTGATTATAATTGCAAGAAATAAAACAGAGAAGCATTTACAAATTCCTTTTATTGACTGTGGACATATTCCTGGTAAGTAGGACTTTTTTTCTGTCTCTATTTAAATGAGGTATCAGATAATGGGATGACCTAGGAGAACTGAGTCACAAATGTGCTCTAGTCATATTTAATAAATATACTGTTCCCTTAATTTCTATTCCTGTTCCCAACAGATTTTTCAAATAATTTTTCTGGGTTTTTCCAAGTTATTGTTACAACTAGTCAAATGAAAACAATGATTACTGGAGCAAAGAATGTTTAAATGATGGATTGGTGGGGAATTTTGTTCTATTAAAATTCTTTACAGAGTTGTTGTTTTTTCCTTCTCTCACCATATTTCCTTAGGACAAAAACTGACAGGCAAAATACAACCAGGTTCTCACAGTTCATGCTATGGCACACTGAATAAGGAAGATGACTCAGTGAGAAGGCAAAGCTGAAAGAAGAAAGTACTTTACGTGCCAATCAACAAGAGGAACACCACTGGAACAAGGATCAGTAGCACCTTTTTATTGAGCATGTTCAAGTATACATTGAACTTCTTTATGTTGATGAGTCATAGTATTATTTAATCCTAATTCATTTATCCCATGATTGTACCAAATGTGATCTAAAGATAAAGGAAGCCTTAACATAAACCAAATAACCATTAATAAAATGAAATAGTCTCCTAGTATCAATGCCTCTTGAGGACATTTTTAGAGTTTTAATTGCTTTTAAATGCAATGAGCACAGAACAGGATTATAAAAATTCCCCTTTGGAACTCCTTAGGTCTGTGTCAATGTTTAAAGACAAAGGCGAGAAATTAGAATTTTCTAAGTGATTTCAAAGTATTCTGCTATACATATAATCCCTTTTTAAACCTCCTCCATCCTGTTCAAGAGTCAAAACTGTATGCATATATGCAGTAGACACAAACAGGTACACAAAAAGAATTTTGTTTTGTGTGTAGAAGAGCAATCCTGATTATCTCCTACCATCAGATTAATTCTCTTATCTTCCAAGGAAATCAGTCCTTGTGTGAGGGGTGGGAAGATAGTATTTGCCATAAACACAGGCACGTGGGCACACGCACGCATTTGAGGTGCCCAGCCAAGGCAGGACTAGAGTACTATACCTGACATTTTACATCCTTCCAGAGGAGTCCTGTGCGCTGGGCTGGACTGGGCTGGGCTCTGTAATCTGTTAACAGAGTCTGGTCTGAGTTTTCGCTTCTGTTTTCAGCAAAATAAGAAAATGCATGTTTCTTCAGAGGCAGTGGGGTAGCCAGGGTCCCTCTCTTGGTATGTCTTGGGAAAATACCCCTAAAAAGGTTGGGCAACTCCTGTTACCACTGGTAATGAGGATGAGGAAAGGCTGTAAAGAACAGGACCGCGAAGAGTCACAGTAACTGTACAATTTCCCCTTCATTAAATGGTTGTCTCCACAGTGATTTGAAGAGCCAGCAGCGATGGGAACAATGACAGTACAGGCTTTGTGTTCACATTTGGTGTCTCTCCACCCCAGTGTCCCATCAAAAAAGTTTCTTCTAGGCATTCATCATGGATGTACTTGTCTCTGCGTGGTAGTATTGATCCACCTCAGGCAGCACAGTGGGGATTGGTCACATCCCCTGCATAAACAAAAGAAAATGCTCTTGAAAAATGTTCATGTCTTGTTTTAGGATTGAATTAATCTTCAGAAATGGGTAGGGGCAGTAATGGGTAGGGGCCATAGACTGTATTTTTTTCAGGTCTATTTTTTTCTCAAATAGTTGTTTATGTAATTTTAAGATAGCTACGGCTGAAGATCCATAAGACAGTTTCATTTCAAACGCTGCTAAGCACACACAGAACTGCATTTTGCAGTATTTTGTGTGCAGCAATGTCCCAGGAACTATGGCAGTTGGGGACTTGTGAAGATGTTTTTCAATGTGGGTCTTTTCCAGCTGACACAGGACAAGGCTCTGTGTCTGCGCCTTATTTGTACCAACTGTTTGGCTTTGTCTTCCTTTCCTGCCTAACATCTCGAGTTCAAGTTTCTAAAGATTAAAATTTTTTTAAAAGCATGTGACTTTTACAGACTTTCTCCAGGGAGTAAAGACATGCCTGTCTTTCTTTTGCAAGTCAAATTTAAGCTGCTCTCTAAGTCTCAAGTGAGGGTATGTGCTAAAGATGGAAATAAGAGGCCTACAGGTTTTCATTCTGTGACCTGAGAAATGAATGGTGAAATGGGTAAAAGGATTTTGTATTGTTGGTTTTTTTAAATGATTGGCCTTGGGCATCTTTCTGAAATCTGTTTCCATGGCTCTGGAGTGCTGCAGGAGGTAATAAAGATTATCAGGTGTAGGATTTTCTCTTTAAAGCAAGAAATCAAATGTAAAAATCTGTGGCAAAAGTTATTTATTTTAAATTACTGTATTTCTTCTTAATTTTTTTTTCTTTCCTGTCCATTTATTTAAAAAATACAAGGGTTAAAATGTTTTATATTAACTCTATTATTGTATATCAAAATAATTTGTGGACCAAAACACTGGTAGAAATTATGTGCAATTAAAAGTTCTGATTTGACATGATCTTTGAGATGTTAATATATTCCAACTAATTGATGTATTAGAGGATTGGAAAAACTCAGTTATGAGAATTCATTACTGTTCTGCCAAGAAACAGACATGACTTGTTTCAAGAATCAGTTTCAATGTTATTTTCAGATCCTGCTTGCCATACTTAGGTTGCAAACACCACAGGCAAATGCCTACTAAAACAAAAACCTTTGCACTGGAATGAAAAAAGGTCTCAGGAGTCCTTCTGATTAAAAACTATTTATTTTCTTGCAGTGGTTTTCCTGACATCAAAAATGTGGGCCAGAAAATAAGCTGCAGATCTTGTGCCTGCAGACTTAATTTTCCTGAACAGATCTTCCATGGGATCTGCAGAAACCAAACCAGGAGAAGGTGTGGTGGGCAGGCAGCATCTCACGTGGTCCCTCAGGCTCCAGCTTGGGATTTTTGACAGAGCAGGACCAGCAGGACTCATTTAGTGCTTGTTCCACTGCTGGTCACGCTGCAGCAAGAGATGAAGTATTAACTGGCCATGGGCCTGGAAATGGGAGCTCTGGAGTAGAGCAGCACTGTTTGATTTTTGCCAGAAAATATCAGGATGCATTTACCAATATTTTCAGCTGGCAAAAAATAAACAAAGTTTGGATTGGTTTTATCTGTTCTCCCCTGGGAGGGGCCTGGTATTCACCTGCTGCTCGCTCCAGCCCAGCTTTTGGCAGACTCACATTTTGCATGTAAGGGCACTGGTCACCTAAAACCAAAGAAAAGAGTCTGAACTTTATAAGGGTTTGAGTTTCTGTGCTTTGAAGCTGTGGTTTCATGCACCTGGCAAGCTGCTTGAATGGATCAGCACTGCCAAAAATCTCATCCTCTTTTTCCCAAGCCAGTTCAGCTCACCCATCCTGCAGAAAGCATCTGCATCCTTCCCCTTGCTGGGGTGGCTCTCTGAACTGCCCCAACCAGACCGACTGGGACGTGTGATGTGACAGATATGAAAAGGGGGAAAGGGAGTGCAACCTCTCTTGCTTCGGGGGAACTGTAATATTATTTCTCTCCTTCTGAAGAGATTCTCTATAGCAACCTTTCTGCTAAGACTACTCTTCTTGTATCACCATGCCCCAAATGCAGCTGACAGCTTCCTGAAGTTCTTTCAAATGCCAGACTCACTGGTTTGTGTATACTGAGTGAAGAATAGCCCAAAGTGGGACTGGGATAGGCAGCTTGTGGCAACCAGCAGTGTCCCAAGGACAGATAAATCCTGGGCACATGTCTGACTGTAAATGATTCTAAGGGCTAATTTTTTTATTTTTGGTGACGGTTTGCAATAAGGTGCATAAACAGTGCTGGAAGAATGGACTGAAAAGTCCTCTGTACTCAAACCGTTCTCACCCATGCAATGTCTCCTTCCAACCGTCTTTATGCAGGATGGATGGTTGCTGGCAGAGAAAAATGCTCCCTTTTGTAACACTGGGGTGCAGATGATTAGACTGAGCTGTCAGTGTGCCCTTTTGTTACTGTCCTCTGAGGCTTGACATTTTTCTTGTTCAAATGTGTTTGTTCATTCCTTCTGCAGAAATCAGCTGGACTGTGTTAGCAACTAGCTGAAAGGAGATAGAGGCTAAGTACCATAATTATTATTGGAGAGCCAAGCTGGAAGATTTACAAACCAAGGCCACTTAGAGAAATGTTTAATGCTCTCGATTCTCAGGAGTTGGAGAAATCCTGAGTTTGCAATGTTTTTGGGTTCTGGGATAGAGTCAGTGAATAAATAGTGATTTCATATAATTTTGTTGTGGTTTTAGTTCAGGTCTTGTTTTGGTTTTTTATTTATTTCCCACCAGTTTGGGAGGGATGACTGTTCTTTGCCTAGAGAGGAAATACGACATTCCCTTGGCAGATAGGAGATGCTTCAACCTTTTGAAGCTGGGAAATTTGTAGAGGCACCTCCCAAGCACCTGGCTGATGTAACCCTTTGGTTATAACATAAAAGGAGGCAGCAGTGGCAAATACATCACTACATATTAAGCACTCCTGACCATGAAGGAAGGATCCTTGTCCTCTTGCTGTGTGTTAAGTCCGTTCAGAGCACGTGTAGCCATTTTGGCCCCTGAACTGCACATAAACATATTTTTGAGACATGCTAAATGGGATGCCTTGAGCATCATATCAATGCCTCTTGGGCATGTACTGTCCTTCATGCAGAGCTCTTGCTGGGTCTTCCCTATAGGGAAATTAGACTGTGTGCTGTCTTTATGGCACAGGATTGCTCTGATAAGAAGATACAGTACTGTCAGCATATTCCCATGACCTGGGAAATGTTTATAGAGAGTGCCCAGCAAGGAAGTTGTGTAAACCTGCAGTCTTGGATTACATTCCCTTTACTTTCTGATTACCACTAGAGTAAGCATGGACAGTTTTGGTATCCACAGAAGCAAAATTATTAGCACCTCAAGAATCTCCAGGCCTGAGTAACAGATTAGGTGGCTGCTGAGTAGGTTTTTTACTTAGTCTAAATCCCAGTTTTTCAGTTAGGCCCCTAAAGCTTGTCTAAGACTTTCAAAGTGCATTTCATAGTACAAATCCCCATCAGTATTTTGGTTGCTAATGGACTCAGGCATCAGTCCCAGGGGAATCTGTGTCAGTATAACAAGGCAGCCATGAGAGGGACACTGTTGGGCAGCAGACTCAGAAATTTATTGTGGTGGCAGAAAAGTTTTGCATGAACACAGAGAAATTACTCCAGGGCACCAGTAATGTACAGTGGTCTCTTGGGCTCCTTTTTGACAGTGTCAACAAGGCACTTGTTGACAGTTTTCAAACTACAGCTACTGTAAAGGAATGATTAAACAGGTGGTGCTAACACTGACTGCTTTACATGAAGTTAATATATCACTCTAGTCCATGGCACTAATACCTTAAACATGAAAAGTGGCCTGTGGCCATTGATGAAGGAGCCAATTTCTGTACTTTGCTAAATCACTTTGGGAAAAATAGAAATGATTGATTTAAGCCTCCAGCACAAACATACACTTGCCAGCTCTCCAGTTGAAGATTTCCACTCTTGGAATAGGCATTGCCTTGCCTAGATGAAATCTTTGGAGTCTGCTACCAGGTCTTTTGCCAGAATCATTAAACTGCTTGAAATAACAGCACTGTCATTTGTCTTCCATTTGATAGCTTGTGGGCATAAATCCAGAGCAGCATGAGCATAAGATCAGGAGTTTTCTGTCCATTTGAAAAAAAAAAATAAAGTTTTTCTTGAGTTTCAATAGCGTGTGTACCAGCTGCAGAGCTTTATGCTGTCTAATGCTCTCCAATGCCCTCAGCCAAGAATAGGAGAGAATGTTTGCATGGCACAGAGGCTGCCAATTAAGCAGCTATTACCTGTCACTGAAGGTCATGGCTGGTAACACATTGCTCAGCAATAGAATACAACAAAAAACTACTGACCTTCTATTGATTTTTCAAGAACTGCTGTTCTGTGCTTTACAATGCAAAAGAGTTGAGGAATATAATTTACTATGACTAAGCATGGCAGTTACCCATATGTTTATTTTTCCCTGACAATATTTAACAGTAAACTAGCAACATGTCCCAACAATACTGACTGGATTCTGGGTGCGTGGATGTGTTGCAGGACTTGATTTAGTGCTGTGAATAAGGAAGGTTGTTGATACAAGAAGTCAGCTTTATGTCATCTGGCTTGGCCTCCTTTACAGCTCAAGTCAGGCAACCTCCTCCAAGCACTTGTGTGAACCCTTTGACCCATCTACAGAAGAAGACCTCCCATCCTCTCCTACTAGTCAAAGTAGAGGAACCACCAATGCCATTAGTAATTTTTACTAGCAATGAGTCATTGTTTGCTTTTAAACTCTGCCTTATGTCTATTTTAACTTGTTTAGCTTGTAGCTATTTGCCTTTTGCCAGTGGTTTAAAGTACTTGGTAAGTCCCTCTAGTAAAATACGTTATGATGGATTTTTCACCAAGCTGGAAATAAACTTTCTAAGTCTCTCACCATCAGATATTTCTGTCAGCCCTCAAATTGTTTCCTGTGGTTGTTTTCTGCTTTCTCTCCATTTTTCCAGTGTCTGCACTCGGCCAAACACAAAGTAAAAATCAGGTTGCAGCAGCACTGAAGAAGTAGCACAGAACAGGACGAGACCCAGCGTGCCGTGGTTGGATGCCTGGCTTCCCCACTTCCCACAGCTGCAGCCCTGCCACCTCTCCAGGGATGTGCCTGCACTTTGTTTTGACACTGTAATTTATCGTCGGCTGTTTTGCACACCCAGAGATGCAGCAGCCTCAGTTATTTTCAGTGATTTGGTTTCTGACTCATTCCTGAGTTTGGTGGTGGTCCAAAGAGTAGGTGCCCCTGCCCAGAGGTCTCCAGGAAGTCCAGCACAGTCCAGACTTTGAAAGCCTCTGGCCCAGGGTCTGACACAACTATGGTGGTACCTGGCAGTGGTAAGAAGCAGCATCACAGAGCTGCCCTTTCTTCAGCACCTGAGAGATTTGAGAGCTCAGCCCAGATTTGGGAGGAGGGTGACTAATTCAGTGACTGTTTGAGGTGTGGTAAGTAAATAGGCTCTGGGAGGAGTGCCTGGATGTGGGGAGACCCTGCCCAGGTCAGTTGGTCTCTTCTCAAGGATGGAAATGGGGCACCAGAAGAGATGCTGATATTTGACAGATGCTAGTATATAACTGAAAGGTTTCTGCTCTCTCTGTCCCTCAGTGCTCACTGCCTGTGTTCTGAAAGCGGTACTTTGGGCATCTTCCCTCCAAGAGAACACAAGTATCTGGCAATGGTGACTGGGGCCATCCAAACCCCAAAGAGCAGTGGGAAGTGCGTGCCAGCCCTGGCATCTTTGAATCATCATTCAGGTGAGCAGCCATTTATTTACTTAGGCTGTGGATCTCCCCACCCTGAGATTCCCAAGGCACTCCACAGGGTCCAGCTCCTGGGTGGACCCTGTGCTTCAGGTCCTGCTTCTCTTTGAAGAAGGAATGAGTGCCCCCAGCCCTTTGGGGGATATAGGATTTGACATACATTTGCAGTGGAGGGAATATTGTGGTGCTTTTACAGCCCAAGGTGCTATGTTAAGCCACAGAACAGATGCAGCTATTTTGCTGGCAGCTTTACATGGTGAATAGTTTGGATCTAGTGCTCTGAGGTGTTTGGGGTGGCTTTTCTTGGTAATTTCAAAGGAACAGATCCCTAATGTCACCTCAATTAGCCTGAGATAACTTGTGGTAGAGTTTTTCATTAAAAAAGAAAAAAAAGTTTCTTTTAATAGTGAAGTCTTTGCAAGTAAAAGGCCCTGTCAGAGCACTTTAAAAGTGATTACAGTGACTCACATTTTTAATGGCTTTTTTTTTAATCTCAAAAATGGCTTTTTTCCAAATAAAATCCTACAAGGCCTCATATAACAAACAAGGGTTACTGCTCTTTTCCACACATAACATGAAAAATATCCTTGAGCGGAGCAAACTGCAGCCCATCTGCTGAAGCTTGGCCGGCGTGCGGCACAGCTCCCTGGCCATTACGCATGGCTCTGGGTAAGGCACACCACCTGCTTCCTGCATGAGGTCCCGCAGCCTCCCCCGTGCTTCTCCGAGGAGGAAACCCATCCAAACTGCTGATGGGGGATGACAACCTTGGCATTCCCTTTCACTGCATTTGTTCTTGTGCCATTTGTTGTTCACTCAAGTGCTCCATAGACTTTCGTCTTCTTTTCCATCCAAACTAGAAAAAGGCAGGAGTTGCCAGGGATAAATAGACTCCTACTTTCCTGTCTATTGTGCTCCCTTAATCTCCAGCTGCAGTCAGCAAAGTCTTCAGCTGGGAACCCAAAAAGGCACCCATGAAAGGGCAGGGAAAGGAGAGAAGTCTTGGGGTAACTTTGCCAAGGAGCAATCTGAACATCAGCCCCTCTTCCCTGATTCAGGGTCTGATGCTACACATGCTTAACTGAGCTGAGCCTTTCATGTTTCCTATTTATGTCAAACAAGTACTCACTTTAATTCCAGAAGCATCCCTGACATGTACTTCCCAGACACATTTCCTAAACACTTCTAGCACTGACAAACTGTAATTTTGCAAAGAATGTGCTGAGTAAAAAATGGCATTTCCCCCAGGCTGCTTGGCATCATACTGCAGAGCTCTGCCAGCACCATTAGACAGCACATGTTGAGCATCCTCTCCTGGCCATCACTGTCCATCAAAGAAAACCTCTGCTCACCTCGATCACTGCTCAGAGCAGATGAGGGATGCATCACCCATCCACCAGCTACATGGGGAGGGTGCCCTGCAGTCCTGGGCCCGAGAGGTGGGCATGGCTTCAAAGGATGCAGCACTTTACAAAACAAATGGTTTTCTGTGGCCTAAGTGAGGTCAGGGTACACACTGCTTCAGGTTCCTCTTAGAGGTAAAAGTGTTAATGTGAAGTTTAAAAGCACAAGTTGAAATCCATTCCCGGTCTGAAGATTATTAGCAGTGTCTTCAGGAACTGGAAGAACCAGACTATTGGGAAAGGAGGAGTTCTGCTCAGCCTTGACTCTGCTGCAGTGGTCCAGACAGTGGTGCGGCAGCACTTCATATTGCCATCAGGACAAGATGCTTCTTTCCTTCTGTGTCAAAAAGAAATTAAATCCAGTGCTGTTGTTTTGCTAAGAAATAAACAGTTTTCACTACCTTCTTCACTGAAGTTAAACAATACTGTTAAGTTCATTAACTATAAACAGTGATCAGTGGCACTCCGAAGTAAAGTCCTCATACGAAAAATTTCCTCTCAGATGGGAAAAAATTGGCACTTTTATGTTCAGCTTAAAATGTGATCTTACAGCAGAGAACAAAGCAGTGCTGCCAGCTGTGCCCAAGCCCAGGATATTTTTTTTCTTGGAATTTGTGTTATTGGAGAAAAAATTGATTGTGGGTATGTGTGGTTAACTGGATACTTACGTGGCACTAATCAGTATCTCATTTTACCTGCCCTATCATGTGTTAAAGTGCCACATTCCATGCCACTCAGTGCTCAGAGTGCACCATTTTATTATTTCTTTCTTAGAACTGAAGTTGTGCAACGTGCAGTAAATGTCATTAACACACAGTAAAATTAGTTAATTATGATGCATAAGTAAGTTTTCTTATGCAAAATAATATCACATCTTTAAACATGTCATTAACCATCGGCCAAAACAAAACCATACCTTAAAAATGTATCATGCTCATCTGGCCAAAATGCAAGCCTATGTTAATTCATTTTGTTATGCTAAATGGTGGCTTTAAACACACCAAGCCACTGGCAGAGTGAGGTGGCAGCTGGGCTGCACGAAACAGGGTAAAATGTGCAACACACACTTCACTAAAGCACTGGTTAAGGTTATCTCAACATCAAACTACAGCAGAGTCCAAAAAAAATTACAGGAATGGTCCCGCCTCTGTTTCAGCAATTGTTGGTGCCCACAGACTGCAGAAGCCACAGCAGATACCAGAGTGCCTGTGCTTTACTTTAATAGTTAATAACCACACTGCTGGGGCTAGCTGGGGGCCTACTGGGAAGCATTCAGACTCTTGCCTTGAGCTTGCAGTTACAAAATACTGTGTCCCAGTCCAGGTAAGAGACTCTCCTGAATTCCCAGCTGCTTGTGGGTAGGGCAATATGCTGGTTCCCTTTTCCAAAAAATTGAAATCAGATTAAGTAAGTATAGCTCTGGTAATGAAAGAGGCACCAGAGCTGTCAACAGTCAGGGCACCAGTTTGAGTCCTCTGCATGCACTGGTGTTTGACACCTTCTGCTTGCAGTGTTATCCTGAACCCTTCTGGGTCAGTCTCATATGCAGCATTTTTGAGTGCTCAGAGGCATCTGGGTAGGGCCCATGGGTGTGTCTGCAGTACAAATAAATTCACTTAGATAAAAGGCAGCTGTAGAAGCCAGAAGATAAAGGGCTAATCTGTATGTCTCAAACACTGATAGCCAGCCAAGGATTGTTGGTAATAACCGTACCTGTGAGAAAGAACAGGATGTGACTGGACGAGGGGGGCTTACAGAGGAAGGGCAGCACTCTTCTGGCACAAATGTTCTTGTTCTGGCTCTTGGAAAGCGCAGTAGAGTGCAAGCACAGGAATGAGGTTGAGAAGTGGGCATGGACTGTCAACCAAAGGTGGATTCAGCAGAAGTGGATCAACACCACATATGCCCCCCAAAGTACTCTGGCTCATTTCCAGAAAGGTCAGAAAGAACAGACTGCTCACAGTAAATAATTTGCATAAAATGCAATAAATTTAGGTTCAGGGTGGGAAAAAATTGTCTATAAAAGGGCACCCCCAGGACCTTGGACAACCCATCAGTTGAACCAGCTCTGGAACCAGGACTGGTGATCCTTCCTTTCCTTCCTTTCCTTCCTTTCCTTCCTTTCCTTCCTTCCTCCCTCCCTTCCTCTCCTTCTCTCTCTCTCTCTTCTTTCCTCTCCCTCACTTTAATCTCTTTCTCTCCCTCTTCTCTTTCACCTTACCCCTTACTCAAAATCCACCACAGTGTGCTCATATAAGACTAACTGGGAGCAACACAGCAGTTTCCATGCCAGGATATAATTTAGTAATAAAACTTCTTATCTTTTTGTGGACCCTCTGACTTTTGTTGTTCCTTTTTGAACACAGGCATCTAGGAATCTTGAGCACTGCCTTTCTCTTAAAGCAGGACACCACAGCAGCATGAACAGAAGAATAAATCCGCTTACATGTGCCATAAAAATGTGTCTGGAATCACAAAATTTCTAGCAAGTTCTGGCAGAAGGAAGCAATGGAACAAGGTTCCAACAAGCTCTACAGTAGTAAAACCAGGAGCAAGACACCTAACTAGTTTTAGGATGGAGCCTGCAAAATGGATTATATGTTTATATGCAGCAGCACATCCTCCTGATGAGGAGGTCACTCCCTGCCTCATGCTCTGCAGGCTGATGGAGCTGTTAGATTCAGTCTTGGCTTTCTGCAGCCACCAAGCTGTTATGTGAACTTCTGTCCATAGCAACAACCACCTGTTCTCTTTATAGAGGAGCTGTGAGGAAAGAAAAAGATTTGTATTTTACCAGAGACTACGCGGTAGCTGAGATATTCCAGGAATTATATCTATATTGGAAAGGCCAACATGGCCTTACCAGCTAGTAAGAGCTTCAGCAACATCTGTGTCCAAAAAAAGACCAAAAGAGTGCAATAAATTAATATTAACCTGCTGGTTTTATTAGTAGTACTGTTGCATCTAGTATGTTTCATTTATGAGTATTTAGCATCTACTGGAAGATGGAAACCTGGTACAACAATCTGTCATTGACTCTAAAGAGTACAGACAACACATTAGGCAGGTATTTTATGTCTTTACAAATAAATGAAAAAGTGCACAGACTTCTCCAAAGTAGTGTTTCTCCTACCCTTTGAAAGTTGTGTGTAAGAGTTTGGGCAGTTTTGGCATGGGGCAGATAGTGGGGAGAGTTGCTTTGTTTTGGAGTTCTCTGAAGTCTTGCAGAAAGGAGTGGTCCCCAGAGCACAGGTGGAGAAATGCTCTCCCAGGGCAGGGACACAATAACATCTGAGAGCAGAATTGCATTGCTCCCTACAGCTGCCAGGCTGGTCAAGGATTGCTTGGTCAGCAGGGCGTGGCTAGACCTCCCCATTGTTACTCACAGCTTTAATTTACAGCAGAACAGAAAATAGCACTCTAGTTGTTGTCATAGGGAAGGAAATGTTTAAACTCGGTGCACAAGTACAACCCATGCTGGTCTGCTGTAAGCATTCATGGAAATTCAAAGATCAAGAATCTCCTGGGTATTCTCCTGGAGTATAAAATCAGAGCTGATACAGGCAATACCTTATACTGTCTGACTGTTGTCAGTGATGATCAAAACACGCAGGAACTGAGAGGGAGTGTAGGTTTTAAGGGCAGTTGCATCAGCAGTCACAAATGTAAGACCATCCCAAGGAAAAAAGGTGGGGGGGCTCTAGATGATAAGGACAGAAAAAGTACAGATCCCTGAAAAGAGCCAGATTTCCGATGGGTTTCTTTAATTTTCTGGATTGAGAAGTAGTCTTTTAAAAAAGTCTGGCAACATTTATTAGTGCAGAAGAGGCACTTCAGAAATGAGACATATAAGGATGTTCTGACTAAAAGCAGAACTCTCTCCTCCATCACATTTCCTTTCAAATAGTAATAAAATGTAAATATTGAAGTCTTCTCTACTTGCAGCAGTCCTGATTTTCTGTTCTTTTTGAGGAGCAGTTAAGAAAGACATGTCTTTTTCCTTCATCTGTAGGAAAGTAATAAAATCGTAGTCATCTGAAAAATACTGGCATAAGGTCAAAGAAGGATTACACAAAAATATGTCAGAGAAAAAAAAAGAAAATTAAATATTTGTTTCAGTTTAAGATAACTGAATTCCTCTAAATGAGTAGCACATTTGTTGTAAATGTCAAAATTTTCAAAGGCAATCTCTTAAAAAGTCAACAATCAACACTCACATGGTTCAGAGTCTATACAGGAAAAAAACAGTAATAAAACTTGGAGGTTGAATAATCACTGCTCTTCTCTCTGCCCATTGCTTTCTGTCTTTAAATAAGAGTGTGAGTGTGTGTGTGTGTGTGTGTGTGTGTGTGTGTGTGTGTGTGTGTAAAACAACACAAATCTATCAGAATAGGACTTATATGTCCCTGTATTTACCGTGCTTTGCTGACTCCAAAACATTTAATTCTGAAAAACAAAGTCTTATTTCTCCCCTGCAGGAAGAACTTTCTTTTTCTTGCCTAAATCATCACTTTAAAAAATTTTAGGATTAAAAAACGACTAAACTTAAACATTTCATTTGGAGTAAGCATTGTCCAACAGGTTTGGGTGGTCAGCTTTGATAATTTGGCTTCTATGAAGCCATTTGCAAAGAAGAAAAAAGTGTTGTCGTAAGTGATTTCAGTTTTTTTCAAAGATTGCTTTCTTGATAATGTTATATAATAAATCCCTAAAAGCTGGTTTATAGGCCAGCTCCACAAGACAAACAGTGAACAAATTGGCCTGGGCAAGGAAAGCTTTCCTAAGATAATTAAAAACAACTTGTGCCGGCACTGTGAGAAAGAAGACAGCTTTCAAAATGTTTATCTTCAAGCTAAAATACAAGTCCCAAGTCTGAGTTTGAAAAGCAACTGAGAAATTGTTGTCTTTGGTGAGGAGCTGATGTGCAATGGCGGGTAGGGGGGCCAGGCTATGAGCATCACCATGCGGGACTGGGGCCAGCGGGTAGGCTGGGATGGCCCTGGGATGGGCTGGGCAGGGACGTCCTCCCCCTGGCACATCCCCCTGGTCTCAGAGGCACCTCCTCTGCCAGCTGTGCCACAGTCCCTCCTCAAACCCACACCCAGCACCTTTAGCCCCTCCCTTTGTTTCTCCCTTTTGATCCATCCATCCATTAGCACCTATGGATGATCATGCTGATCACCTCCTTTGCCTCTCCTGCGTTTTCTGTGGAACACCCTACTGCTGGGATATCCAAATAACCCTTTTCTTTACCAACATATGCTATTGCTTCACTTCATGTTGGCTTCATGCAACTTAGGCAATGATTTACATTAAAAGCTAGGGTGAGAACAGAGGCCTACATGGTGAAAAGGCTTTGGTTGACACCTCACTTTCAGTCCCTAACCTGAAGAAACCACCACCTCCCGATTCCAGATTTCCCAGTGCCTCAGTTTCCTGCAACTCAGTTGTTTTGTGTATTCTGAAGCATTTAATTCACAAGAATAAAGGAAGCAAAGTTCAGCTGTTACTGCATGAGCAAGAAGTGGAGAAAAAGACTCCCCTCCTCATGAAAACAAAAATACTAAGACCTTTCTTTGCCTTCCCCTACAGTCCAAGCAGGACTTCAAGCAAAAGGCAGTTTCAGGCAGTGACATTTGCTATGGAAGTATGTCCATGGAATGCAACACAGGGCCAAGTCCTGGAGGGAACTTTTGTTGTTAATTGGATAGTTACAGGAATTTGGATATCACCTAAGGAGCATGTGAGAATGGGTGTTAATGCCTCAGTCACTCGTTAAACCTGCACCTGGTACATGTCTGTGCAGCAAACACCACATGCAGGACCATTGTCTCATGAACTAAATGGGCTGAGGAAGCCAAGAGTCTGGAGAGTGGGACAAGCCCTGTGCCCAGGGTGAGCTCTTGCTATGACCAAATTGTTAGTAGAGGTCTCCCCAGCCTTGCATGTTTAGCTGTTTGCTGGCTGCAGATGAGTTTGGACAAAGCTTGTAGGCCACCCCCTGCTCACTGTCTGTGAGTTCTGCTGTGCCACCTGCAGAGGCTTTTGGGCTACAAAAAATGCACCTTGCTCCAAAAATGCAAACAAGTTGGACACTGAACTACAGAACATGGTCAAAGTGCATGTAGTTCTGAAGATTGATTTCTTTGAGAACTAGGGAATAATAGAGCCCAATAAGCCACACAAGGGTACAGTAAATATTGGCCATCTCTTCAGAGTCCTTCACAGAAGAGTGACATCTTTGTACAGGGATCATCTCTTACTTGCCTCTTTTTTTGGTTAAGAGTGGCATCTCTGCTTAGTAAATACCTGATCTGTCCTCAGTGTTTTATGCTACAGAACAGCTTTATTGTGACAGGAGATGGCACAGAAGCCAAAATCTCTTTAGGGCTCTGAGACATCACATCAGCTGTATCAGGAGTAGCATATAACATCCAAGGGGAAAAGATTAAAACCCCGTACTTGTGAAAAACATTGTTAGGGAGAAGTTCCAGACCTGCCTTGTTTGTTACGTGGTTAGCGGCTACAGCTTAGGCAGAGCTGTGACTGCTACAGCAGCTCTGCAGCCCTCCCTTGCAGACAGAGCACAACACAAATGCTGAAGTATGTTAGAGGTCTGTAGCAATATGGGAAAGGGCCAAAATGGATGGTGGCAAATAGTGGGGAAAAGGTCATGAGAAAAAAACTGAGGGAAGTAAGTTGTATTAAGCAGAAAAACAGGGCATGACCCTACCATTTGGCAAAGTTACAGAAATGTTAACCTTTGGAAATGCTATTAGTTCATTGCTGTTGGAAAGTTGGCTAGAAAGGCAACACTCAGGACTGACTCAGTTCTAGGGTTTCTGCTGTGCTAAGCACAGTAACACATGAACACACCTCCTCCCCTCTTGGAGGCACGCTCAGAAGGAACAGCCACTAAATACTGTTATTCCTAATATTTTGCTACCCTAGGCAACCAACCATCAACTCCACTCGGCATGACACAGCCTGCAAGAACTAGATAGTCTAGAATCAATTTGCTACTCCAGTTGAGTTTGATTTTATGATCTTAACACTTGTCATTTTGGGAAGGAACAAAACATTCACTGTTCCCAGAGTATGTAATGCTACTGGGAAGCCATAAATTTTAATTTGGTGCTTTATTTCCCCCATGAAGAGATGTTGTTCATATGTGCTGTCACAGCTGGGGGTTCCTCTTTTTTTCCTTGTCCCTTCATTAAGTTGGAACATACTCAGAAACACGACAGCTTTTGTTTGCATCAATGATTGATGTTAAAGTGAGAGTTTTGGTCTGGTTTCCTTGGACTAGGAATTGTTTCACATGAAATTTTCTGCTGGATGAGCTGGCACTCCTGGCTCCCTCTCCAAGCTCTGCCAATCATATTTTTTCTCTTCAGCATTCGGCTTGAATTTGAAGTGGCAGGATATAGAGATTGATGGTTTTATTCTTTAGAGGAAAGGAATCAATTCCAAGTGCATACTAGAGCACAAAAGAGACTTGGGGAAGAGAAATACTCTGCCAGTTTATCCAAGTTTTTCAGGGATTGAAAGTGGAAACAGAAAAATTATTAAAATATTTGCATTTTTTATTTTAATGAATATTTTAATTAATTGGAAAGCCCATACTCTATAGAGCCTCCTGTAAGATACGTTGCTGTATATCTGCAAAAAAAATACCTGGAAGTCTAAAAGCTTAGAAAAAGTATCTGCTTTTCATTCTTTTCCATAGTATTTTCCACTTGAAAAAATTTCGTCATGAAGGTACATACAGCAGAAGGCTCATTTAACAGAAGGATGCCTACAGCAGTCTGTGAAAGAAGACATGTTATACCAAAGGAAATTTTAATGACAGAAATCAAAGTTCAAAGGACAATCTTTTAAAAGTTTTTTTACAATTTGATGTTATGGAATAAAGGTATATCCTGTCTGTGAGGTCAGAAACCCTGTTTAGCTCCTGTTTGAGAAGGAGACTCAAGCTTCAGTCAGGAGATTGGCTGAAGCTTTCAATATTTTTCAATTCTCAGTAGTCTTAGCATTTTGAGGACTGAAAAGGAGGAAATGTATGTTTTTCTCCAAGTCTAGGTCCCTGTAGAGTAATTGATGTCCTTGAAAATATGCAAATTAATTTTACAAATGGATTTGGATAATAATCAAATTTTAATGGTCATCAATTTAATGACCTTGCAGATAGAAGAGGTGACCTCTCTTACTGCTTAATAGACTCTGAAATCCAGCTGACATGTGGAGTTCACTATTTTCAATGGTGAAAGGAAGTTATTATTTTTGGTGGGGTTTTTTGTTCCCATCCCTGAAGAACTGGCTACTGTCCTGGGACTTGTAGTTCATGTTATTGTCTTTATAGTCCCTGGAGTTAATCTAATAGCCTGGGATCTTGACTGCAGAAAATATTTGAAGAAAAATTAATTTACATCATATTTCCTGCATATTTTTGATAGCTGTTTGGCCAAACTAACAGCATCCCCCCTCTTGTACAGTGGGACAATAATCTTTCAGCTTTTGATGGTTTTTTACGGAAGGACATCTGAATAAAAAAGTAAGTATTTCAAAATAAAGGCCAAGATTTACCCAGAATAGGATCAAAGCAGAATTTAAAAGACAGATACAGCACAGATGTAGCAATTCCCTCTTCTGTGGTCTTTACACTTCTGCAGGGAAGTTGTCAAACAATGAACCATCCCACACCAAATGAAGAAGACAGAGTACGAACTCATGGGGAGAGCCAGGTTGGATGGGGCTTTGAGCAACCTGGTCTAGTGGGAGGTGTCCTTGCCCATGGCAGGGCGGGTTGGAACTAGGCAATCTTTAAGGTCCCTTCCAACCCAAACCACTCTGCTTCTATGATTTTAAAGATGTGTGAAGCCTTTTCGATTCCTCAGGCAATCAAAAAAATTATTTGCTCCAAGGGAAGCAGAGATTTAAAAGTCTGCTCTTCAGGAAGCCTCTTGCCTCGTGCAAACGCTTGCACAACGCCACACTGTAACATCGGTGAGTTCTGGCTTCACACCAGTATGTTGTACCACAAAAAGGGGTTGGATGCTTATGACACCACAAACAGGCCTCCAGGCAAAGAAGGAATTGCTATTTTCTGGATATTTCTGCTTTTGTTGGATAATCCAAAAAGGACTAACCTATTTCATGTCTACTAACCTCAAAAAGAAAACCTTTTTTAGAGAATTTTATTCCCCCCCACAAATTAACACAGAATGGCAGGATCAGGATCTCTGAGCTATTTTTTAGACTTACCCTTCTGTCTCCAACATCAAAGGATTCCAGAGCATTGTATGGGAAGGACTGGCTTTCACAGCTGTTTACAGAATGCTGTCACACTGCTCCAAGAGCAGCTTCTACTGAGGTTGTTTTCTCAGGCTCCAGACCGTGTCCCACTGGCTGCTGCTGGACACCTGCAACACCCCATAAACCTCCTCTGTCCCAGAATCAGGTGTGGGGAGACTTCAAAGGATACAGAAATCTGTAGTTTTGGGGTTGCCATTTCAGAAGTTGGGCCATTGTGTGCTGCCTATTGGCATAAAAGGAAGTTTTTCAAGATACCAACAGGAACTACACCCATTTTTTTTTTAATAATTAACTCTAATGAATACAAATAATTAATGTCTCAAAACACAGTAGCTCAGTGAAAGCCCTAAAAAGACTAAGGGAAACTAAAATTAATCTGTTTTTAAAACATTCCTCAGCCTACTATGTACTAATGCTCATTTTCATCTGCTTCTCTTTGAAAAAACAGAAAGAACTGGTTACAGTTCTCAACCAATTTCATAAATTTTTGTGCCTTCATTTGGAACCCCCTTCATGTATTTGCCAACTAATTTAAAAGAATTATTGCATTGCAAAAATATTCAGAAAACCTGGATGCAATTGATTCCTGTAAGACACTCTGTTCTACAGGAAAATAAATTATCTATTTTTAACCCTTTAATCCCTGCTGGTCTGTACCAAAACTACTTCCACATGTATCTTAAAAAATAAAAATCACTGCATTAAGCAGCTGCCCGTCTGAAAAGTGCATTTTTAATTGCAGATTTACGGTTTGTTTTTCTGTGCATGCACTCTGGATTTTTTTCAGTGTGAGGAACAGTAACATACTTTGATGTGTATGATCCCTCTTTCCCACCCAAGCCAACTCATTCTGAGCAACTGGCTTTGCCTCTGGCTTGAAGCTTTCTTGGATGGCACCTGAAACAACCCAAGTAAGTTTTTATAAAAAAGTTTTTACAGTATTTATAAATAATTACAACTGTAGACACACAGGATTCATTATTAGAGCCACAGTTAAAGCAACTGGGGTATCTCTAGTGGGTAGAAGGAAGGGGCTCACTCCTGAGGTGCCACTTAAAGTAATTTCTGAGTCATAAAGCTCCAGATAATTTGCAGGTACTTGAGCTCTCCCCTCCATCACAACCATTTTGGTCTTTTTTAAAAAAAACACAGTTTCTAGGCTAAGAACAGAATGCTGAGAAAAGGACTGAGCTGAAACAGCTTTCTCATCCTGGCTATTTATTTGATCTTCAGATGAAATACTGAATTACACCATCCTTTCTGGAAAGTTGCAGAAAATCCTCACATATTTGGGTCATGAAATTTGTGTTGCCCTCTTCCTTCAGACTGCTTTTTCATTCTCTGCTTTACTCTTGCTTTGACCTGAGTGTCTTTTTGATTTTGTTTCTTAAGAATTGGACTTAGCTGTCAGAATAGCAGCACTGCTCTAAGCCCATGATGAAAAGACAACTAGAATGTATCAAGCAAGCTGATGCTAGTTGATGTTACACACATCTTGGAGTGTCTAAAAAAATGTTTTAAAAAAATCATTCTGTGCAGGCATATTGCTACTGTAGAAGAAACTGAGTTTCTTTGAGACCCACTGCAATAAATAAAATATGTGTTTTGTCTTTTGTCACTTCACCTACTTTGAACTACCATGAACTCATTATTTTGACCAGTGTCAAGCTGGCTCTGACTTTCAAAGCTGGCACAAAATAGTTTCAGCCCATATCCCCTATCCTTTCTGAGTTCTTATTATTCCATACAATTTTACTTGCTCTTGCAGGGATTTGATCAGACCAGTGTTCACAAAGAACTGTAGTACAGCTGAGTTGAATTTGCAAGAGGTAAATTGTGGGTGTTGTTTACATTGCTGACCTCTGGGAATATCACTTAGAAGAACAGGATTTTGGGTTGGGGTTTTCTGTATGTTGTATTCTTGGACTATTGCTTTTCTGCTCTTCTCAGTCTTAGTGCTTCAGAAATCTGCCTTTGGTGGTTTACTCCCCTGAGCTCTGTTCCTACTACCTACCTTACATGGACATGAGAATGGATCAGGTTTGACATATCTGGCTCTTTCAGATTTACAGCACTGAAAAAAACCTGTCATGCTGAATTTGACAACTCTTTGTCTGCACATTCCATGATTCCCCCCAAGGCTTCTATCTCCACTGAGTAGTCTGACACCCTGTCAATTATTTTCCCAGATTCGTTTCAACAACCCCAGCTGCCTTTCTGCCAGGTAACTTCTTCCATTACCTACAGGCTGCTGAACAGATTGCCCTGAACATCTTTAACAAACACACAACAATCTGGCCCCAGTCCCACCTCACTTCATCCCACAGAGTCATCACCACCATCCTCTGCAACCTCATTTTCTGGATTTGCGATGGTAAAGAATGTGTATCTTGGAGCTCCTCAGCTTGGTAGGTCCATGAGTCACTGTGCCTGTCAGCAGAGCAGGCAGTGCCACAAAAGTCATGGTTCAGCCTGGGGAAAGACCCTTCACCAGGTGAGTCAAATGCTGCATTTACACAGCTGCTCTGAGGGAGCCGCAGAAAGAGCTACAGGAGCAGTGTGTTTCCATTCAACCTCCTCACTGTGCTACAGAGAATGCCAAAATTGCCTTCTGTGCTTCATTTGAGCTTCCAAAAGCTCTTGCCAAGCACAGAACGAGAGCTAAGGGTTTGTGCTGGCATCCATTTTGAGAAAGTTATCTGGAAGCATGGGAGCTGGAGAGCTTGTGAGAGCTGCCTTCACTAGGCCAGAGCTTCCTAGGTTCCCAAAAAGGCTCATGTATTACAGCTCACAGGAGCTGATCCAAATGCTCTGGGGTAGTTAACCAACGTGTAGCAACTGCAGTAAGAGCAGATGTGGGCTGTAAACTACACCTGATTCAACATGATGAGCACAGACATACTGTACAGCTGATGCACAGATAACACAGGTTTAATTATCCACAGTCTGATTATCCGGTGTTGACATGGTTTTTATGACTAAATCACCCTTGAGACACCCAGAATCTGGAAATCACAACCACAGATAAAAATTTCCTTGCAGCTACATAAAGTCACAGTACTTTTCTGACAAATTTTGGCTGAGATTTTTGAGCATTTTTAACTTATCTGGTTTGCAGTGTATTTTACAAGGAGTGAAGTCTTAAGGCATAAATCATTGACTTACAGGAAAACAACTGTGTAACAATATTACAAGATATACAGAACAGGATGCGCTTGGGTTCCAGTTTCTGTTCACTGGCTCACCAGAGACAAGGATCATAAATCAAAAATAGAGAATGGAAATCAAAGAAAAGTAACAGGAAGTGTCAAAATGAAAACCTGGCAGAAATTACCAATAGGAAGAAAAAAAAGGAAAGAGTCCAGATGTTTTTTTTAAAAAATAAAAACCTGGGAAAGACTCAGTGAACAAAAGATCTACAAGCAGAAAAGAAAAAACCGATAGCTTGGGTGGGGGCTTCTCTTTCTTTCTCACATACAAGCCAGGTCTATTGAGGCAAGAAAATACACATCTATTAAGAAGATGAGGGAGGTGACGAGGGAAAAAACCATATAAAAATCACCTCCCCTCCTTTCTTCACATGAAGCACAGCTCTGGAAACTGTGATCCTAGAAATATTTCAATCAGGCTTACAATTCAAAAGGTTCATTAAATCCGGGATTATTACCATGAGAGAACTTGATCAGAGCAGCCAGGCAGTAAAGTTTAAGGGGCTCCTTATTCACACATACCTACAGGCTGCAGCACTCACAGTCACATGCCAGGAGCGTGTGAATCCCAGCCCTGCCAGCACCAAGCTCTTTCCTCTGGGGCCATCTGCTGGCTTTCCTGCAGATGCTTCCCAGGACCTTTCCGGGACCATGATTGCTTTATCAGGTGCATCAAAGGTGAGCAGTGAGGAGCCATTCAGCACGATTTCTCAGGGAGCTGCAATCCAAGTGGTGCTGGAAACGGCATCTTTCTTTCCCACGTGCCACCACAACTCCCACTGCTGGTGCACATTCTACAATCCATCTTCTGAAGACTTTTTAAAAAAATCCAGCCCAACTTCCAATATTTCCCATGCAATCAGATGTTCTTCTTCCTTCCCCATGTGTATGCCATATTTAAATGGTCCTATATTTTAATAATTTTGGGGGTAAGGCACACTAAATCTTTCCTCCAACAACTCCAGCCAACATTAATAAATTCACCTAAGACTTTCAAATGAAACTGTAAAAAAGGAAATTAAGTTGAACACTGACATTTAGAAAAAGTCATTAACTGATCCATGTTTAATTTCTCTAAGCATCAAACTGTCAATAGACTACTAACTCAAGAATACATTACATTTTTATTTGTACATGATCATTTCAGGATAATTTTACCAACTGGCATATATTTGTATCATGCTGCTACTAAACTACAGTGTATTACTGTAAAATTCCTTTTCAATTTCCTTAAGTCAGGAATGGCTAGATGCTTAAGGCTATCATTAAAAAAAAAAAACAAACACAAAATACCAAACACAAACAACCTATCCACACTACCCCAGGCAAATCAAACACCTTTCTCCCTTTAACCCCCAGCATATTTTACAAGTTTTATGATTGTTTGAACAATATTCATGAACCGTACTGTAACATGAAGAAGCCTTCAATTCTAGCACATTCCATACAAAACTAAATTCATGTTTTGAAAAACAAAAATATCCCCTATTATTAACAGAAAATGTGCGCTGACCCACCACTGGCAATTTGCATCTGAAAGGCTTATTACGTTTCAGACTAGGGAGACGAGGCAGACTGATATGCTTTCCAACTGCTATAATTCAAAATGGCATAGCTGTATTTTATTTGTATTTCATTTAAGCATTCAGCTTTCTCTACATAACTCTGCTGCACTGCAGCCACATATATTCAGATACAAGGAATCAGGAAACCCACTTGCTATATACACTGGATCAGACTGCTTGCAGTTACATGTCGAAGTCCACTGTAAATTTACAGTCCATCTGAGCAAAGACTTCTAAAATTAAGATGATGATTTCCAATACATTGTTATAGCATCCACTGCTTTGAGGAGAAAAAATGAAGAATACGCTTCCATAGAGATAAAGAAGATCATGATAATAATCTGTTAGAAATCCTTAGCAATGCAGAATCAAAAGTAATTCTAGTCTCTTTATGCATTAGTTATTTTCTTGAATAATGCTAAAAAGCTTTTTAATTATTTCATAATCTTAGAGCTGTTTGGGCTCAGAATAACCTCAAATTTAAGACAAATCTGAAAGGCCACAGAATACAAAACAAAATTCTTTGGTGTTTTTGGCATTCTACTGCGCTGCAATGATGTTTAGACCTCAATATTAAGTCTTGCAAATCTGTACTGTAAAGATGCTGGAGTCCTTAACAAAACAAGCCCTTTTTTATCTGCTGGCTGGTTGTGTAACATATAAATTAACCCAGTCAAGCTAACAAAACCCAGTGCTTCTCCACAGCCTGCAGCCAATGAAAAATCCCCTCGAGTGACATACCCCAAGACAGTCCTGGAGCAGTGGGAAGTAACATCTGGGAGAGCATCTGACCAAAGACCAAGAATGAGATCTTCATGGTCCTCAGTTGCCTCTTCATTTGGAATGCCTGCAGGGTCACTCTCTAGAGACTTCACGTTATCCATTTTCTTCCTCCTCTTCTCCTCTTTTTGCTTCCGTACCTTGTCCTTGAATATGTCACGATGTTTGGGCTCTTGTGGACCACAGAAGAGCTTGTCTTTGCTTAGATGCAGCAAGTCATCTTCTGTTGGGATGCAAATCATGGCATGTAATTCAGGGTTCCCCTTTCTCAAGAGCGACAAGTTGACCCAGACGAGAGCCCTTGGGTAGCTCATCAAGACTGGCAAAAAAACATCTTCAGTCATTTCCTTCTGTCCCAGACGAGAAATAAGGCGGATTCGCCGATCTTTCCCAGCAGTGGGGTAACACCAGGCTGATAACTGCATTAGTAGTTTCTCACTCCTATTAAAAATGTTCAAAAATAAACATCAGAGATTGTTATTAACAAGCAGTTCAACAGAAATCCAGCACCCCACATATTTGCGAGAGCACACTTAAAAAAAGGTCTGGGGCTTTCTGTAAACTTTCAAGCTGGTACTTGTATCACTCTTAGCCTAAAAAGAACATTGGTGAGTGGAATTCAAGAGTCTTCTTCAGAAGAAAGGAGACATGTTAAAACCCCCAAAGCCTGCTAAAACCACAAACACACTAAAATCTCCAGTGACACTAATGCAGTCCAGAACTTTCAGTGTTTTCTTCCCCTGGTAACCACAAAAAAATGAAAGACCTGTGTTCAGGCACTTCCCAATACTGTTGCTGCCCTCATGTGTTGCATTGGAATGCAGGGGATTCTCTGTTTTCTAAAGACTTTGTTAAGGAGTGCAAGAACCACCTGTGGTGATATATTAGGGAAGAGAATGCAAGATGATTTTCACAGCAATAGTCCTAAAGTCACAAATATGAGCCTCTAAAAGCTCCATCAACCTGGAAGCGAACAGAATATGCCAACTCTGAGAACACAGTAAATGCCAGTGTTAAATTTAAGATAATTTAAGGAGTTTTCTTTATGTAGTCATCAAGTTTGCTGGAAAAATGCAGGATTTCCACTCAAGAGTAGATTCTGATTAGTGACAAAACTATTTAATCTCACTGTATCTGGATGAAATAATTCTCTCATCTATATAATTAAGGCTGAGCTCTTCTTTTCCCCAATTCAATAAATACCAATAAAGAAATAAAACGTGTGTATTATTTTGACATACCTGAGAACAATAAAGTCACTTGTCTTAGTTTCATCTCTCTCACCAAAATCTTGGGTGCTTGTAACACCCTCTGTCTTTAGGGCACCTTCAGAACTTGTTATTTCCATGGTCTCCTCTTCCTCACCAGTCTCAGGGGAAGCTTCTCTGACCGCTTCTGCTTTGGGGTCACAAAGGGTCTGCCCTTCAGTAGTGCAGCAGTCAGGATGTGGGGAAGAAGGACATAAAAATCCTCCTGAAGCTTTCATTCTTTCTTCCCAGTTCTTGGTCAGCTGCCCCCAAGGACAGATAAAAGGAGACAGAGTGCCCAGCTTGACATAATTTGCCCTTTTTGCAGGTGGACGTCTAAATGATAAATCAATTAAGCAGGTAAGTATATTTTGAAAATCAAGTATTCAAAACAGAAAGGGAACCGACAGTTAACTTTCTAACCTGGTTGAACAAGAATTTTAAAATTACTATCTAGAAAATGCTGCTGTATTTCTGTTCACTATATCCTTTCAGCCATGCTGGAAACATCTACCTGCTCTGCCATCACTGCCTCTTCTTCTGAACTTGTACTTTCCCCTCCTACCTGGGAGGAGAACCAACACCAGCTGGTGTAGAGGACACTTCCAGCTACTCCAAACTCATAGTTAAGAGTTCTCTTTGTTGCAGTAAAAGTGAAGGTAAACTTCAGAATACCTGATATTTAAAATTAGATACGAAAATGTACTTCTAAATTTACTTTATTCTTTAAGACTTGGTAGATACGCTGACATACTCCTTTGCATTCTCTTGCCTCCTCCCCCATTTGCTGCTCAGGAGTCTCAAAATAGTTTTGTTTTTTTAATTGTTATGCAGCCTTGTTACAGCCCTGTAACTGAGCATGTCTCTGGGAATAGAAGGTTTTAATTTATATGCCCTGTTTAGCAGAGTTAAATATATCTAGGAGTCCTTTCTTTTTTATAATACAAATATTTAAAACACCAGTGAAAGGTCTCAGTAAAGGCCAAGTCTAAATGAACACAACAGAAGATAACTAAGGGAATATTTTAAGCAGTATTCATTTTTGTCATTTTCCCCATCAATTTTTAAATTAATGTTACCGTTTGAATTTTTCAAGAAGACTGGTTTCCAGTTCTTTAGCAAACTGCATTCCTGCCTGGCAGTCTGGGAAATCATTTGGAGTGTGAGGTGTTCTTTGGTATTCAGAATGCTTTAATGCCTCTTGCAAGCCACCAACTCGTACACCTCGATATATCTGTTATAAAAACCAAATGCCCAAAAAGCAATGTTTGAATTCATTCTGGGTTCCTAGCTGAAACAAACATTAATGCCCAAAGGTACTTCCTTAGAAAATTGAAAGTCTAACACTTAACCTTTAAAAAATAAGCTTAAGCATGATTTCTACAGTTCTAGATGCTAATTTCAACAAAAAGTTAGTTATGCTCTTTAAATTTAATTCTGCAAAACTATCAACAAAACTGAAGAGAATTTCACAGGTTCTTGTGCATTGCCAGGAAGGTTGTATTACTTCAACAGCCACTGCTCAATGTATTTTAACCATACACTGCAAATATCAAATCCCCTGCACACTCAAAAGCACAATTTTAACTACAGAAAGGTATTAAAACTGTCACCTAAACAGTCAAAGCAGGTTACTTCAAACAGCACAAAGGAGCTGAACTCAAACTTGGTTTTACGCTCTATCCCAAATCAGAGGCAACCAATTTGGTGACAGAGGTGTAGATAGCCAAGCTGGAAATTGATTAGCAGCAGGCCCTAAATGATTTCTCTTTAGAGGCATATGCTTGTAGAAACACAGAGAGGTATAGCTTCAGCTTTCTCTCCTGACTCCTCACTGATTTGCTGCTTCTAGACTGCCATGTGGCCATAGTTATACCCAACAAAATACATGGAAAGCTATTGTTTAAGTTTGAAGACCAAGCTTCTGTCATGAACCAGTTCATACACCGTTTTTTAAAGTGAAATTTTGATCCTGTAATTAGGAATTGGTTATATAATATGAAGTACACTCTCTAAAATTGATTAATTTAAACTAAATTATACAAATTATCAAATTAACTGGCAATTTGCCATCAAAGTCACTTACAAAAGGAATCCAGAAAGCCATGCCCCAGCCCTTTGGGAGATAGATATCCCAGCCACTCCCCCATCCTGGTCGATCTTCTCCAGTCATTTTTCCCGGCTGCTGCACCAACAGTATGGGAATCTTAGATTCACAAGGACCCAAATCAAGGTGTGATCCAGGTACCAGTAACTGAGCTCTCATATGGTTTAAATCCTGAGAAGGAGGAGACATTTCCCATAAGTTAATAACCATTCTTCTTCCCTCTTCCAGATACCGTTCCAAGATACAGAGAAAAGTTGAGTTTAAAGCTAGGAAAAAATACAGTAATACACTATATATTTGAACAGAATTTCATCAAGGCATGAAAAATTATTTTAGAAAAGAGTATTAGGCACCCTTTTTCTCCCCTTCTTACTTCCATAGTCCTTGATAAAGAGCAGGTACAAGGTACAACATAGATGAAGGAGGTAAAACCACTCTGAACAGGTGCTTTCAGTCTGTCAATATATGGAGCAAATCTGAACTATGTCCAAGGAGATGGGAAGAAGCTTTGGTCATCAGTTTCACATAAAGCATACTGGCATTGAGGTTTTGTCAATCACCGGCTGTTATATTCCATTGTACCACATTAAGAATATATTTATGAAGAAATAGACCATTAGACTCCCTGTGTTTTATCAGGTAAACATTAAATTTCATGACAGCATAAAGAACACTGTCATATATAAAAAGATTGTGCTGATAACTGTCATGTACTAGTATAATATTTTCTAAGTACTCTGCTTTTTTTTACACTGTCAGACAGTTTGAAAGAGCACAAAATTAATTTTCAGAAAGAATATTTAGAAATATGTTTTTGCCACACAAATGTTTTCTCTGTCAGATTACAATGGTGCCAAAAGTTTATCATCTCTTGGGACTAAATCACCTTTTTATCCATGCATTTTATGGGCTGCCCTCCAATGAAAATGTCAATGAAAACGTCTAGATAGGAGACTTCAAACCCACAACAGCAAACTTGAAGTTGTCTACAAATCACAAGATATTGCCCAGCATACCCACAGCATAGTGTGCTGCAGTTCAGAAACACAGGATTTCTTTCCTTTCAACTTCCACAGTTCTCTTCATCATCAGAATTGTTCTGACTACAGCTAAAGGCCAAAGCCTTCCTGTGTCACTCTTCTCAGCTGCATGAGTCAAGGTGATGTATGAAAATCCAATTCCAAACCTTTCTGTTACATAAACCCACAACTGTAGTCCTGTAGGTAATCCAATAAAGCTTTCTTTTAATTGAATCCATGCTCAATGGCTGTGCATGAACATTATGCAAAGGCTACAAAAAAACACTTCATGTCAGCAGCTGGATACTATGACATTAAGGAAGCTATTGATTAATCTTAGATTTATCAGATTTTACACAGATTACAAGAGTCTATTTCTATGGACTCCATGAATCATTACCCATTTCCTTCATGGCAATCCACCCACTTAGTTACCTGCTCTGAGATTTTATTTTCAGTGACGTTCTTACAGATGTCATGGTCCCAGATAAAGCTGTGAGCACAGTCTGCAGGTACACCCTTCAGGTACAGCTGCCTAACTCTATCATTATCTATAAAAGAAAATAACCTTTTAAAAAAAATCATATTATTTCTGTGATTTGAGTACAAAATTATCAAAGCCACTTCCATATCATAAGTATAATGAGCAGACAACCAAGAAAAGCCTATTAAAAGCTTGACAAGCATCACTGCCTCTGGCATATCTTACTATCACATGTTTTTCCAAATACAAAATAAAAATCAACTGTTACTGTTAGAAAGACTAACCTGGTATTTTCTCATCCGCATTTCTTCTTAACAAAAGACATGACTGCTGTCAATATAAATTTGATCTTTACATACCACCTTTAATATTCTGGAATCTGGGCTTTCTGGCAGAGTGTGAAGCTCAACAGATTTGGTGAAAATCAGAAAGGACGACATTATAAAGCCTGAAGTAAGTCTGCCTAAATAAACTTGTAAGGGAAGCAAGAGCTGCCTTTAAGAAATGTACATACAGGAAACATTTGTATGGCTATGACTAGCATGCAACACTTATTTAGTACTAGTTTCCTGCTCTGGTTCTTTTCAGGCTGTGTGCTTCAAGAAGGGTACTAATCTTGCTTATGTCTGCATAAATCAACAGTTATGTACATTACTGAAGATAAACAACAATTGTAGCTTTAAAATGGATTCCCGAAGTATTAAATAACCTATCTGTTCTTCAGTTTTACAATCTAAGGAAAGCAAAGAAGATGTGTACCTACCTTTAGTGATCTAAGGATTAATAGCCTTCAATGTACAGTACAGCATGTAGTGAATGCCTATCCATTTAAGTAAAGTAATTCTTATCAAGAACAATACAATGAACCTATAAATAGTTCTGTGATTAAAAACTTAGAGGGATTGTTCTTTTTTTCATCATCCACAAGGTCTTACATATTAAAGGAACTTAACAGGGTTTGTTTTGTTTTTTAAAGTTTTTTAAGTCTTTTTAAAATATGTAATTTTTCTGCTAATTTTTCCAGGTAATGTAGACAAAGACTCAAAGACAAGATTTGTATTATTCAGTGGTACTAACAGTACCTAGCAATAGGTACTGCCAAACATAACTGCAATAATTATTTATTTAAAATCCATAGTCTTTAAGATGCACCCACTACTAAAAGATGTAAAATCCTTTGCAAGAAATATTAACAACTGCAGCACTTGTGACAGTTTGATGATGTTACTGATACTAGCCATGCGTTCTTCCTAATGCATTAGATTTATGTGAGGAGAAGAAATGGAAAAGAAATGATCAGATTACGGTGGCATTCCTTCAAATTAAGAACAATAAAACTAAAAAGGGAATCCTTGCCCATTAAGCAGAATTCCTTCTCTGACCAAAAATTATGAACAGGAACCTAAGAGAGCTCAACACTCCTACAGGCAAAGCACATTCTGTTTGGAGATAAAGCAAGTATTAATGTCTCAAAAGAAGGGAGCAACAAAACTGTGGGTGGTGGTGGTAGGGAATGACTTCCTGATTCTTACAGGTATTATTGTTATAGATAACCAAAGGGGAAGGGCACATAATTACAAGCATAAAGTAAGGATAGTACCTTTTCCATCTTCTGTACAGAAAGCATTTCTGAACACCAGAATCACTTTATGTTAAATTATTTAAACATGTTCTAGTTCTTTCAACTGAAAATTATTCATTGAAAATTTCTCTGCTTTTTTTAACACTTCTTTCTATTACTACAGTTCAGGCAGCCTATCCTTGTCATATTCTCAGAGTTCTTTGCAATTCCTGTGTTCTGTAATGGTATGAATATTTGTTTCCCCACTATAGAAAGACCTTTTAAGTCAGTGTCTTTTCATCACCACCTCTCATCCAATATTCTCCTTATTAGCCTAAAATATTCTTCTCTAACTTGGTACATTCCTTCTCTTCCATCCTCACTGAACCTGGAGAATCTTTTCTTTCTACTAAGCGTACTATATTTCAAATCATAATCCCAAATCTGCACACCAGTTCTTCTTACCTCTCTCCTGTTTTCTTCAGTCCATATTTTAAGATTTCTGGGGAAATAACCTTACTGATGAATAAGTTGCTGGTAATAGTGAAAGTAAGATGTTAGGGCTAGTATAGGAAATAGGAAGTTGCACTATGAAGAACATGAAGATCATCAACAAGCTACCTCTGCTGGTGTCAATGGTTGGTGTTTAGACAATACAGGCAGATAGAAGACTTTGCACCATTTCAATCTATTGATCTGATTTCATAGTTGATTATCTGTCTTACAGACAGGCCCAAGAGTAGTTTGAATTTAAAATTTTCCTTCCTCCCTTTCACAAAAAAAAAAAAAAAAAAGCAGCAAAAAATAGAAGCACTGCCCAGGAGCAGTCTGAGAGTCCTATGTGTATGCAGGGAGGGTGGGTATCAGGAGAGATGGGGACAGATACCTACATCTCTGCAAGAGGTGCATTTACAGGCATGGACCCAGGAACTTTACTTTTTCATGATGTATTCTCCTTCTCTGCATCTCATTCACTGATTATGCAGAAGTTTCACCATACTCCATGTTAAATGTTTTCAAGGCAGTGGAATTTGTTTTCTCAAGAGAAGACGGTAACAACGTATCAAAATGTCAGCAATGCACTTTAAACTGGAGAAAAGAACAGTACTAAAGTGCAGTCATGTGAGAACTGACTGCTTACTGGGAGTCTTGACTCCAGCCTAAAGAAATAATGACAGCTGATTTGATTGAATCTGATCAGCCCGTGTTCATAGGACACAGCTTGCACATATGTACTGAAGACATAAAGTAACTGTGAAAGACTGAAATTACATTTGATTTGTTAGTGTGTTACGGGGAAAAACTACACAGGCATATCTCAGAACAGCATTTTGGAAAAAAACCAAAACAATATGAACAGGTATGCAGCATTCCACTAACTGTGTGTATGACAATCCCCAGCAAAGGTGATGGCCATAACTTACCTAAACTATTCACTCATTTGACAAACAATGCATCTTTAAATTAGTACAGTTTATCTAAGAAAATCAGTTAGCTTTTATAAAACACTGAATAAGAGAGGCGAAAATACATATGGAACCTGGATGCTAACATATACAGTGCTATTTCAGTCTTACTAATACTAACCCTAAAAAGTACTTGAATGTCCAAGAAGCAAAAAAGGGGGGAAAAGTGTGGAATACACCAATGGTTCCCTTTTATTGCTCAATAAATAAGATTTAAGACAAAAAAAATACTATTAACATTTTTAATAGAGGTCTGCTCACAAAATTACTGTATCTGAGCAAGTTCACAACATAATCAAGGCTCAGAAAGTTTATGTAATTCTAAGGCTCAAAAAATTACTTTTTTTCAGAAGGGGGAAATTAATAGCATTGAAATGGAATTACAGATCCTGAAGAAGGGGCTACTGGAAGACAGTAGTACTGTCTGTCCTCTCATCCTTCTGCCTACTCAACTTCCTCAGCTGCATGTAACAGTAAGTTATTTAGCAGAACCTAATTTGAAGGTACTATGCCGTTTACCTTTACTTGCTAGCTGAACAAGGACCTCCTCCATCTCCTAAACAGAAGTCAGAGAGGACAGAAGCAGTTTGAAGTTCATGATGAAAAGAAAAAACAAATACTCAGAAAGAAACAAAAAAGCAGCACCAGCTTTTCTGAGTATTTGTGGTATAGAAGATATTTTGCATGTGAAGGATAACTCCAGGTAGAAAGATGGACATTCCTTTTCAGCCAAAGGAAAAAACAGAGGTGCTCTTGACTCCCTATCTTATGCCATTACCTCTTTACCATGGCCATCATTCCTGAGGGAAAACCAGCTCCAGCAGCAGGAGAGAAACTACTATGAGACATTTAAAATACCTAAATGCCTTCTGTTGATCTTGCCTTCTTAAACACATCCTCACAGACATGACAAGCAGAATGAAACACACTGAATCACTCTCTGTAGCTGCTAACTCTTCTAGAAGCTCAAACCAGTACCTGTAAACAAGTGCTACATATCTCACCTTACTTCTCAGCAGGACGGAACCAAAGTAGAGGTCATGTATGCTGCAGCATTTCCAACAGGAACACTAATGATGAGAAAGTTAGCTGAGCAGAACTAATTAACAGAAAGGCTGTTCTGGATACAGAGGACAGAACAGGAGGATGGAAGAAAATGAAAATAGTAGAATTTTAGAAAGAGCTAAAAGCAACTGAAAGAGGTGCTCAACCTGACTTAAGTGATATGTAAGACTAGATTATTCCAGTGTCTTGCAAACAGACCACCAAGGAAATTCAGTATTTTGAAGTCTCTGGAACTTTCAACTTGTCCTATTTGCTGCTGCTTGCTAGCTGACTATCATGTTTCTCCTATTAGGTGAGGCAGCCTGTGCTCAGTCAACCTAATTGGGAATGCCTGCACTGTACACAAACCCCTGTACATACTTTTGCACATTTTCAGAGGACATTCACATCCATCTGAATTTGAATTTTGCACTGAAACATCGTGTAAGTCAACACTAAAATGAAAATTTCAGAAGTTATGCCTGCATCTTTCATTTTCTATTTGATTTTTGATTCATTTTCTATTTTTTCATTTACCTTGGCCATCTGAAACACTAACCCTGCAAAATTTTTTCACAGTAGAATTGCAACTTTCAACATCTTAGGCCTATAAACCAGAAACAACAGGTATCTTCTTGGGTAGATAAACAGGAAGACTAAACACCAAACAGAAACTTACTATGGAGCTTTTAGCACCCGGATGGCCTTGCCAGGATTCGAACCTGGATCATCTGTATGGTCAGACAGAGGCTTCCACTGAGCACAAGACCAGCTTTGGTGCATGTCCCTCCCTCACAACTGCTGCTCTAAAACCTATGCAACTTTCAAGCTGTTTCTATTCTGCCTGTGCTCTGGAACTGGGAAATATTTTGAACCAAAACCTAGAGGAAAACAGCAGGAGACAATCCATAGAAGATGACAGTAAATGAAAACAAAAGCATAGAGAGAAACTAAATCTCTTCATATAAAATAGACAGGGGATTTTACCTCGGTATTTTTCAAAGTCAGGCATGGCTTTTGTCTTCTTTTTTGGCAAATTGACTCGAGGATCTCCAACAGTGAGGCCAAGTATTGTACCTGCTGGCATATCTGATGGTGAGCTCATCCCTTTAAAAACACACAGATGAACATTGCAATGAAACCACCAATTAAGTTGTGATCTTCTTCTGCACTAGTATTTTTGTGCTTTTTTGCTTGCAGGGATGTGACACCACTGTAAGCCAGTGAAGCAATCCAGAATACTCCAACATATTTTGAAAAATCACCAATGCTTGTTAAATGTTCAATAACAAAGAAGTCAACAACAGCAGTGCACGACTTGGTTTGCAATTACATTTACCTTTAGCATATAAGTGAGGTCACTGTCACAGACTCAATTCATCCTTTGCATTTGACAAATTTCAAAGAACAACCAACCTTTGTTTTACACGTGTCTTCAAGAGAAAGGAAATTTAGAAGTGTTTTGTAAAAGTTTTACCTCATCTCTGCTTAACTGCCTCATATTGGATAGACAACTTGAGATCTACCAAAGCCAGTTGCTTACCTGCTTCAGTGCTAGAAATTGAGGAAATATTGTTAACTTTATGATTCTTTACAATCAGCCAAATACACAACTGTTAATTTAGAAATGAACATATATAAATGAAGTAAATACTTTCAGTCTGGATTGGAGGCTACCATTTTATCTGTGGACGTACTGTACAACTTACTGTCTTAATTTTAAGTCTGTGGTGAGAGAGAATGAGAGGATACATTAGACTGTATATCCCATCAGCAATCCCAAATTTAAGTTCACAAAGATAAAAAGCAAAATTCAGTTTCTCTATTAAAAGTCTGAACTACACAGAGGATTTAAATTCCCTTAAATACTCCCAATGTAACATTTTTCAATTCCTTGCCATGCCCTGGCAAGTACCTAAGCACCTTCTCAAAGGCATCACTCTCTTGATCATGCAAAAAATAAGCATGTCCAAACTGAAGTCAAGTTTATTAGCATGCAAATTTTGACCATTAGATTTTAAGCTTCCCCCCATTCCACCCATAGCACCCACATGCAAAATACCTTCCAATAGCTCAAAGATAGCACTCTGACATTGATGAAGAGATACTTTTTCAGAGTCCTTGCAGTTTTCTACCCACCAGTTATTCAGTTCTGTCTCTGAATCTGCCATCTCCTGGAAAACAATGTATTTAATTAAACTCAAATGGTTATTCATTATTTTCTATCAGTATGAATTCACTTTCTGTTTGCCTTAACCACTATAGTCACTTTCTTCCTCTTCAAGTTTTAAACCAAAGTAATTTTTGGTTTTCAATACCATAGTTTACAATAATCTCTAATAAACTGCACAGTTTAACGTGTGTTCCAAAAAGAAATAAAGCAATCTACAGTACTTCCTAATTCTGTTATTAATTATTTCTTAGAGAAAGCCAGAGATTTCATGGCCTCATCATGTTCGCTTCAAGAGACAAAAAAACCCCTTTAAAACCACAGTGATGCTATATGCCAAGAAGTGGATGAAAAACCTAAATCCTGGAGAAACTCCATACTTGATTGAAAACACATAAGTTTTCTGTACCTTACATGTCTTGCCCTTTAGTTCTAGGTGCTCTAGCTGATTGCTTGAGAAACAGGATGTTTCTCAAAGAGAATATGAATTATTCTGGACCTCTCAGCAGAAACCACACAGCCTGTTCAACAGAACCACTGTTTTTATTTTCTTCCTACTCCCACCTAAAATCCAGGTGAGAGTTCTTCCTGAGATCAGCATTAGTCAAGAGGCTCAACACAGAGACGCCACCAGCGTAATACATAGGCTAGCCTTTATAAAAGGTAAGGCTAGATGATTTATGGGTCTTTCTAGCAAAATGCAAGCTTTCACATTCTAAGAACATTATCAAAATTAAACTAACATCCAAAGTCAATTTCCTTACTGTTTGGACAGAAGCTGCTTTCAGGGTCTCTGTAAGGACGGAGTGTGATAATGGGCCAATCAGCCGGTATCTGAGAATCTCCATGCTTCTGTCACTGAAACAGCAAAGTTTCAGGTGAATCTACAATTGTACAACACACATTATTTACCCCAGTACTGTTAAGCCAGAAATGCAGCTATGTTACATGGTTATGGGCCAGTTTCTGACTGTACTGTGAACACACCTGATTGCAACGCCAGTAGTCCGTGCGATCCAAGAGTAGGACTGGAATGGATCTCTAGTGCCATCACCAATTATTTTTTTCACTGGCACAGCTTTTTCTCCTTCTTTATCCTCCTTCTTTCTTTTATGGCCAAGGCTTGTAACAACTTCCACTTGTTTTTCCTCTTGAATTGATGTTATAACAGGCTCAGTAATACAGATTTCTTCAGGCTCTGAACACTGAAAAATTGCTTTTAACTCCCTAAGTATATCCTTAAGAAGAATAAGGTTAGGATTAGGATGATATGCAGTGCACTGCAACCCTTAAATATACTTCTAAAAATTATACTCCATTATTTAATTTTCCTATATGGATTTTAAGGAGTAAAATTTAATTCTGCTGAAGTCAAGGGCTTGCTAAGAAAATCTGTCAGTAATATTGAAAGTTGCTAAGAATTTGTTCTCTTGAAAATTAATATATGAAAAATTGCCTGTGCACAACATTTTACTTTTCTCATTTTCATTTTTTTGAAACTGATAGCTAAGTATGATTATCATGATTATCTGTGATGATAGCCTGCTGGGGATGCCAGTGGAAAGGATATGCACCAAGCAACATCATATTGCACACGTAGCCTGAAGCAACTGACACTAAAAAAACTTTTCAGAAGCTTAAACACTGAACACTTCAGCACCATGCACTTTCACTACAAGCTTTACAAAAACAAGTTGCAGAACATCAATATTGTTAAGAGTAGAAATAGTCTTCCAACTCTCAATTCCTGAAGTCATGTGTTATACCCACTTCTTTCAGACTTTTCAGATGATCTCTTCAGCATTAAAAATGCACAATACATAAAGAAATAAGAGTTCAACTATTTAGGAAAAAGCACCTGCTTAAGAGCCGGATGCACCCAAATCCACAACTGTCTGTTTTCAGACCCATCCCTGGGTTTCCAAATAAATGTAACTGGACCAAGCATATCCTCAGGATAGCGATCTGCTCTGTAAAGATTCAGGGAACCCTCAAATCTTCCAGACAGACAAGAAGCCTCTTGAAATGTCAATCCTAAAAAAGAAGACACTTATTGAAGAAAATAATATGTTGTTTAATAAACAAAGTAAAACTGAAATTCTGTCTGGCTGCTGAGTGACTAAGGTAGTACCATAATCAGCTTATTAATAAACCACTGAAATGTCTAGTCCTACTATGACACCTAAAGTACATTTTTCACTCAAAATCACAACTCAGAATCAACTCTGTTACTACTATTGAGACTGATACATTATTTAAAAAGGAAAAGGATGGATCATCCTTTAGTCTATTCCAAATCTTTATTTTGAACTATGTAAATTTTACCTGAGTCAATGCTACATATTCGAGCAAGTTGCTTCAGAAGGTCATTCTCTTTACCCTTCAACTCCAGGCAACAATAATATGATAAGTCCTGAAACAATATGATAGTATCAAAGTGAGAATAACTCTTAAAAGTAAGCCTGTCAAGAAAAGATCAGACAGGGCTTCACAATTTATTAATTCTATTAAGTAGAATTTCTTCCTTCTCTAAAATTTGCCAAAGTGAAATGAGTTTCTTTATAACTTAAAATTAATAACTTTGTAACTTAAAATTAATAGCTGTAGGAGAGTGGTTTCTTATTTGAGGGCCAACCTGCCTCTCAAACCAAGAACATTAAAACGAATTAAAAAGGACATAAAACAAATTATGTCTCCTCAATAGCTGCTCAGGTAGATGATATAAGGATTCTCTTAATCTCTTAGATCTTGAGAAAACTGAAAATGTAGTATTTCTGTCATAGTTACCACAAGGCTCCTTTAAAGGTTCATCTAATTCTCTCTGAAACTTGCCACTCTGAATTACAATGATAAAATTATTCATTTCATACTTAGCAGTCTTATTGATAGCTGACACAACAGTACTTCAAAGAGACAGAAATATTCATTACAACTAAGCAGTTGATTACTTCAGGTTGGCAAAATATCAAATAAAATATGCAGATATAGTACCTGAAGAAGGCAGTGCTTTGTCATGGCTCGGTAACAAGCCCTGTAGCTCTTCTCTGTAGGGCTGTTTCCTAAACAGTATCCCCATTTCTTTACCATATGAAATCTCTTTGCATGCCAAATATGGGTTTCCAGCCAAATATTCTTTCTTTGCCTGTGATTAAACTCTGCTACCAAATTTATGTGGCGTCTTCTAGCTTTGCGGCATTTAGTCTTTGACTGTTCTTTTTTCTGATGTACAGCTTTCTCAGCCTGTTTTTTAGAAGAGAGGATACTGAAGTAAATCTCAACAGAAAAAATTCTGAAAAGAAAAAGGCTGAAATATAAAGAAATATACAGGAAGTACTAACATTAAGTTACACCATGTTGGATCATTCTTGAGGATAACTAACTTTGACATTTTCTACACAAATCACATCTACAGAAGTATATCAAGGTTTGACTGAAAGCCATATATAAAACAAAATCCCCACATATTCAGAAACTTATCATGAACAGTAAGTGCTGCTACTTCCTGTGTGAAGTTTTTGCCACACATCAATATATTCACATGAACAAATCAATGTGACATGGAAAACGCCTGGAGATTTGAGCTCCTACAGAAGCAGTACAGACTCTCAGACTGACAGAAAGGGCCCTATCACTTCTACAACACGTAGAAGTGGATGACAGAGGACTCTGGGAATATCTTGACCAAATTCTAGACATAGTCAAGGTCTGAACTATTATATGTGGATGCATGGCTAGAGAGGAAGGCTTGATTCCATGTTTGATTTTTCTTTTTGTGAAGAAAAGTGCTAAAAAGAAACAGGACTACAAGACGTACAAAAAGATTCTTAGAATATCCTTTGTAAGCTCACCAAGAAACACTTGACAGCAGACCACTGGTTACAAGAATAGCAAAGGAAAGAAAATGATGCAAGATAAGTGCCAAGAACACCAAAAACACTGAAGCAACCCATGAAATCAAAATAGAACTGAAAAAAAAAAAAAAGTAAGTATCTTCCCATCAGACCCATCATTCATCACAGAGAAGGAAATACAAGCCACTGGATCAATGGTAGGTGACCGGTTCAGAAAGGCAGTTAGAGAAAAAGTAAAAAAAGCACTGTAGGTGAAAAATATACATCTTTAAGCTTATTGAAGAGATAAGAGATGATCCAGGTAAATGTTTCAATGAATATGGTTGTGATAAAGGATCTAAGACAAATGAAGAAAATGCAGCGGATTTGAAACAGATGCCTTTCAAGATGGAGATCAAACACTGAAAAGTAATAGGGAGAACCTTTACAAAAACAAGCAACAGAGATATGACAAGCTGTAAGAAAATGTGAGCCTGTGCAGACACATTAAAAAGACCTGAATTAAGCCACACCAAAAGACCTGAAGACAGAAAATGTAGCAGAAGAAATACAGCTGTTCCAGGGCCAATTAAATAATCTCAAAAATCCAAGAATCCTATGTGGCGTGGAAACAGGGATAGGAGAGTATGTGTGAGCATGTACACAGAAATTAGAAAGGCTGTCACATAAAAGGAGTTAAAAAAGCAGGACTCAAAAGAACCAAATACAAATTTTAGAAAAATCTAGATTTAACAAGGATAACATATAACTATGCAAAACAGCCCATGCCTTCTTCCTTCAGTTCCCAGAAAACAGGCCCAAACTGCATCTCTTGTCATGTCTGACAAAGCAAAAAAAATGTGAACCAAAACAGTAAAATAAGATACATATTGTGAAGATCCAATAAACACCCTAAGAAACATGAAATTGGTGTGTGGCAGGGAAGCATCTGAAACAATTTCTGAACCATGAACAATCATCTTCAGGAAATCAGGGTGGAGGGGACAAGGTCTCAAAAGAGAACACAAAAGAAAAAAAGAATGCAATAAATAAATTTATCAGTCAACCTTAGTACACAAAAAACTTACCAAACAAACTCAGTTGATCACTTTAGGAATTCTCAGAGATGATAAAGTGATCAATGCCAAACACTGGGAAGATCATTCCCCAATAACACTACGCTGAACCAATTTTTAATTTTCCTTTTTAAACATACAGGGAGGCCACAGTGAATAAGGAGCAAGAAACCCCCAAAGGCATGTTCTGACTAAATGTTGAGATACTGCCACAAAATGTCTTTCATGAGTGGTTAGAACTAGTCAATTAGTAAGACTTAAGCTGCATGCAGCTTGCCAATAACCCCAGTGTACCTCCCACATTTGAGCTGTAACACTCAAATCATCACATCAGCTTGAGGCTGGCATGGTCACATCCTAAAGCTGGGGTGGGGTGCAAGGCAGCTCTTACTGAGGACTCCTGGACCAATGCACCACCCAGCCTCTCCTGCAATGGACTCTTTTATCACTACTCTAATAACTTTTCAAGATGTCCAGTAATCACAAAACCAGGGGGTTAGTGAGACCTACTTGAGCTACAACCTGAAACTGAGGTGATCCTAAATTTTGAATTCAAACATGAGTCAAAGTTTAGGGTGCTCAGGGAAGTTTGGTAGAAGTTGAGGTATGAACATTAATAAATATAGAGCTGAATAGTGTGCTTTGGCTGTGCCCACTACATGAAATGCTGTAAAACACACTTATACCTCTTTCCTGGCCATCTCTTGGAGCCGCCTGGGTAGGCGTTTAACATTGTGACTCATTGCTCGCCTTCGCATGTGCCTGGGGAGGGTCTGGAAAACCAGAGAGTTGGAAGACTTCTGCGAAACTGCTTTCAACATGGCATTGATCTCAGCAGCACGAGCTTGAGCAAAGGTAGACACTGCAATGAAAAGAACTAGCATCAGAGACATGACAAACAATAAACCAGAGGAGGATACTGCACGTAAATTACAGAATTACTCCTAGTACAGCAGTCCCATATCCTCTTGACATTAATTACCGTACACTGACACTGAAGAAATATTAGTTGTTTACAAATCCTGAAGTTTACAGATATGGTCAAGCAAATATTTATACATTAATTAATCTGAAAGCTGTTTAACCAACAAATTCTATTTGCATTAAATACTTTTTTGTTAAATTAGAACAGCATTTTTTTCAGCTGGTATTCAGGGAGACGAAAAAATCTTTAGTATGGAAAAAAAAACAGAAGCAGTAACATATTCCAGACTGGTTTAAAAAAACAAAATAAAAATCCAGAGCTTGGTCTCATTTCATGTTTATGGAAGTGTATCTACTATCAGAACACTGCAACATTTTGCAAAGCTGATTTGCTCTCCTAAATAAAAGTTCTGTTAGGTGAGAAGCTGTCCTTAACTTGCATCATCAGAGTAAAATCAGTTTTACTGGCTACATTAAAATCAGATGACTGTCAGTACTCATTCTGCTAGCAAACAGAAACCAAAATGCATATCCCTCACTACAAGAAGGTGTAACTTTTCCACTCAGAAATCTGAAAGGACCCATTGAGCAACAGCTAATCATTGATTCCAGTTCAAAACAACTTCTATGTTTTGGGGAAAATCAGGAAAACCAGAAGACCATAGCATCAGTTCTAATTTTTGCTCTTGCACAAAAATAATGACAGCAAACTTAATCACCAGCAAATTGCCACAGAGAGATAAATTAAGACCTTTCACATATACACACCTGTTATGTATTTTGGCATTTCCTCAGATACACTCTGGTTTCCTCCATGCCATGCTCCTCTGCCTCTCTCTCCTCTACTTTGCCCCTTTGAAAAATATTGGTCCTTCCTGTAAGCAGGCCCAGATGACTGATTTGAAAATTTCTGCTGCTGCTCAGAATGAACATCTCCTGGAAGGTTTAGAGATGGAAAGAGATTAGAGAAACATGAAATAGTCTGAATAACCAATAACTCTATTAGTCTTTTCTCATAAAACTGCATTGCAGACTCCTCCCATTATATTTAATACACATAACTGTAAAAGCCACCAGAAATCAGAAGAATTAACTTCTTTCTTACAGGAATAAATAAGAATTTTATGCTGCCCTGCAGCAAACATGAAGTAGATTAAGTAACTTTTGCACGCTCTGAAAATGATACACAATCCAGACTTTCCCCCAAGGGCAAAATCAGTCCATGGAACATCGTAGTAATTTTTATTATTGTCTTGTCAGAGTTTTAGTAACAAAACAGCAAAGTTATTTTTTCCACTTGTCCCTTGATTTTTTTTTTTTCTATAAGCAAATGTATTCTTGCCTGACATGTATTTTTTTACAGCAATAATTAAGGTGAGCATGATACTTGTACATTGGTACAATAAGTTACTTTTCTGGTACCAGCACTAAAACCAATACTGAAATTAAATAACTAAAACCTACAATAAAGCATCCTAAGGTACAGCAGTTCTTTTCAGGAGTGCTAAGCACCTAGCAAGTACCTAAAGTTTCACATGGCCTTGAAATCCTTATTCAAAGACCTGTGTATATTCAGCCTAACTAATATTATATATTACTTCAGAATACTTTATGTTCAGTTAAGCCTTAGTTATGATTTCTACTACAACTTGAGATACGGTTCTCAGGCAGTTTGTGCCAGACAATTTGACTAAGAAAGGTCCAACCAGCCATTCCTATCACCCCATCCACTACATCAAGACAACTGCTTGAGAGAACATGGGGCCATAGCATTCAGGGAGCTTCTCTAGTGAAAATCAACCTCTGTGTCCACAGAAATAGAGTGAGAGATTAAAAAAAATCAGTTTTCAGGTTGATCAGCTTCTTAAACAAGCCTGTCCCTTTGTCCCAAAAATGCTACCACTAGCATGAAGACCAGCCAGGAGCAGATTCACATTCAGCGGCATCTCAATTCATGAGAACTGAAAAAGGCGAAGAACTTTTCAATTTTCCTTTTTCCATTTCAAATAAGCAAGAAATGGAAGTTTCATGTTCAGCAGCAGTACTGTTGTAGCCCGCTGCAACCACACATCATGCAGAACTGCACTAATACCATATTAAAAATTATTTGGTACAGAAGCAGAAACTAGCTTTTATGTGGAACAATTCCCTGACCTGGGTTTCCACATGCCTGAGAGCAGCATTGTCCAGACACTGAGTTCAGAAGGAAATAGCTGGGAATGAGGAATGGAAACTCAGTAAATCTGGGTAGGCCTACAGCCCCAAATTAACTCAGATCACAAACACACCCTCTTAATGAAGGAAGTAAATATTGTAAACAGAAGACAGAAGATTGTTTAGCAAAACAGTCACTGACTTAATAACTAAAAAATCCTTAAATTATTTTAGCTACTACACAGATCCATAGTTTTGTAACTTCTATTTAGAATTTTTCCTTCCTGTTTCTACAAAACAGCTCTGTAAACCTACAATACTGACACTACAGAAGAATGTTACATGGATGAAAATCCATGTCTTTTAACAGAATGGAAAAACATAACCATGTAATCTTAGAAGTTCCCTGCTACAAATAAAGTTAGAAAAATGTGTTTAATCTGGCAGTACTCCTGTAATGACATTCCAAAATCTTCAGACATGGAGGAGCATAATTTGCTATGTCATTCTGTCTGCTCAGGAACTCTTCAGTCACCTTAATACACAGCGACACATAAGGGTTTTTTCATTCATCACAGAGGCCATTTGTCAACTTCTGAAGGCCTCACAGTAACAAGTCCTTTCATGCATGGGGCTTTTCACAGAAATAATGCAGGCAACAAAATATCTAAATGTGAAGGTGGTGGTGGAAATTGAGGTCCTATTGAAGCATAGTGGATGCAGATCAAACCACGAAGACCAAAAAGGCATCTAGCATACAAGCTGACAGGATCCTGCAGTCTTCAGCTGCAAAGGTTACCTGTGTACAAAATGCTCCAGCAATGACCCAGGACAGTGCCATTTTAGGGACATGCCCTGCTGCCTCCTGCCAATTCCCTTCACAGGCACAGGAGCCACAAGCCCCAGCAGGCAAACTGGGGCATGCAGATCTGAGGGATCTGAGGGAAAATCGGCGCATTTATCCTAACACCAGAAGGCTAAACCAGCCCCTCCTCCTACCAGGTGTGGCGGAAAAGCAAAGGAGAAACTGGATTTGGTACAACATCCAAATTAATTTTACGGCTAGGAACTGCAGGGATTCGAAGGGTAATCGAAGGGATGGTAGGGAGAAGCGCATACTCACAGGGTACAGAATAGTCTGGGTTGGAAAGGGCCTCTGGAGACCATCCGGTCCAGCCCCCCCGCCAAGGCAGGGTCACATAGAGCAGGTTACACAGAACGGGTCCGGCTGGGTTTGGAATGACTTCAGACAGAGACTCCACAAGCCTCTCATGTTAAAGAGAATTCCGTATTAACGGGACTTACGGCAGCACCAGGACTAAAGGAAGCCCTGGATACTCCCACGGCGAGCACCCTGCGGGCTGGGGAGAGGGGGACACTTGGGCCTGAGGGGGATCACCCTGCCAGCCCCGGGAAGGGCTCCCACAGCCGTACCTGGGGGCGGGCAGGCTCTGCTCCCGCCGGCGGCGAAGGGCCCCGGCTCTGCGGGCAGCGTGACGCTGGCCGGCTGATTCCTCATCTTCTTGGCTCGCTTCTTCTCCCGCGCCCCAGACATCTCCGGCGGGGTTGCAGAGCCTCTCCGTAGCGGTCAGAGGAGGGGGGAGGTCGGCGGGCGCAGCAGGTGCAGCCGCAGCCCCCGGCACCAACCCCAACCACGCACTCACTCTCGGCGCGGCCTCCACGGCACACGTGTGCACCTACACCGCGGCACAGCGCATGCGCACTCTCAGGCACAGCCCTGGAGGACTACATTTCCCAGGAGCCTCCGCGGGCGGTGGTGGGTGGGGCGTGCACTGGCTGGGCGCTGAGGGGAGGGAGTGCAGGAGGAGAAGGCCCAGCACTTACTGCAGCTTCAGCACCGGCTCCAGCCATGGCCTCGCTCGTGAAGAAAATAATCAGCACTACTAAGGCCCCTGCGCTGGGTCCCTACAGGTAATGCCTTAGCTAAGAAAGATCTGAGAGTCTTGGTGCATAACAAGTTGACCATGAGCCGGCAGCGCCTTTTGGCCAATGCTTTCCTGGGGTGCATCAGGAAAAGTGGCCAGCAGGTCGAGGGATGTGATCCTGTCCCTCTGCCTGGCCCTAGTGAGGCCACATCTGGAGTGCTGTGTCCAGTTCTGGGCTCCTCAGTACAAGAAAGACAATGAGCTACTGGAGAGGGTCAGCAGAGGGGCACAAAGATGATGAGGGGTTTGGAGCATCTCTAAAAGGAGAGACTGGGGGAGCTGGGCCTGTTTAGAGAAGAATGAGAGGGGATCTCATCAACACCTGTAACTACCTCAGAGGCAGGTGCCAAGAGGATAGTGCCAGACTCTTTTCAGTGCTGCCCAGTGACAGGACAAGGAGCAGTGGCCATAAACTAGAACACAAATTTCACCTCATGAGGAAGAACTTCTTTTATACTGAGAGTGGTAGAGCACTTGAATAGGCTGGCCAGGGAAGTTGTATAATGTCCCGCTCTGGTGACATTCCAAACGCTGCTGGATGCTTTCCTGTGTAACCTGCTCCGGGGGGGTTGGAGTGAATGATCTCCAGAGCACCCTTCCAATCCTGACAATTCTGTGATTTTGAGAACGGAACACCTCAGGAGACACAGGAGCAAGTTTTGCTGGTAGGGTTTTGGCTGGTCCCTGGGGGTCTGTTAGGCAGGCCTGGGGCTGAGGTGAGAGCAGGACCCATGAGCAGGGGCCAGCCCTGGTACCCCCTCCACCAGGAACCTCCAGGGACACCTGGAGTCCCAAAGCACGAGTAAGGCTGTGGTGCCACAGCAAACTGCAGCCTGATAAGGGGAGGGGATATACTTCAAAAAGTTAATTTGGGAAAGTAATTCTGGAATTAGTGGTAAGGAGCAAATGAAAAAAAAAAAAAGGAAGAAGAATGATTGTTGTCTAGAAAAGGGTGCTTGGCTAGAAACAAACATGTTGTGTAGGGAAGCTAGAAACGCTGACTATGCTGGTGATGGAGGATGAAGGCTGAGCCCAGTCCAGGGTGAGCTTGGTTAGATGGAGAATTCAATGCTCAGGAGTTGAAAATTCTTTCTTATTTTGAATAGTTATAAATGTTTTTCAGTCTAAAAACTTAACTGCTGTAAAAATATGTAAGATGTTCAACATTTTCACAAGTATGTTATAGCAGTTCTGCATATAATTAAAATTTAAAAACATCCCAGTTTTAATTGGAGAAAGGTTTCTCTTTGCAATTTGAATATGAAAAAAAAAGTTCCGTCATTAGAGTAGATTCTGAGAGCTGAAGTACTGAGGGGTTTTTACCAGGACATTTTTAAAGAATTCTTAATTCTGTATTCAGGCTTTGTGTTCACAATAGCATCTTCATGCCTTCCAGGTGCATTTTTTTCTCCATTACTTTGTGTCCTGAGTTTTCTAAGCTTCAAACTGTGTGTTTCTTACAGGCATTATAAAAATGGAAAAATACAAAGTGTAGAAGCAGAGAGACATGGCATGAAGGTTAACTTCTGTAAACAATTGACTGCTGGTGGATTGCAGCCAGGGGCCTGGCATTGCTTGGCATCAGGAGAACATCTAAGACACAGGAAGGCAACAATTCTTTGTCTGCACACTCACATCACTGTCCCAGCCTTCAACATAGCTTTCCACTCCAAAATGCTGTGCTTGTTGCTAGTTTTTGATGAAATACTGCTTATTTTGCAGCCTGTTAAATGTATGACAGGTCTAACATCAGTAAGTTTATAGCTAACTTAGTTTATCAGATTTCAGTAAGCTTGTCAAAGTCCAGAGAGCAGAAGTTGCACAAGAAATAACTGCCACATCACTGCTGTGAAGTCTGAGTTCGCTTATGCAGGAATGAGGGCTTAATGTGTAATGAAGAATTGGGATGTGCGGGCTGCATTCCTGGTTCTGCTACAAATGCTTTTTGGTGACCTATTTTTACTGTATTTTTCTATTTCCTTTACTTCATCCATTTGCCAATATCTTGAGATAGGTAGGTAGATATATAAAAAAACACATATCTGTGTATGGGTCTATATATCCCATTAATGTTATTAACCTTTTAAAACCCACTGCAGAGATACTGTTCTTGTATTAATCCACAATCATTTGTGTAAAGAAGATCTGATTAACAAAGAGTATGGTTCCTAACGCCATCTCTCTGGCAGACAATGTTGTTCTAAGGTCACAGCATCTGGCCAGTTATGCATTTAGGTACACTGAAACCTGAATGACTTTAGACACACATTCACATCCCTGCTGATTAATGAGTACCTGTGATTTGCCCTAGTTATGTGGTGCATCTGCAGCTAAAGAATTAGCGGGGTTTGTGGAGCTGAAGTTTCCCTTAGCTTCACTTAGCGTTTAAATGCAGTAGGAGTTTACTCCTTGGCTGGTAAATTGTTCCTAGTCTCAGTGAATGAAGGATTCTATTGAACATGCCAAGAGGAGGAAGTTGAGCAGGGCAGGGGACCCAATAAGGCTGCTGCAGATGTTGATCTGGCAGTGGTATCAGAAAGCTTCAGCTTGTTCTCTCCAAAGTTATTAATGATTTAGGACTCTCCAGAGGTCTCTGTTGAGATAAACATTTCAATGTCATTTGCTTTGTGATAAGCAGTACAAAATGATCTCTTGTACTGGAGATCCCATACTTCTTGCACAGTTCTCTGTGCTTCAAACAGAAACACAAGTTTGTACACTGAGGGCCTCCCTCCACAGCAGGAGTGGTAGGAAAGAAAATTAAAGAAGCCTGTGTGTACATGCATACACTTCTATCACAAGACTTTGTCAGCTAGAAAACTACTTTAACTGGTTTTTCTTCTTTGAATGGTGATTTACTCCAGTTTTGTTAGTTGATGACAGAAGAAATAATCCCCATGTAAGATAGTTTATCATATCTGACAGGTTACTGGCTATTTCTTCCCCTTATGAAATTAAAGGAGAATGTAGGAGAGGTGTAAAAGAAAAGATGTGAATGATGGCATTGTTCAAACTGCCTAACCCAGATCATTTGACTGAGTCCCTACATTAGGTTGGTCCCCTGTGAGGTGAATGGATTAAGACAATCCAACTGAGTAAATCTCAGTTGAGAGATAAACTAAAAACATTCTCTGAATGTGTCCCTCTTTTTCCATTGACATTAAAGGCAAACAAACCTCCTATTTCAGATACTTCAGAGAGGTGCCTAACTCTAGTTTATGTAGCTTGAGACAGTTGTTAAATGGTCAAAACAATGCATTTTCTTGTGGGAAGAGAAGAGATATGAAATACAATCTTGACACGCCATAAACAGTTCCAAAAGAATGTTTCTGTAATTTCTTTGCAAAATATTTTAAATTATTGGTTGGAGAGAATTAAATTGTGTCTTTTGCATAATGTTTGCTAGGTAGTTTAAATATTTGTTCTAAACTTTTAACCTCTCTATAGTAGAGACATTAATAATTGCCAACTCAACTTCAGCAAAAGCACACTTGACATTTTTATATAAATGTTCTGCAAATAGCTTGAATTTTGCATTCTTCTGAATTAACCTAGCCAAGAAGTCATTCAAGTTATTTGGTGAGAGGAGAGTGATTGTTCTGAGGATAGAGTGATCAAGGTGTTTTGCTGTCTGGCCAAATTCATTACTCTGGAGGAATACTGCCAGAGAACCAGTGTGCAGGGTGTCACCTCACAGCTCTAACTCTTTATCATAGTGCCTGTATAAGAAGAAAAATATTAAATCTCTTTTGACTTTTTTTTTTTTTTTCCCTTCCTTCATTGCTCTGCAGCTGAAATGTAGTTGAAAAGTATTGTCTGCTTCTCAGACTCCGATGGAATATTTATCTGGGCAGATGCAAAAAATGTTTTTATTTACCCTGCCTTCCCTCTGTGCTATCTGCTGTGTGGAACCTGTAGCTCAGTTTAATGTTGTGTTGCTGCATTCATATCTTGTGCCTTTGCAAGAAACAGGGTTTATCTCCTCAAGGGCAGAGCAATGCACTTCCACAGATGGTGTAATCCCAGCTCTTCAAAAGTGTAAGCAGATTGATGTGTGACTGCATGTACAGACTTGCATGTACACAATCTCAGCCTTCTTTCTGATACATTATGAAGTACTGTAGAAAATTTGAAATGTGCTTTCAGATTTGAAATTTGAAATGTTCTTGTGAGGAAGCATTAGACTTAAAATGTCACCTGTGTTTTCAGCCAAGCCGTGCTGGTGGACCGGACGATGTACATTGCAGGGCAGATAGGGCTGGAACCTTCCACTGGGCAGCTTGTCTCTGGAGGGGCAAAGGAGGAAGCCAAGCAGGTAAGAAGTCTTCCAGCTATGACCTTGTAATGAAGTTGGCATGTGTCTAATTCAGTGTGGAGTTGTGAGAAACTGAGGAGACTAGAAAGCACGTCACATCCTCCAGATGAGGGAAAACCAGGAGGAAGTCATTCCATCTTAACTAGTGCTGTAATTTTTCCAACAACTTGGAAAACTTGGAGGTTAGGGTAGAAATCCGTTTCATGTAGGAAAGTAAGAAAGAATCAGTGTTTGAAGCAACAGTTCATACCCCAATAAAAACCCTGGTTTGAGTCAGGGAAAGTTTTACTCCTCCAGCAGCTAAGAGGTGGAGTGAGGTAATAGGATGAGATGGAGCTGCATCATGTATTTACATCTAATGAATGGACAGTTTAATATTTATTAGATGCTCCCTTTTATTAATTTTTATTTAGGACAGTCTTTTTTTGACAGTTGAGGTTTTGCTGGTTGAACTTACAGTAAAACATGGATTCAGCTAAGTCATATTTACATACTTACATAAATATAACCCAGCTGATAGCGAAAAGACTTTTGTTTCATTTTTCTTTAGGCTCTAAAAAACATGGGAGAAATCCTGAAAGCTGCAGGCTGTGACTATGGCAATGGTAAGTGCTGCTGTGACTGTGGCAAACAGGTGGTTGTTTTTACCTGAATTAAAATATAAAGAAATCAAGTGATCTTTTTAAAAAACAAACAAACAAACAAAACCTATTTGCTGAACATTCAGTTGTTACCAATAGCTGGAAGAAACAAAGGAAATTGTGAATATAAGTTAAAAAATAAAACTAATAAATCTACATGCAAGTCTTTGCAATTGGTATCAATAGAACACTGCCTTTCACCAAAAATTTCTGACAATGGTACTAATATTTTAATTCCAACTGGGGAATCTCAGATACAGACAATATTGCTTAAATACATTTTAAGCATCCTAGGCTTTGCCCCAGGTGAAAGCAGGTTTCTATCTGCTTGTGGTGTTAATATTCTTGTCACTTTCAGTGCTTTTCCGGTGGAGCCACACCAGGATTAATGCTGGGTTATGCAGTCCTAGGAAAAAAATTCTAGCACAGACTATATTTTCAGACCTTCTATGACCTTTTTTTTTTCTGGCAGCAGATATTATATATGATTTAAGTTATTGCAGCTGGCTTTCAACAGCTATTTTTATTGATCTGCTTATCAGTTCAGTGCCTCTTGGAAGAATTTGGCTTTTTCAGAGCTAGTCAGGAATGGCTTAATTCCTTAAAGTTTTATTACATGCTAGGTGTTCTGGTTTTTTAGGTGGTTCCCTAGGTTGTAGCTCTAATGGTCAATATCTGCAAAACTTTTCAAACTGTTTAGAATACTTGAGAGAAATGTATGAAATAAAATCAAGAAATCCACTAAAGTTTTTTGATTTTTGTATGCAAGTCAGAGGTCTAAAAAAACTGTACTCATATGATTTCTAGTTGTGAAGACTACGGTTTTGATGGCAGACATGAAGGACTACAATGATATTAATGATGTTTACAAACAATGTAAGTAGGTATTTTGCTTGTGTTTTATGGCTTGTGGAACAAATCATGTTCATGGTAGTCAAAGTGTTTTAATGATTCAGATGATGTAGTTCCATATTCTTTGAACTTGCTGTAGAAATAAAAAAAAAATAAATTAATTTTCAACTATCAATCCAAGCAGAGCCTAATTTCATTTGGATTTGTGTTCCACCATCCCACTAACTAACTCACTGTCCTGTGATGATCAGCTGTTGCTATCCCTACAGGCTGATCTTTGCCTCTTAATCTTGCTTGATGCCCTGCTGTCCTGGCTATAATTCTACTGTAGGCAGTCTTCAAATGCTGAATTACAGATTTTATATCTCCATTTCTTTAAAGTCTGTATCTTTGAACAATTTGAGGGTCATTGTTTTGTGACAGGGCTTGTTCTTTATTCAAGGATGAGCCATGCTGCTCCCCTTGAAGAAAAAAGAGAACAATGCTTGGTCAACAAAACTGAATGAAGACTGAAACAGGTGATTCCAATGAGCTGTGTTGTGCAGAATAATTTGGGACAATTTGCATGAGCTCTTTATCTATAAAGCTTTGGCTTTTCATTAGATAGCAGCATCTGGTCTTGAATGAAATCTCATTGATGAGCAACTAACACAATCTCCTACATGTCAAAATATACTGGGGTGGTGTGTGTGCTTAAGCAGGGTAAAACCAGACCAGCTGCATGCTTGGTTACTTGCTGCCTCCAACCTGGACTTTGAGAGTTGCTGCTGTTCTTTGATTGGGAGTTATTATCCAATGCAGGACCCCAAAATTGCCATTATTAATGGTTTTGTGATAACTGTCACTAGTAAAACTTTCACTTCATTATGCAAATTTCTTGGAAATGTTCTGTCAGGCTGGACGGGACTTTGAGCAACCTGATAGAGTGGAAGATGTTCTTGGCCGTGGCATGGTGGTGCATTGGACTATGTGATCTTTAAAGGTTCCTTCCAACCTGAACTATTCTAATATTCTATAAATTCAGCTCTTATATCTTTACCAGTACCCTTCCCATGCCCTACCCCTGTTCTATTATCTGTGATTGTCAGGTCTAAATGGGCACAGAGGAAGGGCCTATTTTTCCTCTGTTTTCCTTTGAAATGAGTAAGGTTGGACTCCTGGTGACTCTGGGATCTTCGCTCATGACTCTTTTGGCAGAGGCCTGTTTCTCTCTCCTGCTCTTTCTGTGCAAGAGCTATCTCCCACTCCCTGGTGTTTGAAACTTGATCACCATTCTGATTTAATCTTCTTTTTTCAGCCAAGTTGGTGCAGTGTCAGCAGAATGCAGGTTATCACTGGCCATTGGTCACAACTGCAGCTGATTGCTTGGCTTGATGATATTGAGAGCAGTCACCAAAACAAAACAACAAGGAAGAAATGATAGATGGCATAGAAGTCTTGTAGCCTTGAACCTGAAACTGTTCCAATGATTGCATTTTATATAGATTACTTGGAACTGTGTTTTATCAAGTCAAGTTTAATGATTGCTGGATGTTTCTGTTTAAATTACAGTTTTCAAGGCAAACTTCCCAGCCAGAGCAGCCTATCAAGTTGCTGCTTTGCCCAGAGTAAGTGTCACTTTTCTGTCTACAAAAAACCCAAAAATGTTCTGGAATACCTTCCTACTGAAGCATTCTGACAGATTTTCTTATTCTGAAATAGCTTTGATTGCAATTATTTTAATGAAGTCTTAATTAGTTTATTTTCTAAGTATACTGTTGTTATTCCCACACGTTATCAGAGATCTGAATATAAGATACACATTTCTTTATGGTGGAAGATAGATGAAATAGTAGAAATAAGGGGTTATGATGCTGGAGTAAGCATAAATTGAATTTACAATATTACTGAACATACCTAAATCTGTAATACAACTGTCAGAAATACAATCTCTCTCTAATGTCACTCTGTTCTTACAAAGTTGTGTTGTTCATCCAGTTGCTTGATAAAACAGATACATTAAATTCCTAATATATTTCTTCATTGTTTTGTCACAGGGGGCCAGAGTTGAGATTGAAGCTATTGCCATTAAGGGACCTCTCCAAGATGCTTCAGCATGACTATAAGTGGAGACTGGATATCTTACAATGACAGTTTTCATTTAGTTAATACTTCTCCCTTATATCAAATTCCTACAGCTGACTAACAGCAGTTACACACAGTTGAAATCAGTTAGCTTACTGAGGAAAGGTGCTTTCTTCAGCACTCACAGTGAGTTCTCTGCTGGCAAATCCTGAAAAGTGCCTGAGTCTTGCTAAAATCAGCTGAGCCAGATTGCAGGACAGGACCTGCCCTTTGTGGAGGTGACTGGATATTCAGGCATTCAGGTACATAACTGTGTGAATATATTACAGTTATACTATGGGTGATCTGGACATGGAAAACTATACTGATTTGTAATAGTAGGTTTTTAGTAACAATTTCAAATCAGAAAAAATTACAGAAATGAGAAAACAGAGCACTTGAATTGCTTAGCATACCTCTTCACTGCTGAGGAGTTTTACTCTATTTGCTTCTGAATTTTCTTAACCTCATTCTTTACATAACAGATTACTGTTAGGATTCAGATTTTTTCATACCTAAGCAATTGCTTAAGAAAGTTAATATTAATTTCAGAAAGAAGAAAATTACGCTTTTCTGAAGTGGTACCTTTATAAATCAGATGAAAATTAATTAATCTACCTGTAACCTTTTTCGTAATCTTTTTAATATCATTTCAACTTTGACTATGTTTTGATTAAAAAAAAAAATTAAAAATGTTTAATGAGAATAAAATATAATTGCAACTGCAAAAATGTGCTTGTCTATTAAGGGAACAAACTTTTATTTTCCGAACTGTGGTTTGATACTCCATTACAAAGAAGTTTCCAGCTTGCTTATTCAATAACAAATAATTTGAACCAAAAGAGTAGGCTTATTTATCTACATCCTTATAGCTACAGATTAAATTCTCCAGGACAGGTAGCTTTCAGCTGCCATGTCATTACAGTTTTTATAATTTTTTCCTCTGCCACTAAGGTTAGAAGTATTGGTTTGATGGGGTGATTAAGCAATATTGAGAAGTCCAACTGGTGATGTTAGTAACTTATCCCATCCTTTTGTACTGATCTTCTATCAGGTAGAAATGGATACTGTGAGAACAGTCAGCCCTACTTACCAGTCCTAGATTTGATGTGAAACAGCCATTCCTTCTTTTCACAGAGCTTATAAATTGTACCATTATAAAAAAAAAAAAAAAAAAAGTCATAATGAGGTTTTCACAGCAAATATTTGCAGATATAAGGATTTTTTAATAGTATTATCTTGCTTTCTTTGGCAGATTAATTGTATTTATTAGATGCAAGATAAAACCTTTGTTATTTCAAACACCAAACTTCAAACACCAGCCTTTGAAAAATGCCTGACTTTTCTCTAAATAAGCTTCCTATATGTAAACTTTGATTAGTTTTGGCTTCTGTTCTTGTTCTATTTCCTTGACTGTACTAATAATGCAACTTATGCTCTATAGCTTTGACTCCATAAGCAATCTCACCTAAGAAAAAACATGGTCAGACTTGTTAGGAAGGAGTTAGTACTAACTAATATGGCTATGACTTTCTAGGAAACTTAAAGGAGATGTTCTTTCATTTTTTCAATTAATAATCATTAATAATAATTTAATTTGAGTTACATTTAAGTTTTTTAATGTAGTTTAATTCCTAGTTTATATTTAGGTTTCTTTGTTACAGTTTTGTTTAGGTGTAATTACTTGGTTGGGATTTATTTCACTGATTTGTAGTGGATTTAGTTCAAGTTCACTGTACATCAGTTGATTTCCAGAGTCTTGAACATTGGCTAAGTTGTCTTTTATAATCACGGTGGTTATCCCTTCTTACTGCTCGCCGTTCCCCTCTGCCTTCCTAACCCGTGTCCCGCAGCCTTTGTGCCACCTCCAACCCAACACGAGATGGCAGCAGCGGTATTTTCTTGGCCGGTGTAAATCCATTGCAGCCCTCCTTGGGAGACTGGTGGTAGGAGAGGGAATACACCATTGCTTTCCACAGTAAGGGACAGTCTGAAACTGAAATGTAAATGAAACACCTGGAAAAAGTTCCATGCTGAATGCTGCCAAGAGGGCAGAACACATGAAGTGTTTTAATCAGTAAGTAGGTGCCATTCTGCAAAACACTCAGGAACTGAAGTTCCCTTTTAGCTCGATCATTCTTCAGGTGAAGACAGTTGTAGTTTTTAGACTATATATTTAAATCAAAGACATTCAAGATATTTTCTTGATATGTATTCTTCTGGTACAGGAAGTCAAGAATAAATGAAATAAACTCTCTTATTTACAGCTCTAGCATAGTAGTTTTCAAAATAAAAAAATCAGCCTTCCCCAGAGAAGCGTAAGACATTTATTTTATTTAAGCAGAGGTATATTATATGATTCTATTCTTTAAAACAAAAAGGCCAACACATGTGATTCTCCAATATGAAAAGTCTATCTCTTGGGTCCTAATTTGCAAACTACTTAATACATAGACATTTAATAAATCCAGTTTTAAACAGATATATGTTAAAAACAGCTTTTTCTTTCCTTTGCTAGACTGAGCTGCATGCAAAATACAAAGTTGAAAATCAGCTTGTGGCATCCTGATTTCAGCATTTAAAATTTGTTTCTATTACATGTAACTGAAAAACCACAGCAAAACAGGTCTCTTTCTGTAAAAATAAAGCAATATATGAAGTACTGAAATGTGTATGTTCCACCAGGCATTTCTTTTAGTAAGACCCTTTCTTCTTTAAATGATTATATTATCTGTAGATTCAACAATGCAAAAAATAAATTTCAGTACCTAGTTTTAAAAATACTGTGTTCTCTTAAACCACATAAACAGCCCCAGTCTTCTACCAGGACTTGCTCTTGCTGCAGTGTTTACCTAAAAGCAGTTCCTCATTGAGTAAAACCCCAGCCAGCCAGACAGGCAGAGATCTTCTGAGATCCTACAGCGTATGTGTCTGCATAGAGCTGACAGTGTGCAAATTTAACCTCTTCTAGGGCTGTGTTTATTGGTAATCAGAAAAAAATTCTACCAGAACTTTCTTGTTAGCTTGGAAATTAAGTTTGTTCTTTCAAGTGTACTCCCCAGCACTCCCTGCAGTGAGGAATGGCTCCTTCTACTTTGGATGAAGTTGAGGGCTGGGGATTGTTTAGCTTTTGATGAAATACAAAAGAATGATCAAAAATGTTTGACTGTGTTAAAAATAAAATAAAGATTATGTTGCTTAAGATATGGAGGAGTATCCTGTAAACACAAATATTGGAGCATATCCTCTTCCCAGCCTTTAACATGAGGAAGCTCTTTGACAGACCAATTTCTGCTCCTTGCAATCTCTATGTAGTCCCAGGTTTGCAGAGGCAAATAACTGCAGGCACTGGCCTTTGATCTATAGTACATGATTTGGTAGCTCCCAGACAATGAATACTAGATATCAATGAAATTTGCATGGTAGAGACATCTTTTTTTCTCAAGGCAGGAGTGCTCAGTATATTTCTAGCAGGCAAATTTTGATCATTTAGGTGATTTAACTTTTCATGTTTAACATAGTATCAAGCATATTTCCTCTTTAGGAAAGGAAAAAGAGAATTCACTATTGTGAATATAGAATATATAAGGATGAAGATGATTGAGAAAGACTGTTACTGTTGAGTCACTGACTGGTTTTTATTCCTCTTGTTTTCATCTGCATTGCTTAATGGCCTGAAGAAGCTGAACAGTGAGGAAGAACATACATAGTCACCTGTCTTCCTTGTTACAACAGTGCTAGAAAAAATAACTCTGAGGTGAGCAGGTCATTTTGACTCCCTTGTCAAAATCTTCACATTTTATTCACACTTACTTCACATTTAAGTGCAGTCTCCTCTGTTTCTATGAATATTAGATCTCTGTCACAAACCTCTTGTTGGTTTTTGCTTAAAAATAGTTCAATGCTTGCCAGACTGCAATTCACGATCTTGCCAGTAGTCAGCTTGTCTCTGCCAATTTAATCTCCTCTGTTTTGGAGTGGGCTGTGCTGGCACATGTGCTGGTGGCTGAACTGAATTCCCAGCTCACAGGAGGAAATCAGCCATGAGATGCAGCTGAAGATGGCAGTGTTTGGGGCATCCTGGAACATGGCTGTACACTCAGCCCGGTCACTTTGGGGTGCTCTCATTCTGCTCAGTACCTGTTCCCCCACTCCTCGGCTCTTGGAAGTACATGGTGCTGTTTTTCATGGCTTCTTTTCATGGAATGGTTTGAGTATGTGGATAAAAACTTTGACTACTTCTGTCTGACTTTTTGATGCTCACTTCAATGTCAATAGATTTTTTAATAGAGCAAGGAGTTTGTTTTAGCTTCTCCATTACAGAAGGCTAGAAAAACTAAAAAAAATGAATTAAAAATGGCACCCACCTAGAAAAAATCCCTAAAAAAAAGGTATGTGTTTAGGTTCTAAAAGTTTATGGTATTGCCTACGGGAAGTTGACATTAAATGAAGCTGACAAGTTCATAAGAATGCTGCGAAGCAGAAAACTTTAAATTTTGTGATACAGCCAAGAACTATCAGCTTATACAAAAGGTTAATAAGCCAAGGATATCAGTTAGATTATTTAATACAAACCAGAGTCAGGCATGTACATGCAGTATGAAATTATCTCTTTGAGGGGATTTGTATAATTTACTGGTGACAGGATTTTTGTTAAGTCCTTTTGTACAATAAAGCTAATAAAAGAGCAATATTGTGCTTGCCATTTTTAGGTAACTGACCTTTTCTCCATGTCCTACATCCTTATGCCAGAGAACCATGTTAAACACAGTCTCCAGCAATGTATTATACAGAGTCCCTCTGCACAGGACATAGCCTCAAAGCTCCTCAAAGGGGAGGTTCAGGAGGAATTTCTTCACTGAAAAGGTAGTTAAACATTGGAACGCACAGGGAGGTGGTGGAGTCACCATCCCTGGATGGGAAATGACTGGATGTGGCACTTACTGCCATGGTCTAGTTGACAAGGTGGTCTTCAGTCAACATTTGGACTCAAGTAACTTTGAGGTGTTTTCCAATCTAATTGATTCTGTGATCCTGCAATATTCACCAACAGAAAAAAATTCTGCTCTACCCAAATCACAAATCATATCCAGGGCCCGTTTTCACAGGAAATTTGTTTGAAAGTATGGCCATCAGCTTCCTCTCCAAAATGAATATTTAGCATTTTGGAAAATAACCTAGGCAGTCCCTGCTAGCATATTTCTCCAGGAGGACAGCATTCCAGGGGAATATAATAGATAACCTTTTCTTTGGGAACAGGCTTGTATTTGTCTCTCAGACAGGTTTGTATTTTCTCTCTTAGAAATCCATTTTAGAAGCCACAAAGGCATATGAGAAAAGTTACACAGCTAAAGACAGGTTAATATTGACCATGAATGTTAACAGCTGTGAAGTTTTAGGATTTATACAACTAAAACTTCCCACTCAGTTAAAAATGCCCTCTTCTCACTGCTTCTGCAGAACTCATCACATATATTGTAATACAATCCCTTCAATATATTTGAGTTTAGAAATGGGGAGTGATCAGCACACAGCTTGGTCCTGGACACTGCACTCTGTTGTCTTCTATTTTCTGGAAAACTCACCTCTGCATTTAGTTAGAGCTTGGTAAAAGGGCACTTTCCCAGTCCTCTAGGTGCTGTACACTTTAGCAGCTGCCTATGTTGATAGTCCAGGCACACAGAGGAACTGCCTACATACAATAATTTAAAGAGAAAAAAGCTACACTCTATTCTTTATCCTATATAATGTTGGTTGAAGGTTTCAATGGTTGAAGGCAGTTATCTGAACCTGGGAAAAACTCGTAATTGAAAAAGGAATGATCATACTGCTGGTGAAAAATTATCCTGGTGTGTAGAAGGCACTTTGTGGCAGGGAGATGAAAGTTTGGGTGTTTCAAACACTTGAAGTCTTGGCAGCTTGACTTCAAAAAATCTGTATTATATAAAACTTTTTCTGGTGCCTCCTATTCATGTGTCTGTAGCTTGTGGTTCAATCCATAAAAGCCTTTCTATTTTCCCAACCCAATAAAATTTAAAAATATTCATGTGAACAGAAGAGTAGGCCCAAGAAGAGGATGTTCATTGAGACATAACTTCTATTCCTTGTTATTAGCTGTCTCTGAAACACATGGAAAAAAATAATTTAGCCATTAATTGAAGGTAAAACTTGATATTCACTAAATCTGACAGGAACTCAAAGTGAAAGTTCCCTGGAAGTACCACAGGATAACTCTTCTCCCACATCTGTAAGAATGGTCTGTGTGGACCTAAAAGCAACCACTGGTTCTCCTTCCTCTTCCCCCATCCCATTCATACACAGTCTTCCTGTTACAGACATTAACATCACCTCTGTGTGTCACTGCTACAATCTTGAGCTCCTCCTCACCCTGCTGCCTTTTCTCTTAACAACTTTTGAAATCACTACATCATTCCAGTCAGATTTGACAGAAGCAGGCATTTCATGGACAGCAAATCCTAAATAAGGACAAGAGACAAAGAGTATAAATTGAAGTGCTGCGTATTACCTTTAAATACAAGATTTTTAAATTTTTTTTTTCTGTAAGGACACTTTCAATTATGGGAATAGGCTGCCCACGGTTGGAGTCTCCATCCCTGGGGACTCAAAACTCAACAGGACAAGCTCCAGAGGTATTTTCTACCTCAGCTATTCCATGACAAAGTATGGCTGAGGAACTGTCCAGGCCCTGGAGCTACTGTTTGCCATCAGCAGCTGAGCTCACTTGATAGCTGAAAGATAGTGCCTAAGGAGATGATTGTCTGAAATCACAGTGACTGGCCATTCCAGCTCCAATTACTTCTTTCCCAGCTAGAAGACTCTGCAAGGGTAGGGAACATGAGAATGTGGGACTTCCTTACATTGAATTGTGGTGTTCCATGAGGGTGGGTAGGGAACACAGGAAAGGTGAGAAATTTGCATGGGAAGGAAGGTGACCAATGAAAGACATCCAACTGCAGTGATTCCCCATGACTATGAAGATTGTTAATATAACATGAAAAAAACCAGCTCCCTTTAATCCATAAATTTCAAATTCAAGACTTAGCATGCCACTGAGCATTCCCCAGTTCTTAGGTGGACATCAGCTACCTTTAGAGCCCTGTTGTTTTCTTTAACTAGGACCAGTTTGCATCCTCTTAGTCATACACTCCTAGAGATAAAGCTGTGAATGTTTTTGATGTCACTGAAAGTAAGAATTTTTCCATTGCCTTAAGCAGTCTTGCTTTCCTGCCCAGAATCTTGCTTTATTTCTTCAATATCCTTTCAAGATGGAAGAATTGCTCCCTTACACAACAGAATCCCAGATTTAAATGGTCCCTATTCCATTCTTAGCATTGTTTGCTCTTCTTGCCTGCAGCTGCTCTCTGAGCTGTGTCAGTGCACTCCCACCATGTGAAACGCATTACAGATGTAGAAGCAGGACTGCTCTTTCTGCTCCCTTACAAAACTGTTGGGGAGAATACTGCCAAAGCAGGCAAAAGCAGGAAGAATTTCAATAAAGCTGTAACCATCACTGGGTGAAATTTCTGGAAATGTTGAAGGCCAAGTTGCTCCCAGTTGGAGCCCTGACCAACCTGATCTAATGGGTGGCATCCCTGCCCATGGCAGGAAGGTTGAAACTAAGTGATCTTTAACTAAGTGATCATTCCAACCCAAGCCTTTCTGATTCTCTTACTCTTAAGGAACAGGGAGGTGTTCTTTGAGGTTTCCTAGAATCAAGCTAACTGCTTTGCTGGCTTCACCGCACAGAGAGGTGATGCTTTGCAAGAGCATAGGAGCTTTTAAAAAAGACATAATTTTAAGACATTAAAAATAAGTTGATTGATTAAACTTGTTTTGACTTTATAGGCAAAGTTATCTGGCATAAATTTGAGGATCCTGCAAAAGAACAGTTGTCAATGGCCAACAACTGCTTGTTTTAGGCATAGCTCTAGGCCAGCATAAAAAGTAACAATCTGTAAAGATAAGCAACTGTGAAACATGAAAATTAAAGGGAGGTGAGCATTTTTTTTTTATCACTGCTGGTTTAATTTTACTTGGGTAATCACAAGGTCGTAAAGATACATAAGCCTTGACCAAACTTCTTGACCACCACCCTATTTGTCTTACACACTGCAGTGCTTGTGCTGAAAACCATTTCCCTTAGCCCTCTAGCAGAAGCATAACCAGCAGTGCAACATGCTGGCTTGCCTCAGGCTGTGACACATACTAGCCTTGGGAAGGAACCAAAGACTGCTCACCCCAGCTGCAAGAGGTTCCTTTGGAAGTCATTAAAGACACTGGTGTAGGGTAGCTACCACCCTTTCTGCTCAAGCTGTTTCTCTTCTGAATTACAGAAATACTCGCTAGCCCAGAGAGATTTCGAGCATAAATAAGTACACCAGTGATTAGGAGGGAGGGGAAAGGAGAAGGTGGTTCCAGCTATTGCAATAACTTTTGCTGGGGGAAAGGAGGAGTTGTCTGCATTGCTTGCTCATCCTTTTCCACATTCCAGCAATACCATATGGTAACCTCGGGTGGTGGAATCATCATCCCTGGGGGCGTTCCAAAAATGTGTGGATGCAGCACTTAGGGACAGGATTTAGTGATGGACATGGCAGCACTGAGTTAACAGTTGGACCCAATGATCTTAGAGGTCTTTTCCATCCTAAATGACAATAGGATTCTAATTCTGCTTTCTGGGGCATGTGAACACACCTTACATGATAGACTCAAGTGTGAGGTTCTCAGTGAATGCGGAGGAAGAAGAAATTTTGTGGAAATCTTTTTGTAGAAAGAATATGGTGACAGAATTTTGACCATCATCTCAAAGTCTGCCAGAGGGATAATCTTATCCCCTTGAATTTTCCTCTTCACTGGTCTGGCAGTTTTCCAGAGGAACTTTAGTTGGCCTATGGCCTTTCCTTCCCACCATGTGACTGAACATGCTGTGCAATGTGCTTTCACCACAGCATCACACTGCTGATTTCAGCTGATAAGGAGAACAAGGGAATCTAAAATGACTGGCACACAATGGAAATCACAAAGCAGCATTAAATCTTAGCTTACAAAAACAAACCTGCAAATAATAATAAGCAGAGTAATGATTTTAACAAAGGTTTTTTTTTCCAAGACTGCATGTTACAGTCTTATCATTCTTCCCAAAGAGGAAAAAGTTATCACTGGTAAGGCTTGTGTATTATCTAAAGATGACCCATGTAAAAAGCATGACTTCCAATTGATTGCTTCCAAAAATATCTTTTAATGTAAAGTATTTTTGATTCTTTTGTGTAAAAATGCAGAAAGCAGCTGTGTGCCAACAGGGGAATAACAAGATATGCTCATTAAGGACAGCACAGTCTTTGCTGTCTCTTAAACAATAACCCATGTAGTCCTTCCCTCCTCTGTCAACGTACCTATCTCTGACGCTGCTGCACTATCCACAGCTTCTCCTGTTTCTTCTTCTTTTGTTTCAGGCCCTTCACTTACTCTCTCACAGAGCAGCTCAGTTTCCACCTGTTCTCCCGTCTCACCTGGGAATGGTAACCATGGAGATCAAATTAGGATCCACTAAGACAAAGCACCAAGTGCCCCAGCTCCTTTCTGTAAACTTGATTTTGCTTTGACAGCTCTCCAATTCCCCTTACCAAGAGTACCCTCTGAATGAACCCATAGAGAACAAACAGGATGATCCCAAACACTTTTCATCATCCATCTATATGGTTGCCTCATGCTCATGAAGTTCTACTAATGCTATCACAAACTCCCTGTGATGCTGTGTCCAAAGTAAATCATGAGTACTGTTTCTGTTCAAATTATTTTTCCTGGATTTTATTTCATAGATATGTAGTTTTATTTGAAACTGGAACAAAACAGGAACAGAAAACATGGAACATGCAAGTCTGGCTGAAACCCTGCTTTCTCAGGGAAGCTGCTGCCTAACTCATTTCCTCCCATAGATACAGAAGCATAAAGGAAAGTAAAACAAATGCTAAATATCATATGTACCATAGCATAAAAATAGAAAATCCCTTCTTCATCAGATGCCTCTGGAAAGAGAATGCATACAAATTAAGGTATTACTTCTACCTTGGAAGTAATAGGAGCAAAACTCTTTTCCCCAAAAGCTTCATTCACTCGCCCTGCATGCATCACTTGGTGCTAAAAGCCCCACAACTCATCTTCAGCCAGCCAGACAACTGTAAACATGTTTCCACTAACAAGAGATGACAGTGCAAGGTCCAGGGCATGCTGCTCTGCCTCTGGCATTGCCCTGAGGCTTAGAAATGGTGAATAATGAAATTGGAGTTTGCAGCTGGGCAGGATATGTGTTTAACAGGTGAGCAACCTGTCATTTACTGCTTACATAAAACAAGGCTTTATTCCAAAGGGTAGATACCCATTTTATGTAGAGGACAAAATTCTCTCGTGCAGAGACACAGGAGAGGACAAGGCAATCCTACAACCATGCTCAGCTACATGCATCAGGGATGCACAGAAATGAGATTCATATGGCCAGTTCAGAGACATGCAGCACAAAGCCACAGGATTAGTGGGAGTGTGTGTAACTGACTCTGGACTTCACACAGATCAGTCTTTCTGCCCCTTGCACTTCTTCAAGGCAAAAGTGGAGTGAGAATGTCTCCCTGAAGAGAAATACTCTTCATGTGCTTCACCTGCTTGTCCCCTGAAGAAGAGCTACCCCAGGATGTATCTGATTCCTTACTGAGCTACTTTGTACCATTTAAGAGAAATTTGATTCCTCCTGCGAAGTGTTCTTCTTCTGTATGAGCAGTCCATGTCCTCTGGGCACTAACCCAAAGATGAATATAGCCTGCAATTTCCAGGAAGGAGCACACCTCCTGCTGAAGGTCCCTCCACAGCACATGGAAATACCCATCACCTCAGACACCACCGCTTCCTCACACAGCCTCTCTCCCCACACAGTCATCTCCAAGCATCTGTGCAAAGACAGCCCTATGTCTCTCCACTACTACTTCTATTCTGCCTGTCTTGTAGCCAAGCTTCTAGGACAAACTGGACATGCCAAGTGTGCATCAAAGAGATGCTTTTACTTCTACATCCAAGCATGCACCCTCCAGCTTTGTGTGTGCAAGGACAGTTGCTTTATAATTAATACATGGGACTAAGCAATCGAGCCTTTGGTCTGGGCAAATATCAAGGAATGTGTCTGAGCTACCCAGGGACACAATGTTTTAAATGAGGAGTATGGTGGGACATTTTACCTGCTAAGAACAAAAAGCATATGAAATTAAATAGCAGAGGTGGAAATGCTGATTAAATTTATTATAGCTTGGACTTGTATATCCAAGGCTTCCGCAGCCACATTCTTCTATGCCTCACATGGTACAGGCTCACTGGACCAAATTCTGACTCCAGAGGCTCATTTGAGGCTCTTAGTAAAGCCAAAAGGACCCACACAGAAGTCCCTGGAGGCAAATTTTGGTCTCCTGAATTTATGAAAGAACAAATATTACCCTCAATGAGGTGGTCCTCTTCAGTAGTATGTACTTTCTCGACAATTTCCACTACAGGGCTGTCACTGCCCTCTACCAGCCCACTGTCCTCTGCTGGTCCTGGTGATGGTGCCCCAGCGTCTTCTCCTGGTGCTGGCGGCGAAGGCCCCTTGCTCTCCTCTCGCCACACGGAGGGCAGCTCAGAGCTTTCCTCCTCTCCTGCAGGCAGGGGCTCCGTGCCCTCTGGCTCCTCCCTTTTGCTGACTGACTCTGTCTTCCCCATCACGTCCAGGATCGTGGCTGAACCCTCCTCTCCCGGCAGCTGCTGGCCTGGGTTGGTGTCCTCAGAGGCAAGGCTCACACGCTCTGCTGGGTCCAAATGTGTTTTGTCAGTTTCATAGTCATCTGCAGTCAGGGTGTTTGCACCTGATGATGCTTTCAGTTTCAGTAGGACAAGGAAAGGAAAAAGAGAATTACAGATAATTGGTGACTGGGCATATGAGCTGGATGACAACTAAACCCAAAGTGAACCACACAAGCACTACCTGTCAAAGAGCTCCCTCCTGGCTACAGATAATACTCTCTCACAGGTCTGCTACACATACCCACACATATCCAGTAGAGGATAATGCTGCTCTTAAAACTTTTCATTTGATGCATGTAATATATTTTCATACAAAGACAGCAGTCTTGCTTGGAGGTCAATGTTCTATTACATTTTCCCTCAAGAATCTGCAGTGTGCAGATGGTTTGCTGGTGATGGGACACTGCAAGGAAGCACCTTTTCCTGACCCAAACCAAGCACAGGATCGATGTGGGGAGTGTGAGGGAGCTGTGGTCCTGGGCTGCATGTGAGAAATTCTGGTGGTACCTTCAGGTAGACTGAATAAAACCCCTGAGAACCCAGAGGATGAGTAGTGCCATCTTCTTAAAATGAAAAACACTTTGTCTTTTTCAGTATTGAACTACCATTCATACTACGATTTGTCTAATAAAAAATTCAGTAACAGGAAGTCTAAACAAATTAAAACTTCCACTTCTTTCATCTTTCACCAACTTATTGGCTAGAAATGTAATGGGTCTTGGCAGAAAAAAATAATGAATAAAGAACTGACAAACTTGCTTTGACAGGTATTTAAGGATAAAAGCTAAAGACTCAAAATGAGCTATACCTACGTATCAGACTGACTTACTAACATTCTAATGAAACTCAGTTTGACACGATCTTGTACTTAACCTTTTCCTAAAGAATCTCAGGATGAAACTCCCGGTAATTCAAGCATGAAATATGTTTATATAATGATTACAAAACTGGAAAAACTGTATTTTCTGAGAAAATTATGATTGCAGTATCAAAGCTAGAAAGCAGAACCATATGATACTGTTCACAGATGAACACATCTATATATGCTCATACAGACATAGATGAACAGGAAAAAAATACCATATACTCTGCTCTTAAAACATCTGCCTGAATACTGCTGCCCTTAAAGTAAGTTTATAACTCTTTTGAGACACTCAAATAAAACACCTCCCCAGCAAGTGTCACCTAGTCAGAATGTGCCTACAGACCCAGGGAAGGACGGCTAAGCCAGAAGAAGGGACAAAACTGAGATTCTGGACTGTTAAGACAGATAGAAGGCAATTTTGACTATGAGAGATAAAATCTCATTTGTCCCAGGAACTGTCAAACCATCCAAGTTCCAACCAGTCCCTCCAAATCCACAGTGGTATGGCAATTTATAATGCAACTCAAACAACAGGACATAAACTCAGCTATGGGTCTTGGACAACAGACCCCCCAGGGCAAGACGCTGCCTCTGACAGCTGCCAAGGGGCAGGGGAAAGGGCAGAGAGCCCCAGCCCACGGGGCTGGGTGCCAGTCTGTCAGTGGAATCCCTCTGTCAACCTGTTCAAACCCATTTTCAATCTGTTTACACTCAATCTCCACTCTATCCAATGGTAATGAGGGCTGCAGCCCATTTACATCCCCTGTAAAATACATCTTGGCTGGGTTTAAGCCTGCTGCTTGTCATTTCATCAAGTGGCAGTTCTTGCATTATGAGAAACAGCAAATATATTTCCCTGATTACTTTTTCTAGATCTCTCTCACACCTTGTCTTCCAAGCACTCCTTTTCCTAAAATGAAGCTCAAGGTGAAATAGATACCCAATCAGAAAAATAGTGAATAAATCTTAAGCTATTCTAAGCAGTGATTTAAAAAGCAATGCATGCTCAGAGACCAGACTTTTGATCTTTCCACATTTTCATTTTTTATCCCTTTAGACACTTTTCATACCTTCACCTTGCTCAGTGCCAGATGGACAGAGAGCTTTTAAAACCTACGGACAGAAACAAATGAGCCATGAAAATTAGAATGTTACATAGAGTTTTAATTTATGTTAGCAGTAAAAGAAACAATTCAAATGTATTATTACTAAGAATCTCCTGCAGCTCCTATAAACATTAGCCCTGTAACTTCCAGCTAGCCCTCTCTACATCAAAATGTTTTCTATAAATTGGATTATAAAATACTGCCATGCAACACAAGATCTGTGCTGCTGGAAACCCTGGAAACATTCCTCTGCTCTCATCTGAAATGCAGAGAATTCCCTAATATGGAAAAAATAAATCCTCTCAGTAATCTGTTCAATACCTTTATCCCCAAGAAAAATTAATATCATGTGGCAGTCAGCATTCCTAGGATTCCTTCTAGTTTTGTTTTATTTTTAAATTTAAAATTTTTATTTTCCGTGCTGTAGACTATTTCAGCTGCAGAAACAAAGGAAAACACAGTGAATGTATGTGGGCCATGGCTAGAGTACTTTCTCTTTGCCTTCTTTCCTTTTGGAAAAGCCTCAAAGTTTTGTAAGTTACACATCAACAGAAGAAAATTAAATACATTTTCCTCTATTAACTTATTTAGAGAAGTTTGGGGTTTTTTTCAAATAATCGTTTCTCATTAAAGTAAATTAGAAAATTGTTAACATATCTGGTTAGTAATTGCCAAATTAATGCAGATCTTTCAGTTGTAATTACAAACTGTACTTCATCCTTACCATGACATTGGTGTATGCATTTAGTACATTTTATGACCTATCCTGCCATGAACATGCTTTTATACAGAATAATTGAAATACTCAGAATAAATTACTTCTGCTGGTTCCTTGAGCCCTTCAGTGTTCCTGCAGGTATCTTTCAGTGGAGAATGGAAAGGCAGAGGAACTGGTACACTGTCCAGGTGAATGAGACAGCAGGTACAGAATAAAGAGGTTTCTCCTGATACTTTCAGCAGGGCTCCTCGGTTTGCAGATGTCTGCTGGCTCTGCAGTGGCACAGACAACGCTCAGCCCACACAACCTGCTCTCCTCTCCGCAGTCACAGCACCGTGAGAAAACACACACAATATAAACCCACACAGAAACCATGGATGCTGCAGGCAGAGTAACAACAACAGATCATAACTCAAGAATATAGAAAAGAAATGCAGTAAAATGAAATGCAAACAACTTTTTTGTATCTGCCTTCAAGATATATCTTTCTGGAGAGGACAATTCCTGTAACTGCAGCAGGCAGGTTCTTACAGATGTGTTTCCAAACCTTCCTTGGAGCAAAGGGTTAAATATGAATATAGAAACAAAGTTTCGTTTTACTTCCCCTGAATAGCAAGGATATTCTTATTGAACATGCTACAGATATGCCTTGCTCACAAAATTAATCTGCTGTGACTGGAGCCAATTAAAGCCACAGGAACATCGCCGATACTGCGCACTATGTCGGGGTGGATTTTGTAAGAAAAAGGAAGGATAGTAGTTCAGAAGAACCAGAAATAGAATATTGCTAGTTCACTATTCTTTTAAGGAGGGAAGGAAAGGGCAGTAGACTGGCAAGGTACTACACAACATGACCAGCAGCAGGACTTTTCTGGAAATTTAACAAACAAAAAAAAGCCTGCGGAGCGGAAGGGACTTAGGCATTCATTCACAAGAAACACGAATTTCGAAGCCATCACTCACGGGGCGCAGTTCCCTCCACTGCGCGGGCAGAATTAAAGCCGAGGCAAGTCCGACAGGCTTCTGGCCCCGCGGGCTTCCTGAGGGGCGCGCACCTGCGGCGCCTTCCCCGCCACGGGACGGGACCACCCTGAGAGCAGCGCGGCCCCGCATCCCCAAAGAGCTCTGCGGGCAGCCCCGCATCCCCAAAGAGCTCTGCTGGGCCACCCCGCATCCCCAAAGAGCTCTGCTGGGCCACCCCGCATCCCCAAAGAGCTCTGCGGGCAGCCCCGCCCGGCTCCCCCGGCCCCGCTCACCCGGCAGCAGCGGCGGCTCCTGGGGGCGGCTGCGGGCGCTGCTGGAGCAGCCCATGGCGGGGCCGGCGGGCTCTGCAGCCGCTGCCTACGGCCGGGCCGGGCCGGGCCGGGCCGGGTCGGGCCGGGTCGGGTCGGGTCGGGTCGGGTCGGGTCGGGTCGGGTCGGGTCGGGTCGGGCCGGGTCGGGTCGAGCCGGGTCGGGTCGGGTCGGGTCGGGTCGGAGCGCAGCTGGTGCGGCCGCCGGGCAGCACCGACCTACGGAGCCGGGGGCCGGCAGAGCGGCCCCGGCGATGGAGCCTTAAATCCTGCCCTGCCGCTCAGCCCTGGCCACCGCCGCGCCGTCCCTGCCCCGGGGCGGATTTCTGCGCTGTGTGAGGGTGCCACAAGGTGTGAGTGGCAGCAGGCGGGAAGGGACTGCAGGTTCAGTTTAACCCTGGGGGTGTGCACGTAAACCTCGCCAGCAAGCTTTGAGCCACGATAGCGTCGAGTAGAGGAGATCCACAGTCCGGGTTAGAGGGTCCGGGTCTGGGCAGGGGTGTTAGGCGGACTTGGAGGCCACGCCGATGTTTGGCGGCCCGTGAATGTGGCTGAGCTTGTGAACCTGAGACTGAGGGTGTGGGGTTTGTGTCGGGAGCCCCAGCCCGGACCCGGGGAGAGGAGCCGCAGGGCTGGGTTATCTGCACTGCCTGGGTGAGGAATGGGCATCCCGGGGGCTGTGCTCGCACACACCGCAGCCGCAGCCCCGCTGCCGGCCCTCCCTGCGCGCAGGAACAGCTGCAGGGTGCATCCCTGGGACTGCCACAGACAGACCCAGCAGCTCGGAGGCAAAAAGGAATCCCTGGTTTACAGAGCCCTCTGGGTTCAGCGGCCACCTGTAACATCCTTACCATCAGCCTGAAAGGTAAAATAAAGATAATATTTTTATATTTGCATATAGGCAAATCAACAGATGTCCAGGAAAGTTGAGGTGGCCTAAAAACTTCTCAGAGAGTAAAAATGAAGCATCTTTACCACACATTTGCTTGCATAAGCAGATAATATATTTTTTGCACCCAAGACATATTTGATTATGTCAAATTTAGACTAATCATATGTTCTTCTAAATGAACATTTTTTCATCGTGAACATTTTTTATCCACCTAGAAATTTATTCAGACAAACTATATTGTATTTGGACATTTGTCCAGGGTTTGTGATGTTTCACAGCCAAGATAGAACAGTAGCAATAACTCCAATAATTCCTGCAATAGTTTCTGCTTCCTCAGTTTGAGTTAATTTTCAGGATGCTTTTAAAAAATATCAGAAAAAAAAAATCCACTGTAGGCTCTATATGTTGCCACTGAAGATGAATAGATCACACGGACACAGCTCAAGGTGTGGTGAAAGGAAGAGAAAGTTTATTTTTCTTCCCAGGATTTATAGGTCTCTGACCATGGCCAGGGATTGGATGGTCAGGATAACACTTTCCCACTGCACTGGCAATGAGAGATGCCCATCACAAGATGTGTATCAGAAATAACATACACAAATCTATGTTTACAGTTACTGTCCTGGGAAAGTCTTTAGAAAACTATGTCAGCAAGCTCAGAAGCTGAGTTTTCAGGGCGACATCTATAGATTTCTCTGTGGCTATATATAATATTTCTGTGAGACTCTAGATGCTGAAATGCTGGTAACTTTAGGATTAGCAAAACAGGTTGCCGTGTGACAACAAAAGTAGAAGTGCAACAAAGGGCTTAGCAACTTAAAAATTAATTTCAGATATTTTTAACATTCCTGCTGCTGGTGTGAAACCCTGACTGCTGTGGTGGGAGCAAGGTCAGTTCCCTAGACAGCACGTGGGGATTCCCTGTACAGCACAGATGAAGACACCCAGGCATCCCACTGCTCTGCTGACACAGAGAGGAAATAGGAGTGACTGTGGCTGTGGAGGAGTACTGACAGCTGAGGAGGCCTGACATGCCAGGAAACATACCTGGTATCCCACCTTTCTTCTGTGATCTTTCAGAGAACAAAGTAAGGAGGATGGGCCACCAGGACTCATCAGACACTGGGCACTGAGGAAAATAAAAAAGGAAAGGTAACATTCAGTTCATTCTCTGGCCTGCAGAGCTTCGTACCTGCTTCCCTCCATGTCCTAACCAAAGGGTGTCCTGCAGAGTGCAGCTTACTTAAACAGCAGAGAAAGGAATTCTAGGTTTGCAAAGCCAGAGAGAGGGAACATGAGACAGTGTGTATTGGCAGCAAGGCTCACCGGGGTTTGCTCTGTATTTCATGTTCTTTACACAGGCCTTGGATAGGATACAGAAATAGAAATGAGAACCCGAGGGCCGTTTGGCAGGTGACTCCCACGATCACAAAATAACAATGCCATGGTCTTCCCTCCTCCTGCATGAAGGAGCAGTTGGATCTTTTCAGCAGGAAGGCTGGACATACCATAGCCAGTGCTGGAGCTGGGCAGGGGCAGGGCCACGCCGGGACAGGGCTGCACCTCAGCGTTTCAGCTGGATTGCCATGGACCAGGGCAGGCCGGGACACCGTGCGCCCTCTGCAGAGCGCTCGGCACAAACACATTTCCTCGGCATAAATGTAAACTGCTTCTCTGCCCCGTCCTACCTTCTGGGAGCACAGGATTGTACACAGCTTGTACAGAGTCACGAAGAAATTCATGCGAGTGATACAGTGGCTGCAGCATGATGTTGGCAGATGAAAAATCCTTGGTAGGTTTTCCACCCCTTCCCCTCAGCAGGGCACCTCTCCACAGACTCTCTGCCTTCTCTAATCCAAGGTACCACCCTGGTACTTCCCCAAATGAAGGCAGTACCAAAGTAGCTAAAAAACCCCAAAAAACAACCCAAACCTTTAAGAGTAAATAAAGTAAACAATTATATTGAACTAGTTATTTTATTCAGGAATACAAGCTGGGAAAATTAAATGTAAACTATGAGTATTCAGGGACAGATATATATCCAGAGGTAAAGCAACAAATACCTATGACCTCTTATATACAATCAGCAATATACTTCCAAAAGCAAACTTGACAAGGATTTCTCTAAGGCCCTGATAATCATTAAATTCTCCAGGCCAGTACTATATGAGCAAACTTGTTGCACTCATTCCAGAGCTGCTAAGATTTTTGAGTATTTTAGATATTACTCCTGCTGCAGCTATTAAATTTATATCTATTTTCTGACAGTCCCAAATCTTGAGACTTTTCAAATAAATCACAGTGACTTCTCAAAAGAGTATATTAATCAAGAGTTTTATTTTTTTGTGACTTCTCTTCCCAGCTCTTTGGCTGTTGTGTACAGAACAACCAGTACCTAAAAAAGTAACAAAATATCCTGAATTGTTGTGTCAAGTAATTCAGGCCAAATGTTCCACTGATCCAAAATTTGTAGACACATCGAAGGCTGTTCTGTGATGCTGATTTATGAACTTCAGAGACCTGCCTTCTGAAACAGCTATTTTTGTTTGGCCTGGGATGGCAATGACCTTGAAACTTAGCTCCTAGTACATGCCTTGTAATTTGCTGGAAAGGAGGCAATCTGAAGATTTTATCATCAAATTACTATCTTTAGAAATCTGCACCTGTGGATTTCTGCACAATTTGTCCCTTAGAAAATGCAGTTTCTCATTGTACTGACACTGGATTTAAGCTGGCTACTCATATAGGTATACAAATGTATGTATTTATACATGTATATATTTATGTACGTGCATACACACATACTTCTTAACATGCTTTTACTGGCTGAAAAGCTATCCAGGTCTGCAGACATCCAGGTATTCACAACAGATGGTATTTAACCTCAAGGTTTTCCTTATTCCTCAGTGAGACAACTTTTCTGCATTTGACCCATTTTCCTCCACAACTCCTTTCTTTCTTTCCTTCCTTTCTTTCTCATAGTAAAGCTGCTTCAAGGGTGGCTGAGGAAATGTTTTAATTCAGATCTAGTGAACCTGTGCCTTACTGGGATTCTACGTTCCCAGTGATGTGAAACAAAGAGCTGCATTTGTCTGCCTGACAATACAGGGGATAGTTCAGTGCATGACACTGTGAAAATCAGATTAACATGTTTGCATTTGCTGTAAATGCAATGATTATCAGGGAACATAATCTGTCACTTTTAATAGCCCTGATGTGCAAAACTAGAGAATAATGGCTGAAGGTGTTCACACAACATTGTTGTGTAATTGTGCAGATTTGACCAGACTATAAATCAAAGCAGGACTGAATTTTTGCATATTTTCATCCTACAAAAATAGCATGTTTTATCCATATTGGTAAAATAAGATATAGGCCTAGCTTGTCAGCAGATCAGTCTTCTTTTTTAAATTGGATCTCATCATTCAGGGTTAGCATATGACCTGTGGCACCTGAAGGATGGCTATAGACACACTGTCCCTCTTGCAGCAGCTTCAGCAGAGGCTACAATTTGAAATCCCTCCCAGTCACATCACACATTTACTGCAGCTTTCCTGATAACAGGTCAGTACCTGTTACCACCTCAGGCACCTGGCAGCTCTGACAAGGAGCAAGTCCTGAGTTCTACACATTTCCTTCTGACACTCAGGGGAAGGGGCTAAGCAGGGGTACAGCTCCAGATGTTCCTCAGCATCTCTGGCTGCCAGAGTGATCCCCACTATCTCTCAGGATCAGCAGTGCTGCCACTCCAACCTTATAAAGACCTCAGAAGTTCAGAGAATTTAACAGAATGATCCATCCCAGACTGTTTCATAGGGTGGCCACTGCCCATTTTTCAGACTTCGGAATGATTTTTTCTTATTCTTCTCTTCTTTCCAACCTTTTCTCTCAGTTAACTATACACTGTCAACAACAGCATACATCATTAGCACTCATACCTGGTTTTTTAGTACCTCATTTTACTGTTCACTGGATTTTCCAATGAGTAAGGAATAAAGCTGATGATGTTCTTACCACTGCATTTGGGGAGGGGCAGTTCTTGGGGTTCTGCAACACAGAGAAGAAGTTGCTTTGGGATTTCTCTACAGAAATGTATGCTGCTTGGATGAGCCCACATATTCACTGTCCAGTGCTGATTCCTTGCAGCCAAACTGCTGCAAGAGACTCCACGGGTGATCCTGGCCAGCTCCATGAATTTGCTTGTTTGTCCTCAGGTATGTGTAACCCTGCCAGCATGGCTTGTTTGCTGATACACTGGCATTGGTGTCAGTGCTGCTACAGGAGAGTCCCTTGATGCTTTAGGATTTTATCTTTTATATTTTTCATATATTTGTAATCCTGCAATTATTTAGTGTATAAATCTAAACTCCATATAGAGTGTTAGGTGCAGCTTTCCCATTTTGGTCAGACAAAACAAACTCTCTCTAGGCCTGGGAATCAAGGACACCTTTCTGTCTCAGGCCCTGAAATATGTAAGACAAGAGTTGGGGGTGGAGAAAACTTGGGGTAAATTACTTCATTACCTGAATTACCTGTAATTGAAGATTAACCTCCAATATGAAAATGGACCAAACTTATAAAAGAATGAAAACTCATGACCCGTTGTCCATTTTTTTGGGTGTAGCCCCTGAGTAGGCTTTGTCTGCCTGAAGGTCCTTCAATAAATATAACTGCTTTTTATTCCCTTAGTTTTGTCTGGCCTCTCTTTTTAATTAATCCCAACAAGGCATCACCCTGACTTTAATTTTAAATACACTGAGTTGATTTCATTCCCCCAAAAAGATGAAGTTGCTTTCTAATTTTTGGGATAGGTCAGTGTTCCACCCAGTGACTTTTCTCACAGTGCTATGACTCTGCTACCTCTTCATACCTCTATGGTACGGGGTGCTTTCTTACACAACCTTGTCAGCATTTTAGTGGGGAAAAGTGGTGAAAGAATTTCAAGACCACTGCTCTCTGGATTAAGTTCTCCCTCTCTGTTGGCAGCCCTGCTCCTGCCCTCTCACCAGGCAAGCACAGAGTTAGGGCAGGGTGAGGAGTGGACCTGCTTTTCCCAAGTACTCTGCATTCCCTGCATGCTCATCTTCACTGCCAAACTGAGCACCAGCCCACAGAGCCCCAGAGCCAGAGTAACACCTGACCCAGCCCGAGAAGGAGCTGACCTCCCTGGCTGAGCATGCTGGGGCAGGCAAGGGGGCTGGATGAGACCACAGTGCCTGCTGTTAGTGCTGGCAGAGGTAACGCTGCTTTTCCTGAGGTTGCCAGCTGCTCCCTGGGTTGCTCCATCTTGAGACTTGTTTGTTGGAGATAGAGACGTTGTCTGCTGCTTCCCTGCCTTTCTTCTACTTCTGCTGTATCATGGCCTCATTGTGGAGGAGAGCCCAAGATCCCTGAGGGTGCTGAGGGTGCCTGGGAGCCAAACTCTCCCTGATGTACCTTCCCCCATCCCTTAATTCTCAAACAGCTGCTGTCAAGGCCCATCCACTCCCAGCTTCTGTTTCTAACAAAACAGTGGCTGTATAATATTAAGGAATTTTAGTGGGGTCAAAGCCTTTTCTTTCTTCTAGTGTAATTTTCATCTGATTTGGTCTGGCCCTTTGTCTTTATAAAGGACATTTTATGGAGCACAGATCCCCAGGAGAGGCTTTCACAGAAGGGAGATCTGGGGGGAGAGAGAGAATAGTGCCAATTTCTGCATGTATTCCCACCACCCCCAACCCAATCCTTATTCCACCTAGATTTAGGGACAGAATTTGGGGTTCAATGCTAAAAGTGTCTGTCAGAAAGTTCTTTCGGAAATGCAGAGATTTTTAAAAAGCACATTACTGGAAAGAACTAGTTTTATAAACAGCTAAGGAAAGTTGTTCTCTCCTAAGGTGAGTGCAGGCTTCAAGGGTACCCTTGGAAACAGCTCCCTTCCCGGAGCCATGCATGCCTCCCGCACTTTGCAAGGCGACATAAAACCCGGAACAGGCAAAAGGAATGGCACCCAGGACTTCACGAGGCCCACTGAGCTTTATACTGCCTTGCCAGTAATTTCAACAAGAACGAAAGATGAATGTTTCACCAGACCACGACCAACCGAGTGAAAGTAGAAAGAGCTAAAAGCAAAGTCACAGTTTGATGGGGAAGAACAGCAATGCACCTGAGGGCTGGGAGAAGGGGAAAAAGAGGAACAGGAAGAGAAAGAGACATAGAATGGAGTTTACTTTTCAGTTGCCAAAGAAAAGTTTGAAGTATATTCAAAATTGATTTAACCATGCTCTGTAAAGGGATGGAAATTACTTTTTTTTTCAATAAAAGAAATTTGACTTTAGAGACACATCAAAATGTAACATTTTTATATTATTATTTATATACTACATGCATCATTTATGTGCTTAAGAGAGATATTATTCCTGGAGAACTTTACCTTTAGAGAGGGACCAATGTCAGAATTTCACATGTGATATTTCAGCTCCACTTAAGTTTGGTAACATTTTTTTTCCAACATACCTTTGTCTCCGTGTAAGTTTAGATGTTAATTTAGGTGCTTAAACTGATCTGCTTAAACTCAAGGTTGTTACCCAGAAAAAAATGATTGGGATGATGGTTTGCATTTTGACAAAAGGCTCCCTGTCACTGAGAAGGTTATCCTGTTGGAAATATTTTGGTTAGGTCTGTGGTCACACATCAGAAAACGTTACTATGAAGGTAGCCATACCAGGAGAAGGATATAGCAATATATTGCTATAAATTATTTCCCTAATTTGAAATAATATCTATTAATATAAGCATACTAGAATAAGTGAATACAACATGTTTTTTCTTGGCTTTTTAGTTTGTTGCTCCATATTTCATGCTGATAAAGGCATCACACTTCCTAAACCCAACAAGCACAACACTTTCCCATGCTTGTGCTAACTTGGGCAAGTCTAGCAAAGCTCCTATGTTTGTAATTTCCTAAGAAAGGTACAGCCTGCGATGCCTTTCTGGTGCAGCGTCTTAAGAGCATAATGTCATACCAGCAGCAAACTTGTCCTGTGGCTGGACCCCTGAGCATCCTCTAGGGGATGTCACAGGCACCCTCCACAACTCAAACTCAGAACATCTGCACTGCTCATCCCTGCAGGCGCCAGCTGAGCTGCCGCTGCACTCTGCTCCTCCCTGCGCCTGTCTGGGGTGTTTGTTCTAGGATGGACAGCACTGTGGGACTGAGAACAAATGTCCTCGGCCTGAAAATGGCAGCCTCATGTCGTGGCCCCAGTCCCAAACAATGCAGTGCATGTGTGCTCAGCAGGATAGTTTTCAAGCTGGTGGTTTCCAGATTCCCTCCTGCATGGGGGGCAGGAGGAAGTTTCCTTGCCCAGCTATGGACCCAGCAGCTTGGGGATGGGCTAAGGACAATGCACAGCTGCTGGGAGTGCAGAACCATTGCCCCAGCAAAGTCAGAGCTGCACTGAGGGCGCCCAAAGCTGAACCTGCTAACACAGGCAGCATCGGGCCCAACTCTATTCCCAAGCTCAGTGGCTGGTTTCACGCAAGAAACCTGTGTGTCTGCTCGGGCTCGGGGCTGTATCCCATCGGGACAGGCCATTCATGCAGAGTTGGGGGCCTGCCAGGGGCTGCTGTGCAGGACAGAAGGCAGGTGCTGCTGCTTTAGCGAGGCAGTGTGCACAGTGCGGACAGCGGGGACACGGGCACACCACCACATGTGTCCCCTGTGCTGGTGCCTTGCGGTGCCCAAGAGGTTTATTTTCTCTATCCCATAATTTTCCCCATCAGCCCTGTGTCAGAAGTGACAGTCCCCAGGGACACTGTTCTGGTGACACGGCCTGAAGTACTGTGTTCAGCTCTGGAGTCTCCAGCACAGGAAGGACATCGACTTATTGGACCGAGTCCAGAGGAAGCCACCAACGTGATCAGGGGGTGGAACACCTCTCCTATGAGGAAAGGCTGAGAGAATTGGGATTGTTCAGTCTGGAAAAGGCTTTGGGATTACCTGATTGTGGCCGGAAGGGAACCTACAGGAAAGATGGAGAGGGACTTTTTTGTTACAAGAGCATGTAGTGGTAGTGACAGGAGAAAGGGGAATGGCTTCAAACAGAAAGAGAGTAGGTTTACATTAGATATTGGGAAGAAGCTCTTTACTGTGAGGGTGGTGAAGACACTGGTACAGGTGCTATGGCTGTCCCCCAATCCCTGCAAGGTATTCAAGGCCAGGTGGGATGGGGCTCTGAGCAACCTGCTCTAGCAGAAGATGGCACGGCAGCAGGGCTGGAACTAGATGAGCTTTAAGGTCCCTAACAATCCAGGCCATTCTGTAATTCCATGATGGGAGGCTCAGGCCGCTACGGCTCCTCCGCATCAACTCCTGACGCCTTCCGCGAGGCTGTAATGTTCAACACGCATTCAAACCCCCTCTGTGGAACGAGGGACGAGGCCCCTCAGCCGCGCCCGCCCCTCAGCCGCGCCCGCCCCTCAGCCGCGCCCGCCCCTCAGCCGTGCCCGCCCCTCAGCCGCGCCCGCCCCTGGCCCCGCCAAGCCCCGTCCGTCATTCAGCCAGACCCCGCCCACATCAGCAGCGACCCGCCCCCACTGAGTGCGGCCCCGCCCACGCAGGGCACGGCCCCGCCCCTTCCCTCCGCCGTGGGCCGCGTTCATTGACTCTCGCGAGAACTGCTGCCGGCTTCAGGCGGTGCCTCGTGTTAGCTCGCTCTTTTCTGGCGGGCCGGCCATCTTGGCGGTGCGTCTGCGGTGAGCGGGGCCGGGCCGGGGGCGCGGGGGCCGCTCCGGGTTCTGCTGCCGGGTTCTGCTGCCGTGTTCTGACCACTCCCCTACATCCCCCTGTGTTCCAGTTACCACCCGACCCCGGGCGAGGCAGCAACATGGTGGCCGCGAAGAAGACGGTGAGTGGGAGCGGGGCCGGGCAGCGCCGTGGCGCGGCGGGAGGACCCCGGCATGGCCTGGGTTGGCGGTCGGGGGTGCCGGGGGGTCACCTGGGCGCAGGCCGGCGCGGCCCTCAGAGCTCGGATCGTGCCCTCCTGCCACTGGCCGCGCCCCTCGGCCTCCTCCCGCTGGGCTCGGTATCCTCGGGTTCCCCCCGTGCGATGTTTTGGGGTGCTTGCAGAGCTCCTGAGATGGCGGAAGGAAGGGAGAAGTGGTGCCGAGGTCCTAGTGCGGGTGTTGTTCAGGTTTTTCCTTTCCTGAAAGTGGTGTTCAGGTTCGGGCCTTTCTCTTAGAGTGGCTCTGACGGATCTGGGTTTCTTGCTTAGAGGTGGTGATCTCGTCTGTCAGATGCACCTAACCTGTTGTCATGAGCATCACGCTCTCCTCTTGTAATATGACTTCGATATTGCACAGAATTACTTCTTTCTGCTGCCCATGTAACATTGTCAGTGTGCGCCTTGAGGAGAGACAGACTCTAAGCCTGGCTTAGATTTGCAAGGCAGAAGTGGTATTTACTTAGGCTTGGCTAGCTGAGCTTGATAAGAGCTTGTCAGATACACGGAGATGTCACTGATTTATGTAGACAGCAGTGGTTTGACATAGATTTTCCTATTGAGAGATACGGGGGTAAGAGAGAACTTTCTGAACTCGTGAAAACACAGTATCAGCAATGCCCCTATCCATAAGCTTTCTTACACTCAGGTAACTGACTGGCCTTTCTTATTCCGTTTTTTAGATTATAGGGAGATTATGAAAAATGCATATATTTGAAATGTCTCTATTAGGTTCTCCATTGTTTGAAAAGTGTGAAGTAACACAATGATTGATGCTTTTCTTCATCTTCTTCAGAAAAAGTCCCTGGAGTCCATCAACTCCAGGCTTCAGCTGGTTATGAAAAGTGGCAAATATGTGCTTGGGTACAAACAGACCCTGAAAATGATTCGTCAGGGCAAAGCCAAGTTGGTCATCCTCGCCAACAACTGTCCTGCTTTGAGGTAAGCAGATGTGTGAGAGAACAGTTCTGAGATGGGTTCTTTGTCCAAATGCAGTGTGTATTTCACACTAATTGCTCCAGAGACTTGATACAGAGGGCTTTGCTGGCATGTTCTAGTGTGCTCTGAAATAAAAGTGATAGGTGGTTTGCTGTGCAATGATTTCAAGTCTAGAAGTGTTGAAGTGCTTCCAGGTCTAATTCAAGGAGTTTGCACTAGAAAAAGCATTGGAAGGTTTTCACACTTGATAACTTTCACTAAGAGTGTAATGGAGCTGAATTCCCATGTTTTTCCTAAGTAGTGTATTGGAAAATAATTTTACAGCTAGGAAAACTGATAACTGATTTAAAATATTTGAAGCACACAAAATTTGTCGAAGTTAGTTATACAGTTGGGGTCCTGGCAAGTGAAACTGCTTTTTTGCGAGTGTAACTGTACTAATAACATGACATTTTCCTCACTGAATATCTGGGCCCTTTTTGTTGTCAAGGGATATTGACAGTCTCAAGAAAATGTAAATGTGAAATCCAGAAATTAGATACTTGAGGAATAGCAGCACTCTTACAGTGGGCAGCAATCCCCAATATTAATAGGGATCCCAAAATGCTTGGGAAACAGCCCTGACTGCTAGACCTTCCTAGTGGGAGTCAGAGGGATGGACTTTTTATTTTAAATTAATATACATTGTTCATTTCTCAGCTGCAACAACTGTGTCTTTGCTCAGCATCTGGCCACCAAGGGCCATCAACATTAACTCTCTTAGTTTGCGCACTTTGGCACAGCTCCTGTGGCCTTTCAGAGATCTGCAAGCGCTGAGTCCTTCTACCGTGTAGAAATGAGCCTGTGTAGGAGCAGCCTGAAGGCTGTACCTGAAGGAGTACCAGTCTCCTGAAGGAGAAGTGTGTACAAACCTTCAGCAGACATCTAAATAAAGGTTCCTGAGCCACAACCCTGAAGTGATTTTGCCTCTCAAAAACCGCCTGTGTTTTTCTGGCTGGGAAGGAAAAGTGTCTTAAGGTTGAAGTGTGGTAGGAGTTAAAGCTGCTCTTCCTATATTGCAGTTGGTCAGAATTGTTTGTGGGTCTTGTTAACACCCAGTTTTTTGATTTCAGAAAATCAGAGATTGAGTACTACGCTATGCTTGCCAAGACCGGCGTCCATCATTATAGTGGGAACAACATTGAGTTGGGCACAGCATGTGGAAAATACTACAGAGTGTGCACACTGGCCATCATTGACCCAGGTAATTCCTTCCTGCAGTGTAGGGATCAAATGAGGAGGTGTCTGTGGATCCTCCTTTCTCCTGTGAGTAGCAGCACTGAGCAAGCAATGAGCAGAAGTGATGACACACTTCACTACCTTTTTCTATCTGATTTAACACTTGAAATTTCCACTGACCAAGATCCTGTTGTTTTGTGAGTCCTAGTAGGACATTTTTCTTTTGTGAACTTGGTAGCACTGCTGCTTCTCTTGCACATAGCTCTTTTACTGCTGAGCCCTGTGAGCATTTTGTCTACTTGTCAGTCTGTAGGGAGGTTTCAGTGTCTGGGGCACAATTGTACAGGATCTGTTTCTGAACCCATTGGCTAGGACATGAGCTTGCACAACATAATGTTTACAACAGCCCTGTTTGACTGTTCTTAATATGAGACAAAGGATTGTGACTTGTCCTGCTTTCCAGAATAGTATATAGAGAAATAACCAATAGGCAGATGGATATTCATCAAGGAAATGAAAATTATATTAAACACTATTTTAAAACTGTAAGTTTTTATGTAATTACTATGGTTTGATAACAGTCTTTGTCCCAGAGAGTTGCTCAAATTCCTTATCTAGAATGCTAAGTAGGTGACTTTCCATCTTCTTTCCAGAATGTTTTAAGAGCAGAATCAGTCCCTTGTTCTGTTTGTTGACCAGAATGCATGCACATAGGTTTAATGATTTCTGTAATAACTTTAACCAACTGTTCCCCAAGTCACAATGATTTGAATTTCCTACTTCCTCAGAAAACTTTATTTAGCTTGCTTGTATTCAAATAGTAGCTGTAAACTTAATTCTCAAAATACCACTTTCAGGGTTGGTTTTGGGTGGGGTGGGAGCTGCAAGTAAATCCTAATGCTCTGTAGCTAACAATGCGAATATTCTCGCTGTCCTGATATTTCTGTGATCAGGGGAGGCTAGACATTCGCTATAGTAAAACTATGCATTGTGTCCTCCAGGACTACTTTGTTGTTTTAGTCCTGGCTTTGTAAATGCTGGTGACAGATGTATAATTACTGGAAAATACTGTATTTGGATTAGAAAGACACAGTTACAAGTATTTTTATCAATTTTATCAAAATTATTTGCTTTTTTTGGTAAGCAGACTGTCTGTTGCTTTCAGGTTGTTTTCTTTTTTTAGAATCTCTGTGGTGATTTTTATGGATTGGGATTTTTTTCTTGTTTTTATTCCTAAAAACATTCTTCTGTGGGTCCTCTTGTAACAATACATTTTTGTTTTACAGGTGACTCTGACATCATTAGAAGCATGCCAGAACAAACCAGTGAGAAGTAAATGCTATAAAGGTGTTATTTCTACAATAAAACTGGTTACAGTTTTCTTTAAAGAAAAATTTGTATTATAACTTTGTTGGTTTTAGGGAACAGATTATATAAATGAAGATTCATTACCACTGCTGTGTTTCCTGTTCTGTTAGAAATAACCCTCACATGGCAAAATTTTCCTTTCTTTCTGTGGCATTGTGGATCTTGGGAGGTAAGTGAAGGAAGGGTTGATCATGGCAAGTGTGGTGACAAATTCCAGTGGGCTAGGGCTTCCTTAGTGTTTGTTTTTGGAGTGCTAATGCAAGCACAAGGTATAACATGAGGGACAGTAGCAAATTTGGGATGTTGGTGGGGAACCCTAAAGGTTTACTTGCATTAAAATAATTCACACTGATTTTACCAAGTGAATCAAGTAATAATGTGTGTTATTCCCTTTTTGCTTTTCTTCCAAGAGTACATATCTGTAAAAAGGCAAACAGGATATAGCTTCTAGATGTGTAACATAGGCTTTCAGTAAAATACCAGTGAACTTCACAAAGCTGTTTTTAAATCAGTAGCCTTCATTTTAGTTTTCTGAAGATATTAGAGGCAGATGAGCTGGTGTTCTCAAGTCACAATTGCTGAGAACATCAGTATCTTAGAGATTTGTGCCTGTTTTGTGTGACACCATGGCTACAGGATGTTCCTTATTATTAGGGATTGTTAATTGAGGTGCCAATGATTTTCTGACATGGTAAAAGCAAACACCTAATGAAAATCAGAATGTACCTGTAACCTTGCAGAATTTGAAACTGTGCTGAAGCACGGGGTACTTTTCAAAGCTTGATGTTGTGTATCTGTGCACACTCATTGGCTTGTCTGAGATCACTTAAGTCCTGCTGCAACTACTTCTGTTATAAAATGGTCCCACTTGTTCTATATATGTCTGTATACATAGAACTATATATATATATATACACATACACAGACTGTGTGCTTAAAATACTAAGAGTGGATAAGAGTGGAGGAGGGAAATACATAAAAGCAAGCCAGGTAAATTCATACCCTAAAAATACTTCAAAACATGGAGGTTTCATTTCAAAAAATAACACCATTTTATTATTTTGCATAGCTTATTTCAGTTGTTCTGCTTAATTAGAACTTTTGCTAGTTACTAAATTGTTTATATAAAATTTTCAACATTTCTTATCTGCAATCAATGCAAGACAACACATGGCATATAAATGCAAGGATCCAAAAGAGTCTTTTCCACTTCAGACACAAAGATGTTATTTTACTTTGAACCAGTTTAAGAAAATAGCTCTGACAAGTTTGAATGTATAAATATACAGTGTAGTGTACACTTAAAATTCTGATCAGTATTTTAGCCTGTTTTCCAAGTCTTCCATTCTCTTCGTCATTTCTTCCAGTAGATAAAAGTTAAGGAAAGAGAGTTACTGATAGGAGGCATTAATAGAAAAAGTCAGCTACCTGATTGCTCTGGTCCATAAACATTCTCTTGTTCCTCTTCCAGTAGTTTCTCATTCAGTGTTCCCCTGTATTTTCTTCAGATTTGATCAGCTGAGTTGAGAAAGCTGTGTGAAACCCCCATTCCTTAGAAGGCATACCTTTACATGGAGTTCAGACTGCAGCTTATTAAAAAGGCTGGTTCTACAAATTGATTTATTTTCTCTATTTTAAAGGAAGGGTAAATATTTATCTAGTTAATGCTGTTTAGAAAATGTTTCACTTAACCATATGGAAAACTGTATCTAACAGTGGGTTATAAAACTATGGGGCTCTGAGACCCCAGTAAGTCTGTCTGCTCCTCATGATCTGTTCCTGTCCACAGTTGTGACAGTGGTTTCCAGACAAATGTGGAGTAGAGCACAACAAACTCCATAGGGCTGGTTCCATTTACAGTAAGATGCTATAGCAATACAAAGTAGTGTACAGCATCCCTTTCCTGATAAGCACTTCCAGTTGGCAGGAATGCTGTCTCCTGCAGGAAGAGGTTGGACCAGTACTACTTACTTCAGCACTTCTCTCTGTGTGCCATGGAAAGGCAGCCAGGGGAAGCTGAGAGGAAGAGGAGGCCTAGCATTAAGTGAGATCTGGAGGCACTGAGATCTACCTCAGAAGGATGAATTTGCTGCACCCCACTCCTTGCTTGTTTGACTAGGGTCTTGATTTTAACATTTTACAGTCTTGCACAAGGGAAGATGGGGAGCTGGGCATATAAATTGGGATCTTTGACACATTGCTGTTAGGAATTTTTTAGGGCAGACAGGCAAAGTGAATTTGGCCTCTTGACTTTGGCCAGATCTGCCATGTGTACTGTGTCCCCCCCATCGACATCAGGAGAATCTCTTGCTAGTACAGAGCAAGAGTGGATATCCTGCTTCTGTGGGTCTGCCTGGATATTGTGTTTGGTAATTTCTCATCTGTCTGCTGCAGCAAGGTTACTCTGTATATAAGCACCATGTGAACTGCATTTTCTTCAACAGCCATATTTCTCAAGTGTTCAGAGAGGCAAAGCTGAAGCAGTGAAACTGCACTCAATTACTGATAGAAGTTAGCGTAGCTGGACACAAAACAGTTTGGACTGGTGCCTCTAAATTTGTAGTGTAACGAGCTACTTTTGTAGCCAGTTCTCCCTCCCCCACCCTCCAGATCTCTGGATGAGGACTAGACAGCAATCTGCAGTTATCAAGAACTAGTATATCACCTCATACCTGAGCTGCTCTTGAGAGAAGGCAGAGAAAGGAGGTTTCTAATAAAGAGGAAACTGGATGGTTCATACTCTTCTATGCAGTGGCTGCACAGTGCTCTAAGGAAGTGCTTAGCACTGTTCCTATAAAAATTCCTAGTCTCTGGCTCAGTGTTTGCAGGTTTTCTATCACCTTGAGCCATTGGAGTAAAAGTCACAGGGTTGCCTGCTCAAATGGTAAAGCAAAAACACATATTGCTAGGCTTAGCAACTAAATTCTTTGATTCTGAGTAAGCTCAGAGTTCCTCATAGCCCAGCTGCAGGGGATTGCAGTAAAGAGCTGAAAGTGCAAGAGTTGGTGTCCTTTCTTGTCAGCATGTAGGTTGGAACACTGCACGTCATATAACACTTAAGGATGTGGGACATGGAAATTTTTCTCCAAAGTTGTTTGGAGAAGTCCTGTCAGAACAGTATGTATGTTGATGAGCATTTGAAACACACAGCAATAACACTGTATGATGGCTTTCTCTTCCTTTATGAAAATCTGTTTTGCATGGAGTAATTTAATCAAGTGATTAGAACATAATTCCTTAAAGTCTCTGCCAAAGGATTCACTTGGGTAGGTGAGAGAGAGGTTGGCTGTTGCTGGGAAGGTCTGAACAGGTAGGCAGTGTTCTGCATCAGGTTGCCAGCCACCGAGGGCTCTGCCTGCCTTCCTCTGGACAGACTCTTCACAGTCTGAAGCTGTTCCTGTCTAGAAGTGTACAGTGATGAGCTGCTGGTATCACTGCACTCTTCTGTGCAGAGAATAAATGCTTATTGCTCTTGCACACAGTTATACAACTCAAGTCTAAGATGTGATGTCTTCTTACTGTTTGTTTGATCAGAAGCAACTTTCATGAAGAAAATAAGAATTTGCTGCATAAATAGTACATGACGGGTTGTAGTGCCAGTTTGCTGCTGTTTCCTGAGATGTGAATGTTACAGGCAGCATAAAGGCTGCTGCACTAGCAGCTCCCCTGAAATAAACAGACTAACTGGGTGGCAGAAGCTACTTGTCTGCACTTTGCTAAGTTTTATCTGCATTTCTTTTAATGCAAGATTAACCAAACATAAGTCCTCTGATTTCCTCTGCATCTAGAGTATGATTTTAAATGACTCACTGCATATGGTGCCTCACCAAGCAGTTCAGCAGGGAAACATCTCCTGTACTCTGACACCTGTAGCCAGTAATACTATTTCAGTAGCATCTGAAGGTGCAAAGCATGTTAGTCTTGAATTTGACCAGCTGTTTCTTTGCTGTTCCTGAAGGTGTTTACTGTAAGGGGTTATTAAAATTCAAGATCCTTATTAATATTTTGGTTCCTTCTATGAAGGAAAAGCAGATTAAAAGTTAAAGGCCTTGCTTCTTGGAAACTAACTATTACATGGTTTAGATTTTCATTGCAATAAACTGATTTTAGCTGTGGAGGCAGTTGCAAAAATTAGTTTGTTTTAACCTGCCTTTCTTATCTTACCTGTAAGAAACAGTTACTCAAAGGATATATCGCTGGGTGAGTTTTCTTACTTGACTGGTTGCATAGTTCTGGAATGTTACAAGGTTTTCACATTTGCACTGGTCATTATCTTTTGAGGCTTTTGCTGAAAAATAGAAACATTTAAGCATAGGCTAAATATTGAATAAATTGAATAGGATAGGGAGGAAATGACAAGGAATTGTAAATGCAGAGCAGCTTCAATACGGCTTCCTGTTCTCAAAACAGGTCAACAGCCAAAGGAACGTCCTGTGGCAGATTCTGTTGGTACTGGAAAATAGTACAGTGTGTAGTCTTCTATGTTCAAAGAACAGTCTGGGTTATTCTAAACAAAGGTAACCCAATTACCTGTTGTTGAGTGAACGTGACTGTCTTCAAAAAGATACTTGTGGTGTACTGCAAGATGTGGACAGTCAATGACATCTGTGATGGTTATTGTGGTTGATTCAGGTCCTGCAGGAAATCCCCCAAAAATCTAAAAATCAGACCAGCTAAATTATACTTTTTTTTTTCCTACTCGCATGCACTGAGTTCTCCTTATTTAGTAAGTAATCTCACTAGCTGTAGTGAGGGTCATTCAAGGAAAGGACTAGAGATACAAAGATGTGAAGGAACCAAGCTGTTAGGCTGTGTTTACTGTATACATGATGTAAATTCTGGGTTGTAGAACTGAAAGGGAATTGTGAAGGGTCCTTCACGGAACGGAAGAAATTGAAGCGGAAGCAATTGAAAGCTGAACATGCTTAAAGTGTCAAGCACAGTGTTGGAATATAACCTTCCCCATGAAGTATTTCATTCAGATGATGTAAGAAGCATGCAGCCATGCTTTTGTTACAGTGAATCTCCATTTTTCATATTGCAGAAAGTAGGGCAACTTGGAGAGGCAAGGAGGCAGGGACATGGGATGAACCATTTTAGCTGAATTGTGATAGTTCTCTACAGAAGAAATTAAGCATGAAAAGGCAGAAGGAGAGGACACTTGAGTTAAACCAGCCAACCTGAAGGCTGTGGACCAGTCTTATGAAGCCTCCCAGATGATGCATCCTGCTGGTGATGTGACTCTTTCAAGGCTGGTAGATAGAAATTGCCAAAGGAAATGATATCACAAAAGGAGCAATAAAAATGTTCACATTCCCTAGAATTGAAGATGTTTCTTGCCGGTAACTTGGTGTTTGTCTCTCGTAACACCTGGAGAATGCATCATACCTGTGCAATTTAGGAGTCCAGTGTTGATGGAAACTCCAGGGCTTGCCCTTCAACTCAGACTATAAGAGGAACTCCTCCAAAACCAGAAGTGAATATTTAATAATAGTGAAGCAATCTGAAATGTCAGCAATCTACTTCGCATCCTATAGTGAAAATTCTTTAATGTTTTATTATCCATCATCCTTTGGAATGAACTGAATAAGAATATTGCTTGGAGAAAGAAAAAGTTTCTTCCTGTCCTTAGGTTTTCTTTATAATGGGAAATGTTGATCAGAGAATTGGGAGCTTTTTAGGTGAGAATGGTGCCACAGAGTCTATTTGATAAACTACAGTTATAAGCAAAAATACACGTTTCTAATTCATGAAGCACAGCCTTTGAAATGTGAGGATTTATTTCAGAGTCTACACCCCGATCTTTTTAGTCAAGAGATTGGGAGGAAACAGAAACCTGGTTTTTGAGGTAGAACCTCAGCCATTGTGTGCCCTGCCCGTTTCTTGCCGCCAGAGGGCAGTGTGGAGTCAGCTGCGGCTCCTTGGGCACGGGTCTTTCAACAGGGAATGAGCACCTCGCCTCCGACTGACTGACTCCGGAGCCCTCCATGGCCCAGAAGAGCTAAAGAGCAGGTATTTAACAACTGCACGACGTGACCGATGACGCCAGGGTGCATGGAGCATCTGGGACACACTCCATCCTCTGGAACCCAGAGCTCCTTCCCTGAAAGTGCATGGGGTAAAAGGTGACAGCGCAAACTCACCTGATACACCATGAAGATGCAGTAGGGAGGTGGAAGATGCTTCTGTGACATCTAGATTTGCTATAACTATTGGGGTCCCCTGCTGGTTTAGTCAGTTTGGAGAGATGCACAATAATAAACAGCTGTGCTAAATTGCACTGGGAAGGAGATGAAGCCCTCTTGAGTGGATGTTGGAATTACTGAGCATGAATATCAGGGAAGAACAGGTCAGTGGTTGCATAAGACCAGATATCAGGCAGCAGAACTACAATATTTATATATAGAGATAGATATAGGTAGATATGGATACCTCAGTCTGCATGGGACCCAGCTGCTGGAAGGAGCTCAGATTTTGGAGAAGAGTTCAGGGCAGAGAGGTGTGGGATGAGATCACAGGGGAATGAAACAGATGAGAAGCAGACTAGCTGAAGAATGATCCAGTGGGAGCAAGGATGGTGAAGGTTTCTGTTGTAGGAGAGATAGAGCAGGGAAGATGAATCTTGAGTGTTTGACCCTGGGTAATGACTTGTTCAGGAGCTGCAAGCTAATGAAGGGGTTGTTTAGGAAGGGCAGAGGAACTGACCTAAAATGTTTGAGCTTTGGACACAGGGCTGGTTTGGACACATAATTAGAGACAGAAAAAGGACAAATGCACTGGTAGAGGTCTGGCAGGAGGTCTCCAGTTTGGAATAGGAATTGGGCATTTCAGAAACTCCTCTTCAGGCTTTATAAACTAGTTGGGGCTCTAAGATTTCTGATCTCATTGCCTCTGTGAAGCTGAATAAACACACAAGTAGTGACAGAGGCTGATCACCCTGAATCCCTTGGTGAAGTCAGTGCAATGAATAAATTTGCTGGGGACCAGTGCTGAGGTTGGATGTTCATTTTTAGTGCTCAGTTTTGTTAAAAAACACAAGTAATTTGTTAGGAGGAGCCTGTGAGAAAGTGTCATCGAAAGCAGTGTTTGAATATTTGCTGAACTGAGAATGATCCACAATTTGGAAGGAGAACAGAATGTTAACCAGCTGGCTGCTGAGTACTGTCATATGATCAGGGCTGGGGTTTTGTGACAAAAATAGTATATGACCATGTAATTAAAAGCTCCCACAATGCACATGCTCAGAACAGGGCTGCATCTGCAATCATATTGAGTGTGTATTATGTATGACATTGCTGGAGCCTCGTTAGTGCTTCCAGTCAGATGAGAAATTAACATTAACCAAGGCAATGAATGGGAACCTTCCAAATGAATTCTTCTTAATAAGAGGCAAGAGAAAAAAAAACCTCCTTTTTTTTTTTGCCTTTACTACTAGTCATCAAGAATAATTAATAGTAATCAGCGACTATTTTACAAGGCAGATGCTTTCTTGCAGAATAAAAGAAAAAAGCCTAACCCCCCCAAAAAACATTTGGAGGGCTTCTACTGTAGTTGGAAACATGCAGTGCATCCACAGCTGGGACTAGGGATGAGAGGTTCTGTCAGTGGAGTCCATGAGGACAGGATCTCCTACTGTCCTACAAGCTGGAGGCTCAGAAGATCTCAGCTAAGCTGGAGTAAAGATAAAGATAAAAGTCATTATTATTGCAATGGAGGAGAAAAATTGTGCTGTATACAACAGAAGGAATTTCAAAAAAGAACTTGGAGATTGTGTAAGAGGTTTGGAGGCTGAATTTCTGGTGGAGTGAGTTGTTGAGTAATAGGTAGTCCTGGAGTGTCCAAAAACAAGGCTGGGTCAGTCCTCAGTTCACAGGTATGAGGCACTCATTGCCCGTTGCTGAGAGAGGGGGAGGACAGAAGCTGAAGCACCAGTACTGCCCAGTTACCAGAGGTGTAGACAAGAAACGGCCACAAAGGGGCAGGATTTACTTATTTTTTTAATACTGTAAATAATGTATTTAAAAGGAATAAAAATGGTGGTTTTTAACCACTGTTGTGGGTATCTGAAGGATGCATTTCCATCACTGAGCTCTAGGGTTTGCTGCTCAGTGAGATTTATTATACTGGGCTTTGCTAATGAGTGAGAATTATTGTTCTGGCTGCCGGATAGTTTTGGCTTTAGCATCTCCAAAAGCTTTTAAGATGACATGCTGTCATTGGAAGATTATCTGCTTAATAAGGTTAATTGAACTGACTTGGTTTTATATTATCATAGTATTTAGTATTTCAGAAAGATGAAACTAGGACTTCTTAGGACTGAAGGACAAAGAGTATGCAAGCTAAGAAACATCCTCAAAGTCTTTTTTACAGATTCCTCCTTGAGATCTGTAAAAAGAAATATCCTGCAGCTAATTTTATACAATAATGTTATGTTAAAGAAAAAAAAAAGGGTAAACCTGTTTGCCTTTAATTCCAAGAAAAAAACCAAACCAGATAAAAGCTAGTGAAAATTAAATAATTTTGCACAATTCTAGTCCTATGACTAACATCATTCCACGTGTTGTTTCTGAATTTTGCTTCTGATACCAGTTTGAATGTACAAAAAAATACTAAATCTTGGGAATATGTGAATGGGAGAGGTGCTGTCCTCTCTCTGGCTCTATAGCTTTCATCTCAGCTCAGATTCCCCCTTCCCCCTGCAAAACTTCATCTGGGAATGTTTATATACGAGCTGTTCCAGAATGAAGAAGCGTGCTTTCTGAAACAAACCTTCCACATTTGTGTAGCAAGACTCAGAGCTTATTCATAACTGAAATCCACTCTTTGTAGCTGTGCATGTTCAATGAAATATTTTTAGTTTTCTATAAATACACACAACAGCTCTTGACGATTTATTTTGCTGTGGTTTGGGTTTTTGCTGCCGGTCTTAGGATTTTTTTTTAATTTTAATTAAGGTATAACAAATCCCTGATTATTTTCCCACATTCCAAATGAAATAGATCACGTTTATTTGGGTTGGGGGGGGGGGGGGGGAAAGGGGTGTGCATTGCATGGCTGACCTGACTAAATAGAAAATAGAAAAGAGAAGAAGCAATTCATTCTTCTAGGCATAGAATTGTACATCTTATGCAGCCTTCATGAAAATAAAGGGAAGATGATTACATTTACCCAGTGATGGATTAACAGTATATATTCTTCATGCATTAAAGGGCAGAAAAAGCCAAAAAGCAGCACATTCACTTCTATCTCAAGGAAAATGGAATTTTGTTACCTTCACAGATTTGGGCTCTTAGCTCTTCACTTATGTCCTCCAGAGCTGTGAAATCCTCAGCATAGAAGAGATGTTTATATGATGGCTCAGAAGCAATTTCCAGCAGTTCTTCCTCAATTGCTTTTCCTATTCCAATGGCATAGATGATTATACCTGGTTTCAAAAGAAATTGCACATACTTATTATTTCAGCAGTTCTAATTCTAAGCACTTGTTCGTCCATGAAAAGAAAATACGAGAGAAAGGGAGGGCCCAATAAATAAATGTATATTCTATGTAACTTCAAAATCAGTGAAGAGGCTTAATATGCTTTAATTACTGGGAGATTTGCATAAACTCTCTTGTTTGCTGTAATTTGACGTACAGGTTTTGTTAAAGAGGTTACACTTGCCTAGCCACTACTGATAGTAAATGGTCCCAGAAAAAGTATTACAAACAATCCAAGAGAATTGCACAATTCAGGCCTCACAATTGCACTGCAAGTCCCTGGTTTGTGTGTGTCTGTAGGGTACATGCAATGCAGCTGATTACTGGGCTGATGGGAAAACCTGTTACATATTAGTAAATGGGGCAGAATCCTGAAAGATGGAAGTAATTTTTCAGAAAAATACTTCAGTGTTTCATTGAAATCCTCAGAGCACATTGAGACTTGATTCTTGCTCTCCAAGGGGCACTAACAGGCTGGAAGGCCCACTTAGGAGGGTAAGAATGGGAAAACAATGAATTGATGGGGCTAGAAAAGAAAAAGGCTTACAACAGGGATACTCAGGACAAGCATTTCCGCAGTGAGTGGCTTGGGAGAAGGTAAGTGAGGATGTGTAGTTTTCTTAACTCTTGAAGCAGGGAAGGAGAAAGTGGTTCACAGCTCTCTCACCAGATGGATTTTAAACAAGCAATAAATACAAAACATAAAGATCTTTAATAATCTCTTTTTCAGCAGTTATGCTTTTATGCTTGTAAGCATACGATCTGATACAACATTTCTCTTTATACCAGTTCTGGATTGGAAAGTGTCCACAGTGAGTACTTAATTTGTGATTCATAGTACAGCTATGAGCTGCACAGCTCCTATATGACTCAAGAAAAGAAGCTGCATTTCTGGTTGGCTTCAGATAAAACTTGGGATGAGGAGGTTTGATATCTTTATTTAACATGAGGTGATAACTGCTGCACACTCCCTCAATTGCAACTTTTAACCTTTTTGTTGAAGAATCATGGACCTGATGATACCACAAAATGTGCATTTTCCAAGTTTTTACTTAGTATAAGTATCTCCTTACTTTTCTTAATGAATCTGCCTACCATTGCAGGAAAGGAAAGTGTGAAGCTGATTCAATTTAATGAATGCACCAGTCATGCTGAAGTTATTGCTGTTTAAAGACTTGGGGATATCAGTGATAAAGTAGTCAAGGTCTATTTCATATTGAGCATTACTCTTGGTTATGCTGCTACACAAGGGATGGGTTTGGCTTTGTAGCATTGCAGAATCAGTGTAAGGAGTCCAGAGCTGAGGTTTCATTTAGCAAGTAAGAAAGCTGGTTTGTACTTCCTTCCTTCTTCTGTAAATCCTTCATGTAGTTTCATGTCACTAGTAAGCTTGTAAATATTTGGGGTTTTAAAAATTATTTTAAAACCACTTTATCTTTCATTGTAATGGCACTCTTGTTAGCATGTGCCCTTCTCATATCCTTGGATGTTCTTCCCTTCTCTCCTTACAGAGAGATACCGATCCTGATCAATACTCTACTAATCCTGTATCAAATTCTGATTAATATGTCAAATCAATAAAACAAGCACAGAAAAATAGATGTGCAAAATCTTTTAAAATCTGGCTATTTTCTCTGTGTTGTGGCCCATCAGCCATGGCTTTTAAAGCAGTTTCTCATAAAATAAAAATTTTTGCAAAGAAAAGAGGGATTGTTTTGGTTCTAGAGAAGTTTTGAAATTTTTTTAGTTGACTCTGCTAAACAGATTAAATGCTTCTGATTTGTGGTACAGGTGTCCTAAAGGATGGATGTCTGCCCAAACATATTAGAAGTTAAAAATCACCATTTTTTTGTCACATTTCAGCATATAGGCATGTAGTAATAGTAAGACAGAGAGTACTATAGCTATATTCTCTGAAAAAGAGTCATCTTCCTTCCTGAACACACTTAGCACTATAAAACTGGTTAAAAAATAAAGAATATACCCTGTAAACAAAAATATAGCAAATTACTACCATAGTATTTCTCACATGAATAGGTCACTGTATTTTGAAGAGACAGCTTGGGGTTTCTTTTATTGTTTTCCTAGAATTTTTGATGAAGTTCCCAGTGTTCCCTGTATCGAATGATCCCTGTACAGTGATCTCTGTATCGAATGTCCACCCTTAGAGGTAAGTTCAGGGCACTCAGGACATGCCAGGTGGGTGACACCACTACCTGTAGTGAGACACTCCCCATGGGTCCTGCTCTGGGGATGATGCACACGCCTGGCAGCAGAGGCCCTTGTGAACACAAAGATCTGATGTGCAGGACAGTGGTCACTGTGCTGGCCAGGCTGCTTTGGCAAACACTCTCAATGAGCACACCCAGACTGTTACTACATCTTTAACAATATTTGCCTTTTAGAATGAGCCATCAAAACCATCTCCACTTACCACGCTGCTTTGCTCTGGTAGCCCACTCAGACACTTCATCCTGGGCCCGTCCATCAGTAAACACAATGGCGATTCGAGGGACATTTGCTGAAGATGGTCTTGCTCCTTCTGTCTCTGTGAAGCTTCTCTCAGACATTTGCCTCAGTGCCAGTCCTGTCATGGAACCTCGGCCCATGTATTTCATTTGTGATACAGCTTTCTTCATGTCTTTGGCTGAGCTGAACTGCCTTAATGTAAACTCTGTACGAACCTCAGTGGAATACTGAAGCAAACCAACTCGAGCAGCTTTGGGTGAAATCTCAAGTGTATCCAAGATTCCTGAGACAAATTGTTTTACAATTTCAAAATTATCCTCTCCAAGACTTTTTGATCCATCAATCACAAACACCAGGTCAATTGGGCCTTCAGTGCATCCTGTGAAATGAGGAGCAGAGCGTACAGATCAAGAAAAAGCTCCACAAGGCTGGGAATGGAGCCAGGTATCCTGGCAAAAACTCAGGGATCATCTGAAGTACCCTGTTCCTGGCTTGTCCTACTGTGCCATTGTGTTTGAAGATGTGTACAGTCTGTCACAAAAGCTAAGAGTGGGCCTATGACTGAGAATTTAACAAAATTATAACTACGGTGCATATTTACTGAGACATAATCTGCTTTGCAGAATACTACAACTCTTAAAAAATGCAGAAACAATCAGCAAATGTTAAGAATTACTCTTAAATGGAGAGAACTCAAGAACATATTTAGAACACAGACAGAGTTGCCATAATTTTCTTCCAGAGTAGAATGCTAACTTTGCATTTGTCAAATTTGTCAGCAAACAGAGAGACGTGGAAGAGAATCATTGAAGCTGCATTTGTGTTGCAGGAGTTATAGAATAGTTTTAAAACTATTTAATTATTGAGAGAATCAGAATTGGCTAGATAAGGGCTTTTTTGCTTTTGAGTGTCTACCAATTTTGTAACTAGAAGACTTATGTATTGCTGCAATTAATCTTTTCTGGTTTACCCATTAGAGCTGGGAGTTTGTCAGAAGACAGGCGAATTTGTAAAATTTGTATTTCCCATACTTTTTGGCAAATGCATATACAAAAATCAAAGTAGTTTGTAGGCACTGGGCATCAATAATGAGGTAAGGGAATTTAGAGACTGGAGAATGTCTTCCAAGCTGCAGACTGCTTCTGCCAGGTGGGTTGTTTTGGTATGTTTGGTTTTTTTTTATTGTGGGAAGGAATTGCCTTCAGCAGGCAGAGATTAGTGTGCTTTGTGCAAAGGATAGCTGCAGATGTGCTCAGCTCCTATTGGGTCAATGTAGCTTCCAGGGCAAATACGCCATACTAAGGAATGTAAGAGCTTCTTACATAGTCTGGACCAAATAAACTTTGACCTCCACTCATCTCTGATCTTTGTACAGGGAGAATTCTGTAGCACTACACAAAAGAGAATCATGCAGCAGAAATTACTCTGCAGAAATTACTAGAGATGCTTGTTACCAAGTCAATGTACAAATAAGGGGTTTTCAGCTTTAAAGCCTGGACTTTCCTTCTTAGAAAATATTTTATTTTAAAACTGCTCAAGAATTCTTTTTTGCAGTCAACTGAGAAAAAGACACCTCACATATACTAAGGTGATGAAAATGTAATGAATATATATATATATATCAGAACCACTCAATACTACTGCATAAGTCAAGAAAGGGCAGCAGTTCATGGTGCATGGTGTCAATTAGGATTGAGAACAGCCAGAACTTGTTACTGTTCTTTTGGTAATCACAGTCTCCTCAACTAAGGCATCCATTTTTGGCAGAATAAATATTTTTACTGAGTTCCAATAGAATTTCTCCTCCAAGTATTAAGAGACAATGAGATAAAAGCATGTCATGTTGGAAGATAAGCAAATAAAATTAATGGTATTTTAAAATATAGTACATAAAGATAAAAGACCCACAGTATATGAACTCGATTAAAATGCACATTCCTTGATAGTAATATTCCCCTTTGGCTTTCTCCTGATGTTTCAAAAGAATTATTGTTGTACTCGATGCTATACTAAAACAACTCTTCCAATACAGATTTTTGCTAGGAGAGCATCAAGTTAGTTGTTTGAGACATTTTCTGCCACACACATTATGCCCTGGGCTTTCAAATATTGTATGTTTGAAATGAGAGGTTGTGGCAGTGTTCAAAGCCAAGCTGGATTGGAGACACCTGGTCTAGTAGAAGGTGTCCTTGCCATCAGCAGGGCGATGGAACTAAGTGATATTTAATAAGTTTCCTTCCAACCTGGACTATTCTATGATTCTATAATTTTTTTGAAGTGAGATCAATTAATTTTAGAAATAAAAGAAACAAATGCTTTCTAAATAAAATATACTTACTTCTGCATGTTTTCTGATCCTCTTTTAGTACATATCCCTCCTGGCATTTGCAGATATAGGAATCATCATTATTAACACAAGCATATTCACAACCATGATCAACTGATTTACAGACATCTTTACCTAGGAAAAATTGAAGTATTTATCTGTATTCAATGTAACATTTTATAAATCCAAAGACTCCAAACATGATATCTGAAGAACATGTGACAAAGGAGTAGAACATTTTTGCTCATTTATGTAGCAATGCCAGAAAAGAGAGGCTGACAGACATAATGAATTACTTACTTCGACATGTTTTCCCATCTTGTCGCAGGACAAAGCCCTCATGGCACTGACAGCTGTATGAGTTGTTATTATTAATGCACACATGTTCACAGCCATGGTCAATGGATTTACACAGGTCTTTATCTGAGAATTGTTAAGAGAATCCCCTTATTAGACCACTTTGCAAATACAAAACTGCCATGAACAAGCTTTGAGAGAAATTAAATCTGTTGTTTCTTTAAGACTGAAAAACATATTCCCCATAAAAGTTTCAGCTACTCACTCCTGCATGTTTTCCTGTCTCGCCTCAATATAAATCCCTTATGACACTGACACACGTATGAATCGCCAGTTGGAACACAGAGATGTTCACAACCATGGGTGACTGTTTTGCAGACATTTTTACCTTGGAATAATGAAAATTGTATTTAGCACAGTTTGTTAAGTAAATAAATTCCACGAAATATAAAAGATCTGGCTATAATTTTCCATGAAGGACCTCACTTACATGAAGCTGATTCTATAATAAAGACACAAATAACACACTACTGTTGCATAGTGTGTTTCATTAACAGATCAGGAAGTACAAAATGAAGATTAAATAACTTACTCCTGCAAGATTTTCCATCTTCCCTCAGCATGAAGTCTTCATGACACTTGCAGACATAGGAATCATCAGTATTAACACAAATATGATCACAGCCATGGTCAACTGAGTTGCAAACATCTTTATCTGAGAAAAGCGGATGGGGTTTGTGAGGTGAGGCTTGTGAGGGAGAGATGATATCTTTTTTAACCAGCCCAAATAGTTGGAAATCACAAACATACACATGTGCACTCACACCCACAACACTTGAAAGCCTCAAATAAAAACATACTTTTATAGCTCAGGCTACTCACATCTACAGGTCTTTCCATCTTCCTTCAGTATGAATTTTTCATGACACTGGCAGATGTAGGAATCTTCAGTATTCACACAAACTTGTTCACAGCCATGGTCAACTGAGTTGCAAACGTCCTGGTCTGCAAACAGGAGAGTTGGTAGTCAGCACACATCAGCAGAGGCCTTCATTATTGTATGTGTAATTCATCCAATAAAGCTCTTGTGCTGCTTACTTCTGCAGGTTTTCCCATCTTCTCTCAGTTGGAAGCCATCATGGCATTTGCAGGTATATGAATCACCAGAATTAACACAAACATGTTCACAGCCATGGTTGACTGATTTGCAAAGATCTGCATCTGAAAACAGGTAACAGCTTTTGCTGGTTAGCACATTTCTACACAAGCACAAGCTGCAGATAAGAAGTATGTTGATAAATATCAGTCCACTTACTTCTGCAAGTTTTTCCATCTTCTCTTAGCAGGAATCCCTCCTGGCACTTACAAACAAATGAATCACCAGCACTAGCACACACATGTTCACAGCCATGGTTGACTGATTTGCAAATATCCTTGCCTGGGAATAGTTAGATAATATTTACGTGGCTTGTTAGTTAAAATTTTTATAAATACAAAGACTGGGGGGGTTAATCCCATGAGCAAAAAAGATGGAAGCTTGCATACTGAAAGCAAATCTCTCGCTAGTTAAATGATGGACATCTTATCTTAGATTATCTAGTCTTTATCATCTGACAGAACTTCATGCTTTGGATGACCTCCAACTGAAAAGAAACCATTTTAGGATTAATCTGACTAGATTAAGGAGGAGGAGGAGGATTTTACATTAAAAGCACTAAGAGTGAAAGAAGGGAATAATTTAGTATAGTCATTTAGCACAAATTTACGCTGGTAAAAACAAAACTACGAAAAACAACACAGAACATGCTTTAAAACCATAATTCTTAACATTCTTATATCAGTGCCAAAAATCTGCATAAACAAAACCTGAAAAATAGGAACTACTTATTTAAGACGATAAACAAAATCTAGCTGGATTGCTGCAAATTGATGTGAGGACTTGTATGACTGCAATGTTAAACCAGTTGGTTAAAACCTCTTCAAAAGGATAGATGGGAAGAAAGCGCAGAAGAAAGTGGAGCCATCTATCAGCATTCCCTTTTTCTTCTTCATGCAACACAAAAGAAAATACCAGTTTCTAATGGAGAACTACCTTTACACTAGAAGTTGCCTCCTGAGAGCCAAGTTCAACTTGACTCTTGAGGTTTATAATTTAAGAACTTCAACCTGAGCCAAATTTCATCAGGGTCTCCTGCTACCAAAACAAAAAATTCCAAAAACTACTACATAAGACAAAAATCTAACTGAAAAATAATTATACTTAAGACATGGCAATTTAATCTAGATCCTGTCATAGTGGATAAGGGAGAAATTAAAACGTAAGTAAAAATTAGCATCATTATACACAGCTGTGCACAACTCAGAAACATTTGCTTAAATGTTAAACAGAATAAAATACAAACCAGCAGCAGACATGGCTATTACTTCAGATGGATGAATTTTACATAGCTGAAAGTAAGTATGAGCCAGACTACTTTGGGATACAGGGGGGAAATAATAATAGTAATAAAAATCATCAATGATTACACTATTTATTTATTTTACTAGACATGCCCCAAAAATGTAGTCTCTATCTAAAAAGAATGCCAGGCTAGTTAAAAAATCTAGAAATTGAAGTTGAAAACAGATATAAGATTTGAAAAAGACTGAAAGAAACATTCACAGTACTTACTGAATGTGAAAAAATTAGGAATTTGAAAACACTTGAAATAAGAAGATAAAGGACAAGGGGGTACACAGCCAACCAAACAAAGGGTAGTATGACTACGTTATTTAAATGCTTTTAGGAACAAAAAGCATTCTACCAATGTATTATTAACTGATTGACAGAAAGGTAGAACTGCTAATCTTAATGCAGAAATAGAGAATGTTTTAGTGTATTCAGATGTGAACCTATGAAATAGATTACTGATGATCTCGTTGGAGTGAAGAGTTTCACATGTGTGAAGTAGATCACACAGCATCTACTGAACACACACACACACACACACACACATATTTTTGAATCAGTAACTCCAGATAATTTGCAGCAGAGAGCTGCAAAAGAGGTTTCTGAAGAGTACCTTGGATGCTTAGTGTTAATTTTCAGTAACTCCTAGAACTCTGAGGAAGCCCCAAAACACTGAGCTGTCTCTGTTCCCAGTGTATGCACACACACTAAAAAACGTACTATGGTTCCAATGTTTAAAAAGATGAGTGGTTCACTGTAAGCCTGTCAGCTTGACATTGATCTGAATTAAAATAATGCAACAGATAATGTGGAACTTGAGTCATAGTAAAATCAAAGAAAGGACTAATATCAATCAACTTGGTGTTATGGAAAAATAAATTCTGGAAAAACTAAATAAATGTCTTTCTTAATTGATGATGGGGCTGGTTCTGAAAGCTTATGCTTTCAGAAGGATTCAATGTAGAAGGATTCAATTCAGAAGGACAATGCAGGATTCAAAAAGGCAGCAGTCTTGGTATTATTTTGATTAAGGAAACAGACTACAGAATCAACAATTAACACTGCCTAGAAAGGGCTTCAGAACTAATTGTAGATGAGCAACTATCAAATAGCTTTCTTTCTAAGAATTTGCCTTGCTTCTCTACTACTTAATATTTTTATGGACAGCCCAGAATAAAACATAAATAATGTTTTACACAATTACTGATTATTTTATTTTAAGCAAAATAAACTGTAACAAAATTTGTACCTTACTCCACTTCTGAGAGAATAGCAAATAAATATAAAACAGCTGCTGATATAAGCTAACATTAATATTTTTGGATAACAGCAAATCATATGTATCTTAGAATAGGCAGAATTAAGGATTATACATTTAGAAACAAAGAATGAAGGCTGTACTTACAGGACATGTAATACTGAGACTCTTAAATAACTTTTGATTACGGTAGATAACTAATTGAACACAAGTACTAGCAGAATGTTTTGGTCAGAGACTAAAACTATTTTTTGTCAAAAAGAAAAAAAGATTAAACAAAAAATAAATTATAAAAAAAAGATAGGTAGATTGAAATAAGAATTAGATGGCTTATTGTTCCTCTGCCCTGGAGCCTGCTTTGTTTTCTATTAGAAGACTTTCTTTCACTGTGGTGCATCCACAAGGATGTTGATAAACAGCAGAAGTTTTAGGGAGCAAGAAGAAAGTTATAAAAAAATTAGAAAACATAAAAAGCCCAAAGGAGTTTAATTTACTTATAATTTACAAAAGAACATGATAAGAGGTTACAGAACAAGTGAAGTCATGATCTGCATGAATATAAACAGAAGAACACAGTGGTAATTAGAACTTTAAGCCATTACAGTGAAATGCAGCAACATGCTATGCTCAAGATTAAAACTCAATATACTTAATCTGGAAATAAAGTTAACATTTTAAAACCTACATTCAAACCTTAAAATTGTATGATTTTTCTGAAATGTAGCTTTTGTTCAAACAATCTTTAATTCATACAAGTCTTATGATCTATAGAGAAAAATATTCCATTCTGGCTATTATGAACCAGTGAATAATATTCTAACAAGACAAAAATTACATTTCTTCTCGTGTTATTTAACTACTTACTTCGGCATGTTTTCCCATCTTGCCTTAGTACAAATCCATCATGGCATTGGCAAGTGTATGAATCATCATTATTAACACAAAGATGTTCACAGCCATGACTGACTGATTTGCAGATGTCTTTATCTAGGAATAATTTAGATTTTATTTACTAAAGTTTGATGAAAATGAACATTTCCAAAACTTTAAAGACTAACAGTAGTAATCTCATAATAAATAAAGAATTTATTCTCCTTTTTGCAAGGAAAAATCTCCTATAAGAACTGCCTCTAAATAATATGTTTCTTCTGTAGATGTCTGAATATAAAATACATAGTAACATTAAAATAACTTACTTTTACATGTTTTCTTATCGTCCCTCAATACAAAACCCTCATAGCACTGGCAAAGGTATGAACTGTCAGTATTCACACAAATATGCTCACAGCCATGATCAACAGAATTGCAAACATCTTTATCTGTTAAAAAATAAGATTGCCGTATTTAAAATATATCTACAAATGTGCAGATTATAAAGAAAATCTGCTAAAGAGAAGTATACTTACTTCTACATGTTCTTCCATCTTCCCTTAGTGCAAATCCCTCATAACACTGGCAGATGTAGGACTCATCAGCATTAACACAAACATGTTCACAGCCATGGTGAACTGAACTGCAAACATCTTTATCTAAGAACAGTTGATGATATTTGGTTAAAACACATCTACAGCACATGTATCATGCAGGGAGAAGTTAACAGCTTTCATTAGGTCTACTGATACCACTGGAATCAATAGGTTAAATTTTAGGCAGCAAATACTTTTAACTCTTGGTACCAGAACATTTTTGAGTATTTTCTGTTTCCAGTCTGTCAGTTGATCTATTAAAATACACTATTTTTGCCACAGAGTCTCTTACAAGCATTGGAAGGTCTAAATATATTCCTATATCAAACATATGAAGATGACTACTTTATTGTGACACTAAATTGTATTTGTTCGAATGCTTCTCAGATCTACATACTGTAAATAAAATTCTATGAGTAATTCTCAGAGTACTTACTTCTGCATGTTTTCCCATCTTCTCTCAGCAGAAAACCCTCATGACACTTGCAAACATAGGAGTCATCTTCGTTAACACAAATATGCTCACAGCCATGGCTGACTGATTTGCAGATGTCCTGTCCTGGGAATGATTGATTTAAATGTATGTTTTGAATGAAAACATGTTAGAGAAATGTAGCTATCAAAAGGAAGTCTGTTACTTCTTTTCCAGTAAGAAGTGAAAAATACCCCTTTTCTTCCTTGCCTGATGTACATGCAAAAGTGTTCAATAGATACCAGTCACTCACTTCTGCAGGTCTTGCCATCTTCTCTCAGTATGAATCCCTCACGACACTTGCAGATGTAGGAATTGTCAGCATTAACACAAACGTGCTCACAGCCATGGTTGACTGACTTGCAGATATTTTTACCTGGGAATAATTTAATATATAAAAAATTCTGTTACTTAAGGGCAGTATGTTCAAAGTTAACTTGCTTTTAGTGTATCCTAACTTTCTGAGACAGGCATAATTTGTCTCTGTTTGCACAGAATAACAAAAGAGTGTGATGTTGTGAAACACCAGCTAAGAATAAGAAGCTTTTCATTCACCATGGTAATATCTGGATGCCTTTAATTTTTTTTTTCTGTAAACACATTTTAACAGCAAATGTTAATACTAGATATTATGGGGATTGCAGTACAAAATACTGAATGTCCGTGAGTTTTTCCAAGACTTACCCATGATTCTTTTGATCATGGTGATTTATGCTATAAAACTTGAGAAAAGTTGAGAAAAAATTGCTATTAGTCTTTTTTCTTGATATCTGCCACTCGTAACAGTGTAATGTAGTCAAATTTGTAACACAATTATGACATTTCTGTTGCCATCATCCTTATCCTATGCTGGACAAAATGAACCTTCCATTTATAATGTTACAAGCTTCATGCTGGGTAAGACTTTATAAACTTCATATATTTTTGTCTTGAAATTTTAGAAGAAAATCAAAGTTGTCCCAGCTCTGGATAGTTTTGGATCCACAGCTATCCAATTTCAAGGCTACTTTTTAAATAGCACAGATGTTTAGGGTGTGATTCAGGTGCCCAAAAGTATGCATTCAGTACTATTTTAGATACCTTAGCATATCCTAGATATCAGCATACTGCTGGCAAATACGACACCAAAGGGGAAATTTGGCCTCTTGAAAGTCTTGAACATATAAAATTGCATTTGCCTGCAACATTTAGGCAGTAACAATCTTACCTTACAGATTTCTTCTATGTGTGTCATATTAGACTCTGAGTTGCTGAATAATAACTTACGTTTACATGTTTTCCCATCGTTACGAAGCCTGTATCCTTCAAAACACTGACAAGTATAAGATCTGTCACCATTTACACACAAATGTTCACAGCCATGATCACTTAGAGCACAATGGTCAACTCCTGTAGGAGCAATCAAAATCATAAAAAAATTTAACCAATAATGACTCAATTTTTTTTCATCTTAGTATTTGCATTCTGTATAAACAAGTAAATATAAATATCTTTAACTGCTTAAACAATAATTCAGTTTCTCATCTGGTTATAAAGCTTCAATAAAATGTAAGGGATCCTAGTGAGGTCGTAGAGGTCCTATTTTTAATTTTTTTCTTTAAGCAGAGTTGAGACATCATACCTTTCTGTGCTCAACATAGCTAAACAGAATCCATGTCTGAATTGGATTAAAGTGTATTAAAACAAAACAAAATACTCTGGCAATGATTTTATACAAGACACTGGCAAAGACACAAAAGCTACCTTGGGAACATTCTTTAAATAGTCTCTAAATGGCCTGAAGTGAAGGTGGCAGTTCCCAGAACTCATTTGTGGACCTGACCCAGTTCCTGTGGCAGCAAGAAGAAAACTTCTCAGATGTCAGTGGGACTTGGCTTGGACTATTCAAGATTTTACAAAGACTTGCAAATGACAAGTACTGTCAAATATGGTCCACTTTTCATCTCAAATTTCCCAAGTGTTTCTCTTCTGTCATATAAAGACATAGGGCTCCTGAGACTTTGCAAGCAGGACTTGCTACTATTGGCTACAACACATTTTTTTGTAATGAGTTGTCAGAGTACAGATTTGGTCACAGTTCAGGTGTTCCCATAGCTTTCTTAGGATCCTTGAGCCAGTGTATATAATACTAGAATGTCCCAGATGTTTTCTCACTAGGACTGGTATATGTTAAATGCTAATCCCTTCCATTCAACTTATCATTCAGGAAATTGCAAAGTTCCGAAACTCTCTTCGTGGTAGCCCGAAAATGTTCATGAGGTTTCAACATCTGATCTAGAGCTCAGGAATAGGACAAATCTTTCCCAAATATATATGAGGACAGGGTTATGAGAAGAGGAGCTATTAAAAAAAAGCTCAGTTTCACTGCACTCAGCACCATTTTCAAAGAATCACAGAACATCCTGATTTAGAAGGGACTTACTAGGACCAATCAAAGTCCTACTACTGGCCTTGCACAGGACAACCCCGAAACTCACACCATCTGCCTGAGAATGGTGTCCAAATGCTTCTTGAACTCTGCTGCTTATGGGTTTCCAAGTACAGCCTGGAGGAAAATAACTCAGGAATGAAAAATCATCTCTTGTTACTACTAAGGAAAAGGGATTTTCCATTTGCAAGTTGATTAAATGCCATTATATTTGGCTGTTTCCAGATTGTCAGTAGTACTATGGATAAATATCTAAAAAAATTGTTTTTAGTAGACTCTACTGTTGTTACATGTACACTAATTATACTTCTGTGTTACTGTCTGCGCCTTTCTAGAGTGCTGCAATGGCAGACAGAAGCAAAGTCTGTCAAGGTATCAGATGGGGCTAAAAAGATTAGTATGGAGATAAACAAGGATAAATACAAAGGCAAATTGCCTTTGCTGATTTTCCTCACTTCTCTCTAGATAATTTTTGTGACTGAGGACTTGCAGTTTGAGTTTTCTTAAAACTTTGTGCCTGAAAGCAAGAAAAAGGCTGAACTCTGGAGCTGCTCCAACATTCTACAAGCTTGAAAAATAATGTACCTCAAAATCTGGAAAAAGTGGACAGAACACTCTGACCAAAGAGGTCTATAGAAAGTCAACAGGTAAAATGTATTCATATTCTTCTTCTGGCCCTTTGTATACATTATTTTTCCAGTGAAGGAGGCAATTCAACTGTTTGTGAAGTTGTATCAACCCTCAATGATCATTAGATTTATAAAGAGCGGAGAGCTGCCAGGACAACTGCTCACTTACAAGGATTCCAGTTCTTCTCCTGCCCCATGTAAGGTGGGGCACTTTGCCCTGGGGACACTGCTGTCTAGATGACCTGTCAGACACATCTGTCATGTGCCTGAGAAACTGTCCTCAACACCTGGGGATGAATAGGTCTTCAGAACCTTTTCTGAATATGTGAGGACTAACAGTTATCTTGACATGTATTCTTTCATGAATACTTTTTCTGTTTCTGCTTTCAAATAATTACTAAAGTATTACTGAAATGCAGACTGTAAGAATAATTTGAAGGGCAGTCCTTTTCCCTGTATGAAAACAGAAACCTTTCCCAAGGGAGCTGAAATAAAGGATGTTCTTGAAATAAAGGATGCAAGACTCACGTGTGCAGGTTTTTAGGTCCTCATTGATGACAAATCCTTCAGAGCACTGACAGACATAGGAGTCACCTGTATTTAGGCACAGTTGCTCACAGCCATGATTGCTTTCAGCACAGTGGTCCACTCCTATTGATTTGTGTTAATGATTAAAGAAATCACATTGGTGTTTTTGATACATAAATTATGACACTGTAGTTAGTACATGTTGCCCTTGTAGAGCAAGAGATCAGTATTGCTTTTTATTTACGCAAGTATCCCCACCTGCTTGAGTAACCTGAGTTAATTAACACCTAAGTGAAATTAATACAACAACCCCACTTGGCATATAGAAAACTTGGTGAAGTGCAGATTTCCTTTGAAATGTGCATTGGACTAACACAAAGTGGAGAGAAGGGAGAATCCTTAAGCCCAGTCTGGTCTCACCCATAGAATCATGCTTCCCTTCTTTAAAAAGCAGGACTCTCACTTCCGTTCACCATTAAATTTTTGCATTACTCACTCAAATATGAGTATTAGTAATTTTTTAATAGAAATTATGGCTTCCAGATTGTTTCAGAAAGATTAAATTCTTTTTTCAACAGGATGAGAAATCACCAGTTTAAAACTTTAACCTGCCAAAGGGTTCAAGTAGTTAAAGCCTCGTGGAGGACAGATAGAAATGACAAGTGTGAGAGTGTCTTAACATGTTCCATTTCTTTGATTTTCCTATACCTATTCCAAGTAAGATAAAATGGAATATGTCTTTTAAGTCTTGTATGCAACTAGTTGTGTGAAAGACAAAAGGTGGGGGAAGGGAGAGAGGTGTGAACTAGTTTTAAAAAAATACATTTCCTCACAATGGACAGCAAAGCTGTGAGATACGTGCACTTGCACATGTACTGTGGAATTTGCTGACTCTGTGAGTATAGGAAAAGGACATTTTTAGGAAAAAAGCTTTGAACTTCCTCACTGTGTTTTACTGCTGATTTGTTAATGGCTAGTTTTCGTTCTATAGCCCAAATCATTTTATCTTAACTTGATCAAAAGTAGTGGAGTTCCCTCAGACACAAACACAGTCTCGCATGTCTCCTTTGCAAATCATTTACAGATGTGAGCAGACATGTCTGCAGCAATTTGTTTACATTAAAAAAAATAAAAATCTGTACTTAACGTTAAATCACTTATTCTAAATATTTCTGTTTATTGGTTTATTTAACTAAGCAACGAGTTTGGAGTAATTAGTCCACATTTACCATTATAGACAGGGAGACAACGTCGGTTTGAACAAATGAAGCTGAGGTGTCAGTTTTTACTAGCTAAAGCAAGTTCCAGCTGGAACCTTCTCCTTTTTCCAAGAGTTCACATCATCATGAAGAGGCTTGTGTAACTTTTCAGAGCACACAAAAAATGTGGAAACAAAAAAAAAGAAAATACCCGTATTCTCTGTGAAAAATTACATCTGTTTGGCTCCATCTTTTCAATACAAACACCCACACCAACATGAATTTTTAATGTTTAAATATTTGGAGCTCTCATGCAGAATTTTGTAGCACACTCTTTCAAAGAGTGCAATAATCACAAGTAAAGGTGCTATTTACCAGGCTTTGGAAATCATTATAACTGTAAATTTTATAATCATATGTGCTTTATTGCATGTGTAAGAAAAAATACAAGCAGGGGAAAGGACTGGGGGAGGTTCACAATTTTTACAAAGAAGGAATGTCTTACAATATATTAATTTTTAGAAATTCAACTTGAGATAGTTTAAAACTATAATTGTCAAAATGTTGCAACTCATCTAGGTTACCTTAAATATGGCTTTACCACATTTTATTTAAAAATTATTATTCCCTGTCCTACCAAGTTTTTTAAAAATTTCAGTGACTGAGTATTCCCTTGGAAATGTACGTTGTAAGTCCATCGGGAAAAAATGCTGCCAATATTTTAGGTGAAATGTAAAATGGCTCTCTGCAATAAAACTATCTTCTAAAACTGGGTGATGCCAAGTGGGCAGTGCTGTTGGGTTTTCTGGGGCAACACCAATCCTTCATTTCACAACATTCTTCTGAAAAAGGACACTTCATTGAACAGATCACTGAAGCGGTAAACATACAGAAGAGATGGGTCTCTTCATATCCCCACATATCAGCATACAGCAGCATGAGGTGTGCAGGTTACACAGCCCATAGCAATGAAAAGGATGTTCAGTAGCAAGCACTCCTTCATGTTAGACAGTGCTTTTAAGTGAAATGCCTGAACACATTTCCTCAGTTATTTGGACTGGAGAAAGTGATGCTTTAGCTCTCTATAGACCAGGGATTTCATTATAGCATTACTTCACTAGGCCTGGCTTGTGGTGGACTTTGCAGTAACATAGGTTTGCATGACTCAGAAATATCTCAAAAGGGACCAGGAATGTTTTTTCACTCTGTTCACACCTCTGCCTTGCAGCAAACTAGTCACTGCAGTTCATGAGACACACTCATTGCTGCACGTATCACCATGGTGCTCTTGGGTGTATCTGGGATGACATTTGCACACAAACGACTCTTCCATGTTAACACATTCAAGTTCACAGTCGTGCTGACCTAAAGTACAGAAGTTGACTCCCATGGAGAGAAAAACTGAAGCCAGCCATAAGGCCTTCTAAAGTAAAACAGCTTAGAAAAACTCACTTTTCTTAAACAATACTGGATTTTGTGCTTTGGACACCTACTAAAGCTGACAGTGAGAGGAAGATCTGAGAGCAGACTGCAAACACTCAGCTGTGTATAAGGCTTCGCTTTGATCCCCACAGATCTCCTGTAGTCATCAGAAGTCACACATGGTGGTCACAGAGAAACATCTACTGCGTATCACACTCACCTATTGTCCCTGATTTCTAAAAAAAGCATATATGCAAACATTCTGCTTTATTTTACAAGCTTAGCTAACATGACCCTTGTTAAAGCAAGATTTGGAATAGGAGCCTAATCCTGGAAACATCACCAGATCTGCAGCCAAATCCAAAACCTCATAAGGAAAAGTACTCCAAGTGGGAATTACAATTTGCCTTTAATTTGCAATTGCATTCTTGGCAATAAATATTTTATACAATGCTGTTCTTTTGCTCACCAAGGCTATTGAATCTATAAAAACCTGAATGTATTAAATAGCATATAGATAATAAAAAGTAGAACAGCATGGATTACTGCAAAAACATCACTGTGCAGACAAAAATGCTTTTGTATCTTTGAGACTGAACAAAAATACAGTTTCAAAACCAGATACATTTTATGAGTTTCTAGAAATAGAATTACACTGCTCCAAACAAGTTTATTATTCATAAACTATCAGTAACACAATTTTCTCCCCCTAACAACTCAGTCACGAGATCAGCTATTTAATTTTGCTGAATATATTCTCCCTAAACTTTAACACACTACATTATAAATCTTCTGTGGTTTCAGGCCTTCACTCAAGAAGAGCTAAAACATTAAGTCTTTCTAAAGTAAATAGCATGAGTGATTGGTTTATAACATTGATATTGCTCATGCTGCTTTTACAATATTTTTAGGAAACTGTGAAGTTTCATATGTGACCCTAAGTTGATTTTGAGAGCTGTGTTGTCTGTTCAGTACATTTCCAAGCTGATGAAATGTATCTGTCCTTGGCTAAACCAACTGGGTAAAACAAGGTGATTTTTTATTTATTTTTTTTTTAATTTCAAAGCTGCTTGTGTCTTTACAAGCCAAGGCCAGAAAGTTTCAAATAAGTAATGAACTTTCTTTAAAGTAAATTTGGTTCCTATATTAGTCCTCAGGTTTTCATAAAAGTCTTCCAAAATGTCTAATATACAAAGTAATCTACAAAACAGAGAAATGTATATTTTCCCAGCATGATTCATTCAGTTAAAATTCAAGTTTATAAAGAAACATTTGTTTCAACCTTAATTACAGAGAAAACTTCCATCCTTTCAGAAGGGAAACAATTCACAGCAGGTTCAAGAAATAAAAGCAGATGAACTTTATTATGTCCAAAGGATTACTCACTTTTGCATGTTTTCTTATCTGGATTAAGTATAAACCCTTCTTGGCATTGACAAAAATAGGAATCATCTGTATTAACACATTCCTGTTCACAACCATGGTCCTGAAGAGAACAATAGTCTGGTTCTAAACAACAAAAACATTTCTGTCAGTGAGTAATAAAATTTCTCAGAAATAAGCTAGGTAAAAATTAGTTGGTTTGTTTCCTTTTGCCTTTTTTTCCCTTAGGCACCATTTTGGTGTTTTACCATATTGTTTCGAACCATGAAAATAAAATGTTTCTTTTTTTCCAAATATCTGCTATACTGATGTACAGCTGGCATATTAGACTTATTAATTAATATTTAATTAATTAATAATTAATATTAATTAGACTTATTAGAGAACAGAAACAGTTCATGCAGTAGAGAAGTTAGAATCTTAAATATTTCTTAACATTTTGCAGCAAAACTTTATACATTGCCTCATGAAAATTACCTCTATTCACTCAGAGCATGTTAGACATGATGTGCAATAAACACACAAACACGCTTTTGAATGCTGTTCATTAGATCACAGCAGGACAAACAGGTCATCAGGAGTGTGGACGTTTTTAACAGCTCTGAGTGCTTGCTTCACAATTCTTCCATTTGAAATGCCCATGGAAGAGAAGATGGGCAGTCTAGAAACAGCTACCACTCATGGAAAAAGTACCTTAGAAAGGAAAGCAATTGTGCACTGAGCACTGAGATATTTCCCATATGGAGTTTATCATTATTGGTGAAGTCAATGAACCTGACACTCACTTGGATGCAGTGTCTGCCCATCACTTAGTTTTGTGTTGGTGTAGTTAATTTATATTAGTGAAAAATACTGCTAATCCCTCAGCACTGCTAAAAGTAGATAAACAGGTCACAAATTACATGAATCATGCTTCAAAAAATATCCAGGCACTTTTGAACACCTCATTATAAAACCTGAAAACTCAGGGGGCTTTATTATTCCCTGAAGCTAATTAATTATTATTCCCAGAGGTGATTTGCTTTCAGAGGCATGGACAGTTCCTTCTTTGGATTTCTGGCAGGTTAATGGAATCGAGTCTTTATATATGATGAAAGCCCCTCGTGGTAATAAACCACTTGTATTTTAAGAATAATCCAAGTGGAATATGACTTTCTTAGAAAACTAGGAAGGACTATGCTATAATTTATGAACACCACTCTGTATATTAATTAACATTGATAACATTAATTAACATTTCCTTAACCAAAGCTTTTTTCTGACAGCATATGCACATACATATACATATATATATATATATATATATATATATATAACATGGAGATATCTGTTTAGTAAAATAAAAATTAGAAAATATATTTTCTTCAAGAGGGCACTGAAAAGATAGAACCCATAAAGCCACATGTGTACACCAGAGGAATACAGCTGTATGCTTTCTGGAGCTACTCAGTGCTGTGGGGCATTTACCTGCTCAAATCCTTGCTCACTCAAGAGTGCAGGAGAGACTTTTCCTGGATAACTGATTCTGGAGATGACCAAAAGGGTTGAAAAATATGTATTATCTTTGTTCAAACCTTGAGGCTATTCTGTTTGGGACACTGAAGACACATTTCACAAGGCTTCATTAACAGCCCAGATTAAGGATGTTAACAGAGCCTTGCCCAATTACAAATTACATGAATACAGAACTCAAATGAGCCTTTAATAAAGAACAGCAGTTGAGGCTCAGCAATGCCCAGTACAAGCAGAAGCTGCCATCTGTCCTCTTGAGGACAGCGAGAGTGGCAGGAGTCTCCTTAATAGTAGCTTGAATGTGCTCCACCTGCCTCACTGATAAAGCAAATTTGCTGTGCTCTTCCAGCCATAGAGCATTCTGATGGTATTGGCAAGATTGCCTTCATGAGCACTACTCCTTGTGTTTCATTCTAAGAACTTTGGAGTAGTTCCCAGAGAAAACATTTGTTAGATATGCATGACCATACTGACAACACTTATATTTCCAAACATTTCTTTGTAGCCATGAGCATAAAGGCTTACTTTCTATTTTTGTAAGGGAAGTCAGGATTCTGAGACAATCATGAGATCTCAGGAGTGGGTGCCTCAAGACTACTTGCTGATGGAGAGAACTGGTCTGGCATGGTTGTGAGTCTTGACTAGTTGGCCATCATCCCTGAGACTCAGTACATGAGTCAAATATGTAGAAATTTATGTTAAAAGTTTGAAAGTCACATTTTAAATCCAGTGATCTGTAGTTTGTTTGCATTGTTTATGCAGACTCAAACACAGTGTGATTCATAACTAGGGGACACTTTTGCTCTGAAGAGCTCTCATGTTGCCTTGACTTTTGCAGCATTAAGAGCTACAGTTCTTTCACTCATGCTTTGATTTATCAGCAAGGCTCAGAGGATATAAAGTGTTAGGAATAGTGGCTTAGCAAGTCTTTTTTGTGCTTACTTATGCCCAATATAAGCAACAGATAGAGGACAGAGACAGGTCAAACCTGAAATACTACTTTCCCAAAATATTCTCTCAAATGTCAACATTCTGTGAATCATCAGTTTAAACATGTAAAAATAATGCATACCACTGGGCCATAAACTAAAAACCAGTCAAGGCAATACAAAATGTTTATGCACTTTTAAGGACTTTCTTCGGTTCAAAGTGGAGGAGAAAACACTGCTTAAAATCCGCATTTGTAAATCAAATAAATTAATAAAAACCTGTGCTTAGGCAGTGGAAAGCACACTAATATTTCAAATATATATATGAATGTGGAAGTATATGTGGAAGTACAATTAGCCAGCCCTTAGCTGACAGATACTTGATGAATGGGAATGTTAATACAATTTACAAATGATGTTAATCACTACAAATACTCTGGCCCTCGAGAAGCAGAAATTTCATCTCCCCTGACTCTGATAATCTAAAAATTATGTGTCCAGTCTGGCAAGTCATCCAGACCCCCTATATATTCAAGGAAAATACAGGCATTCCACAAATTTGTGCCAGAACTGGGAGCAATCATCTTTGAGAGTGTATATCTCTTTCCCTTGATGGAAAGAACACATGTACAGCCTGGATTACATGTTTTCTTCCTAAATGTTAAATTTAAGTGGAATAGATATCAAGCATAATACACAATATAGATACAGTCTATAGGCTAACCAAGTCTCTCACCAGAAGTATTGAAATGCCCCTCAGGCTGGGAAAACACAGAAATGCAGTGCTACATTGATGGATTTTTTGAGAAATAATGTTTGAACATATTGTTCAATTATATGGGCTAAATTCACCACTGGCAGCAGCAATCATCTAAAACTAACGGAGCTTTCCTGCTTACAGGCACAATAGTAATATTTCTTTATCAAAGCCCACAGTTATGAAGAAAGGTAACTAGGAAGGTACATTAAGGTTTTCCCTTGACATTTCCTAAAAAGAGGTAAGACATTAAACACTGTGGAGCTTTTAACTTGTTTTCCCAATTATGGGAGGCCTTGGCATGAATATTTTCTGGTCTGTCATATCCCCTCCACTTCATGTCCATTCCTAACTCTAGTAATTTTTGATCTTTTTAGCCTGGTATCAAATTTGACAAACCAACAAGCAAAGCCATAAAGTTATTATAAACTGGTGGTAACATGGAAGCCTGGTAGAAGATACTGATACTGCCAGAGCTTTGTCACACTATCAGAGAACTCACCCTGAAGAAAAATCCACAGAAAAACTGACTGCAATGTTTCCTCTGATGAGGAAACTACTCATTATTTTAGATCATCTTACAAAGCAACTGATTATAAACTGTCTTGCACAGACTTGCTTGTTTACTCAGCTAGGGAGATTACATTCTAACTGGAAAAAAAAAAAAAAAAAAATCAAAGAGAAATCCAAGGCAAAGCTTTCACTTTTTGCTGCTGAAAAGGAGCTCAGTTTAATGTTAAAAGCTTCCTGTTCATAGGAGGGACCCTCACCCTTAGGTCCTCCCTCAAAACAACTTGCTTTGCTTTCAAGACCTTTGGCTTCCAGGCCACTCCACCATTTTCTATACCTGATGCATTAGTCAGCATTCCCAGGACCAGTGGGGGAAATACTGCTGAGAGCTGGAAGACAGAAGTGCAAATGGCTCACAATTCAATGTTATCACTACTTACTTCCACAAGTTCTTTTGTCTGGATTTAAAATGAACCCTGGGTGGCATCTACAATAATAGGAGTCCTCAGTGTTAACACATTCATGTTGGCAACCGTGGTTATCCAAAGCACAGTAGTCTACAACTGAAAAAGAACAAGACCAACATGTGCAATCAGGAAAAAAAATCAGAACTATCATGCATAGTTATTATGGTTCTAGTGACACACAGTAGCTATATAAAAAGGAAAAGCTGATGTAATTTCTGTCCTGAAAAGCCTGCCTGCAAAATGTAGTGCATGTACAATACCAGTGGTAAATCAGATCTTAAATGAGTCCTGTATCATTTCTCAACTTTGAACATTTATCAGCTCTCAGATTGTCAGGAGCCTTCTCAACATGTTTTCTCAGATTTGGAAACCATGCCTCAGTGAGAAACTGTCCAGATGTTCACAGTGTAGGCCAGGGCATAGCAAAGTTTGTTTGATTTAATTCTGTCTTCTGTCTTTCAAGTCCCAGTTCTGGAATTACTCTACTTTTCCTTAGTTCCCTCCCAGCTGTATTAATTCATAAGAGCTGTTCTTGTAGCCTGTACTCAGGCTACTATAGGAGAATCCTGCCATTATCTTCTGCACTGAGGACTGTCACAGTACATTCATTCCCTCTAATGTGCTCCAGATTTGTTCTGTACAAAGCAGCTACAACTGCAAAGTCTGAGAGGTTCAGACTCACATTCACCACGGATATTTTGCTTATACAATGCCTTTTGAAAGAAAAAAAAAAAACATCACAGATGTTTTTCACTGTGTTCAGTTACTTATTTCATAAGTCTGGTCATTTATTACACAAATCCATATTTAAAAGTTAGATTGCCAAAGAGTAATAAAGTAATACTTCAGAGTTTACTCTGTCAAGCCCATTCAAAGTTGCTAAAGAAATTGAAGGGTTTTAAAAATTTCTTTGCAGGTTAATCTTCATCTTCACAACAAAAGTCTTAGAAGAAATTGAAATCACAAAGCTGGTGCTCTGCCTGCAAAGAGCTACCAGGCCTACATCAGGAAAGTATACCTGATTCTTTTTGCAGAAGACAGTAATGTGCTTAGCTTCATACCAAGACAGGTTCCTCTTTGACAACTGAGTAAATTTTTTCACTACTTTATACTGCTGAGCCTCACAAATTTCTTTAAGACACAGTAATTTATTTTAATGAAATCAATTCCTTCTTCAGTTGCCCCACCTATGTAAATCATGCAGACTCAGGTGTGCTACTATATACGTCAAGATCATCTGGTTAGGAAAGCAGTTACTTTGAAAGAGTAACCCTTTTAACCCTTCAGAATATTAGTGTTGAATCAAGTAAAAAACTTACAGGCTATCATTTTCCTGGCATGAACCTTCCGGTTTCCAGACTGAATCGATTCATATTAAAACCTATTTACAGAATATATGTTTCAAGGATATAATGTGTCATACAATTTGCTTTCCTCTTAAATTAATTCTAACCACAAGTGCATTTTCAAGTGTTTAAAAGACACATTAAGAAATAGGTAGGCCAAAGAATATATGTTATTTAGCATCATGCCTGGGAAATAACCCATATGGATGTCTTTATAAAGTCACCTCCTCCTCTGCATTTAAAACTTAACAGAATTAATTTCTACTGCAATACCTACAACTGTCCAACCGACGGTATGCAGTGAGAACAGAGTATTCAGTTGGAAAAGACACACAATGACCATTTAGTTCAACTGCCTGACCAGTTCAGAGCTGGCTTTGTCCAAATGCCTCTTACGCACTGACAGATTTGGAACATCCACCTCCTGTAGAAAACCTGTTCCAGTGTTTGGCTATACTTTTGCTAAAGAAATGCTTCCTAATGTCCAGTCTAAACCTCCCCTGGCATAGCTTTGAACCATTCCCTCATGTGCTATCCCTGGGAGAAGAGCATATTTCTATGCTGAGTCATGAGATATACATGAGAATGTGAAAACTTGAGATTTCACTGTTTTGAATTTTATCTCACGTCTATTTCAATAAGAATTTTTTCTAAATGATTTATTAGTGTCCTTTTTAGTGAGCAAACTATTAATTATTATTCAGTTGTCATCTCTGCATATTTGTTCCACCTTGTTTTTCTCACTTGGTATTAGTAAGCGATGAGAACCATTTTTTACTTTCAGTTACCAGTTCTGCGCTCTGGGTGCTTACATTGCCCTCTCTGAACCGTGGACTGCATGGGTCACCTTTCTCATAAGGGGTTGTTTTAGCCCTATGATGTTTATAGAGGTTATTCAGGCTTGGGAGGATGAAGGAAGTTAAGGAGAAGGGTAAGAGAAAAAGGTATAAAAGAAGTAAAGGCATAAGGAGAATGAAAAAGAATGTGAGGGAAGAACAAAGCAGACTCATGGAAGACTCATAAGAATCTAAGAAACAGCCAAAAAATCCAGCAGTGCCAGGACTGCAGAGAGGTGCCAGCAGCCAAACTGCTGCCAGGAAAAGAGGATCCAAGCCTAGCAGCTGGAGCAAAATGGAGACAGTCTAGCACTGGTGCCAGGAAAGAGAGGACAGCATGTGTGGAAAGAGACAACACCAAGCTGGAGAGGAGAGACTGGGTGTCCAGCAGCATGATGGAGAAAGGGTGGCTCATTACCACCAAACTTCAACTGACAGGACTTTGTCCATATGAAAAACAGTTCAAAAAAAGGCAAAGTGATAGTGCCCTGCCAGCCAGATTTACTGCTGAGCAGACAGTTTCAAGTGTTGTTTAGCCTACAAATTTGTTCATAAACTGTGCATTGCAAATACTCAGAGTGGTTGGTTGAATGGACACGTTGTGAGCTCTGGCTGTGAGATTTCATATAATTATTGCCATTCAGGTAACTGGCTGGCACATGTCAATAAAGCAATTAGTATCACCACTTATCCTTAAATTATCCCATCAGAAAAATGTAATAAACATGCCTGTGAAATGAAGTTTCAGCACTTTCTCATTTGCTTGTGCTGGAGTTACAACTTTAGAAGTCTTAGATATCTTAGATGGAAACTTTTGACTCCTTCCAAGAATATCGCAACGTGTATTTCCTACTGAAATTCTCTTTTCATTATCTGAAAGGAGAGGAGCAACTAACCTTAATGAAGTCCCTGTTTTTTGCAAAATTGTTGTTGTTCTCACTGATCTCTAGCATATGTGTACATCAAGATCTTCCTTCTAATCCTGCTCATTTGATAATAAATATTTCACAGAAAGGAAGGGTTAACTAGCTTAGGAGTAATGAAAACTGAGAGTTATCACTACTGATTCAGTACTAAACATAGTCTCCCCAAAAAATTTTTTCAGCAAGGATGATTATTCATTGGTGATCGCATCTGCAGAAGCTGTACATCTTAGTAGCAGCATATTCCTCAAAAATCTCAAACCGTTCAAACCTGAGAAGTCAAATTCTGGAGGCTGACAATAGGATTTGCAGACAAATTAGCATCATATTCAAAAATTACCCAGACCAGCTTTTCCTGTTCAAGAAATGTAGAGAAAATAGACTTCTGCATAGATGAAATATAATTAATATCCATTGAACCATTCTTGTACATCAGTAAGAAATTTAAAAGTTAAGTGGTCAAATATCCAACTGCAAAAGAAAACTAAGAAATATAAATATTAATAATGTGCTTTAAAATCCCTATTAATACTGCTAATTATTAATACTAATATTATTAATTAATACTGCTAATTATTACATTATGAACAGCATGTATTCATGTTTTGAAAGGTACAAATGAATAGAAATCAAGTGGAGAAGAAAAACTGCTATAAAATTCAAGATAGTGAACCCATGCATGCTGTATTTTGAAAATAACTAATGAGAGATTATGAAATCTTTAAATGTCAACAACAGCGCTTTTAGTAAATGTATATCTCTTCAAGCCAAAGAGAGTCAGTGAGGAGGTATGTCGCTAAAGGACATGAAATGATTCACACAACCACACTCAGTGTCAGAACAAAATCCTGTGACTTTATTTTCTGACTCCAGTATTTATAGATTTTTGACAATGACCAGGGATTGGATAATTAAGTTACCACCTTCCCAAGCACATTGCTCATGCGAAACGTCCATCAAAAGACTTTTCTTAGAAGGAATGTGATAAACAACTTGCGTTTACAGTACTTTCATGGGAAAGTAACTAAAACTATGAAAACATTATCAGAAGGCATCATTTTCAGGGCAACAGAGGTAGAAAAAAGTCAAAGATCTATCACACCTCTAAACAGCACTCTCCACAGAATATGCAGACAAGTTATTAACAGGCAAAAAAACAAATACCAATGCAAGAAATTTAATAAATGGCACAGAAATATTTTGAAGCTTTAAATAACAAAAACAGACTTTGTATTTATTACAAAGGATAATACAGACTTAACATACAAAGAATTTCACCAGAATGATGCCCTGGTAGCAACCTTCCTGGTAAGAATATCTTGGGCTGCCAAGAAACTTCAACTTAATAGAAAGGAGTAACAACACCTGATGACACTGAGCATGAATATTTCGGATTAGAATATTTTGTAAGAAAGAATTGGGGGGTGAAAGAATCTACCAACAGAAGTCACAGATTTTCTGTCTCAGGATATAGTCAAATAAATAGCACAGAAGTATATCCTTTATCCTAATACAAGTAAGAGTCAAGAGAGTGAGCTAAGGTTATTAGACGAACATTAGATATAGAAATTTGAGCCAGAACATAAAAACTTGCCTAAATAACCAGTATTATCTACATTTTCAAAACAATTTGGCTTCAAAAAGCAGGTTCTTAAAATGGTATACAAGTGGCCAGATTATGCTGGAGACCTTTAAAAACTCCTATACTGAAATCATGAAGCTACAAGTAAAGGAAATATTTCTGAAGAGTAAGCACAGAGTGAATATTCTTCAAGACCTCATGTTATACTGGGCCTAAAAAACCTCAAAACCTTGTTTGTGTGTCCTGTGTGAAGCTACATGCAGAAAGTTCCATAAATTGTCACCTGCATCTCAAAACAGAGTTATCCTGCAAGCCAATAGCTCTTTGAAGGTAATAAGAGAAAGAAATGTTGGAGCTGTCTTAAAATGACAAGAAAGAGTAGGGTGTTGGAGAAAAGCATTGTGGCAGCCTGTGGCAGATTTGAGGCCAACGATTCACTTGGATTCATTTTCACAGTATTTCAATTTGTGTTTGAAATTAAGCACGCATCTAAATGCTTGCCTGAAGAGAATACCTAACAAACAATGTAATTTTTTATCCAGATCTCACTAAGGCTTTTTGCAGTGGAAACTAGAAGACAGTATTTTCTCAGAATGCAGCATGGGATGAAAAGTTTACAAGAATAGGTAGATAGGCTTGTAAAAGAGATTATACTAGAAGTATTTACCACATATAAACAGGGAAGAAAAGTGAGGTACTTACAGAGTAATAGAGAGAGAAGTATGTTTTGTGCTAAAAAATTATTGTACCATATTTCCATACTCTCTCTTTTGAGCTGTAATTTTTGGAGCTGATATTTAATTCCATATTGCCCACAGTGAAAATTAAAAGAACATAGTGGATGGATTCCTAAAGTGTCTAAACTTTCCTTAAAGTCATCCTTCCAAAAGGGGGCTGAAATCTCTCCTCACATCCCCAAAAAATCAAGTGAAAAAACATCAAGAAATTGTCCCCTTTCAAGTTTTTCTGTGCATAACTTCTGCCTGAAGAGAAGCTACCAAGTTTGTCCACCTTTTTTTTTTTAATGGCCATATGTGTCATGCCAGTATGTTGCTGGCCACCCACATGGATCTTGAATAAAACATCAGGTGTGTTGTTTCAGACTGGAAAATCATTCTGTGTGAAATTGGTTGGAACAATTTTCCCAAGACACCATTCATTATCAGTAAAGGCCTACAAACATGTTAATTATGTGTTCTTTCTCATCTACCACTTATATAGGAGAACATCATTGTCTATGGCTAAAGAGAATATTCATTTATATTGAATTTTGCTTTGGTTTGTGTGAAGAGATAAATGTGAATTGCTGAATTCATACTCACCAAGACAACTCTTTCCATCTGCATCAAGCTCATACCCTTCATAACACTGACAGACGTAGGACCCAGGTGTGTTCACACAGATCTGCTCACAGGCATGCTTCTCCACAGCACAAAGGTCCTGAGCTACAACACATAATTGCATGAGTATGAAATTCTTTGACCTTCTACAATGCACAGGTAGACTACAGATCAAAATAAACTTCAGGAAGGTATGGACAGCACTTTAGAGATGGGCTCATTTTAACACAGATCATGCCAATGTTCTGTCGAACAGTGAAAGCCAATAGGATCTGTCACTCAAAGCTGAGGCACTCATTCCTTCAGCTGAAGGCAAAGACTATTAATGGACCAATGGTGCCTAGTAGAATTGCTTGATGTATGTTTCCCTAAAAAGTTCAAAGGGCATTCTTCAGGATTTTTTTTTTTTAAAAAGAAAAGTAGTTGCATTTATTTGTGTATTTTTGGGGGATTGTTTTTTGCATAACCAGATGAATGATGATGAGGTTGGAAAGGGAAAGAAAAGGAAAACAAACAGCAAAAAACTTGGAGATATTTAATTTCTGAGATTCAGAATTTTTCAGTTTCATGCAAAATGCCATAGCGAGTTGCCTCTCGCATGCAAAAGATCTCAAAAAAAATTACCATGACAAATGAGGCCAGTTCAGCACCTAGCCAAGTAAAGCACACTGGGCTTTCTTTTCAGCAGACTAAAGCTCTATGAGAACCCCAAGTTTCCCCAGCGAAAGCTCTGGAAAGCAGAGTACTTTGTGTTGCTCAAAGACTGCTCAGCACATAATGGTCATTTACAGCTACAAAATAGGCTTTTGGAACATGTTTGAGGAAATCAGCCAAGCAAAAACAAATTTTCTTTTATAGCTGTCTGCTTCATATCAAGCGGCATGATGAACAGCATAAACAGTCGCTTAACTCTTTTGTTCCAGTGTAAACACCCACAAATAGATAATTTTCCAGCTTGTTTCAGCTACATTCCTCTTTTGTATTATTTTGTTTATTAATGTAAGATTTGAGCATCTCTAGAGAAGAATGGGAGAGATTAGTTAAACAAACACAGTGTAATAAGTAAAGAACACCCATTATCTGACATAAACACTCTTCTCTAGAAAAGTTAGACCACAGTACACAAAAGGAGCATCCTTTCATGGATGCAAAACCATCATAAACAAATGTAAGAATATTTTAAGTTGAACAAACAAACCATTTCCCAGCCTGAAGCAAAGTTGTCATTTCATTGCTGATTGAAGCCATTTGGTTAAGGGCTTTAAAGAACTCAGTACTGATAGCATATACTCTCACAAGATTAGAAAAAAAGTGAACAGAAGAATAAAAACAGTCTAAGTTTAGGTACAAAAGAATGAAAAGAGACTTTAACATTAGGTACATACCATTCATCTTTTCTGCACTGTTTAATTCAGAAAGTGTTACACTATGCGTATAAGGAAACTATTTGTTCATGGAAGAGCTGCCGAATACATCCAAACCTTAGATAAATACATCTGGTTTATGTGGATCATGTATTGTTCTTAACATAAACATGATGAAGATTTATTTTACTTAGATGTCAAGTGAGGAATCCATGGTCTCTTGGTGCAATTGTGGGTGAATAACAGCTAGTGAAGGTAACAAAAATACAGACTGTTCATTTTTCTTTCACTGTGGCTCCCCTACCTCCAGAAAGAACTAAGCTGTCCACTTTGTCCAGGCTTGGCTCCCTATCCTCATGAAATCAGTTACCTCTCTGTGGGGTTTTAGATGTAATGCTAGACTGATAGTGCATCATTTCTCTCCTACACCAATGATTTGCACCATCCTAGCACATTTAAGACATTTAAGCACAGTCTGATGACTTTCAGATTTCCAGCGCTAATTGCTAGAAGTAGTTTATCATTTGGTGATGTAAAAAAAAAAAAATGGCTACAAATACATTGAAGGAGTAATTTCCCTTTCATATTGATCAAACTGCAATCTGGTGTCATCTGATTGATGATCAAAGCAGGTACACAATCAAAGAAAACATGTGAGAGGTAAATGGGGAAAACCGATAAAAATCATAGCAAAAAAAGAACATCAAGCAATGCAGCAAAGGGCTTTGAAAAATGGTAGAGAGGGAGCATATTGAGGGCTGCTGTGCATGGGTCACCAGCAGGAAAATTACACACAATTCCAAAACTCTTGGAAATTTACCTGTATTTGAAGCAATGCAGCGCCCAAATGCTGAACTACTGACTGAGAAAGGTTATGGAAATGTAACAGAGTAAAAAGAAAAAGAGACAATAAAGAAAGAATTCTTCATACTTGTAATTAAAATTTTTTGAAGTTGATTCACATACCTTCACTGTTTCATTGGTGCTTAGTAATTGATATTAAACACAGCTCTAAGCAAGAGAGACTAAGAATCCACTAATCTCAAGATACCTGGTAGTTTTATGGCACTCTCCTGAGATACAGAACATCAAACACAACGATAGGATTTGAGCCTGCAGTCTTCACCTTAGTTCTAAATTATTGATTGTAAGGGTACATCCTTTGCTGTCATGGTGACTGTTTCCTACCGTTTTCTGAAAGGACGTTTTCCAAAAATTCTTTTCTGGCTAAAATCAGTTGAGCAGCTTTAATTTGAATCCATGCGCTTTCATTTGAATCTGTACACTGCTGTGTGATAAAAACTTAAATTTTTAGCAAGTACATTTTCCACAAGTAATTAAAGGTAGTGTTACATAATTTCTTTAAAATAAGGTGGATACAGAAATAAACTTGGCATATCTGTCTAATGTAAATTGCTGTTAATTACTAGGAAACAAGGTTAAATGGACTAATGAAATACTGATCACAAATATTAAAATTAAAGTGAAATAAAGTTTGTTATTATAAACTATAAGCAAATTACTCAAAACCAAAAAAAAGTCAACACTTTTAAAGAGAGGAATGAGAGCATAAGCAAGACTTCTGAAACCATTCTTTGAAAGGTTGCAAATCCTTGTATTTCCACCAGCAGTTGGAAAGAGCTTTTCAGAATGCCAGGTTATTTCAGAGTTTTCTAGCATGGGGTTTATTGCACCTTTCTGTACCATTCAGTACTGTTGCTAGCTGGACAAGTTAGTAAAGTATCTAAATTCACTTAATTTGAGATGATAAAATTATTTATTTGGTTGTTGTTTCATTGTTGAACTTGATATACCAAAAACATTTTAATGCAATTTCATACAATTACAGTATACCTCTGCAGAGCTGTGTATAAAATTTAGCTTGATGTATTTCAGAAAGATTTGTTAAAAGTTCACTTACACAAAGCAAGAAAAACTTCAACCTTTCTAGACACATTCTGATGACTATCATTACTTATGTACTGACCTCAGTTCTTCATGAGCCCAACAGAAAAGGTAAGTGATGTTAAGCACTTTTTGGGAGTACAAAAGAGAAAAGAAAGGTAACATACTGCTGCAAGTCTTCTGGTCAGCATTCAGAATGTATCCTTGTTTACATCTGCACAGGTAGGAGCCAGGTGTGTTTATGCAGAAGTGATCACAGTGATGCTCAACTATACTGCACATATGAGGCACTGAAAGGAAAAAGGAAAACATTATTAGCTGCTGGTCTTATTTACTTGTGATCACAACTGAAAAAAACTGGTGTAAAAAAGTTTAGTGAAGTAACTTAGAAATTTCAAATTAAGTGTTGCTAGTAAAGACAAAAATGAAAGCTTAAAAAAATACACAATGGAGTATCTCAAAAAAACTAATTATTTGGTGGTCCCATGTAGACGATGAAACAAGCCTATTATAGTCAACTTTAGAAAATAAATGAAATTTAAGTATAAGCTGATTTACAGGACATTCAATTTCTTGCATGAAGGAAATCACCACACAGCACCCAATAATAAAGGAGAATGACTAAAAAAACAACTTAATGAAGAGACTGTTTTGCTTACTTAGTTATTAATGCTGAGGAACGTGCAAATAATACATGATGGCACTGAGATGTATCTCCAAGATTCATTAAGCAGGAGCTGAGTTGCACTACCTCCAGACAGTAAGTCTTTCTGAGTCTATTTTTGTTCTGTTTGTATTTTATGTCTCTAATAGCAAGTATTAAAATGCAGCAGAAAGACAATAAAAGAGAAAAAGAATAGAGGCACATTCAGTCAAATTCATTGTTGAGCTATTTTTCTCCAGAGCAGTATTTGGGGATTAAGAAATTAATGTTTCCTTTCCAGTGCAGCATTGCTTGTAAGTAATCTCTATAATATATAGGTGAATTACTTGTCAGAGAACATTGTGTGGAAAATTACCTATTTTGCTCAACAGCAATTAGGGATTGATGCGTTCCTTAATGTTCCGGGTTGACAAAGCTCAAAATTTATGGAATGGATATTAACAGTAATCTTCTAGAAGCCACAACAGAAGCCTGCTAAATAACTCACTGAACTAGGTGTAATACTTGTGGAAAAAAACCCCACAAGTGATTTTAAGATATATAGACTACATATCTGCTCTTTGGAATGTTTACAAGAGTTAGGTATTTATTGCTAACACACAAACCACCACAATTCCCTAATCTCTTAATCAGTTTCTTGGATCTCATGAATTTTTAATAAAATAATAAAACTTCATAATAAAACTTCTCAAGTCCTTTTAATTATATGAACACAGACCTACTTTGACTTCTTGTCTTGTCATCTTTCTGTCACTCTGAAAATTAAAGCATTCAACAACATGAGTCCCAATAACCCAAGTTCCTTCTGAAAGTACATTGTTACTGTCTGTTACCAACCTCCCATCTACCACACAAGCATAGTGTACATATTCTGAAGTGTTTCTGTTGCACCTATTTCAAAGCAGTGATACTCTGGTCACTAGACCAACTTCAGTGGTGGAGTCTGCTCTCTGAATGATTTCTGCAACCTCATCAGTTGCAGGAGGTGTTTGGTGATCACAGGAAGGGACTGAAGTAATACGAAGGGTGAGCTCATAGTTAAGGAATCTGAACATACACCTTGTTGTGAATTACATTTTATCTCTATATCACAGGGTCCTTATTTGATTTTGGGCAAGACAATAATATCAGTATCTTCAAGGAAACATCAGCCTTCACACTGCAACTGTTCAGGTAGAGACATCTGAATCTGAATTTGCAAGAATGAAAGTGATGGCTGTAGATCTGTGAATAACATGTTCTGTAAGTCCAAAAATGTTAAATACCTGAAAATCACACAGGGATTGCACTGAGTCAAATATTTAAAGTTATTGGGTGGTTTTGACAAACTTAACCCTGTTTCTTTGCCTCCATTCCTCCAATGTAAAATGGGGATGACACCACTATCTATTTTACAGGAATATAATGTCTTTATTTGCCCCCAACTGCTCCATTCCAAGTTTCTTTCCAAGCATCTTTCTCACACTTCATCTAATCTCCATCATCTTTCCTGGATTCTGTTCCCATCTCCATTGACTTTTTTCTGAGTTTTCAACTCCTATCTTATTCTTCATGCCTCTGATCCCTCAGGATACTCTTTGCTTCTGTTTTACCTTGCTGACTAGTAATAAAAAGGGGTCCTTGGCTTCAACTGGTGTTTCTGATGTGCCCAAATCTTTAGCAGTCTGGGGCAGAAACCGTAGGGAACCTCTGACTTAACAGAATGGAACACATTCAGTTTACAGGGGTTCTTCTGATAAGGTCCTGGTACTGGTAGTAGTACTGGGTACTTAGTAGTCTCCCCTATCCAGTACTGAGTAGCAGTTAATTTGGCTTACTTTTTGTTTTCCCCACAGAGCTTCACAATTTGGCCATGGTTTTGTCTTGTCATCATAGGAACCATGAGGATACATTCTGACAGACATAAGGGTGATTCAGACACAAAGACAGATCAGGGGCCAAGGTCTTTTCCCACAGCACAAAGCCCAGCAGACAGCATTCGGGATAACTTGACCAGAGGGGTGCCTTCAATTGCTTTAGCAAAGAAACAAGGTGTCCAGATGTTCCACTCAGCTACAATGATACTGACTCTGGGTCCACACCTGGAAGGACTTGAACTAACCACATTTCCTGGAGGAGTGAGTGGAAGCAGAGGCTATGATTGCTCTCTTGAAATTCAGTAAGCTGAATGCTGCTTCACAATCAAGAGCAAATAAAATGTTTTGGATACTACCTGCAATTTAATACCTTATGTTGAAATCCATATGAATCTAACAGCTTAAACCCTCTGTTGAATCTGGGTCTGAGTTTTTAAACACATCTTAGGATCTCACTTTGAATTCTCAGCACAGCAAATCCTGTAGAGGCATTCCCTGGGAGCAAGAGGCAACTGCTATCCTTGTCACCTCCACAGTCCTCCATCAGCAGTGGGGTGGTAGCTTTACTGAGGAACATGTGTTTGATTAAAAGTGAGCTAAAAAATTAATAAATTTATTGGAAACTGCCCAGTCAGAAAAAAAAATCCAACCAAGTAAAGGGTATTGGTACTGGATTTGTTTCTAAAACACAATCTAAAAAATCAGCATTTGCTCTGCATTCCATTTAAACTCCGAATCCATGATTAGTTTACTCTTTCTTGGCTTTTAAATATATCCTCCTACGCCAGCTAATAATACAGCAAGGAAGAAATGGGAAAAAATCTATTATCTGATGAATGTCTGTGTTGGTGTTTTGTGCTGAGGCAGTTCAGCTGCTCTTTGAAACAATTTTGGAAAAGATAAAGCAAGGAAAATTCTCCAGACTATCCTTACAATAAGCTGCAGCTCTTTTCTGGCAAAAGCATCCCACGACATGAGTGACCATTTAATCTCACCACGCATTCTTTTTCTGGATTCTAATGAAAATGAATCAGCTTAATGTCAAATTTATATGAAATACTTTCATATTTATCTCAGGAAAAAATAAAAAACTCTACTAAGTATGCAGATTCAAATAAAATTAATTACAAATGCCATGATATTTGCAACAGATAATTCCTTACCAGGGAATTATAGATGGCAGTAATATCTCTGTTTTAAGTTAATACCTATTAAAATATTTACTGTATGAATGAATAATATCACTGTAACGGCTTTTCCTAACTTCATGTATTTAGAATAGATGGCATACATCTACATGGTTTCACTTCCAGTCACAAGGCATATACAGAAATGATTCTTTGCATAGAATTAATATGCAAGCTTTGGAAGAGAAATCCATGGACTCTCAAGAATACTTAAATAACTGAAAGACAGTTGAGCAGTTTAAAGTTTCACTACTAAGGGAGATCACATTTAAAATGAAGAGATGAAAAAAATTATCTAATATTCAAATATCAGAGATCATAAATTTATTGCTATTATGCAATAAACAGGAAAATCATGATATGTATGTTTTCCTAGCTGCTTATGACCATGAGCAATTAAATCACATTTTATGGCACTTAACAGTAACACGAGTTTTCCCCACATGTGACAGCTGCTCTGGATGTTGTTTGGCTAATCTCCCTTCAATACATACGTTCTAACAGATGAGGTTTCATGTAAAAAAAAAAAGTTTAATTATAATGCGTATTATTTCTGTTTCACTTTCATCTGTGTATTCAAATCTATAGATAATAATCTTACCACAAAGTTTAGTCTGGAAGGCAGAGGTCAGTGTTTCAATCTGACTGAAGTTAGCAACCAGAAACACATGTTCTTCATGTGGTTCACTCCCAATGGACTTCAGAGTGTTCATATCCACTCTTCCCACTCCAATGGCAAAAATTAGGATTCCTGAGTTACGTGCTTTAGCAGCAATCTCTGCCACAGGATCCTGAGGCCTCCCATCTGTCACTATCATGATAATTCGGGGCACATTCTGCCTCAGAGGTCGAGCCCCCTCTGTCTCTGTAAATGCAATGTTCACAGCATACTGCAGAGCCAGTCCAGTCATGGTGCCGGTGGCCAGGTGCATCATTCTCTTCACTGCTCTTTCGATATCCTGCTTCCGCCTGAAGGTCTTCAGTGAAAACTCCTGTTTGACCGTGCTGCCGTACTGAATCAGACCCACGCGCGTGGCATCAGGGCTGATGTCCAGAAACTGCAAGATGGTCAAAATGAACTCCTTCACTTTTTCAAAGTCATAATGGCGCACACTGCGAGAGCTGTCAATGATGAAAACAAGGTCCAGACGTTTGTTGTTGCAAGTGTTTTCTAAAAGGAAAATGCAAACAAAAATACTTTACCATTTCAAAAGGTGAATAGGTTCAGGTTTACTGTCTAGAACACTCTGACAAGTGCTGTGAAAATTCAGGAAAAAGAGAAGATACCACAATTAAGACTACTTGGGCAATATAAATTTGTTCTCTAGTAAATAACAAAAACTCCCTGATAGTTGATCATTATACGTATTTTTGTGTGTGTGTGTTTGTGTGAGTTAAGTGCCCAGAATGGTTAATGGTAGTGGAATGGCGAGACAGAATCACACAACCAGAGAGTAGCTTGTGTTGGAAAGGACAATAAATATCATGTAGCTCAACCCCCCTGCAGTGAGCAAGGACACCTTCCACTACTAGACCATGTTGCTCAAAGCCCCATCCAACCTGGCCTTAAACACTGCCAGGGATGGGACATCACAACTTATCTGGGAAACCTGTTCAAATAAAGAATTTCTTCCCTATATCTAATCTAAACCTGGCCTCTTTTAGTTTATTGTTGGTTCATTACTTCTTGTCCTACCACTACATGCCCTTGTCAAATGTCACTCTTCAGGTTACTTGGTATTGTGTCATCGTTGAGATTTTTACCTCATTCCCCATGCAGGGTGGAAATCCTCTCTGAATGACAGTTTACTATTTAAGTGGGCTGCACTGTGATGCTTTCTGTGGCAGGGCCTTCAAATTTAGAAATCTAATACTGTGACAAGTCAGGGGGATATAAGTGAAAGAAATACAAGTCAAAAGCATCTGTTAATTGCACTGACTGGTAAGAGATGTGAAGGGACTGGTTTGTCAAGGAAGTTGGCAGTAAGCAGCACTTTGTATGTACAAAGTACTGTTCTCAATGACGTCAACTGCAGCTGTGAGTGCTCAGCAGTTCTACAAAACAAATGTCATGATTTCAAACATGTAATTAATACCCATCTGGGGAAAGTTTCATGCATTGGACTAGCTCAGCATCACAGACAACTTCTATGGTTGCATTGGAGAGAAAATCCTGTTGTCTACAGTGGCACTCCACTCAGCCCAAAAAAACACTCTTACTGAGCACCCCCTGAAATCTATGTCAGCCGTCAGAAGCCTTTTTTTCTAGAAGTCACTGAAGCAGAAATATTACAGACAGAGTATGTCTATATTTGGCAATGGCACAGATGGGCAGGCCAAGCTATTACTGATAGCAGGAGAAGTGAAGGCTGGTTGCCTTCTAGGCATCCTACGAGGTTTCTGGGACCCTGGGTGTGTCCTCTGGTTTCTGCTCACCATCCTTTTCTGAAAGAATATGACAAATAAGAGACACATGCATGAGGTGCATGATGAGAATGGATAGGGACTGACCATTCACAGGAAACCAGCACATGGCAGGCTTGAGGCAAGCCTGCCAGATGAGCTCAGACTTGATACAGAAGGAGACAGCATATGGAAAAAGATTAAAAATACTTTGATGGGATGCTGATGAAAAGAAATCAATAGAGGTTTAACATGTATACTAAAGACTCCTCCAAAATAGGAAATCCCTGAGTCACAAAAGCATTGAAGTTCAGGGGATAACTACAGGTGTTTTTCTTGTCCTTAAACTATTCCACATGCATCTACTTTTGACCTCTGTCAGAGACAGAATATAGCTTTAGATAGACTTCAATCATTATGTCTGCTCATCTACTTAAATTCCTATGGCTATGAATAAACCTGTGTTGTTAGTTGTGTTTGTATGCCTGCCTTGAAAGATTAAAGATGGCAAGAATGCTCATTAGACTGCAGTGGCACCCTCATTTTACTAAGATGAGACACCCCTAATCAGTAGTTTCCCATAGTGCCAAACCCAATTCAATTCCCAGTGCACCGTCATCCATTTTGTGCAGTGAATGAAGCAAATGTTTGGTGGAAAAGTAGTGTCTGACTGTATAATCAAAGGTCATGTCACACTGCACTAGTACAAGTGGGCCAATCAAGGACTCAATTGGAAAAATGTCTGTCTGCAGACTGTCCTTTAAACAAGTTCACTTGTGACTGCTGACGAACACTCATCATGCACTTCTGCCAAGGCAGGGGGTGAGAAAGATGCCTGTTTTCACTCGTTAACTCAGAAGCCTCTTTCATAGACTACCAAGAACATTTTTTGGCATAGAATAAAAATGCTGTCTAATGACAATAAAAATGACTGCCTGGATTTATTCATGTGCAGTCTACAGTACAGCTTTATTCATAAGCGTAGGAATATGCTTGGGTTGCTTATTCTTTCAAAATCAGAGCAGGTTGAATATAAGCCAAGCTGAGCAGAAACAAAACTCCAGTTCTAATGGAATACAGATATCTTGACGTAACTATTTTCCACCTTATTATCTTCATTATAATTATATATATATATAAAATTACAAATTTTCTTTACTAATACAACATGAATTATTCCAGCAATACAAAGATAATGCTAAGTTATTATTTGTGGGAGCAGAGCAATAGTAAAGGAGGATAATTACAGAAAAAAAAATGCTAAGAATATGTGTGTGCGTATGAAAGGAAGGACAGACAAGGCAGAAGGGTAAAATGGCTGCTATTTTATTTCCCTTAAAACACTTCAGCCTGGTTTCACTAAAGGTAAATCATGCTTGACCAGCCTGATTGCCTTCTATGATGAAATAACAGCAATAACAGCCTGAATGGATGAGGGGGGAGCATGGGATATTGTCTACTTTGACTTCAGCAAAGCTTTCTCTCACAAGCTCCTCACAGGCAAATTCAGGAAGTGTGGGCTGGGTGAGTGGACAGAGAGGTGGACTGATTTGCTGAACAGCAGATCCCAGAGTCCTAATCAGTGGGACAGCTGGAGGCCTATCACTAGTGGCATCTACCAAGGTTCAGTCCTGGGCCCAGCATTGTTTAACTTTTCACCAATAACTTGGATGAAGGGGCAGAGGCCTCCTCAGCAAGTTCCCCAACAGCACAAAGCTGGGAGGAGTGGTCGACACCCCAGAGTGTTGTGCAGCCCTTCAGAAGGACCTCGACAGGCTGGAGAGATGGGCAGAGAAGAACCATCTGAAATTCAACAAAGGCAAGTACAGGGTCCTTGGTCCTGTAATAACCCCAGGCACCAGCACAGTATCCTGCTGGAAGCAGCTCTGCAGAGAAGGACCTGGGGGTCCTGGAGGACAACAAAATGTCCATGAGCTGGCACCATGTTCTTGTGGCCAAGAAGGCCTAAGGTATCCTTGAGTGGCCTAGGAAGAGCATTGCCAGGAGGTGATCCTGCCCCTCTGCTCAGCCCTAGAGAGGCCACATCTGGAATGCTCTGTCCAGTTCTGAGCTCCCCAGTACAAGAGAGACATGGAGCTGCTGGAGTGAGTCCAGAGGAGGGCTACAAAGATGATGAGGGGACTTGTGCATCTCATGAGGAAAGGCTGAGAGAGTTGTGCCTGTTCAGCCTCAAGAGGAGGCATCTGGGAGGGGACCTCATCAACATCTCTCAGTCTCTGAAGGGAGGGTGTCAAGAGGATGCACCAGGCTCTTCTCAGTGGTGCCAAGCAATAGAACAAGAGGCAATGGGGCAGAGAATGACGCAAAGGAAGTTCCACCTAAACATGAAGAAAAACTTCTTTACTGTGCAGATTCACTGGAACAGGCTGCCCAGAGAGGTGGTGGAGTCTCCCCCACTGGAGATATTAAAGAACCACCTGGATATAATCCTGTGCTATGTGCTCTGGGATGGCCCTGTATGAGCAAGGAGGTTGGACCAGACAACCCACTGTGCTCCCTTCCAATCTGAGCCATGTTGTGATTCTCTGAAAACAAGGCAAAACTACAGCCATGGTGTTTAATCCTTTTAATTGGAATATAAAGATTTAGATCCCAGTATAAAGAGACTCATTTGTCTATTTTAAAGTCTGGAAGGAATCTTGGTGGGAAAAAGCTTGGAGAGCGTTGGTGGATAGTAGTACCAGAAACACATTCAATACTGTGCTGAATTACTTTAGAAATTACTTTAGAAAAATCTATTCATCTGAATGAAACACAGTGTATTTCAAAACTACTTTGATCATCAAAGTTCTATCTATAGAAATACCAAACATTTCCGAATTAAGATGTATTTAAAGTCTTTGTCTTCTGATTTGGTATGATTTTTTTTTAAAACTCTGTAATTATTAAAGTTGATTTAACTTGGGCTCAGTGAAAAATAATACATAACTCTTCTACAGATAAAAAATCCAGCTTGGTGGTATTTTGAGGAGTGACAATCAGTAGTAATGACTAACAGATCTAAACACTCATCCCCTCAGATAAATTTTCAGTGATAGCTTTTCAGCAGCTACATGCTTCTCCATTTGTCCTGTAAACTATAATCTCTTCCTCTGACCAAATCTCATTTTGAACAGTGAACTTTCACACAACTTTGGCAAACATCTTCATAACTAAAAGTAATTCCCTTTCACTTTTATGAAAATTGACATACTCATTGAAAAGAGCTACTCATCCATAAACCTACTTCTAAGTCAGCAGAGGTCTTGTATTGCAAACACAAAGTTAAAAAAATCCCTCAGTGTGGGTTGCATTATCCAAAGGGAAAGCCAGGAGAGGCAAGACAAAGACAGATCAGAAGGAAAGATCAAGTCAGTAGTAAATATGTTCTCCTTCTCTACTCAATACCCACTTTCTAAATGGCAGTTACAGTGATGCCACCTTTGGAAAACTAACAATGCAAGGAAATTTCAGTTCTACTGGGAAGAATCCAGCTGGGATCCAATTACTGAGAGATACATAAAACAAAGCTTAAAATAATATTGAGCACCTTAATTTCCTTTAAAGCTGAAAATTCTGTTAAATCATTTTATCTGATGACAGCAGGTTTCCTTCTATTCCTTTCTCAAAGCAAATTATGCTCAGCCTGTTTTGGCTTTAACTAAGCTCATACTACTTTGATTTTGCTCACCCCCACAGGATCTGTGTCTGAGAACATGTTTGTATCCTCTCATTTTTTTCACTAATGCTTCATTCCCTTAAAACAACTAAAGTAGCATTAGGGAGCTTTCTTGGGCATTTGAACTGACCCTTCTAGGCTGTTAAACCATTAGAACAGTTCCCAATACTGTTGTCTGAGTACAATTCACATTTTCTCACACAGTCCTAAGGCATGATATGGGAAGTAGCGTGAGCCAGGGCTCCATCCTTCGTGGATGGGACTGGTCTGTGAGCTCAGGTTATTCCTCAGCACAGAAGCAGACTACGTTGTACTACTGGTCTCAGTACCAAAAAGCAGTCTAAGGTGCCAGCTGAGCTCAGAGGCCAGCTGGCTCCACCCACAGTGTTAAACTCACCGTCCTGCTCAAACAGAGTGGCTGTATGCAAGAGGCCTCCTGGGAGCAATCCCTGTGGAGATTATTCTCTACCTTCTGAACCATGCATGGTGATTCCTGGTCACTATGGGCCAGAGACTGCTCCAGCCATTTAACAGCAACAACAATGGTGGAGTTCCAATGCCCAAGAACTGTTTCATTTCCTGAAACATTTCCATCTGGGGATATTCAAACTGAACACATTCGAAGGACACAAGTTTTAGATGGTGATTTTTCAAATGTTTTCACATGTTGGCTGTCTTGGAAAAACTGCTCCTTTAAAAATGAATTAATTATTTTCCAGTTTTGTCCTACGTCTTTATGACTCCTTAATACTTTTTTCTTTTTTTTTATTTTTTTTAATCCAGATATTACTTATTTGGTTATGTAGGCCTTTATCCTAATAGATGAGAGTGGATAAATGTTAAAGAAGGATATTGTTGCATGCAAAGCAAAAGGAGGTTAATTCAATTTGGTAAACACTACAGCAAAGTTTGGACATTGAAAAAGTAATTTATAACAAGTAAATATTAGCTCCATGAAGATGGTGTCATAGATAATGACAATTCAAGCAAACAGGAAGGATTAAATCAGTTAAGAAAAAATGAGATCATAGAATAATTATTGCCTGAGCAGACTTTAATAGTAATTTTAGTATTTTGTGTTTCTTAGCTCACTCCCCAGTAATGTATATACAAAAATTACATGTTCTGTGACACTGTCAGCTGTAGCACCAAATTTATTTTTCAATTTTATCTTTGAGTAACAGAACAAGTCTTCACTCAAAATTAAATAAAAGGGGGAGAAAACTATTCTCCCTGTTAGCATATTTTACAACTTCTTCCTAAATGTCTCTACTTTCTTTACTATTTTATTAATTAATTTTCCCTCAAGCCCTCAATATTACTTGCCCATCTTCCTTTTACAATTTCTTTCATTATAAATCTCTGCATAACTCCTATGAAATTTGTTAAAAGATGTATGAACTTGCCAGGTGTCAAATATTTTTTTATTGAAGTGCAGAATTCTGGTTTTCCCTAGCTAAATATCCAGCCAGATTGTATTTGACAATGTTCTCAGATAATTCCAAAAGATTTCCTAGGTCATCAAGAAGGTTTAATCTTCTTATCATAAAATTATACAAGTAAAGAACAGCCAAATTTCCAATTAATTCATAAACATACCAAGAGCAAAATACTTTGGGAAACACATTTTGTGATTGTTGAAAAAAATAAATGAAGAAGTGCAGTTATTCTAAGCACTTCTTGTCTCTACTGAGACATTTTGAGCAAGTTAGCTCCCATTCTTTTTGGGTTTTTTTCACTTTAATCGAAAGATGAGCAAAGTATGGTGTGGTACATTTCAGATATAGTCATACCTAGCTCCTGAAGCAAACATTAGAAACTGCTCAGTACTCCCTTTCATGCCACACATACATGCTGCACTTGGTTCTGCAGGTGACACCACGTCTTCCCGGCTCTGGGACAGGCCATGGATCCAAGACCTGCCTGAACTCTCTGGCCCCATTCTTGCTCTGAATCTTTCCCCAGACACACAGGCCTATGGCCCTAACCCAAACATTTATTATGAGTTTGGCAGCTCACCCATTTTTCTTTATAAATTTCTTCATCTGGGAACAATCTCTAAATGGAGCACAGCCTCCAGACATTTTTTTATTGCCTCTGACAAAATCTTTTCTGAACTTCCAAAACTTCTGGGAGAACTGTACAGCAGGAGGCTCTTGTCCAGAGATTTCCATTTCCTTCTACATGCAAATGCTTCATTATTAGTCACTGCAGGGGGGTTTATTACTTTGTTCTCATTTCACCTCACTATTTCTTATTCCTTCCCTGTCATGCTTTTCAAAATAACAGGGTTATTATTAACACTAATCTCTAAATCCAGACTCCCAGAACTTACTCCTAGTATTTCTTCATTTCTTTACCAATACTTCTGGTATGAAGCCAAAGTATGGTGCAGGAATAGTCTCAAGTTTCTTAGTTCTTTCTTCATATTTCAGCTGTTCTGAGACAGAAACTGCTTGGTCTCCTGACAGGAGTCAAACCTGCTCCCATGGTCAGGAGGCCCAGGGAGCAGGTTGTTTTCCCTGCAGCCAGTGGAACACCTGGACAGAAAAAGCATCCTGATATCCCCATGCACAAGACAACATGAAAATCTACCCACCACTTCGTGATAGAAACAAATGTTATATGCTCTCAGCTAAGGACAGTTTACACCCATGAGAGATGAGGAATTTATTTTCTGAGCCACAATGGGGAAACTCGTGGTACACACAGTAATGCTACTTTGTATCCTGTTCCCACAAGCAGTCTGGAAGCACTTTTGAGTGTCTTTTCCTGCACTCGCCTGTAAAACATCAAATCACAACCAACATGAAAAAGGCGATTGTATGGGAGAAGATATCTTTGTATCTTTCTCCTTGAGGATCTGAGACTCCTATCTTGCCTGAGCTACTTAGGGCGCTGTTGGAAGGACAGAGAAATCAGAGAAAGAATAGATACAGAAAGTAAACAATTGTTAGCAGCAGCATAGAAAATCTAGAGAAAAAATGTGACCTTACTGAGTTTGTGGTGTCCTGCTTCCAGGACATTAGCTTAACATTTTAAAAACTCCTATCCATACTTATTTTTTTAAGTTTCCCATGTCTTTGTTTATGGGGAAAGCTGTTAGCAACCTCAACATTACTCATTGATCAGCTGACCTGAAACCACATATTTCTATCTATTGGTAACTGTCTAAGTATTAGATTCTTTTCCAGAACAAATTCAGAAACAGCATGAGGGGATAGTGCTGTGTACCACTCCCTCCTGTCTCCCAAACCATGTGGGACATCATGTCCACTGGTGAACCAGAAGCTCTTCCACTCCAGCAGTACTTAAATAAGATGATGTCTTCAAGATTCCAAAGCAATTTAAGGTATGTTGTCTTCATCCACAATAGTACCTGATTACCCACTCATGCCTATAAAATGAGATGTTCCTTAAGTCATGCTAATGTTGTTTCCATTATTTTCAAATTAATTTTGCACATACGTACTTTTTTAATTAAGAAGGCATAGCGCTCAAAAGGAAGTCAAAACCAGCACACTGCTGAATATCAGCGTTCTTTCTTTTGGCCTGATTTTTTTTCAAGACATAATACACAGAGGAGGCTTTGAGCTCCTTGAGAATATACTCATAGCAAACAGTTTTTTTACTTACAGTAATTTTCCTCACTGAATTATTGTCAAAGCAAACTCTTTTTCAAACAGAAATGGTATTTCACAGTAATTTGTGGGGGTTCTAACAAACTCAGAAATACAAAGATCATTTGATGTTTAGTTCATGACTCAGTTTTTTCTGTAACAGCAGATATTCCTTCATCCTGTGGAAAAATTACAAATTGCCTTAAAAAAAAGGAAAAAGAAGAAAAAAAAAAAAGGGGGGGGGCAAATTAAAAGAATGAGAAAACAAAAAGAAAGAAGGGAAGAAGGAGGAAAGAGGGAAAAGTCTTTGTTGGAGGAAATACACATCAAAGAAATACAATACAATTTCTTTTGATGGTGAAAATTGAATTATATTTCATAAAACTTAAATTACAGAAATACCCCATAGCTGGCTTAAAAGTGAATGTGATTTTAATACATGAAAATTAATAATGAATACTAAATAAAGAATTGGCAAGCAGACTGTTGTTCTGTGGTTAAAAAACACTAGCACAGACCAAAATCCAAACTTTCTGATCTCCATGATAATTGGCTGCAGATGAGCATACTCAGATTAGGACATAAATCCCTGAGGCCTGTCACAGTCCCAGCTAGCCCTCATGGCTCATTAGCCAGGGCTGTTTAAGGGATAACAGCTGCTTCAGGAACAACTGCCTGGCCAGGGATATGGTTGCTGATCAGATCTCTCTTCTCAGACTCCAGGACCTCTGTGAGGGGCTGGGGAGGCACAACCTCAGCACAAACCAGGCTACCAAGCCTCAAAGCCACAGAGAGAGGGTGTGCTACTGTGCATAAACTCCAGAATCTGAAAAAGTGGCTACTGTGGGGGAGAGGCCAACAACTGAGAGATTAGGATGAAAGTTGAAGTTTTGAGAGTTGGCATAAAGTTCATGGGTGACCTCTCTGCTATTGAAACAAGCACTACTGGGAAGCAAAACAACACCATTGCTAATATTGCCTTGAGGCACAAAGATTGCAGTATGTATCTATACATCTCAGAAGGAAGAAACATGTGATTTTGCAAGCTGTAAACTGCTTTGCTTGCTCTCTCTCCAAACATATGTTTATATTTATATGGCAACTTCATGTTTTGAATAGAAAGCTGATAGGTAAATAAATGGATAGGTATTTGATTACCCTGTATCCTTACATAAGTTTGGCTAAAGTTGTGCTTGTATTTTAACTAACTATGGGGTAATTCAAAAGATGAAATTTGCAACCAGTTCCTACCTTCATCTGCTGCATGGGAGAATTTTCATCTCCCCGAGTACTGTATCAGTTCAGTATGTCTAATACATGATGTAGTTTCTGTGATATAATTCTCATTTCAATTGCAGTACTTCAGTTACAATAATTCTACTTTCTGACAGGATTATGTCTGAGGACATAAAACTTGGCAGGGTTACATTTATGTGAAGAAATAATACATTCAGGTATACACTGAGGTTATGAATTAGTTTCTTACAGCAGAAAGCATCCCACATTGGCTCAACAGTCCATATTAGCAGAATTTAGAGATTCCTGGTCAGCTCTTACTGTATAAATATACAATGAATTAAAGCAAAACTAAACAGGAATCTTATCTGTGCTCCACAGAAGCATCATTAGTTGGGTTCCCTTTTGTCACATACTTTCTCCTCTAATTTGCTGCTAAAATAACAGAATTATTAACCTGATAATGTCTTAAGCCCTAAAGTTAAATACACTCAAGTTTAAGAACTGGGTTGGGTATAAGAATCTTTGGATTCATTTTAACTGGCTGTACCAAGCGACTCAAACTTAGTGAGTGTTCCATGTAGCTCCTATTACTTCACTTCATATTATTAGTGGAATTATACATATACAAGCAAGAGACAAACCATTGTATATTTTGTTGCAAAATATAATTTAATGCAGACAGGGGCACTTGCATTTTGCAGTAGCTTCCACTGAACTGGAGCCAAGTACATTTCCTTCTTGGCCTCCTTTCCCCTCTGTTTTAATTTTGTGCAGTATCAGTTAATTTTTGTTGTTTCTTCTGGTACCATGTAATATCTAAAGGAATGCCCCCTAAATTAGTTTTTCTCCTTACATAGTTATTTTCAAAATCATGTAGCTGCATGTTTCATATTCCTAAGGAAAAAAAAAATGTTACTGCTTAGAACAGTGTTCTACATCTTTCACTATAATCACTACTTGCTTTCATGCATTCACTTCAGATCTTTCCAAAAAAGTATAACTATGTGATATGAAATACGTGCCCAGTTTACAAGAACACAGTTCATCAAGAAAAAAAGAAAACACAAATACTTGTTGGGTTTTCTTTTTTACAATGTGAGAATTTTGATTTGCTTTATTTTATAATAAATTATTAAGATGCAGTAGGGCCTAAGTCCCAAATCTGCTTCAGAAAAAAACCCCACAACTTCAAACACCAAAAAGGCACTACATCCTCTAAGGACTGGACACATATTGCTTCTAGAAAGCAACATGAAACCTGCTCAAGGGTGCTATGGACCTCTCACAGACCTAGCAAACATGGTATGGAAATCACCTCTATGGACAACTGACCCTGCTCTTCATCAGACTGTTCAGGTGCAGAAGTCCATTTCATTATATCTGAAAGGAATCAGCTAATCTAACAGACATAATTTTATCTTTATAACCATGTAGCAGGTATATCACTGCTTTTCTTTAGAAAAAAAACACAAAGTATTGTTTTCTTTTCACGAATCAGGATAAGCCAAATTTGATCCAAACTCTGGATCAAAGTACTGATGAAGGGAAAAAGAAGGCAAAATTTAGTTCATATGTCAGATAGGGGGAAAGGTGACTCTTATCTATTACAGAAAAGAGAAACTGACCATCCTATTTATTTCTGTTGCTTCACAAGATCTTGCACAACTATGGAAACAGTTCTTTACAACATAAATACACCTGCATGAAAACAGCATCTTCCAGCAATATAATACAAATTCTTTTATTACCTGAAATGCATGCATATCTAATATGCTGCAAGAAAGACTTAAGAAAATGTTAAAAGTTAATTAATTTGTCACAATTGACAATTTTTTAATATGGGAATACTCAATGTTTAATAAAAGAAAAACCTGCAAAGCAGTTTGGCTTTCAAGGGCCACATAGTGAGAGCTCCAAAAACTCTATTTTTGATAAATCCTTGAACAAAATATTTCAGCTCTTTCACAGAAATTACTAGCTATAATAATAATAATAATTTTAAACAGCAATAAGCAATGCAAAGACCTGTCAAATTAAAACAACGTGCATTGAGATTTAGTTGAAAAATTGAGGCATAAGAAAAATATGTATCTTTTCATACAGCTCATTCCTTCAGAAGACTTCGTTAAAATATAGGTAATTACACCTAACAAGACTATTAAGAAATCTCTGAAGTATTAGTGCATGGCTGATGAAAAATTAAATCCTACTGGATCCATCCTGGGTCTCAAAGTACTTTTCTCTCTACATGGACAATCCTACAGAATTTTTCACCCATTCCATTTTACTTATTTAACTTGTCAGTCTCCTTGAACAATTACTTTTACTTCTCTACTTGGACACTACTGGTATTTTACCAGTAATTAGTTATCACAGCAGTACATTTTGTTTTAAAAATGGTGAAAATAAGAAAAAAGGAATAAAATTATTTTAATACTGTTATACTTACATAGCATAAACATTGATTTTAGTCCTGAAAAAGGACTTCCATCCAAAAAAGTTGAACCCCCAACCTTAATTTTTATTACTTTTCCAGGTATCTGTTGGTTCTTTGCAGCTATTTTGCTCCATTTTGCCTGCCAAGCAAGTCTTTACACAACAGCAGCAATTGTCATCACCACCACTACTTATAATATGCATACTATATAGAATGTGACAATCTAATCCCTGTTAAGTTGCTGGAATTCTGGAGTAATTTTATAAGTCTATTACTTGATGTCACTGAGATAATGTTTTGGCCCTGCTCTTCCTCATGCCATTTGAGGAACACTCAACTTTCCAGCACAGTGGCACTTTACACATTCTGTTCTTTACAGAGAGGCATGTTTTTACCATGCTGCTGTTTCTGTACGTTGCTACACATAAGCTGGTGACCTAATTTCTTGAAACATAATGCAAGACCCAAGAGCGTGGCTCCAAACTGCCACGTACTTTTATGGGCTGGATCAGAGAACGTTCCAAGTTTTTTGCATCATTTAATGTCTTGAAAAAGTTCCTTTAGACAGAACTGTTTGCATCCTGCACATGCCAAACTGAATAGGGATCCAGTGGTTTTCAAATGCAGGGACCAGAAATCTCTTGGCTTTTGAAAAAATAAATAATTTAATCTACACATTTTTATTTATACTGAGTGCTAAACCCATCATATATTTTCCACTATTTAAATTTGAAAGAGAGGCTATAAAAGGAATTTTAAAAATCTCAGGGAAAATGGCAATGGAGAAATGTGGCACTTCCAGTTTCTCCTCATAACACCTAGCCTTTGCACTCGTTTTCTAGAGGGATGGGCAGTTTATTTCTTAAGGTAATAAGCTCACTTAGGATATTTGCTAGGAACCCTAAAAGGTTTGGGAAGAACTGATATATAATAACATTTTAGAATTTAGGATTTTAGAAAGTTTGAGGTTCTTGTTAAGTAAGATGTAAATGTGGGTATTCATCTTTATTGTTCTATATCCATGTTTTTTGTGAGTTAGGTCTCCAGAGCTGTGGTTTTTAGCTTTCAGTGGCAGAACCCCAAGTGTTTCAGGACCGTATCTATTTCAGGGACAATGAATAAGAAATGGAACTCTGTTGTCCTTAGTTTTAAATTTGTCCTACTGGAATTGAAAACCAATGTTTTTAAGTTAACATATTGCGAATCCATTATTTAAAGGATTACATTTTGTCTAGAGAAGCATTTCAGTGATAAAACTTGGTGGTGCTCTTGTCTCTGTCACCCCTTCTCCCAAATTCTTTCTTTCCTCTTCTTTCTTCCCAATATATCTTCTGCAGGACATTTCACATTCCTCATATTCACCTAAGGGTTAGGTGACCCTTATGGAGTCCACCTAGCATCCCAGTGGCTGGAGAAAGGTATCTGATGAGATCTACTACTCATGTGAATCATTAATCCCTAATGATAGGCTGTATCCAAACCCCATCCATGCTGTGTTTTCATAACCTGACAATTACTTTAAACAATTAGCAAAAGACAGTTAGTCACAAACTGTTAGATGAAAAAGTTGACTGCTTGGTGATGCACAGGTGATGACCAACAAGAGAGAGATCAACCTTTTATTTTGAAATGTGACAGCCCACAAGCTGAAATGGATACACCCTGTCCTAAGATTTTTGGCAAAAGAGGAAGAAATTAGCTCATTACAAAAAATAACTAATTATAAAATAAGCTACTTATTATAAATAAATCTGACAAAACAAAGAGATTAGCATCAAGTAATGTAATGACAAGCCTCATTTCAATAGCCACAGGTTTCCATTCGATCATCTTTATGCACATTACACACATGTAGACAACTAAAACTTTCCAGCATGGTAAGAGGCTCATTTGACAGAACCTCCATGGACTAGCATGTATTTCTCTAAGTACTGAAAATAAAGTTGGTTTGTTGTTTTTTTTCAAGCCAACAGTCCAGTAGCAAATATTTATTTCACACCACTCACATAAAGTAAATCTGGTACCCCAAAAGTATATACCTTCATTCAACAGCTGCTACCTGGTCAACATACTTTATCACATACTTGCTGGCAAATGAAAATCTCCTTATTATAAACTAACTCAGCCAAGTAATTTGGCCAGCTGCTTATGCCTTTTATCATCTGTATTTGAGACAGCTTTTGGTAGTGGTGTTTGGGGTATTTTGTGTGTAACTTACCCAGCAGAGACTGTGTGTTAACATCCCTTCTTCGGGTGAAATGTCTTCTCGGGAGATCTTTTGCCATGACAGTGGAAAGCAGAGTGTGTACAAACAGTAGAAGGAAACATGCAATCATTTTCGTCATCTTCACAAAACAGAGAGACACACAAGGATGTAAAACTGCAGTAGAGGAGAGAAGGAGACAAGTTATTTGATTACATAAAAAGATGCACTCCAACCATATCAGTCACCCGGCAGCATTGTTTCCCTTCCATCACATACAAGCACGCAGACACACTGGCACTGAATAATACCAACAACTTCAAGAAATAAGGTTTACATAATAACATAGCAGTTGGCAGTCCCTGTATAGCATTTGTAAGTATTGTTAGTTGAAATCCATAGTTAACATTGACAACAATTCATAATAATCAAGTATTTTTAAACCAAGAAAAGGAAGTTTGTTTCACTCAGCCTGTCGGCATAAACAGGTTTGAGGAGGACACAAATATATTTTTGTTATTCCACTCAGCACTCCTTTGCATGTTTTTTTTCAGAAGTTTAATGGTTCCTGTAATCTGAGGGATTCTTGCTTCAGAAAATCTTGGAGAATTAAAAGACAGAGAAGAAAATATATTTCAGAAACAGCAACTATAAATGTGAACTGGTGGCAACTCATGCTTACTTTTCAGAAGACAGTCCATGGTTGCTAACATGATGATAACAGCACGAGATTAATCATGTTTACAGGAATAGACTCCTGAGGACTGGCAAGGAGCTTTCCATAGGTTCTGGAGAAATTTTATCGTACAGAGAACAAATTGACAGACAAAATTCCTACATTAAGAGATGATTCCTGACCAGGAGCTCATTAATGCATCATGAAAAGCCATGGCTGACTCTGCCATGAACAGAAAACAAAGACTGATATGCTAGAGACTAATTTTCTAGCTGTGTTCCCCATTGTTGGCTTCCTCAGACAGACACCACTTCTATCCTGCCCCTAACATTTACTGTTGTGGTTGAGAGCATCCCACAGGAGCTAGATTCAGTCTTGGAGTGGATGATATGGTGAAACTTAGTAAAGAGCTCCCCTAGGTGTGCAAGAAATGGATAGAACTACCCACTTTCATAACAAGAACTTTTTAACTGAATCTGAGTGCAATTTCTGAAGCAGTGCAAATTTTAATAGCAATTATTGGTGAAGTAACTAAGACTTGAAAATATATATTTGCATATGTAACAGAAGGTAACGAATGCTTTAGTTCTGAAATATAATTTTCTTTCCCACCATGCGGTATTCACTGGCAGAAAGGAAAATTCTGAATAAATGTTTTCTCTCTAATAAAGACATTTTGTTCATTATTTTTCAGTCTTTCCCGTGCAACCACTACACATAATGTATTTTTCTGATAATCAATCTATTTTTCCTTTTGTGTATCCTACTCAGCATCTCCAAATGTAGACACAGTGTTCTGGTACATACGCCAGAATGAGTCTTTGCACTCAAAATGCCCAGCCTTACTTCAGTGTTCAGTATTATCCAGTAATGGGCAATATATGATTTATGGACATTCAAAATAGGAAAGAGATGGAAATAACCAGTGTTAACAAAAATGGCCACAAAAAAAATTAAATTTTTGGGCATCTGGATGGTATTATTGCTTGAGTTTTCCCAGTGTTCTAGTAGAAACAGATGAACACTGGAAACAGCCCACACTACTGGAAATGGGACTAAATTTCACTGGAGGCAACAGTTGTTACATCTGGACATTACCAATCCCAGGTGGTCTCTACACTCCTCAGAACATCAACACAGACAGGGCTGTGCCAGGGGTCTCCTCTTGCTCAGACCTGTTCTTTCAGCACACCAAGCAAGGATACATGCCAGTTGTACCACTGGTGTTTTAGAAAATAAGAAGCCATGCTCTCAGGGCTAAGGAGAGTAGAGAAATATCCTCCTTTCAAGGCTGTTACAGGAACTAGGCATGGACAGAATGTTCAAGAGGGCTTTCTGGCTCTTACCTACTCATCACACTCAGAGGCCTAACTCATCCCTCCTTTCTATCCACCCTAAACAGCTGTGAAGATGGCACTAAACTCTCAAGTAAAGCCATTTTACCTGTGCCTGATGGCACATTAAAGAACCAAGGACAATGTGGAAGAGCCTTCACAACACATTACTAAATGACCCAGCAACAGCAGGATGCCAAAGGAAATGCTGATAAAGCAGTGTCTCAGGACAGTCTCACCCCAAACTAAACCCTCCTACATTCTGATACTTAACATATTTTAAACCTTTGTAGCAGTTTTTGATATTTGGTCATAGTTTCAAATTCACTAAACTCACATCTGTCCAAAAGCAATTCCAGAAATAAGGAAAAAAAAAGTGCTCGTTGTGATTTTAAGTCTTTGAATTCTGTGAGGAAAACATTTACATCGCAAGCAAATACCATATGATTAGCTGACCATATAAACTGAGATGTCTTCATAATCATTCATGAGCTGTCACTGACTTCTGAAATACATTAAAGCAGTATCTTTTCAATTTAGTGTAATTTTTACCAGTCCCTTTGAAAAGTAAAGAAACAGAACCACTGAATAACATATTGCTCAATAGTACTTACTTTGGATTCAAAAACCTTAGATCCTCAGATATCAATATCTCTACTAGTCTGATAATCAGAAAAGAAGTCTACTTAGAGATCTACCAAAAAGGATCCAACTCTTGCTAAAATAAAATCTACTATGACATATCCTACCCTCACAAACAGTGTTTTAAAATACTGTATCAAACAAAAGCTATACTTAACAGCAAAGAGCTTTAGTTGCCTCATCTTAAAAAAACCCAAAAAAACCACAACATATAATCTAAAATAAAAATGTAAGCAAAATTGCATCCATTTTCAGTGTGAAGGAAAGAACAAAAAAACCCCAAACCCAAATTCCCAAAGTCAAAGGCTGTATATGTGAAAACATACGCTGATCCAAGCCTGCTGTCACCCCTTCATCCACACTGAAACCTTCTGTGCTGCTTTCCTGAGGTGATGACAGCCCGGACTTGTGTGCTTTGCTCTAGTTCCAGGTACATATTTGTGTCCTCTGCTGTTTGCATTCTTACATGACCAGTCTGTATTGTGGTTGCATGGCTGCTCCACATACAGTCCTCTCTATGGTTCTCTGTTTATCTTCTGTGTCTTCTGCAAGGTCTCCTATCCTCACTCTAGAAGCTGGATGGTGCTTACTGCTCCACATTTGGTATTTAACACCTCATTTCCCAGCAGGCTAACCCCTTCTGCCACAGCAAAAGCAGTATCTTCCCACTGTTGGTTAACCCTTTCTCTACCAGCTGAGAACACATTCCCAAAGTGCCAAACTTAGAAAGTCATATTTTTGTGACTACCTGGAGAATATATTTCAGGCATTTTGCTTCCTGCTGTTAGCAGTATACTATTGGGAACCAACTCCCCTGGGCAGACCCAAGACGAAGTCACTGCAAGACAAACATCCTGAACTGCTCAAAAACACCCAAACAAAACCAAAAACAAACAAAACCACCAAAAAAACAAAAAAAAACCTAAAAAAAACAAACAAAAAAAAAAACCAAACAAAAAACCAAACAGAACAAAAACCCAGTAGGAGGAGGTTTGGCAGTCCATGGGGCTCTACCAGGTTGAGCACCACCAGATTCACCAGCTTCCACTGCTCCACTCCTCTACCCACAGTGAAAGCAAGAAGAGCAGGGCTTTCAAAAAAGCCTTGGAGCACTCAGTGCAGCACAGTGCTGTGCTGAACATGTGAAGAAGCTGCTAACAGAGAAGAGACAACTGCTGCTCACAGAGGTACAATCTGGTGAGGGCTGATGGCAGTATCTGCAGCTGTCTAGAAATTTGGTATGAAAGAGGAGATTCTCCTAGAAGATGGCAAAAGAGACAGGCTCTCTGTTCTTTTAAGGCTTCCCTCACTCTCTAACTGGCTGCTAGTCAACAGCAGAATATTGCCATGGTGTGTTCTTATCAGTTTTACCAGTGCTAGCTTAGCCATATACTCATGCAGCAGAGTAATTTTTCTGATGCACTGTTATGGACCTTCATGAACCACAGTGTAGGAATACTAAAAAATAAACTTGAGATTTCATCTTTAAAATACCTATTTCCTTTGTTGGACAGCAGTGAAACAATAAAAGCCTGTTTCTATGCTTTCAAATATATTTCCATGGAAGTCTCCTTGTAAGGGATTGATGGCTGTTTTGGGCAGAGACACTACTGAATACTCAGTGTCAGTGGTGATAAACCAGTGACCTTCTCCACTGCCTGTTGCAAGTTATTAATATTTGTTCTCTTCACTGTGATAACTCTTAAATAATATCAAGGGAAAAGAGATGCTCTGTGGCTTATGCCAAAGTCAGTGTCTTTCCATCTCTTACCATGCTTCAGGAAAATTTCCTTTACAGAGAAGCAGAAAACCTCTCCTGGGTTTTTAAACTGGCCTGGAAGATCACCTTTTTTCACTCATGTACCTTAAAATGTACCTGTCTTTGCTGATCAGATCATGCTGAAAAACAAATTGGAAAATAAGGGTAGTAATGTGTTTCAGCTCATACCTTCTGCTCCTCTGTATGGTCTTCCTCCTTGTCTTGTAGTACAAGTTTCCTTCCAAGGCTAAATCAGAAACATAAACTCTACAAATCCCTACCTCTCTACCTTCTCCAGATACCACCAAAACTGATGCAATGCACAGAAGGGGAAATTCTCAGTAGTTATGTGGAACAGTAACACCTGTAAATGGTATCCTCTCTCTTTAACCCTATATAATTTGTCATGATAGATGGGAGGGAAAGAGAAGACAAAAAAGCACCAGAGGCTAACCCTTGGCTTTTCTTGTTTCATAGCTAAAAGAGACAGCCATTTACTCTCATTAAGCTTCCAACAAACCCAACTTCAGTGTTTTTAAGTTATAAAGAACATAAGTGCATAGAAGAGAACCATTCCGAAGTTCTTTCAGCATTCCTTACTATCTCCCCCTTTTTAAGACAACAGGAAACTGTGATCAAATCAAAAACTTTCACTGAAGGTAAATGAACTGTAAGCAATCTATGTGAGTCAATAAAATCAGAGTCTGGATCCCTAAATTAGCAAACATGGTGAGTTACTTGGAAAAATAAATGAGGTCTTATTACATGAAAGCCACAAAATACCTCTTTCTCAATCCCACCATCTCAGAAATTAAAAAAAAAAAAAATAGATGGCAGGCACTGCAAAGCCCTTTTAACTATCAGTTACAATATATTCCAAAGCACTTCACTATCCAAAAGCCAGCACATGCATTACTAGTTCACTACTCATTAAAATCACTGTGCAGCATGGGCATCAGGACATAGAATATTAATAATTTCCTCTTTCTGGACCAGCTACAGATACAGGCATTTGCCAGCTCTAAAACAGAGATGTAGAGACCCATAGAGTCCAACATCACAAAACATCTGTCCCTAGCCACACAGGTGTTGCGTGGGGGCAGGTGGGAGGGTGATATTTAGCACATCAGTAAGAAGCACCATCTTGCCTTCATCATTACAAAGGAGCATCTACTGTCATCCTGTTTCACCAAGTGATGGACTGGATTTTCTGTAACTCCTTGCTGCACAAGGAAGGCTTCACTAAGTTTAGCAGCACAGGATAGGTAGACACCTATTCTAAATCATGACTATCAACTGCATTTCACCAATAGAGTTAAATCACTAAGAAGAAACGAGGTTGCAGATTCTGTAAGTTTGTAAATTCCTCACATGCTGCTCAACCCTGATGGCAGGCACTAGGTGCCCATGAACCTACCCACAACTGCACCATGTCCTGCAAAGCGGCAGAGCAGTACTCATTTGTTAAAATATTCTTTAGCTCCTTTTAAGAGGGTACCTTGGACCATTCATCTTGTCACTAGTATGAGATAAATCTGGGAAACTCATTATCTGAAAGTCAATTAGAAATTCTGGTGTATTCTGAGACAGCAAACCCAATTGCAAACAGCTTTCACAGTAGTGCAGCAAGCCACCACAATAACAAAAGGAACTGTTGACTTGGCAACATCAGTCTTCCATCAATCTAAAATAATGAATGTCCAGGCAGTATGAGTAACCTGAATCTGCAGTGGATTTAGGACCAGAAGTTGCATACTCCAGTGTGAGAAGACTGGGACAAATTCTTTGCATGGGTCCATGAAGCTTCATGGCCACAGGCTGCTGTTTTGTGTTCGCAGTAGGGCACAATCCTAGAATGTGATAGCAATGTCTGTTCCAGATATGTCTGCACAGTGGTGGGGACAGGGTGACAACCACAGACTCACAAAGTCTCCCACCTTTCTCTCATATGCGTCCACACAGTCCTCCTCATCCAGCACATATCCCTACCTTGGTAACTAAAAGATATTCCAGTGCTTTCTGTACTGAGAGATGCCCCTGCCTTGCATAGGAGTTGGGCTGCAGCTGAATCTCCACCAGTACCTATTTATTCCATCTGCTGCTGCAAAATCCCACAGCGGAGTTGTAAATTGGATTAATAAAATCAAATGTGACAGCAGAGTAAATTAACTTAGATTTTGAAACAGTACAGGGAAGACCCAAAATACATTACAGAGCAGTTCCTAGAAGGGGAGGTGAATGACTTTTGGTAATCAGCCAAATGTGCCCACAAACACAACCCTGTACATGATACCCATGTGCAGAGCATAACCGAAGGTGCTACAGGATACAGGAGGGCAACCACATTCTGGAAGCTGCCCAAAGAGCGCTGGGATGGGGAAAGGACAACTTGCCTGTCCAAGCACAGAGGCCAGAGAAGCACACACATGAATTGATGAGTTCAGACACTTAAACATACAGCATATCAGAAAGAGGAGACATCAGCATTCAATTTTATTGTCAGGTGTAAATACCATAAGAAGACTTCTACACAAGAGACTCTGTTATTTAATGGGTTTAGAGTATATGTACCACATATATAACCTAATTTTCTACAGCTCTAATGAAATGAAGAATACTAAGGGATCTGTTGCTTAATTTAAAGTCATCCATCTGAATGACAGACTTCCTGATATCACTGTTGTGAAATGAGTAACTACTAAATCATATAATGATAGAATGATTTAGGTCAGAAAGGACCTCTGTAAGCTATCAGGTCCAAATTCTGCTCAGAGGTGACGTTGAGGACCATTTCAGTAACTTCCAAAAACTCACCACATTAAAGTTAATGGTGGTGCTATAGAACAGTACATCCATAGTATGGTTTACTCTGCATAGTTTCCAGTGGTCAGACAGCAAGCAGTGGGAATTCTTATTTTATGACAGCATCAATCCCCATGCCATGATTTTCTTCAGTTGCCAATTGGACAATAGACCTTTTCATTATCTTGTTCTGTTGAGAAAGACTCATTTGCACTTTCTGGTACTGAATCTCATCTAGACATCAGAATTTCCATAATGTGCCCAGAAGAGTAGCATGGGAAAACAGAGAAAATTCACTTTTACCATGCAGACTAGGTATTTAAATGAAAGCATATATTATATGACATATGATACACATGTAGGCTGCTTAGTTTTGTCTCTGAAGTAGTCACAAACCATAACTGTTTACTGCAAACAGAAAGGTTTGGAAAAAAAAAGGACGCAACAGTTCTGAAACTTATTTGCAAGTCACACTGACCTCAGAACCAGCACCACTGTAAATCAATAATTTGGGGATTAAACTCACTCCATTCCAAATACCCTTTGCTCATAAAGGAAATGCTAACAATGAGTAAACTGTATAAAAAGAGCTTGTTAATGATACCCACAATATAATTAAATAGTGCTTACTGTTTAACCCTCCTATGGAGATGGTTTATAAGTCATGAGAGAGTATTTAGATTTGATTAGCCTTTCCCTAGTTTGCCTGGACTGACTAAAACATCTTTTACCATCACAGCTGGGCCCCTGAGTCCCAGCCCATAAGCAGTAGAATGTACATTCCCTTGTTCATGAGAAATCCCAGCGAAGTCAATGGACAGACTCACATAATTAGGTGTGAATAGAGTGCAGGATTAAGGATCTTAACTGCAGCTTTGTGTAACTGAGTGCTGCATTTTCTGAAGATATAAAATAAATCAAATTTAATTTGATGAAAAGCACAGCGATACACAGTACATGAGGAAAAGTTTAGAAAATCTTGTGCTTAAAGCTGAGACATCTACATGAAAAGCATAATACTCCAAAATTATTCTTTAGATTTTGTAGGATTTAATGGGAAAGCCGTATGTGTATTTTACTTAGCTCTTGATTTAAGGAGAATTTTTTATGAGATGCGGTTTGGTAATTTCTTCTGAAGTAGTCAGCTGTCTGACAGAAGCACAGCTATAACATGTAACACAGCGTCACCTTTTCAGACCTCAGTCAGGATTATCCACCCTTTGAATGATGGTCCCACAAAGCAAACCCAAGCATTTAGGAAGTACTACATAAGTCAGCAGTTTGCATTCTTGTCTGTCAGTCAATATTCTACAGTTTAGCAGGCCAGCTTCATGTGGTCATTAAAGATGTCGTGATCATTTTTACCAGATTGCTGAGCACCGTCTCAGTAGGGTTTCCCGGGTAAGTATATTACACTCATCAAACCGTCCCCAGCTCTGGGACCACCTCCAGCAAACCCGGGCTCTCAGGAACCGCGGGCAGCCCCTACCCTGCATGTCCCAGGTGACCCCTAAAGCTGCCTAGAGCTACCTGTGGGCTGTACCCTGGCACGGGGAGCAGCCGCAGCCCGCGCTGCTGCGAACTGGTGAAGACACCTGCCGGCTACTCTCGAACACCTTTCTAAGCAAAGTTTGGTTCCGATGCTACACTGACCTTACAATACAGCGGGAGGGGGCTCCTTACAGCAGATACACTGTTAAATGTATTACTGCGGCAAGAGTTTGCTCAGACCCACGCAGTCCAAAGGAAAGGGAAACCCTTCTCCTGCGGGCTGCACCACCACCAGCAAACCTCTCCAGCGGGACCCAGCAAGCGAACATCCAACCCAGCCCCAGATGCCGCCGCGGCCCCTCGCCTCGGCCTCCCGCTCCCCGCCGGGCCCCCGCCGCCCGCGCTGCAGCCCCCGCCGCCCGCGGGGCCTTCCCGGCCGCCCCCCACCCGGAGGGGCCCCCGGGGCAGGGCCGTCCCTGCGCGGAGCCGGGGCCTGGGGCGGGGGGGGGGGCCGCCGGCAGTGCAGAGACGAGGCGGAGTGGCAGCGATGCCGAGCCCCGCCGGGCGGCACGGGTCGCGGCAGGGTGCGGTGTCCCCGGGCGGGGCGCCGCGAACCCGCCTGGCGGGCGGGAGAGGCGAGACGAGGCGGGGCAGGGCAGGCGGCAGAGCCGGGCTTACCTGAGGGGCTGGCGGCGCCGCTCCGCTCGGCGCGGGCAGCGGCGGCGGCCGGGAGCGAGCGCGGAGCCTCCTCCCCTCGGTGCGGCCCCGGACGGCGCTCCCCCGCCCGCCCCCCGGGAGCAGCCGCCTCCCGCCAGCCCCGTCCCCGGCGGCAGGAGCCCGGCTCAGCCCTACCGAGGGGAGGGAAAAGGGGGGACTCCCGCTATGGCGACACCGACTGCCCTGCCCAGACCTCCAGAGCCGGAGCGGCACCGCGGGAGGCCGCGGGAGGAGCGACGGAGAGCGGCGTTCCTCTCTCCTCAGCCGCCCTTGCCGTCAGGGACGCGATCCTGGTCCTTCCCTCCTTCCCCCTGTCCTGGGGTGACTTTATGATATTTGTATCCCAGCACAACCCGCTAAGGGGCACGAGCTGCCGACCCGCTCCTTCCCGCCCGTCCCGTGTGAGGGACGCGGTCCCGCTGCTTTCCGTGGGCTGCTCTCCCGCTGCCTCCCGCCTGCCCCGTGTAAGGGACCCGGGCTGCTCTCCCGCTGCCTCCCGCCTGCCCCGTGTATGGGACCCGGGCTGCTCTCCCGATGCCTCCCGCCTTCCCGGAGGAAAGAGAGGGAATCGACGGCTCCCGCGGGACACAGGCCGTCGGCCCTAGGCGTTCCCGCCGGGTCCCGAGGGTCGTGCCCACTCCCTCCCGCCTGCCCCGTCAGGGACAGGGCCTGCCGGCCCCTCCGGGCTCCCGGCCCCAGCGGCCCCGGCCCGGCCCCGCCGCCCCGCGCACCTCGGCCCCTCTGCTGGCTCCTCCCTGCCAGAGCTGTCCCTGTGCTGTGGCGGGCGGCGAGGGGAGCTCCCGCAGCCCCAGGAGCAGCGCCTGCTCCGGCCGAGCGGGCTCTCCCGAGGGGGCCGTGGGTGAGGAAAAGCGGTGCGGTTTCTGTCTGGCGGCTCAGCGCATCCTTCCCCGGCCAGCGCCGTGCTCCCCGGGCCGCAGCCTTCCAGGGAAACCGACCAAGGGAAACGTCGGGGAATGGAAATCCCATTCCCGCGCGCAGGACCCGCGGGCCAAGGCAAACAGTCCCTGGTGATTCATGCGGTGTCTGCCACCGCGGCGAGCCGGTGGGAGTCTCCGTCGGGGAAAGCGCTGAGGGAAGTGTGAAATAAGCTGGCCCAGTAGCAGGGACCGTCGTTTCTTAGCTGACACAGCAGCGGCGCGGTCAATAGTCCAGGGGGAAAAACTAAGTGTGGGGTTTATAGCAACACTTACGGTATATGTATGAAGAAGGAAAAATAAAATATCTGCTTTGTTCCCAAGCAATTGTTATTTCTGTTTCATGGCAAAACCAAACAAACAAAAAAAAAACAAACCAAAAAAAATCAACAAAAAACCACACCACAACAGTGGAAACCATTTAAATGGCAGAGGTGATCCGGACTCACTGTCACGGTCCAATAGGAAAGACATAAATCGCCAAACCATGCCAATTGCAGTACATCAGATGCCAGAGGAGTCTGACAGAGGAGACTTGTACCCCTCAGAGTTGCTGTGAGTCTGGCAATCAGCAAAGCTACTTTGTGTAAGTTTTGTAAGGCACAATTGTCTGTGATGTGGGTGTACAAAATCTAATCTCTAAAAGGAAGCATATAGATAACAAGCAAATCTCAAACTGAAAGTGGCTGCTGGATTCACCTTATCTTTAATTCTGAGCACTGTCTCCTGAACTTTTCCTGCAGCCAGAGAAAAGGCAGAAAATAAAAATGCGACTGAGCACTGGTAGACGTAGCAAACCCAGCAGAGCCAAGTGCAGAACAATTCACCCATTCTGTTTCATCCTTGTAATGTAGCATAGGATGAGGCCCCAGTCACGGTCCTAATTAATGCTCTGCTGTCTTAAAATACAGAAACCATGCTTCCATTTCACTGTGCTGTGGCTTGAGGCATCAGCTGATTTGCCAGAGGAAGACAAAAGTCAGGAGGAGAAAATGTTGTAGTGACAAGGTCATGTGAGTGCCCAGAGTAACTCTGGTGGCTTTAGCTCCAGTTTATGCATAAGAGAGCCCATCACTAGTGCTCTTCCCAGAGGCCGTGCAGCCTGCTGCTGTTGGCAGGTTGAGCACATGGAAGGTGGAGATTGATGAGCGGGAGACTGGAGGAAAGGATGATGGCAGCAAGCCAGTACAAAGCATTTCTTTTCTTCATAAGAGAAAGCACAGAAGATGGAGGATTTTTATTTCACTTTATTTTACTTTGGTATTTATTTAATATCGCACCAGAAATACTGTGTAATCCCCACATTTCAAAGTCTCAGTCTCTTTGCCACTTGTCCTTTCTTAAATGATGAGCTTCTGTCCTCCACTCCTATTGTGTCACTTGTTTTTGATTTGGGAGAGCCTTTGTTCAGTCTGTCAACATTTGAGACCATGGGTAGAGGAAGATTGGAAAATGTAAAGTAAGAAAGATCTGGAGGCTTCTATCAAGCCATGCTTTTATATGCAAAGAATCAAAAATCTGACAAAAAAACCCCCCAAGCAATTATTAAGCTTCTTGAAGTTTGCTAACTAGATACCTGAGGCTTTGAGTCCTTTTGTTCATTTCCTGCCTTCTCTTAGTGCCTGGAAGGATTACTCTTAATCTGGAAGAAGCTCCCAGTGATGTAGGCTGCTTCTCAGTTATCACAGGCAATCACTTAATATAAAAACCACATTTCAGAAAGTGGGTTTCACATTATAAGCAGGTGCTTTAAGTAAAACAGCAGTGAATTGATTTTCCTCCTGCTGTTTCAGACCTTCATGGTAGTTAATTTCCAGTCTAAATGTATTTATAGCCATTTTGTATTTGTTTCCTAGTATCAACATTGTCTTTTAACCTAAAGAAATAATTTTGTTCTCTAAGGCTTGTCTACCTAGGGCATTTAGTGACAGCAATCATTTTCTTTTTCGGCTTTCACTCTTGTTTCACTCAGCAATTTCTTGCTGTGCATGTGGCTCCTGAGAAGGGTGTGTGACAAAACTAAACATGATACACCATGCAAACCCTGTCCACATAATTTCTGTTTATTTAAAATACTTCTCCTGATGTGGTCAAGGATTTCATTATCATTTTCAGTGGCCACAGCACCACTGATATCTGATGGTCACCTTTGCATTCAATTTATATCTGCAGCTGCACCTCTTTTCCAGTCTATTAATCCTCTCTAGTACATGATCTTGAGGGTCTCTCTTCCAACCTTGATGATTCAGTAATTCTGTGGTTTTTTGCTATGGTATTTAATCTCTCTTCTAGTTCTTTAATTTGTTTGTTTGTTTGTTTGTTTCTAACTATCATTCCTAATTGTACTTATTGCAGATAACAAAGTAGATGACTAAATTTTCTATCTTTTGAAGAAAAAAGATTTGAACTTTTCCTTTGGGTTGGATTCAGTGGCAGTATTAGAAGTATCCTTTCACTACCTAACCAGGTTTAACTTGTCAATAAACCATACCAAGATTACTACAGATCTTTTGTAGTGTCTCATACCTTTTCTTTTACTCAGTTTTGCTTTTAAGCATTTTTCTGCGAAATATCATCTTACATTTGAATGGATTTTGCAGATATTTAGGGGCAGGGAGAGTTGGTTTTTTTCCCCCAACATTACCCGGTACACATTAAATTAAGATATTCTATACCTACAATATCATATCTACTAGTATCTAGTAGCATTATCAAGAAGCCTTTCATCCTTCATCTTTTCACTACAACTTCTTTTTCAAAGTTTTCTTTCTCTTCAGTCTTTTAAAACACAGTGATTGGTGCAGAGCCAAAATATTGGCAAATGCCACCACCACCACCACCACCATCAGTGACTGCACTAAAAAAAACAAGTTTTGGAGAATTCCTAAGGTAAAGTTTATTGACTTCAGGTAAAACAGAAGATTCATCATATGAGGCTATAACTTAGAGATGCTGGACACCATCCTTGGGGAATTTTTTTTGGTCACTTCCTACATAAATATTTCCATAATACTCTCATTCAGTGCATTACCCACATAACTGGTAATAGAAGACAGGACTGCTTAGGGAAATACCATTTTTTTCTTTCTTTTTAATGGGCTATGAAATGGATCAATATGGGGTTGAGTGTAAACATTATACACTTGGACATTTCTTAGGCACTCACATAATACAATATTTTGACTAGGGAGCTATAATGCTGCAGCAACAGCTTTGCACATATGAAATAAATTGCCAAATAGATGATAAATCTCAGCTGTATGTGAGCGAAGAATACTTATTAAGTAAGTGTGTTTCAAGAGAAACTCTGCAAGGATAAATTTTTGACTCCATAGTGCTTTAAATTCCTTATCCACAACATTAAAGAAAACATATTCTATGTTGGCTACACCTCAGAAAAATTCAAGCAGAATGTTTAAAAAACCTTGGAGTGGGATGGCAAAGAACTGAAAGAAACATTAGAGAACTGGAAAGCATGCCATCCAGTGAAAAACTCAGGAAATGCAATGCCTTTAATAACCCAGATTTAGGAGGTGACTTAAGGACATCATATAAGTTAGTATATAAAGGACAAAACTTGAGTAAAGGTGTCTTCAATGCAGCCAATAGAAATGCAATATCACTTAATGATAGAAACCTGCAGATAGAAAAATCAGACTAGAAACAGGCTGGTTTATCTATATCTCCATCCTTCATATTTGATAACATTTTATAAGGATTTTTTTTTCTCTTTTGCAATTTTTTGACTAATAAAGAACTGCTGTTGTAAGGCAATCCATAAATTAATGCAGAAAATAAGCAGTTTGGGGTAATTCTTTATCTTTTTGTATATTGAAGGCTCAAAAAAGATCTTGTATTTTAATTCCAAATGTGATGCCTAGACAGCATATTCAATGGTTGTCCAACCTTCTTCATCTTGCTTTGTTTCACTGCTCCCTTGGTGCCTGCAGTTCTGCGTTGCAGATCGTTTTCTCCAGCCCATGGAGCTTGGCACTCACCTCCTGCCTTGACCCGAGGGAAATTTGGTATGGAGAAAGACACCAATTTGGACAAGGTTGAGCCGGCTGGTGCCCAGCTCATGCACAAGCTCCCTGCAGCTGTTTGGCCGCTTGAGTTCCCCTGTGTGCTCCTACATCACAGCCAGCACAAACCAGCTGAAATCTACTCCTCACAAAATGCAGAGGTGTCTCCTAATGTCTTTTGCAGGACAGTCTGAGGTGCAGGTGAGGCTTGGCTGCTGCTAACTGCTATTTACACAGAGGCTTGGAGCATCTGTCCACAAGAGCAAGCACAGGGTGTCCAGCACAAGGTCTCACAGAGAGCTGGACAGACCTGCCAACCCTCCTTGGCTCCCAAGGTTCTCTGCACAGCCCTGGCAGCAAATCCAGACTCCTTGTCTTCTGGATGTTAGAATACAACTGGCAACAAAGGGATTAACATTTACATTTCATTATGAACTTCATGAAAGACCAAGTTACTGGGGCGATTTCCACAAACTTAGGCATTGCAGGACCAAACTTCCAGTTTGGTCAAATATTTTTTTAAGGTTGTGATTTTTTTTGAGGAACCACCCAAGCCTCTGAACATATACTTTATTTGAAGATCATGAGAAATCTCTTTTAAATATAAATTCAGTACAGAGTTTGGTGTCTCCTGTTATCTCCTCAAAACGGTTCATGAGTCAGACTTAACTGTGGCTCAGCAACAGCTGTACCATAGCCAAAAGAAAAGCCACTTCCAGTACACAACACCACCAAATCAACACCAAAGCTTTTGTATATATGCATATATATGCACACATATATTCTGTTTATTAATACATATAATATAGATAATAAATCTATAATGTATATTAATAAATTATAATGGCTTTTTAACAGAACATATTTCATCTGAGACATGCAGAGCCAGACAATATTCATTAATTATACTTCTTGTTTTAATTTTTTTTTTAAATATGTAGTTATGAGTTTAAGTACCACACTCTTGTTGATATGTGCTACAAGACAGTCTCTTTCCTTTTAAAAGTATTATCATCACTAAAGAGGAAATCAGAGGACACCTCAAGCCAGGACAATGCAATGACAGATTAGGCAGGTATTTCTGCTGCACATATTGCCACAAAAGCCCCCAGGGATCTGTTTGGACTGGCTAACCTTTGGCTGCTGGGCATCTGAAACACCACATTTTAAATGTTGATATAATTTTATTTTTTTATTCTTTGATCTATATAATTCTGTATGAAGACCATACTGCCATACTGCCTAAATTCTACCAAAGTTGTAATTCAGATGATATTTGCATGCTTATTTGAGCACAACATAGATAGACATTACATAAGATTCATGAAGAACCTTGTTATTTCATTTAAGATCCAGACACAAAGACATTAGTACATTACTACATTTAGAATATTCTTCATTGTGCAAGGACTGATTTAGAGCTAGCAATTTGCGTGCTTTCTGGATAACGCTGTAAGATCTAAGTTGAGCTTCTTGTGTATGTGATGTCAATTTTGTCCCAGAACTGAGTAAGAAAACATTGTCTTGGATTCTGAAGGAGAGTTGAATTCAAGCATGGCATGGCTTAAATTACCAAGGGAAATGCTGAAAATGCAGTTTTCCTGATCACAGCTAAGCAGAAGTAAAGTTTATGAATATACTTGGCAGAGTAGCAATCCCAGGACAATTTTTCAGCTGGCTAAAGTCAGTGAATGCTGTCTGTGGATGAATTCAGTATACATTTTATCAACAGTATATAACTTCATTGAGTCCTGCCTGTGATGATATCATATATCAAATTTTTTTCACAGAAAACATTATCCAGTCTGGATGGTAATCATAAGCTGCCATACAGTTCTGAAGAAAATTAAGAAAAGATGTAACCTACATATAAGGCAAATGCTTGCTTTTCAGTTACCATCTTCCAGAGTTCTGATTTTCTTGTTCCAAAACATTTTGAAGAGTCAAATGGAGATTCCAAGAGAGTTTCAGTAGGAAGAACTTAGTTAATTGCAATATGTGGGCCTCAACAATCAAAATTTTGCCTCCTGTTCATTTCTCCGAGCCCTTGTGGCCAGCTGCTATCCATGGGACCCAGAAAGATGCAGTGGTTCAGAGACAGCAAGGCAAAAGGGATCCGAGCCTGTATGTCCAGCCGTGTACACCAGGGAGTTACTTGCCTTTTTCATTTACTTTCAGAATGTGAAATGGTTCTTAGATTCAAGCATGTCAAGATTCTAATTCTCAAACATCTGAAAATGAAACACAGCAAGATGACCACAGAAATGTGGGAGAGAAGTGCAAGCTCTTTACTTTTATATTTATATTTATTCTCCTTCAAACCCTTTGATCTGTTTCAGTTCATTATATATATGTATATAATGAAGTTTACAAACAGTGAATTGTGAACAAACTGTGAAGTTCATGTATCATTGACCTATCACTAACACTCAAGATAGTCCTTTTTACCACAAGTGAGAAATAAACACTTCTCATTACATCCATGTTGGAGTCTTTACTGAATTTCTTTTTAACCAGCAGCATGTTCCTGGAATTAAAGAAAATGTCAGCTGAATGCAAAGGATTCAAGTAAGAAAACAGTATGGATTTGCAAAATATCTGTCTTTTTACAGAACAGAAAATATCTGTTTCCTTTTAGAGGTGATATAATGTACCATGTACAAATTAGAATCATGTAAGTGTCAAGCAGATGTCTAGCTATAGGAAGAGATGCTCAAAACAGCAAACAAAAAAGTGAAGTGCACATCCAAAGCAGAACTTGTGGTTATAGCAAAAGGATGATGTTTTTAGAGGGATGATGAGATAGAGCAAATGATCTATTTACTTCAGGAAAACAGATTAGATTTAGCCTCGAACCCTGTATCATTATCTTTTAAGTGATTTTTAAGTGATAAAAATGGAGAAACATAAGGTAATTGACAAACTACCAGTAATGGTTGGTTAGAGTGTTTCTGACCAAATGTAACATACCTGCTTTATATGACAGTAGTTTGAACCATATGTAGTGGTATATGTAGTGGATATGGTAGTTTGAACCATAGTAGACATCTAAGCAAAAACAAACAAACAAACAAAGAAAAAAACCCCAACCAAACGAAAAAGGTCTTTATTTCAAAAGAGTAGTAGAGAAAGAAAAGATTGATAAAGTTTTACTTTTGAGATATTGTAGGAAATAAAAAAACTCACTGTAACTAGCAAGAACTTGCATTATTTATTTTTTTTTAAGATACCAAACATCTGATGATCTGGCACTTCAGGAGTCAACCAAGACAGTTTGATTTCAGTAAGCACTGGCCCCAGGAAAGGGTGTCTCTTCTAATTATACAATTAAGACTGATGTTTCCACTGATAGACTCAAATTTGCATATACATTGCAAATTCTGCTTGATTAATAGCAGTACAGTGTGGTTTATAAACTCTATGACCTAGTATTACACATACATTCTAGATTTCCAGTTATAAGGCTGTCAGATACAAATTTTTAAACTATTTAAAAACTATGGTTTGATTTCTCTGTTGACTAATAAACACATTTAATACAACGCATTATGATCTTATTGATAAGCATTTCAAATCTTGCATGTCAATAGAAAAGAAGCTGAATTCTTCCACTGGTAAAAGACATAGACTTTTTATTGCACTAACAACCATTTAAATTTATTTATTTATTTTGAACTACTTTTTACTAAATTCTCAATTTTTCCTGTTGGCAATAGAAACTAATAAAAATTCTGTGTCCTTAAGAAATCCATCTTGCTTCTGTTTGTCTATGCTGTTCTTAAGACTTTGCTATCTATAAATATTTTATTACAGTTAACACAGACAAAGGCAGGAAAATAAGTGAGGGTTGCAGCAACTACAAACAAGGGAGACATGAACCTTAAAACACATTCACATCAAGGGTAGGAGACTATTTCCATCCCAACACAGGTATACCAAATTGAAAAGCAATAAAAAACTCGGACCCTCATGATTTGTACAAATACCATCTCAGCTTCTATTCTGATCCAAATAATACTAAATACTTCAGAATAAAATTTGAAGCAAACTCCCCTGGAGTGCTTACAGTGTCTGTTGAGTGTAATGACACATTACCTTTATTTGAGCTTTATTTGTCCCAGTTGCTATGTTAGGGAAAAAAAAACATTACTATGTTTTTATCCAGGCTGAAAAATTGAAGTACAGAGAGGAATAAGTAATCAAAATTTTATAAACCAAAAAACAATATACTATGTCGTGCTTTGGGCTTTTTTTTTTTTTCCTGACAATTCACAAGAGAAAAACCACAATGAAAATATAAATTTAAAACAGAAACCTGTCAGTTCTAGATAAACATATGGCCACAGATACAGTAGCTAAATATCTATGTATTTAAAAGGAAAATAATTGCATTAAAAAATAGGCAAAGTTCAATACTTTTCAAAGAAAAAAATCTCCAAAACTAGTGGATCAAATAGTCTGGTTTTAAGAGTCTTTTGAACTTCCTTAGCTGTTCTTTTTAATGAGAAGCAAAGCAGCAGGATCACACAATAGCAGGAAATTTAAGCTGTTCTGTCCAACTGATAAAGCTAATTTCATCCTTTGCTCTAATGCAATGAAAGAGAAAAAAAGTCATCCCATTTTTCTAATGATTTAATGGGCAGAAGACTTATAAATTCCCAAAAGATAAATATTTTTAACTAATTGCCAGCTCTTGCCTTTGTTCCTTTATTTTTATTGTCTTTGCTGCCCCAGGTGAATGTATCTGATATTGCCAAGAATGACCATATTCATATAAATTGTATCAATCTTCCAGAGTGTCCCATTGATTTATTTTTTATCTGTTGATCTTAAACTGGTGTGTTGGTGATAGATAATATAAAACTGTAAAAGTACTTGCCTATCCAGGCACTTTTTCTCCAAAAGAGAGAGGATGCCTGTGTTGTGCTTGCCTCTGGCACAGAATGAAGGCTGAAATATCTTCCATCCATAAAGTAGAACATATCTTATTAAGATGGTATCTGGATTTTGAAGGACACCTTGACCATCCTGGCATTGAATGGGATCAGGTTTGATACTAAAAGTTTACTCATGTTTGACCTCTAATTTCATGCTTTCCTCTACTGTCATGAAGGGTCCTGAAATGGAGAGTTTTGGAGAGGGAAACACAATCAATATTACATTTAAAAAAATAAATCTAAAAAATCCCCAACACCTTCAAAAACCAGAAGTATTTACATACATAGGGAAAGTTTATATGAAACAGAAGCCTTGTTAGAGTTATTACCAGGGTGTACATAGGTATTGTGATGGAGCCCAGGCTAAAAATCTGTATGTGGCTCATCCCTCCTATTGCTGTTCATGTCGACCTCAAAGAGCAAACAGAAGTCCTCTGAAATGCCTGCAGAGACTCTGCAGTGCTGCAGCTCCCTCCCTCAGAGCAGCTTCACAGCTCTTTTGTCTCTGCTGGCTAGCCAAGCTTCTCATGGAAGCCAAGTAGCCAGCCCTGCTGCAGGCCTGATTCATCTCCTTGCTGTTTATTCAGCTTTTCAAGTGACCCTGTGTCCTCCACTCAGATTAATTAGTTAAGTCCAGCTCTGGCTACAAATGAGAACATTCCATTATTTCCCGAAAACTCTCCTGTCTAAAACATTTGAATAATCTGTGTCCTAATTTCAGCTGTGACAGAGTTAATTTCTCTGAAGAAAAAGAAAATAATTTACTGCATGAAATTTCACTAAGGTTCTTTACTAAAATAAACTACTGTTGTAACTCATTGTCCAGGGTATAGCTGTAGAACTGCCTTTTTGCTTTGAAATATCGTTGTATCTGCTGGCTGGGTGACAATGAGGCTTTGACTCCCAATGCTAGAATATCCTCTTCTGCTGGAGGTAGACACAGGCTGCAGGCAGAAGGTCACAGATCTGTATTCCACACCCTGCTGAGCTATTCAGCTGAAAAACTGGCCACATTGCAGAATGATTCCGGGTCAAACCCATGGGTGTGGAGCCATCATTTAGAAATACCAGAGTCTTTTCTCTGGAAGAACACTAATCCTCATTTATCAGAGCCAAGTCTCCCTTTAGATAGCTATAGCTGCTGTTTTGGATTTCTCAGAGCTGGGAACTGAGATAGTGTTGAAACATCTCCATAGTGAATTTGCCAGAAATGCTTTTTTGTGGTCTTTGACTGCAGTTTCTACAGCTAATAGAGACAGTTAAATGGGAAAAATACAACCTGGCTCCAGAGAAGCAGCATCTAAGGAGAGCAGTCTCTATGGAGAGAATATCTAAGAAGTCTATAAGGATAAAACCCAGCTCCAGAGGAGCAGTTTGGAGTCCTCTGTCTGCCTAGATAGTTTGGCAGGCATTTAACCAATACTTCTTTTGGTTTACAAATATTCACCTGTAGATGTCCTTGCATTAAAACAGGTAAGACAAAGGTATAATCCACTTCAGTGATAGAATTCTGGAATAGAGTTTGTGTAACAGCTAATATAAGAGGTTACATGAGCAATTATATTTCCTCCTGACCATAGCAGAGAAGAAAGGACACATAAGTCAACCAATATTGCAGAAGTGAACCTTGTTTTTGTGCTGTTTAAAAGATGTATATGAATGCTGCCCTCCCATGTTCTGCTCCCGTTCCTCTTTCCCTTCTGCCCTTAGCAGTAGCCAAGTCTTCCATTTTGCACATTCCAAGCACCAGTGTGCACAGACTTAGCAACTGTCCATGGTGTCCCTAGCCAACAGGGTAGTGGTGAGGAATGCCCTAATTTGAAACAATTTGGAATTTGTTTGGAACTTGTTGACTGGATATCATTTGCTCTGCTTCCTTCTGCCAAGATTTTATCTGGCTGTATATAGATTCGATGTGGCCTTTGTTAACATACTGGATTCTTTTTACCAACCAGACACTTTCTTAAAGAAGTACAGACCAGTTAACACCTAAAATGATGCTCATTAGTAATAGTTTTGGAAAACTTCATGTGCTTAAAAGCACAAGTGCCACACTGCTTGGTCACCACTACAAATTCCTTACTGCTTTCTCCAATATGATGCATGGATGAGTGTAGAATGAAGGAAAGCTGCATTGCTGCATTGTTCAATCAGGAATAAAAGGGTCAGGCACATATGAGAAAAGTTAGATTTGTGCCTTAGCATGTGTAGGATTTGTGATGCCTGCAATACCTTGTAACACACATAAAAGAAACAAAACAACAACCCAGAAGAGATTTCAGCAAAAAATCTACTTATATTTCTGGTACTATCGAAGTTTAGATTCCTGTTTGCTGCTTTTGAAATTTGGTATTTTTGACATTTCATGTCAACATTTCTTCAAAGTATGTTCTTTCCACTAGTAAGTTACTAAAAACTATTAATAAAAAGCTGCTATGTTAGAGTTTCAGATACAAAACCAGGAGAGCATTTGAGTAAGCAGATGCTCCTAATATCTGTGAGAAAGGAAAAAATGCAAGGAATATTGGAAAAAACTGTTAGGAGTAAGCAATTCCCAAAACACAGAGACTTAAGAAGCCAGCTTTTTAATGGGTTTTCTGTGTCACAGATGACTATTAAAAAATGAATTACAGAAAAGCTGTGGTGTAAATTCCCCCGAATTATACATGGAAATGGAGAATTAACTCAACATCTGAGGATAAAACTCCTTCAGCTGGAGTTCATATCTCTTCATGTAACCCACAGAATCTCATTTTTGTTTGGGAGCCATGGAACTAATCTCTCATGGGGATCCTCTGATACGTCACCAGAACTGAACTTGTATTACATTATCTGTTACCTCTTACCCAGCTATTTACTCTGTGTGCAAGAATGCCATGGTTTTGATACCATAACCTTCCTGCCCTCTTTACTCAAAATGGACCAAATCCAAGAGCAGTTCTGGCAGGACACATTGTACTCACATTTATGCACGCATGGGGTGTGTGAAGAAGTCTTGATTCTTCGGTGGGACAAGCTAAAGAAATTTCATGTGAACTAGCAAGTTATCCCTATTATGGCGTGGAGAAAAAGAAGCCCCAGTTTTCAGTGTAGCTCAGTTTAGCCCTGTTCTGTATTACACACATCATCAGATGTGACAAAATGCCTGCAGTTTTGGACAATGAACTAAAACCTTGAATTATCTTTTGGTCTTATGCAATAAATCATAGCATTTACTGTCCTTTCCTCTACTTATACAGTATGATGAATTGTCTGGTGAGTGGAATAAAAAATTATATTTTAGTCCTCTACAGAGAAAATTTTACTACGACAGACTGATTGGACAGGAATTTGTGTATGTTTGTGCTTGGAAGACCATAAACAATTATTTCCACAGTCTTGAGGAAACAATCCCTTTTATTGTAGAGAAGTTTGTATACACAGATGTGACGTATTTACAAGCAGCTTTTCTCAAACAGATGACTGCTTAACATCCTTCACAAATCTGTCAAGAACGAAAGAAAATGAAGCTCAGAAGCCCAGCCGGCCAGCACAACCCCTAAATTCAGAGTAATTCCCAAAGATATCTGTAATGAGAGTAGATGGCATTATTCAGAAGGAAAAAAATAGGACCATGACAATGATCAGTGGATGGATGTCAGGATTGATTCATTCAAATGCATTGCTTATATCTCAGAGTAGATAAACCATGAACTAAAATTCCAGCAAGCAGATGGGTACCTGCCTTTTGCCAGGGGTGTGGAAGAGACAGGCAGAGAGTCTGTCCTTTCCTTCCCTGGCCTCTGCAAGAACAGCTCACAGTTGCAATCTCTGTGAAAAGAATTTGTAGGTCCTGTGTTTCCCTGGAAAGCTCTTTTCCAGAAAAAGCCAGGAAAAGTTCCACATTTCTTCAGTTGGCAGAATGGAGCAATGCACTAAGGGTGAGAACAGGTGTCCCCCCCAGGAAGGGTGTGGACTCACGTGCCAGCTCAGCCACAGGAGAGATGGCACCTTGGTGTCTTTTGGTGCCCCTCCAAACTGTGACTCAGCTCTGCACTGCCCTTCACCTGGGGTGCTGTGCAATGGCACCAGTTTAGCTTCAACCTGTTCAATCACCCCAAATGCAGAGGAGACAATGCAGAGGGGAACAAGGAGAGGTAGAGACACAATAATATTCCCTTTTCATGTTTCTTTTCAATTAAAAGTAGAAACTTCATCAAAACAGAAAGTTACATGTGCAGGAGGCACTTCTCTAGAGAAGAAATAAATACCTCACACAAGCATTCATGGATGGATGAGCCCCATGAGAAAGATTCTCAGGACAACCAGTTCAGGCATAAAAGGAATCTAACCCCCCAACATTGACGTATATGAGAAACAGACAAAACATATCTGCTGATGCTCAAGGAAATTACATGCTTAAGTTCCCCACAGGTTGAGAACATGTATCTTAGGATCTGCATAATTTAGTTTACACTCAGCAAAACATTGCTATATTTACAGGCACATTCCGATGGGAAAACATTTGTATGTTGAGTGCAAAAGACACAGCTTTGTCACCTAATCATGGGACTTTAAAGTAAGGATTTTGTGACCTCAAAATACTATTTGTGAAGTTAGTAGGGAGGAAAAAGGTGTGTAGGTGGGAAAAGAAAGTTACCAGAATTTGCTAACATTTTTTTTTTTAGCATTAGAATGGTTTCAGGCTGGGACAAAGTGAGTCCATATAGACAGGTTCTGGCTTGTTACACATAGAGTGCTTTGCCTATTCTTACTTCCCATACTTATCTTTCCCAATTAAATATGTTTCCCATTATCCAGGTTGATAAGAACAGTGCATAAGACTAATTCTTCTTCTTGCAATCATCATCATCATTCATAACACAATAACTTCAAAAATACTTGCAGAAGAGGAATGGACTGGAATGTCAATTTTTTAGACTTGGTCTGTATTCTGAAGTTGAGTGTGGGCATCTGAGAAACATATTTCTAATGCTTTGGAAGTTTTACATATAAAAAAAATTAAGTTACACTCTGAACCTGATTGAGAATGCAAAGTTCTATGTTCTCTAGCACTGTATGTCAGACATGGTGGAAAAAGCTATTCAGTGACTACTGTAACCCTAGTGCTACCCAGAATTATTCTGAAACTAGTTCACTAGTTTCTGAACCACTACTGTAGTTGCAGCAAATTATTAAAACTATCTACAGAATGAGAGTCATACAATTTAGGTTTCAATATGTCAGCAAAACAGCAAAGTGTAACCCATGGAGGTCATATCCTGGAAGTAAAATCATCAAACTATTGCTTCAATGTCTGTAAAGTAAAGCTATCCTCCCTAGGGACACAGCACTCTCATTTATGCTGACACGTAAGGTGGTGGTGGATCTTTAGCAGCTCCATTCACAGGGTCATCATAGGGTGGTAACAGGACCTGCAGGAAAGGAAAAAAGGGAATTTTTAAAAAAAGAAGTCAGATGATGAATTTTAAAGAAAACCTCTAAGGCCTTGTCCACAAGCAACCAAACAAATCCCAAAAAACCAACAAAAAAAATCCTAAACAAACAAACAAAAACAAAACCCAAAACAAATCTCAAAACGAAAAAAGAATAAATTATTAAACAGGAGCAGAATAGTTAGGAAAAGAAGTAATATTAGCTAGAAGTTTATCCTTTCCAATGTGTATACTGTTTTCATTATGAAAAAAAGCATGATTCCTTCTAATTTCTTAGTAACCCCAGTGACAGATTGATTTCATCCATTCACTGCTGGTACCTGAATTTGTTCAATCTGGCAGTGAAAATGGCTGCTTCTTCTGCAGCTCTCCTCTGTCAAGTGGGCTTGACCTTGTCTCCTGGAGGAGTGTTCAAACTGCCTGAGTGAGAAAAGTCCCAAAAACCTCTCCTGAGCCCTCCCTGGAATAGCTAATAATTATTTTGGAGTGCAGAAAAAGAAAGTAAATGGAGAACAAATTACCCAATGGCTAAATAAATCTCCAGTTTTATACTTCTGGAGTACTCAGCCATGAGAAGGAAGATCTATACTCCCAGAAGCACTTCAGTGAATACTTCAACATCTGATAGTAATTAGGAAATTAGGACAGGTTTAGTCATATATCAACCCCATTCACTGGAGTCCAGGCAGCTTTCTAGGATATGGGAGATGCAAGTTCAGGCCAGACAGGGCAGAGGAGAGATTTGAACCAAGTTTCCTACTTGTTTCGGCAAGCATGGCAGCCGTCATGCAATTTTTAATGGCACCTGCACTGACAATAGTTAAGTTTGCATGTGAAAAGGCAAAGGAGGAGTTGGTCTGTGAACCCCAGGAGGGACTGAGGATAAAATAGATATCTGAATGAAGAATGAGTGTACATTTCCTAAAATATCTCAATCACATGTAAGAACACCACTGAAGTGCACTGTCTGAGATACTTTATGCAGCTGATGATAAATTACTCATAATGGAAGTTCCAGATTTATCAGCATTGCTTCTTGGTCATTAAAGAGCAAGTAAAGCTAATCATCTAAATGTACATAGGGAATATCCTGATCTCAATACAGCCAGTGGGAGTTTTGCCATGAGAGGATTTCACCAGTTCATACAGAAGTTGATAACCTGCCTTCTGCAAAGAAACATCCATAATCATCCCTTTTGGACCTCAACCACAACATACAAAACCAGTAGGAATCATTCTGTAGATTCAAACAGACTTTGGAACAGACTTTTGTGGGATAGTTCCAAATGTGATTCACATTATAGTCGTGTGAGTTTACAAACATGCTTTGATGACCATGTGTTCAAGTACATCTGTGCACGTAGCTAAGATTACAGAATGGCTACCTTGGCATCTTCAGCCCTTAATCAGAAAAGTTTCATTACTTAGAAAAGGAAATTGTCAGAGCCATTGCTCTTCATTAATACCATATGTTTGAGCTTGTAAATGCAGTATTGTATACACTATACAATCTAAAAACCCTTGTATTTGAAAAGCATTTAATAAATTATGTCACCCTTAAAAGCTGCAAGCATCTTATGACTACTTATCTAGTGGAATTAGGACAATATTTAGAATTTCAAATAAATACTATGATAAAAATCATAAATATATTTTGCAATGTAACCCCAGTAAATCACAATGCTAAAACATGTTAACTGTGAAAATCTCTACAGATGAAATCCACCCCCTAGCACTGATCACTAATTTAATAACAGGATTTCCAGTAAAATCCTCATGTTACTGAAAAAAGCACTAGTTTCTCAGACATACTGAAATATGTTCATTAGTTTATTATGACACAATATAATTAGTAATTAAATCTGATCTACAGATGACTCTGAAAATGAATCAAGTTCCCTTTGTGAAGATTTAGCTGTCCTACTGCACTTTCATAATGCTAAGCCCCAACCTGTGATCCATTTCTTTCAGGTTCAGATTCTGTTTCATCAGGTGTGACAAGGAGTGACAGCAGAAGCAATCCAAAGAGCTGTCCATCTTCCAGCTGACAAAGATGAGCTGATAAATAATGGACAATACCTCTTCCTGTGCTCTGATCATCTTTTAAATCCATGTGTCCTAAGACTGCTGTGTTTACAATATTATTACTTCAGCATTGAGGTTGCTGTCATTTCCAGTAGGTTTCCTGGCCTGGAGCATTAATGATATGAGTGAACATCTCCATTCCCTTCACTCTTGTATGAAATGAAATCTGTCTGGCAGGAGAAAAGCCTTGTGGTGAGGCTTTTACATCCTGGGAGGTAAGCACCCTTCTTGGTTCTGCAGACCCAAACCTCATATATGGGACAATGGCCATAAGAGCCCTCAGAAGACATTTCTCACTTACCAACAGTTCAACAAGAAGGGAGAGGAAATAGGAATGCCTGTAGAAGTCTGGACAGCAAGGAGATAATGCATTGCTATGCCTCAAACACTAATGACCATTCAATTGGGCAAGTCGGAACAGAACATTGCTGCAAAGGTGGGGCTGTACAAAGGTAGGGCAGTCCCCTTCTGGAGCAAAATTTCCTGTTCTGTGGTGACCACACAACACACAGCACAAGTACAGAAGGGTCAAACAGTGGTCATATTCCTAGAGAGGACTGTGGACCACCAAGGACTCCAAACACTTTGACTGTTTTCAGGAACTCTCCATTGGAAAACTCTGCGTGCTCTGTAGTGTTGCATCAGACAAAAAGATTCCCCTCCCTGGAAGGCATTTGGGTGCTCCTCTGCTAACTGGAAGGTACATAACCTGATGAACTTTTTGTTTTGTGGGCCCTCACCCTCAATAGAACAAAACTGTAACCATTATTTCAACTACAGACATCAAAATTACAACAGTCAAATCTTGTCACTGGATCCACAAGTTAGGAATGAACTCTGCACCTACCTAATCTTCCAAACTTGCTTGCTGGTCTACTGAAAAAAGCCAGAATGTCTGCACATAGGGATCACTGAGTGCCCAAAAATGGGTGTCCTTCATAATTTTTATAGTAACTTGTGAGTGACAATGTCAAACACTCTGCAAACATTAATCCCACAGCATTCAGACAATTAACATACATTTTTCCCAATTCACAATACAGAAACAAAGAAATGCAAAAATGTAATGCCTGGGAAGCAAAATGCATCAGTTGTCTGAGTGGAGATTCTGCCTTGGGGTACCATGTACCTAAAATATGCACATATTTTTTGTGTTTTGTCAATTAATTTAGATTGTATCTATTCTAATTAGATTACTAGATAAGACTGACTAGTGAGTTTCTATTTTTCCAGCTTCTGCATTCACCCTTTGGCTTGGTGACTGGCTTCCATTTTATATCTCTGGAGAGCATAATGTACTCCCTGAATATCTATGTTGGTCTATGCTCAAGGCACTTATCTGCTTCCATTAGCTATGCTGAAATTTAAGATTAACACAAGAAACTACTCCAGAAAACTACTGTGATCCAGATTTTCATCTCAGCTACTTTGGTATAAATTCAGTGATTAAAATTTTAATGAAATTATCTTTTCATGTAATATGTTGGTCATTTTAACAGTTAGCAGTTAAAAGCTGAAATAATTCAGGTTTTATCATAGTTCTCCCTTTTGCCAAAATAGATTTAATTGAGGAAAGATGGGAAAAATATTAAGGGAAAATAAGGGCCTGAAACTCTGTTTTTGTAAAAAATATTCTCTTACAGAGGCAAAATTGCAGGATTTGTAATTAGAATTGGCTGAAGAATTATTCAAACTGTCATGGAAGCTGAAGAATGACTATTCAGACTTAGAACTGACAGATGATTAAGTAACAGTAACAAAACCACATTGACAGAAAGTAAAAGTTAAATTATTTTTAAGGGCATTTTTTATGAATGATGTGAAGCACTTGGTGTCCCAGCTGGTGCTACGCATTCACCAAACTTCCATTTGTTGTCCATTAAATTTATTCACCTTAACCTTTGTTTAATATTCTGTGCATATTTTATTTCATTTAACTCAAACACTGCTGGTCAAAGGTAGTAATTTTGAATTCTGCTCCTTCTACACTCATTATTTTTTATGACTATCTTGTTCATGTTAGGGAATGAAAGATCAGGATATTTAAATATTGAAACAAAAAAATGTGTGGGAAGTAAGCCTGTAAAGTCATCACTGATAGAACTGTTCAAACAAAAAATGTTGCCAGTAAAAAGGTGACCCTAAACTTTAAAAACGCTTAGCAAACGTGCTTTAGCCTTCTAGTGTAAATATTTTCTTGTGAAACTTCTGAACCTTTTTAGCAGCCTCCCCAGTTCATACCCCACATACTTTGAATATTCCTATAGAAATCCATATGCCTTAGGATTTATCCAGTGACTTTTCCAAAAACAATTTAATTGCAGCAGAAAGGAGGCATGTGGCCATTTTGGTTCTTTTCCATGAAAGTATAAAAATATCACAAAAAAAATGGGGAAGGGGAAGGGGAAGGGGTTGGGGAAGGGGAGGGGGAAGGGGAGCTTTGGCTTTGTAGCCCTATGCTCAGGTGGGACAGAGAGTGCTGAGTGCAGGGCTTTGTTCCCAATAGCATGTAAGCATTTTGTGATAAGCAGTCTTGTATAATATGCAGAAGTAATCCATAACTGACCCATAAGAAATCCTGTTCCTGACTTAGCTGGTGTCATCTGAGTGGTTTGGTTAATTGTATTACATAAGCATCTCTATTATAAAGCACATGATACAGTATGACCTTCTCTGAAAGAAATAATTGCCAAACAAGTTTGCCAATGGCTATAACATATTCAGTTAATATAAGCAAATGTCATTTCATATTTTTTACATCCTGGTTAATCTGGTTTTGAAGAATAAGTCTTTTAAGGCATTGCTTAGAAATCTATCTGAGAAGAAACAGAGGTAAATACTTGTATATTCAAACAGTTTGTAGCTAATCTTGTCCCAACAGCATTTTGTCTGTTTCTTTGTTTCCCTGCTTTTGGGGGCATATTGCATTATTTCAATAATCATTCCATATATTTGCAGCTGATTTCACATTTACTTAAACTTCCAGGAGAAAATTTTCTTTCTTCAGCACATGTACAAGTTTTTTCATATTGCTGCAGTGATTCCTGTTTGAAATCAAGCTCTGAGATCTCCTCTCTCTAAAGAAGAAAATGTGCTCGGTTCCCTATGAGTAAAGTAACATTTTTATCAAATGATTATTTCTGCATTCTCACCCAAACCTCACTGAAATCAACAGAAATCTTTCTGTCTCCAGAGAGCTTTGGATTGCTTTTTCCAACAGCAATTTGTATTCTCCATTGGACAGAATGGTACAGTTGCCACACAACAGCTTTGAGTTTGAACAGAATTCTGTTTGGCTGCTGTATGAAACATTTGGGAGTTCCCATGACAAAAATCCTTTTTGAAGTCTTGTTAGAAACAAACACAACCCTAATATACTTTTATCCAACACCTTCTTGAACTTTAATATCAAAAAAAGCTATTGATTAAAAAGGTCTATGGTAAGTATTGATGGTTATAGTGAGCGTTCGTGATGTTTTCTCAAACTTCAACTTTTCAGTAAAAACACCTTTGCTTTATGCTGAAGGACTTCAGGTTACATCACACAGGTGACAGGGACAGGTGACAATAAATAGTTGTGTGGAATTAGGGTCATTAGTACTGCAATTTAATCCTGGTCCTGTTGCTATCATTTGGACTTTTCCTTAGAAGAATCTCACATTTGTAAAACAGGCGTATTTGAAACATTGAGACAGACTCAAAATTCTCTTGGATGTCACTTGCATATGACTATATGAGACAGGTGCTAAATTGTGAAAATATTTACAAACTAAATATGTATTTGCAGAAATTTCAGTCTATGCCTGGAAATGTTTATCCCAAGCTCACCACAGTTCTGTATGTACTGCACATAATTTTTCTGCAGAAGTGACCTTTACATTTTAGACACCCAAAACCTTAGGGGAGGCTAATGTGAATATGTGGGGAGGAAAAGAAGAGAGGGGAAAAGGAGCCCTTTGTTCCACACAGGTCAAATACAAAGTGTCAGTGGGCTCAAGCTGTATTCCCTGTTTATTAAAACTAGGAGAGTAACCACAAGGTGAATAGTGTTAGATGGGAAGAATATGCCAGAGTCAGTGTTGAATACTGAGCTGAAATGCAACCACTGCACACTGTTCCTAATGCAGGGTATGCTCTGTCCTCAATACAGCACAAGACTGGTCCATCAGGATCAGAGACAACTGAACTGAAAGAAGAGGTTTTAAGCAGCACATACCTAATTACACCAGTCCTCTGCTCTGGGTTCATTTCATCTCAGTGATTCCAGCCACGACCAACAACCAACTTGCACCAATTGTGTGCTTTGGAGAGGGTTTAATGGTATGCAATCACATTTACTAATTTCATGTTTACTTCCCTGTCGTCCTGTCATTCACCCAGCCAAGAGGAGTGGAATTTCCTCCCACAGCTGTGGTGCTTTGAGGAGCCATTAACTGCAACCTAAAGCATGTTCAGCTGCAGTGAAGCAGCAGCCAGCTCACAAACAGCTCTAGAGGGAAGGCTGCCATCGAGACCACCTGTCCCACTCAAGATAGTCCCAAATGTACTGTTGGGTTCTTGACTACACAGATGTTATGAAGATCACCTGGGGAAAACAGAAGATGTCTGTGTGCATACACAGCTTTAGCCAGCTGATTACTTCACTCTGTAGGCAGGGAAAGGCTTAGAATGATTCTCTCTTTGCAATGTTTCCCTGTCAGGTTTGACAATGTGGGGTTTTTTCTGAGCAGTCTGAAACTACAGAGGAAAATGTGAAATTAGGTGTATTTTTTTCTGTAAAATTTCTGAAATCCACAAAGTGCCAGCTATTTCCTTTATTACTTGGTGTGACAATGAGCTCTGGACTATATGTAAATATCACTGATTATTTTATCAATTTTGTATTTTATTTGAAAGCAAATAAGCCTATTAATGTGGCACTTGTTTTATTTCCTGTACAAAATTTACTAGAAGCTACTAAATATACTGATTTTATTGAGGCTGACCTTCAAAAGTTTTTAACGTTTCTCTGTGTAGGGAGAAAAGAAGTAGCATTTATCAAGAGTATCTGAAGAAATATGTTTTTTTCTATAATGAGTTTCCAACAGTTCATAGAATCATAGAATATCCTGAGTTGGAAGGGACGCATAAGGATCCTTGAAGCCCAGCTCCTGGCCCTGCACAGGACCATTCCCAAGAGTCACACCATGTGTTTTAGAGCATTGTCCAAATTCTTCTTGAGCTCTGTCAGGCTGATGCTGTGATCACATCCCAGGGGAGCCCATTCCAGTGCTCAGCCACCCTCTGGGTGAAGAACCTTTTCCTGATATCCAACCTAAACCTCCCCTGACACAATTTCAGGCCATTCCCACTGGTCACCAGAGAGAAGGGATTGCCACTACAATGTCTGTCACTACATTTCCCCTTGTGAGCAAGCTGTAAACCACTGTGAGCTCTCCCCTCAGTCTTCTCTCCTCCAGGCTGAACAGAGCAAGTGACCTCAGCCATTTCTCATATGGCTTCCCCTCCAGACCCTTCACCCTGCTTGTGCCCCTCCTTTGGACACTCTAATAGCTTTATATCTTTCTTATATTTTGATGCCCAAAACTGCACACAGCACTTACCAGGGGGAGAAACAAGAAGTATTAAAGCTAAATCCACTGAGAATTCAGTGGATTAATTTTATTAATCCCTTAACATGAATTCACATTTTACATAGACTGTATGAAAAGGCTGACAGCCTTTAGGAGAAGAGAGAGCCTTTTTTCCAGTAGTAAAGAGGAAAAATAATAATTCTGTGGTGAAATGCAGTCAGATGTTGCATTCAAGACAAGAACTGGAGGCAGAGTTAAGGGACTATCTTTCATAATGCTGAAGTTAAGAACTTGCATGTAGGAACAGCTCTCCTGGATAAGTTAAAAGGTCCATCCAGACCACAGTAATAAATAGTGGATGATAAAGAAACAGAAGTGCAAGACAGAATAATGAAAAGTAATTTAGAAAGAGCAGTGTAAGCATATATAGTTACAACTTGCCCAGAATATTCTCTAAACTGTCAGAAATTTGATTGTCAAAGACTTGCTGGGCTACTGGTCATTAAAGGATTTTTTCTTCCACTGATTTTTCTAGGCTGTATTTAAATCCATGCTGGTGTCTAGCACAGCAATATTCCCTGGCAAGCAGTCCCACAGTTCATCTAGGTGTTCCATGAAGAAATATCTTTTGTTTACTATGAAACCTGCCAGCAGCTTTTTCACTGAGTATCCTCTAGCTCTTTTCTAAGTCAGTGAGCACCTCCTCTGCCATGCATGACTTTAAAGACTTCTATTAGGTTCTTTCTTGTTCTGCCCTCTTTCATCTCACTAAAGATCCTCACTCCTCTGCAGTGCAGTCCCCACTTTGTTCGTACTAAGAAACCCACTTGACAGTTTTGGGTCCAGGCTGAAGAGAGCTCCAAGAACAGGTGTGTGAAAGGTGCTGGAGCTGATCTACATTCATGCTCAGGAAAGTGGCAGGCACTTTCACCTACCAGACCTGGGTCAGATGATCTTCCAGAGATCAACTGCCCTTTAGAAGCAATTCTTGTATGTACAAGCTCATAAATACCTGCTTCAAAGGTGCTTATTTACAATGCAAACGGGTGCTTTGGTCAAATGAGTCCAGTCAAAGAAAATGTTTCTGAGAAGTAACAGAGCAATGTCTAAAAAAAATGTTCCCATCTTTTTCTTCCTCCCTGTCCCCAGATAAAAAGAGCCCAGGGTATAGGGCCAAAACCAAAGCTTCATATCTGAGTCAAATCTTATTTAATATTAAATGAGAAAAGTTTGATTTTACTTCATACACAGATGCTGTCATGGCTTCATTTGGATGTTTTTGCTTGAAAAATCTGTCCAAAGTGTGCTAGTTAATTACTATTTAAGGATTTCATTATATGTTGCCTTTCAATAAATCCCAAGAAATCTTTCTCTCAACGTGGACAGGAAGTATTTTCATGTTTATATGTATGCATTTCCTTTAGAAACCACACTAGAACGATTACAGATGGAGTAACTAGAAGCAGAATAGCTCAGAGATAATTTATAATGCCATTTAGCAAAGAAGTAGGATTCAATGCTCCAAAATCATCTGTGCAAAGTTAGAGCTGGTATGGCTTGTTTTCCTTTGGCAAAACTGTTTGTTTATTCCAAGCCACCAGTTCTCCAAGACACTATTTAGGAAACTACATGAGTTTATGAAATTCTGTAATGAAGCAGCACAATGTTTTCAGCTCTCCAGATAGATGAATAAATGTATATATTTCTAGGATACAACAATATTTAGGGACAGATTGTGATTACCCTTGTGTGAGAAGAAAATGCAATTGAGGAAGCTATGGTCTTGTTTCATCATGTGCAGCCTCATAAAAGTCATCCAGAATAATGGTGTAATTACTCTCTCTATTCAGAGGCATGGAGCAACAGCCCTCTTCAGGTCACAGACATCTTTCCTACACATTGGTAAGCCTCATACTGCTGCATCTCTGTCTCTGCATCCTGATTTTGTACAGGCAGAACAGCATTATTTTTTCAAATTTTCCTTATTTATTTTTCAAAATTAGCATTTTCTGGATGCTTTCTCAGGGTATATTCGTCTATAAGTCATCAGTACTGAAGTCATTGAAGCATACTTTTACTCTGTGTAACAATTGGTTGATGTCTTGAGTGCAGAAAACTGAGAGAGCACTACTCTTTCAGTGGACTTTTTAATTACTAAACTACATCTCTTTCTAACCTTATCTTTTACAATTACATTGTGTATTCCACTCAAGTGTTAACAAGACAGAAAGCTGGGTATAGCTCACATGGGACACCCAAATTGTTTAACAGGACTGATTATCTCCCAGGAGTGTGGTTATCACAGCCATGCTTACAGTACAGATGCTGCTGGAACGGCTTCTGTCTGTATAAAAAAATCTATTACTGTTAGTAAATCACAACTGTAAAGCACCTGTCAGCCAGAAACTTCACCAAACTTGTGCATATCTTCTAAATTTGGTAGATGAATACCCACTCAACCTTGCTCTTTAAGAAGTTCAGTGTCTGTCCCAGAGCTAATTTAAAGCAGACCTTGCTTTCCTCACTGCTCATAAGACAGAGGACCAAACCCACAAATGATGTGCAGCTTGGAACAGACCACAGTGGACAGTCCCGTGTCCAAAAAGAGTCCCAGGGGATGCTTGGGAAGAGCACAATTGCTCTGAGGGAGCCACTAAAAGTGAAACGAAATGAGACTTAAAGTCCATAAATTAACTGAAACCATTAAAACCACAGAAAGATAGGCCTCTTGAGCACTGCCAAATTCGGGTGCTCCTCCCTGGTAGGGAGCCAAGGTGGCCTCCAGGGGATGTCTGAGAGAGCACAGCCACCTGCTGAGCCACCAGCTGTCACTGCTCCCCTGGGCAGCTGATGCTTCCTCAGCATCTGCATGGCCTGTGGGGCTGGGAAAGAGAGAGGCTTTGTCAGAGAGGCTTGGGGAGGGAGGGACTGGGATGTGTGAGGAGTTCCTCCTCTGCCTGAGGAAGGCCAGGGCAGTGCTGCACTGTGCAGGAGGATGTGATGAGGTGACAGCAGATGAGGTAGTGCTGGAGCTGCAGTGGGACCACCCCTGGGGGAGCAGCTCTGCAGCAGGGCAGGGCTCCTGCGCAGCCCAACTCTACGGCTATAAAGCCCCAGCATGGCTCATTGCTGCTGGGATTCTGCCTCTCACACCCTGCTGCAACTCCCTGCTTGAGCAACACCTGCCCGAGCGAATTCTCACCTCCTCCATCCACGGCAGCACAGTACAGCTGTGACTTGAGCCTGACCTGGAAAATTCACACAGCTCAGCTTAACACCCATACATCCTTGGCAGCAGGGATTTAAGTTGTCATTGATTTTCACTGCATTGATATGTATCCTTGGAATTATACTGAAGACTTTGACTTGTGTTCTGAAGCCCAGAAAGCAGCAGCTGTCAGATGGTAGTGAATCAATCCCATTAGGATAAAAATCATTAAAGAAATAAAAACACTGCAAATTTATAAACACTGGGGTTATTTTCTACATTGCAACATACCAAATTAGTGAACCCGAAAAGATTTGGAAGATTTAAATTACACATCCCCATTTCATGTCTTCTTTTCAATCTAATTATGAACACTGAGAACAGATTTGTCTATTTTATCATAAATCGCTTACAAATTGCCACATATTAGTTCCAAATTCCAATATATCAACTGCAAATAAATACAGATTAACAATCTACTTAGGAAAATAGATAAACATGTATATTTTCATCTTGTAATTTAGCTCACAGGTAAATTTGTGATTGTCATGACAAATGAAAGTGCTTTAGAAATCTTATTTTTAAACTTCAGCAGGTATTTGCCCCAAACTGACATTGTTAATAGTCCATTCCAAACATTACAGCTGACTTCTGACAGCAGCTACCTAATAATAGGTGAGACCCATAACAAAAAGTGCAATTAGCCTATAGCACTAAGCAACAGAACAAACAGGCTTCATGAAGTAATTCAGACCACAGGGAATGCTGGAAGTGCTGAAAGTGGAAGCAAGAGCTGAGTATAGATGATAAGATGGAAAGTTAAACAGAAATATAAATAAATAAGAAGGAACAATCTCTTCACTAAGATTAAAGGGCAGCTGACAAGGCAGGGAACTTCACTGCAAGTAGAATATGAAATGCTGGAGCAGTTGAATAGCTGTTTCTTGGCAGATGCAGACTGTCATGATACTTTTCTGCAACTCAGAACCAAACAGTAGAGGAAAAACTGCACATGTGGCACATGCATACTACCAAGATGTGAATGGTTGCATCCATGTGGATCTTGAGCCCTTTGAAGATTCTCTCATTAAAGAAATTGCTTTTATTGTTATGTTTACAAAGTGCAATTCTGAAGAAAGACAGCTCCACGCATTTAAACCACATTTCTAGGTCACATGGACTATTGCATTTGATTGCTAATGAACCATCCCCTTTACTTACTGCTCTGGGTAGTTCTACTTATATCCTTTCTTTCTTGTCCCTGATTCTTCTTCCTCTTTTCTGTGTCCTGCTTTACGGGCTTTTCCTCTTGCAGGTTTTATCGGACAGTTTCCAAAAAGGAAGGTCAGGGGTCCTCTACCTGGACTCTACTGGAGGCCCTGAAAGGACTCAGAGAGTGAGTCATGTCAGGGATATTCATCTGTGGTGTCAGCTCATTGTAAAATATTTCCCTGGTTACTATTCACTGCAAAAGGACATTTGTGATCTAGTGCATACAAACTGCCACACAAGACCAGCTACCTGGTGAGCACGGTAGAATTTTTATGGAAAACATCTTTAAAGCATTATTTTTCTCTGAGCTGTCTTCTACTCTGACACATAGCATCCCAAATCTGGCTCAGCAGTTGGAAACCACAGGTTCCAAAGCACCTACCAGAAATAAGAGTTCTTGCTATGGTTTAGCTGTGTCTGGGATCCATCTCAAGCTTCAGTCTCTTTAACTGGCATGAGTCTAAGGATCCTTCTCTCTGTCCATAGCCAAATTAATCACCAAATTAATAACACAATAATACAAAGAATGGCTCTTCCAAAATTCTACCAAAGAATATTCTTCCTCTGCTCAGAGAAATCATCCAGCAGGAATGAAAGATCTAACTCTGCACTTCTCAAATGGGTCTCCTATTGCTCTGAGACAGGGAAAGCAAACAAAAGTGTTGACCAATTAATTACAGGCCACTTAGCTGAGGTCATGTCCACAGAGGGAATATATCTGCATTTAAAATTAAAAAGTAACTTATTAACCATTGTGAATAAGTGTATGTAAGATAAAATCTATTGAAGCGATTTTATAAAGCACATAAAGATCTAAATCCCACTTTGAAGAGAGATTTACGGCTTTACATTTTATCCCCACTGGCAGCATGACCGGAGATGAAACTTCCATTGATTGGCTTCAGTGAGAGTTAAAAATAAACAGACTGAAATCCTCTGGCTGTCCAAGAGTATGATAGAGTTGCTACTGCTCCAGCGGACAAATGTCTAATTTTGGGTTATCTTTTGCACCTGTACACTGACAATTTTTCCAAATTGGATGAACATTTCCATGGTACTACTGTGACAGTTAAAATTTGTGTGGAAATTTAACCTTCATCCATGGTGCATTTGAGAAGCTGGCAGGGAAAAGCAATCCCAAACTGGGAAAATGGAAAGAACAATCCTCGGTTTACTATGGATTGGGTAAGTGGGACAAGCAATCCTCAGATTACTGCAGGGGAGCCACCTTACTGCCATGCCAAAACCTCCTACAGACACCTCCAGAAACTGAGGGGAAAAACACTTAGGAGGAGGGAGATCCAGATTCACAAGAGACTCTGCTGTGTCTAATGTACACAGCTGGATTCTCAGGTCCTCAGGAGCATGAGAGTGTCACATCTTCCCCTGCCTGGGGTCCAGGCTTTTCCCCTGCCCAGCATCAGCTGGTCCCCCCATGTCATAACACAGTCTGTTGATGGAGCCAAGCCAGGCATATTCATGTGGTGTCAAATTTTGATCAAAGGTCACAGAAGGAGGATCTCTCACCTAATGGGCAGCAGGAATATCCCATTCACAGCCTGCAGTGGGAGGAGGCATGTTTGTTCCAGATGGCACACTTGCAAAAAGGATGGCTTAAACCACTTACACTGAGTGACAAAAATCAGATTATCTGGTAGCTGATAAAAGGTTAGTTACAGATCAGATCCATGAGCATTATTTATAAGAACCAGTTTGACCAGGGGAGCTGGAAATTTCTGTGCTGAGAACAGAGCAAATGGGTAGCATGAAGAAATTCAGACTACAGGCTGCATTTTAATTAAAAATCCTTCTACAAACAAGGAAGCATCCAGCTCTGGGAGCCTCATCATAAGTAGGACATGGACCTGTTGGGAGCCAGTCCAGAGGAGGCCCACAAAAATGGAGTAAAGGAGGCTCCAAGGAAACCTCATAGCACCTTCCAGGATCTAAAAGGGGTCTATGAGAAAGCTGGACTGGGACTTTTCATGAGAGCATGTAGTGATAGGACAGGGGGGAATGGCTTTAAACTGAGAGTAGGTGTAAATTAGACATTAGGAAGAAATTCTTTATTGTGAGGGCGGTGAAACACTGGAGCATGTTGCCCATAGAAGCTGTGAATGGCCCATTCCCAGAAGTGTTCCAGGCCAGGTTGGATGAGACTTCGAGCAGCCTGGTGTAGTGGAAGGTGCCCCTGCCCATGGCAGAGGGGTTGGAAGTAACTAATCTTGAAGATCCCTTCTAACCCAAACCATTCTGTGACTCTATGATTCCATAATACTTAATTTTTTTACTCTAGACTGTAGCAATTATACCTCAGTATATATTATTACTATTATTATTATCATCATTATTATCATCATTATTATAGATATATTATATATTATTATCATAGTCTCATATTTAAAATAGATTTTTACTTCCATTTGTACAGATTCTTTTAGCTAATGCTGATGACAAGTACGTATCAATAAACATCCCTGAAGACCAGAACATACCCTGCAGGTATGACCTGCAGCTCTGTTGGTTTGATTCTAAAAATGACGCATTTATTTCAAAGAAGAGTGCATAGATTGACTCATATTTTTTATGAAATTTGTAGCTCATGATTTAAAGGCATATTGGTATGAGGAAGCCCTGCTGAAAAAAGTTTCCCAGCATCCATAAAAATGAAAAACTATCATTTTAGTACAAAAGTACCCTTGAATGATGGGATAATATTATACAATTCAACCGACTGTAGTGACCTATCACAGCATTTCAAAATTTTGTAAGGTTTCCTCAAGAGTTCCAAACTCTAAGAGGTCCTCATTATTTAGCCTTCAAAGCTCTGTTCTTCCATGCTTCATTTTGAAACCACTTTAAACCAACAGTGCTGTGCCAACATTTTTTTACAGTCATGTGGAGGGGAGGGGTTTGTATATGTTTCACAATGTATACATAAGAAAAAGACAATTTTCTCAAGTCTGTGATTTCAGGGGCTGAAGGGAGAGAAGAGCTATCTTCTGACTCACAGTGAAGAATGATGGGGATTTAACCCCACATACCATCACTGCTTCTGAAGCTCAGCAAAGAGCAGAAGACAGAAAGAGGCTGCTCAGGAGCACATCAGCTCCTCCATCACAACACTGAGTACACTGTGCTGGTGGGTGCCCACAGCTTTGCTCCTGACCCTTTCTGTACTCACAAACAGGAATTTTTTGAGCAATTTTTTTTTTTTTTGTTAGCTGATATATTCCCAAACAGCTCTTTCTCATTTAATGTCATCTTACTGAACTTCCTTAAAAGATGCCTCATACCTGACAAGAACAGATTCTCACCTTATTAAAATTAAAGAACTGCAAATACTGGGGAAGGAAGAAGAGTCCAATGAGAACTGGAAGAAGAGCCCTAGTTAGGAATGCACAACCTTTCTCACAACCTGCTTTTGCCTTAGATGTCTTGCAAGAGAGAGAAAAACAAAGTTAAATTAAAAGCTCAGTCCAACGTCCTCTGTGAATGGGATAAAAGGGCTCCCTTTTCTCACAGAAACATTTGGTAGTTACCAAATGCAAAAGTACCAAGAAGAGCTTTGGTAGCCAGGCATCTCTAAAAAAGTCTTTTGTTTTATGAAGGCAGCAGTGAAGCAGATAGTTTTAATGTAATTTTTAAAAAGTAAATTTAATTTCCCAGATAATCCAGCTGACACTCCCCCTGCTGAGCCTGCTGGCTCTGTGGGCTGTAGAGTTAAAAATGTTTGAAGCTGAGTTACAGCTACCTACAGGCCGAACAAAAGAGTTATCAAAATTATTTCATATAAAAATTCTGGTTTTATTCAAAGTAGGTTCCAGTAAAAAAAATAGTAATACTTCTTAGCTCTCAATAAATCCATGTTTTTATACTTAAATGTCCTGGTTGCCAGCTGTGATTGTGGTCTGTAAAACTTCTTATGTTTTCCTTAAAGCTTCAGGTATAGAGGACAAATAACTGTGCAAAAGTTACATCTTTCATGTAAAAGTAGTGACATTTTCTAAGCCCTCGTGGCTGCATGGGAGTCACTCATTCCAAAGGATTATAGCTGACAGTCTAATACTTCAGTGCATGGAGACCACCCACAATCAGGAAAACCCGAGGAAGGCAGTCCTGGGATTTTACCCAGCTGATCCAGAGGACCCAGTTTGTGCTGCTGTCATTCTGCTCTGTAAATGGTGTAAAGAGCCTTGTCATACAAGCCCGTGGGTGACCTCTGCAAATGGCTCTTTTCCAGAGACCCTGTCTTCCTGTATTCCTTCAGTGCCTTCTGCAAAAAGTGAGACATTGCTTAGCAATCATGTCCTGCACATGTGCATGTAAGCACTAAATTACTACACAGTGAACCTATGCCTTCCATTCTTTGAGGTTAAAATCTGTTTATTAATTTCTTTCATGTCGAACTTTGTTTTGTTTGGCCTCCTTACCATACAAACCACATTATGCACTGGGAAAAATAAATCACTGAAATTTGTTGCCTTTTAGCTCCTCTCTGTGAGTTTGTAAAGCACTACACCAGATATTAAGTGTCCTAAATCACAGTTTCTATAGATAAATCAAAATTTCACTGTAGGTATAGACCATGGCATCTTTGAGTCCTAATCAGTCCCTCCTCTGTCCAGATCATCACACAGATGGAGAGCTCAGAATGGGGGTCATTCCTGGGGCCACAAGATAAACCGTAGTTTATGATTAACACAGATTCTTTAACAGATAATATGCATAAAACAAAACCAGCATTTTAGCAATAGATATGATTTGCAACCATTGCACACCAGTCCCTTGAGTTTCAAGTCCAAACATCACCAACAGATGAGGACTGTCAAAGCAATTAAAGAGTCAGAAATATAAAATAAAGCCTTTAAATGCATAATATTACACAAATGTTTGCCATCACATCCTTACCGCAGTGTCGTTGGTGGTAATGTACACCAACACATCCGAGTTGTTCCTGCCATTGATGTATCGGTAACAGTTCCACACACAGCTTATCAAGTAACCCTGCAAAGAAAAGGGATTTATTATTCTGTGCAGAAAATCAACCATGGATGTTTTTCTGGTAAGATTTCCATTCTTTATAAATATGAAGATCAGCATGATAGAAGCATGGGACAGTCACTTCCCCAGCTGCAGTGACTGTGAAAATGTCTGGGCGCTCTGTGAGTAATCCAACATCATTCCTCTAATAGAATTGGGGTTCTTTAGAATGGAGAAGGCTCTGGGGAGACCTTACTGTGGTTTTCAATATATAAAGGGGGCTTATTAAATCAATGTATTCCATGTGACTGGAATGGACTGGGGTCTTGGTTTTCTTGCCTAACTAGAGAAAATTGCCAAAGTATAAGCTTTTATTGACATCTGAAGTTATTTCTGACATTTTAAACATTGTTAAAAATACTGGGTTTTTTTTCCAGTGTAAAACAAAAACCCCTGTAATAGCAGCAATAAACCTACTGCAAGATCATAAACTTCACTGCTTTTGTTCTTGGAGCTTGGGTAGTGCTGCTTCCTGTGCAACAAATAGTTGTCTCCACTTCTTTATGTGGTTAGGCAAAATGCTCACAGCCACCACCTCCTTCACAAGCAGGAGAGATTCCAGTTTGGGCAGCAGAGATGAGCAAAGTGACTGGAAGGAAGATAAGAGGCAGGAAGATGCGGAGGAGCTGGAGTCAGATCTGCAGGATGTCAGTAACACAGCTGGCAGGACTAAAGCAGTTCTCTCTGGAGCTTTCTGCTTCCCATTGTTGGAGGGCAGGGTTTTTCCTTTTGTTTTCTTTCAAACCAAGACACCCATGTAATCACACATGATGGTAATGAGGAGAACTTTGTGTTTTGATGGTGCCCAACTTATATTTTTATTTAGTAGGTCTGCACAGCAATTCTTCCACAAACCTATCACATGCAGATTATACTGCCAGCACTGAATTTACATGTGTGTCTCACTGAGTGAGTCATACTTTTGTGACTCACTTGCACTGATGGCCTTCCAAAAGCCTCTTATCCCTTTGAGCTGCTCTGTGCTTCCTCTGTCTCCAGAGCTGACACACATGAGCTGTGTTTTTCAGGATGCCACGTGATTCACTGATGGCTTGCTTGCAGATCAGGAAGTTTTTTTTCCACCAGGCCTGAGCTGGCTAAAATCTGGTAAATTTGCTTCCTCTTCTTTCACAGCACCTTACAGACTCTGGATTGACTTGCAGCTGTTGCAGACTTTGACAACACTTTTGGCCACCAAATGGGGAGAGCAAAAATCTTCTGGAGTGAGCTAAGTCCCAAGGGAAGATTAGACAGGCTCTACAGACCAAGTTGTGGGCTGTGCAAACCTACCCCAGGCTATTGAAACAAGTAAAGGCATGTACATGGAGAGCTGCATCTTTTCCAGAATTAAGTAAAATGTCATTGTTAATTTCAAGTGGTAGTAAGTAGTTCAGTAGCTTTCAGTGCTCAGATACTATAGCCTGGGAAAGGCATAAGAGCTAATGCAGAGCAGAGACTGAATATATACACTTCTGTGGGGACACAGCCTGTCTTTTTAAGAAACCCTTTACATTAACCCTACCTATTTGCAAAACTATTTCTATATTCCTTCTGTCAAAATCCAAAGTGAGGAAAGCCCTGTTTTGGATAATACAATCCTATCTGGGACAAGCTAGTAGATTTATTTTTTAATGTTCCCATTCCATGTGGTGAATGAAACACACTTAACCCCACAATGAACCTCTCCAGCTTTCTCAGCTCTGAACCCTAGCTCTAATCAGCCCCTCTTCCACATGCAAGGGCTGTTTCTCAGTGGGTGAGGTCTGTTCCTTGGATGAGGGAGGTCATCAGCCAGCACACACACCAAGGAATTGGCCCTGAGACACTGACCAACATAGGGTGGAGAGTGGCAGCAGCTCAGAGCATGTCCTTGTCCAAGTGCTTTGGACATATGCTGCTGGCCTGCAAATCATGAGTCATAGAAACTTGTTTTCCTCAACCTGTAACTTTATTTAAGCTCATTCCTAATAATTATTTTCTACCAATACTGCTGCACTGTTAAATGGGGCTCCTGATTCAGTTACCAATTCTCTTTCCTGAAAGACTTGGCTGAAGTTTCAAATAGCTGAGTTTTAAAATGTGTGGCTGGACACACAGTATATAGATACATTAATTTTTATCTCAGGAGACCAATGTTCACATTTGAAATTGGCCACAGATGAAAGGCCTGAACTCCCTCAGCCTAATCCATCCTTAGTGGATCTCCTGCCTACCACAGCTTAGACTGGTGGCAGTGACCTTTTGGGAGAGGCAGCCCCAAGCAACCACCACGAGGAAGGACAGGTGTGTAAGAAGGCTGAATGTAGAAACCGGCACCATGACTACTTCTAACCAGCTTTCAGTCTTCCCCTTTGGATGGTGGGAAATTACTTGAGACCCTAAGGATGTGAAACCCACAAAACTTTGTCACCCTGCCTCTCACTGTTGCAGTTGCAAGGCACCAGTTAAGCTGCATAACAACTGTAATGAACTGCAGACCTGTGCTCATCAGATGCTTGACCAGAAGATGGACCAGCATCTTTGTCGAAATTAGAGGTTGTTGTATTGTGCTTCTTGTAACACAGCAAGGGAAAGTCTGTGCTGATCTGGGTCACTGCAGCCCTCTGGGTAACCCCTCGCTGGCAGCAAGTGCAGGGTGAACACCACAGACCCAACAGAGCCCCCTCAGGTCAGTAGCTGCTTGCACTGAATCCCATTTGACTCCCCAGCTGCTTTGAATTTTCTGTTTACAGAGCTGGGATGGGCTTCAGTAAGTGGTGAAAATGAGATTAAGATTTCTACACAAACTGAAATTTATGTGAAGATTTCAAAGGGATGCTAATGGCAGACCAGTTTACCACATGTATTTCTCATGTTGGTGTTACAGAAAGAGAAGCAATGGGTTGCTGTGCTGGTAAAACGTGCAATTAAATCCATCTTCTCAGCACCCTAGAATGCGTATCTTGTGAGTATTAAAAGACTGTATAAGAACAACTGCTTAAAACTGAAAGAAATGCTGTAATTAGAAAGAATTAAAAATATTAAACCAAACCACTGGTCTGCAACACTTTCTATGGCACCTTACAGGGGCCAGGACATCAGCTGTTGGCTCACAGTCACACACACTGAGGTATGCAATTTTAAGCAATTGACCCCTGTTTTAGAGATGCTTCTCCCATAAGTATCCTGTCATCATCAGTGCTAGGACTTGTCCTAGGCTTTTGTGGAAGAGGTGGCAACCTCGTGGCTTTCCTGGGAGTGGGGATCAGAGCTTGGCTGTTGGGGCTGTGTTCATGGTCCCAGATGCTGCTCCATCAGCCCTGCAGGAAGGTAGCAGATGCCAGGTGATGTTTTGCAGGTCAGGGTTCCCCATGCCAGGAAGAATTCCCTTCGTCTGGGATACCAAATCTCTCAGGGTGAACACAGAGCTTCATTCTTATCCTTTCCTATCTGCTGTGAATACCAGGACATCCAGAGTGGTCTCATCTCTGGTCTCAATACCTTTTACATGTAGCTTATAGGCATATTATGGAGAACACTGTTAATACTCAGTTTGCTGAAGACCAGCCTGTCTCACTGAACCGGAACACATTTTGGCTGTCCTGCTGGCAGCTACCTCTTCCTACCTACTTTTCAGAAAGGGAAAGGCCAAGGAAGAGGTCACACTCTGAAGCTGCAGAGTACTTGGATTTATTTAGCTGCTCTACAAAATTATTTTTGAGACAGGGCACCAGAAGAAAAGTCATACTTCCAGAGGTGGTAGGCATCAAAACTGGCTAAGAAATGATACTATTTATATTTTTGGTTTTTCTATTAATTTCTTAATATTCTTAGCCATTGATTTACTTGTTTGATCAGATCTGAGCTAAGCTAATATTTTCAAAGGTCTATCCATAACAGCTACAAGACCCCTTTTATAGGTGGTCATGCTTCCTTCAGGACCCAATGCAGTGTTTGTAAAACAAGAGCGTGCTTCCTCAGTGCCCTCTACTTAGAATTTTTCACCACTGAGTTTCTCTATCATTTCTTTGTTCAGTCAGTCCATCCATGAGATTCTCCTGCAAAGATTTCTTGGCTAATTATTTTCCCTATTTTGAATGACATTGCAAAAAAATGCTGTTAGATTTCCTTCCCCTTCCCGGATCTCTTATGAAAGCACTGAACTTCATGGGTCGCAGTGTTGGAAAGACTGATAATTTATCCTTATTCCCCAGCTACAGTCAGTGAGATTACCTTTTCTCCCTATACATCTTAGGGTGGTTTTTAAAGATTTTCATTCTGAAAAAACAATAAGTCTGTAATAAGTCTGTATCTCCCTTATCTACTAGATGATCCACTGCTTCAAAGGATTCATAAGTAATGAGTTCCTCCTACAAGCATCACACTTCCCCATTGTGGACTATATGTTCTTTTGTCTATGAGATTTTTCACAATTTTTTCATGATGTCTATAACCCTGTTTCATATAGGTATCAGGCTGCTGGGGGTGTGGTTACCCAGAACTCTTCTAAAGACAGACCTCCCAGCAGGGGACATTCCACCCATGACCAGAAGTGGACTTCATACACAATAGTGCACTTACCTTAAAAGCCAAAATGATACTTATGAAAAGGAGGATAATCACAACCAGACACGTAGGGTTCACAGACATAATCTCTTCCTTGTAGGGAAAATTGCTGGGCTGCATAAGGAAAAATAAGCAAAACACTGTGAATAAATCTCACAAGTCATTTAAGAGCCATTCAACTAATGCATTCTATAATTAACAGCTTACAAAGCTTTCTGTGATTTACTAAATTGGGGGCTCTCCCCACCAACAACCAGTTTCAGTAAGTGTGGCTACAATAGGCATGGTGAACATTCCACTGCCAAAGGTTCCCTGGAGGGCTGTGGGATTTGCTTTTTGCTTTGGATGTGGTGTGGGCTCTCTCTTCCTCAACTCACACTGGGTTTTTATCTGACACAAACTAGCAGAAGTCTGAGAGCTTTGCACCAGGAAATCTTCCACCCATGGGAAATGGCAAGCAAATCTCATACTCACTGAGTAATCATTACACTGGCACTGGTTGCCAAAGAACTGGTGGCAGCTCTTTCCAGAAAATCAAAGCAGAGAAAATGGACAGCATAATCCTTTCACCTAATATTTTATGACATTTCAAAATACATTGAGTCAATTCTACTCCATCTTATTTTGACTAAATTTGGACTACTTCTCTAGGAGCACTTGTTAGTGCTGCTGTCTAAGCGTGTGTCCCATGGAGTCACGGGTCTTATGGGGGAGCCACCTCATGATTTCAAGTTGAAATGTGGAAATGTGCCCCAGGCCCTTCTGTTACAGCATACATGAAATAGAGGTGACAGAATGAATCTTCCTGCTTAGCACAGGCTCTAGTGATTTACAGCTGTGAAACACTTTAGGATCCGTGACTGAAAAACAGCCCCTAAAAATGTTTTACTGTATTTTTTATTGCTTAAAAACTCCACGCCCTTTAAAATGAATGTTCTAAATAGTTCTGAAATATTGCAAGACACAAGTTCCTGTTTCAGTCAGAATAAACCATTGTTTACAGACAGAGCTGTTCTCCACAAAAGATAGCTCCACTGCAACAGTAGCTCATTATGTCTGAATGTAATAGTTCCTTCCACACAACTCCCTTTTCCCTTACAGGTCTAATTACTTAACCAGGCCAGTTCTGCATCCTTGTCAGGACAATTAACTAGACCGAGCTATAACTGTATTCTTGGCAGTGATGGTGTAAATCCAGAGTAACCCCTTAATAATCCTTATTCCAGCACTCAGCCCAGTGCATCAGGAAATTATCTTTTTTTTTTTTTGACAGCTGCTACTGAGAATAGCTCTTTATTTAGCGCTTCCATGAACTGTTCAGAGTGGTTAACATCAACAGCAGCTGTAACTGTTTGCAGATAAATGTTACATAAGCACATTTTCCGCTTCTTGACAGCAATGTTTCTGTTCCTGTGCTGAATTCCATGGCTGAAGTTTTTATCATGTTATCTTCTTTGTAGAGGTACAGCTTTTGTAGGGAACTAACTTGCTATAATTCATTAAGTTACTGCTATTTTTCTTTTCCACAAAAGGTTATTCTAAATATGGTGGTTGTAGTTCCCCAGAGACCAAGGAAGCAACAGTATATGCCAAGAAATTATGAACTGAAAAATTAAAACAAAAACTTTATATGCATAAAATGTAAGTATAAATGCCCCAACCTGCTCTCCTGCTTGCAGGAGGGACGCCATAAGTTAGGAAGTTAGAAAGTCCAGTCAGTCAAGGACAGTTACAGTAAATCTGTACACAAATTATATTTTCAGTACTGATCTACTATTAAAAAAATAGTCAAAATAGTTTGTGAATGTAATAAAAAATTCCTATTATGACTTTCATTCTCCAAAGAAAAACCTGGTCAAACTTTGGGGAAGTTTGGGGAACCAGTCACTGGTCAAAGACTGGATGATTGCATTATGTGGCCATAATCTAATGGGCTGTTTCTAGGCATCAGCTCAAAAGGGATTTGCACTGGGGCAAGAGGAGGGCAGGCAAATGACAAAGATCCCACTTCCTTGAGAAGCAGAACATCTGCTGGAGCCATGAGCCCTGGTCAGGTCTGGTGCAGGATGTGCTGCTCAGCAGTGCCTGGCCTTCCCTTCTATCAGCACCAGTGTTTCAGCAAATATTTCAGCAAAGCCAGCACATGAGGAGCAAATACTGTGGTTTGTCCCCTTCAGCTGAGTCCCTGTCCTGACGAGATGAGAGGTGAAAGCAGCCCCAGCGAGGCACTGGGTGCTGCACCCATGCCATGGTCACCCCCATGCACAGGTGCCTGGGAGATCTTGGTGCAGGGTGTGAAAACAGAAATTTTTGGAGCTTCCAGGCTTCCTGTGTGGGAGACAAAGCTTTTGGCTCTGATGGATAGACCAGGAGCATTGGGTCAGCATGGAAGAAACCCCTTTGTCTTTTTTTGCTAACTGGGCTGGGCCAGCCTATGAGCAGTCTGATCTTAAGTCACAACTACAAATCCCTTCAGTGCTGTAGGAAAACCAATTTATAAAATTTGCACCTTTGGCAAAGAAGCAGGAAAGATGAATCTCACCTGGCTCCAGTCTTACCCAGTACAGGGACCACCATGGAACTGGTGCCATTAGGCAGCTGTGGAGTCACATCCCATGGCTGCAGCTGTTCCCAAAATGTCATTAATTCCCAGGGAAAACAGGTACCAGGAGTGATTCAGATGAATCAAACCACTGGCCTTCACTGACTGCAATGATGAACTCAAATACTGATGCAGATACATGAGGTGGGTCAAGAAATTCTGCTCCTGTCTTAGGAGTTCACTCTCCTGTGGGAAGACCAGAAGCTGAAATCCTACTGCTGAGAAGGTTCCAGGCACCAGGCTCGGTGCTGCAACTTCTGGAAAAAGATCAGTGTCAAATGTTGTGCAAGGTTTGGTGAAGCTGAGACTGAAATACATCTGGGTGGGAAAAATCCAGCCCATCACTGGAAATACAGGAGTGGTCTTGGAGCAGAACCTGACAAAATTTTCTATACAAACAAAAGGTAGCTGTAATGGTGTTGCAATGGCATTCTAAAGTCATAATTAAAGTGTCATTTATAACCTTGTCACAGATATGGAGAGGGCTGCATGCATAATAATATACCTGATACACTTCTGATTTAAAAAAGGTTATTGCTTATTCATACCAAAGCCCTATTAGACACTTAAAAAGACTCTAAAACATGCATGGAAAATGCATTTCTACTGCATTGGTATTGTATAAACGCACAAGAAAGATAAAATTACGAAGGCTAAAGCAATTTCTCATTCCCTCAGCCTGCTTGCATAACCTTTCACGTCTTCCTTCCCCTTGGACCGCAAAAAATCCACTTTAAAATACAGTGTGGATTGTCATTCCAAGTTACAATCTTCCAAGTATCAATATCTTACAAAATTGAAAGAAAACAGCAGTGTGTCTGTAGAGTTTGTAAAGCTCTGCTATGAAGTTAGTGGTACTTCTTTGGAATTATAAAATTACATTAAAAATGTCAGAAAGGATATTTCAGTTTTAAGCTTTAGTTTATAGGCAAAATTTCTTTAAGCTAATCTCTTTTATGTTCCCTAGGCATTCCTCCTTGGATTTAAAAGCATGACTGATACCACCTGAATTGTTAGACAGCAGCATTGCAGGCAGTCCCAAAGTAAAGCTACTTAATATACTTTGAAATTTTGTTTAGATGAACTGTCATGGTCCTGCACTTTGATTAGGAAAAAGTTTGCATAACTCAGTTGCAGACCAGCCTGTTCTGCACCTCTGCTTCAATCCATTTCATATGCTGTTATCAGATGACAGAAGATGAACTGTTTAATTTGAAGGCTTTAAAACACACATATATCAAAGATTTAGTGGGGTTAAATGAAAGAAATGTGCTTTAGGTCAAAGTGCTTTATACCTCTGCTTAGACCAAGAACTAAAATGATTTTTATTTTACACATGCTGGATTCACTGTATGCAAAAGTTTTTGCTTTTTAAATGATAATGACCAAGATATCCAGTATAACTCTTAGAAACTTTGATCACATGACCACCATAAAACCTACTAAATGCAAAATTTATGTAAAATACATAAAAAACTTAAAAATAACATTTACTTATTTTACATGACCCTTCATGCTAAGATGCTCTTGCAATCTATAGCAATTAAGTAGCACACCTGAGTGCATCTGGGTATCAAAAGGCAACAAGAAGTTTCCAAAGACACTGTTCCTAGGAAAGAAGCAGCCAGTATAGACTGATGTTACCAAGCAGCCTGTGAACACAACTGAAACATTTTCAGCTGTGGCCCTGACCAGCTTACAGTACTTGATATGTACCCATCATCTTGCTAAAAGTATGTGGAGAGTTTCACAGTAGCTATAACTCATCTGTGACAGACTGAAATCTGGCAGATGTGCATCAAAGTAACTATATGACACCAGATAATAGTGAAGTAGAAATGGTTAAAGAAACAGGGTTTTCCTCAACTTAGAGCAAACAAAAATTTCTTCTGAGACTGCTACATATATTGTGTTACCAAATGCACAGTTTGTTCCAGATATTCAATAATGGATTTGAAGAACAGTTGCGATTTTTCATTTATCTTATGGAGCTGTGCCCCCTAAAATATAATTTCCCAAATGCAAAGCAGTTTCAGAGGAACAGAACTGTAAGAATGCCAGGAAGAAACACAACCCTTTTTTCCTGCCTACCCTGGCAGACCAATGCAAAGAGGCTGAGGGCAAGACAAGACAACCCTAGGGCTTTACTTGCAAACCATCAGGAGGGATCACACACCAATGGCACTGCAATTATGGTGTAATTGCTTGCATTGATCTTCATCTTGTCCCATATCTGAGTATCTGGCAACGGTGGATGTGCCCTTCACGCCTCTCCTTTGGTTCTGCCCACTCAGACAGTGTATTTACTCTGAACCAAATGTAACAACCTTACACCAACAGATGTAGCCCTGCCAGGTCGAGGGACAAGGGTTCCAGTTGAGCCACTTGTGCTTGGGACCACAGCTAAGACACAGGAGGCATAATCAGCTTCAAAGCAGATGCAGAACAGCTTCAAAACTTTTTTGAACAGGTGACATTAACTGTTCAAAATTCATTACAGCTCTTGCTAGTTTTTCCCCATCACTAATCTCCAGCACAAATGATAAAATACAAACTAATCCTTGTTTCTAAATGAACTTAACTTGAACTAGCTTCCAGCTGCTCATTAGCATTATGCCTCACATCTAATTTAAGCAGCCTTTTAATACCTCATTATTTTGCATATGAAACCTCTAATGGCACTACCTCTTGGTCTTCTTCCTCAGTAAATGAAGCAGGAAAAGCTGTCTCTCATCATACTACAATATTTCCAGCTTTTATATAGGATTTTTTAGGAACTTTTCTGCATGTTCTCTGACTTTTAAGCAGTTTTTTTACAACCTGACTCCATAAATGGATGGAGAAAATCTACAGCACCAACAGAAAAGGGAAGTCTCCTCTCCTTAATTGCTCTTTTTTCTGTCCACAAACCCCAAGAGCAATTTTTGCAAACAGCAAAACAACCTAGGGACTCTAGTTTTGGCACTTAAATTCCTAGGCTGCTTACAGGGTCACTGCATCCCAGGCACAGTTGTCAAACCATATGCTCATCTGTATTGCTCAGGCTTTTACATTTCTTTGCATTTATCTCTGTAGCACATGTTAGTGGCTGAACTCGAGTTCTCAGGTAGCCTAGTTCAGTGTCAGCCAGGGTTTTATCAGAAGTGAATTTGCTGGGAAAAGTCACAAGTATTGCCACTAGGAAATGCAGAGATGTGCTCACTCTGGGCAATGCAGGGAAGGGCCTCCCAGAGGATGACACAGAACAGCCAGATTATTCTTCTGCTCACAACCTCCCAACAAAGGACTCAGTCCCTCTAGACAATGAGCCTGGAGAAGCTCTCCCATGGTTGACATCAGCTTTTGTGAAGTGCCTCTTGGGGCCCAACATTATTAATGGAAGTCAGGAGGAACACGAAATCTACTGGTGATTCCTAGAGACCTTCTTCTGCTCAAAATAGAAACTCACTAGCAGATGGTTGGCTTGACCACAACCCTTTGCACTCTGCCAGCTAACCTCTCCTAATCCATGTGATATATCCTGTGTTGATCTAGTGCTTTATTGTTGCTCTGAACATCATGCTGGGAAGTCAAACATCTCATCAAAGTCCATTGTGCCCCTGCCCATCTTTATTGATGAAGCCAGTAATCTTGTCAATGAAGGAAAATGAGTTTGCCTGCAGGACTGATTTTTCATGAAACTGTGCTGGCAGTGATGAATAATTTTTTTCTGGCCTAACCCGTTATCAATTGACTGTCCTCTCAGCCCCAGCCCTTCTGTTATTATTCAGCTTGGTAGCAATGTCAGGCTAATCAGCCTATAATTATCCTGGAAATCCCCCTTGCCCTTTTTAGCACTGACAGTTTAGCGCTCCTGAAGTCCTGTGGTATTTCATTACCAGTCCAGAATATGATTTACAACAGCAAGACAAAGATGTGTGCAACCAAAGATTCAACACTCCAGAGCAGCAGCAGAGATCAGAGTGTTCTGTTGCACCATACCAAATCACTTCCAAAGCCTGCTCTTTCTGTTTCTGCTACAGAGGGACCTGTTATTTTTTAACTGCAAGGAAATAAAGGGATGTTTTAGCACACATTTCAAGAGGAACAGCTGGTCTTTGCCCTTCTAGTGAGTCAGCTCCAAATGTAGCACCAGATTTTCAGCAGAAGAGCAGAGGCTTTTAAGTGCACATTTCCCAGCCTGTTTTTGTCTTCGTCATGTTCTTGCATAGTCACCAAGACTGAGTAAAATCTGGTTACAACTCATTCTCTGGGAGGTGGGGAGAGTTCTGCAGCCACACAGATGCTTGTGCTGCCACAAAAGCAAGGCTGGCACCGATGCAGCAGCAAGGGTCTGTAGGCAAAGCACAGGCAGAAGGGCTCCAGCAGTGGCAGTGCCTGCTTTAGCAGTCCCAAACTATGGCTTGGAAAATTTGCTCTTTTCCACTTGTATCTCTGAGAACCTTTTGATTTATTCCTCTGCTTCTCTTCCAGTGCACCATCAGCAGTGAATGCAGGTGGGTGTTAAATAAGACGAAGGATAACAGGCTCCTGATGCATCCCAGCTCTCACTGGCATGACACGTTGCCTCCTCCTGCAGATTTGTGTGGCTATTTATCTGCCTGCTGTTTCTCATTACCTGTTATTTAAACTGGCCAGCTTTCCATCCACACAACAAAGTTCACAGCCAAGCTAATCTGTATTCAGGTTCTCAAGGCAGATTTTCAGAGACATTTGCAGCACTGGCTTCTCCAGAGCTCTGTGACTCCACGTGAACCCTGCTGGACATGGGATGTGGTCCTGTGATGAGACAGAGGCTGGTGCGCTCTTGTCTTTGCTCTAGGGGGTTGTGATCATACCTTGTACACTTATGCAATGCTGGCCATAGATGTCTGGCCAAAGCAGAATGAAAAGGGAGCCTCTAAATGACCCTAGGATAGAATCCAAAATATTTTCTAGCAAAACCAAACCTATGCTCAAACTACTGCCTAATTAAATGTGTTATAGCTACTGAATAAATTAAAAGGAGCAACAAAATATCCTTGAAATAGTACCAAAAATAAGCCACTGGATATGAACACAAGAACTCTGAATGCAAAAGCAATTATGTATAATCCATGGCTTGCAATATGAGTCTCACTCTAAATGAATGGTGCTGAGAACTTTCATATAATCGCAAAACCTCAGAGCTTTTCACAAATATTGTAGTAAGTTAGTAATGTAGCCTTGCAAAGATGTTGAATTCTGACTGGCGAGCACTGAAAGAACTTCTCATGGACTGTATGAGAAAGATACCACTGGCTAGAAACAGAGGGCAAAAACTGTACCTTACAGAGCTTTTTCCTCCCAAAGCCCCCAAAGGCCTGTGAACATCAAGTGATTTACCAGTTGGCGGAGGTAGTCCTGAATTGTGCTGGGATAGACGAGTACACTGATGGCAACCAGTGTGTTGAGAGCAAAGTCAAAGATCTGGTAACAGAAGAAAGGGATGATCCAAGCCGCATGTTGCTGAAAAGGAAATAAATTAGAAACTCATCAGCCATAAGTTAAAATAGAGGAATATATGTCTTTCTACAGGAATCTAAGGAATATCTGACACTATGGAGTATTAAATCAGCTGAAAGAAATATGACAGTCAGCCAAAAGGTTTGGCCAAGGTAATTTGGCTACTATACTGCAATAGTATGTGTGGTGCAACTCGCACAACTCGTTACATTAGGACATTTAGAAACCACACAATACTTTTCCTTTCTAATCAATAGGATTAATGTTGAGACAAACCACAGGCTCGGAAGGTGAATGGGAAAAAATTCCCTTGACTTTGATAGGTACAAGATTCAGTTCTCTGAATTCACCATTTGCCCAGAGCTTATTTTATTACTCATGTTTGAAACTGCAGACAATCAACACAACTGCAGCAGGGGGCCCTGGGGTACCACTGATCAAAGCAATCAGCTCTGCTGCCTCTTCAACTTCCTTTTTTTTTCCCCTGCCTCTAAATTTTCAGCTAAACAAGTAAAGAAGCAATTGTTAGAAAACAATTTTCTTAATTTTGTTTCTATGGAGTTGTGTATTTCACTTGATTCGTGTCTTGTCCAAAGATAATGAATTACCTTATATGCGCCATATGTAGCCATTGCACAGATCAGAATCATAAGGAGAGAAATTGCGGTAGCAATGCACATATCTGGAAAAGAGACACATCAATGATTGCAGACAAATTCAGAGCTGGTTCAGTTATTTTGCCACCTCCCTTTTGCAGAGCATGTCAAAGGACAGGGTGGGAGATGGGTGGAGATGGGGTCTGGTGCATCATTCAGACATTGCTGGAAGAAATCTCTGGCTTTTGTGAGGAACCTCCTAAATACAAGAAGCACAGACAGTGCTTCTGCCTGTGCAAGCCAGCAGCATTAGACTGTGCTGACACACTAACACTGTGCAAACCACTACAGCCTCTGTAAGACTATGGAGATGAATGGTCTCATTTTTCTAAGGGTTTTCAAAAATCAGGAGCAGTCTTGACCAGACTGTTTTACCGGTGGTGCTGGTATCTGTAGTCAGAATGTGTCTGCTTTTCTGTACTACAGATTGTTTCTTCATCAACAGCTGCTGCATACTACTGCTCAGATATATATATGTCATTTGTATACTGGAAAAGAAGCAAAATGGCAGATAAAGGCGTGTTACAGCAGAAATAACATCTTGAAAATTTTCATTTCAACTAAGAATACTACAGAGATATATCTATTAATGTATAACTGTCAGGAAAGTTAAAACAGTAAAGAAAGGAAAATATTCTTTAAGGTTTTGATTGGAGAAATTACAGGACTCCCATCTTTTTCTTCTACTGCTAATCAGCTTTCAGTTAACTTTTCATTAGATTTAAGAAGTTCCTATGCCATGAACAGTTGGAAGGAGATCCTGGGGGGAAAAAATTACATGTTTGGTCTTCTCATATGCACCTCCCTAGATATCATTACAGACCACTGTCAGGAGATCAGAAATGAATTTCTGAATTTGACCTTACAGCAAGTTTGGGAGTGCAGTGGAACATTGTGCCTACCTTTCTGAGGTTAAGCCAGTGCACAAAGAGGATAGAGGATGTGAGGTATACAGGACATGGCTTTAGAGATCCCACCTCTGTTGGTGGCTGTGAGGTACCTGCTGCTCACATTGCTCTCACCAGGTGTGTTTAAGCTACCTGCCTTGAAGAGGAACGTGGAGGATCTCTGAGATGCACAAACAGCATTGTGACAGCAGATGACAGCATTCAGGATGTGCATTACCCTGACTCTGGAAGCATTCAAAGTGTACAGGTGACATCATTTCTTCACAGAACTGCCACAACATCTAACTCCAGAACATGATGAGGAGCATCCCATAGCATGGAACAGTCCTCAGCTCCCTGGATGGTTCTGGGTACATGCCCTGGAGCCTTCACCCAAGTCTCTGAAAGGATCTGGCAGCTGTGAACAGGTCTCACCTGCCACCACCAGGAAGCAGTGCAGGCTCACCCAGGTCATGGCTAAGGAGGAAGGACAGTCTAAGGAGAAAGTCTTGTCTGTCACTATTTCCAGCCTACCAGAATGATCATCCATGTAGGAAACAAAAGACCCAGTCCTTGATCCTCCTTCACCTGAGGGAACACAAACTTTGCCCTAGATAGCATTAATCCAGATTTCTGCTGGCCCTTGATGCAGAGAGGAACCTGAGACTTGTGAAGCTGGCAGAGCAAGAGGAGACTGCTGCTGGCAGGTGAGGACATGTCCAGAGCTTCTCACATTTTCTGGCTCCTTGGGCACTGTACCCACCACCAGCAGGCTTAAGGACTTCAGAACCCAGGCCTCTTCTTTTCCAGAATACTGCCTGTGTCCTAGGTTTCAGGATACTTGTTCTCTCTCTGTTGCCCCCAAAATTTGTCCTTGTGATTGCATAGAAACTCAAATGCCACAGAAGAAGTCCTATGGCAGGCTACTTCCTAATTTAATGGATTAAATTTGAAGGATAAAGTGCCCTTTCCTGGCACTTGGGAGGAGCACATTCAAACCACTGTAGTCTGATGAGGCCCTGGAGCACAGATGTCCTTTCTCACAGTACAAATGCTTGAATCTTTGTCTTACTGTCAAAATAAGCAGGCCTCACCCAGGAGAGGAGCCTGCACTCAGCAGTGAGTTTAGCTCACCCTGGTGCTCCCTGCTTCCTTCACAGTGGCTTCCTGCAATTCAGCTCATGGGTGCACACAATGCCATTGGGAGGCAGCTGGGCTCCCTGCTCATCATTCAGGGGGGAATGACATCTCAGTCATCCCAATTTACTCTTCAAAGGCACCTCCTTCTCCTCTTAGAATGTGCAGAGAATACACACAACCAGTGCAGTGTTTGAGCTGCATTACCTCAACCAGTTTCCAGGTTTTTAGGAGCTGTAAAGGCTGTGCTGTGCCTGTTAGAAGTGATCTGAATTCTGCCCTCAAGAGGAAGATGTATCCACAAAATATACCTCTATTAATAAAAGGTACTGCAGCCTCTTAAGACACTTCTGGTTGTGTGGCCATTTACTCTGGCTGCCTACACATATATGCTGTGAAATCTGTATTATTTTGAATAGACCAGGTACAATTGAGGTAATGAAAGAAAAGAAGTGAAAATGGCTGCTGTAGCCACTAACCTCAATTGTAACCTCTTGTAAAAGAGGCTCTTGGATCAATATTTTGATTCTGATCATCAGTTTAGAGGCACTGCTTATGCGTATGTTCTTGATCCCAACCACTTACTTCCTGCATCCAGGGGGATGCTGCTGTCATTGTCATTTGCAGCAGATGCAGGAGTCACAGGTTCCACTTTACTGGTGACTGTGGCAGTACTGGTTCAGCTGAGCCAGAGCCCAGCAAACTGTGAGGAACTTGATATTGAAGATCTGGTCTGACACACCCATGCTCCCTCTCTCCAGTGTCTCCCTAACTGTGCTCCACCATGCCAAGTCCTAGTTGGCTCAGGCTGGTTCTTTCTCATTTAAGGCTTCATTGGGTTTTTGGAGCCATGTCAGCTCAAATTAATGAGAATGAAACTAGATATGCAGCACATTAAATGAGAAACTGACAGGAGTGTGTGATTTTTTTTCCAGCCATGCTGCGCTTTCTATGGCATTCATGGTTAGAAGGGCTGTGCTTGGACTGCTGAAGGGGTCATCCAGCCTATTGCCTAGACGGCTTTTTGAGTTTTCTCCTTGGGTTTAAAGAAACCAGTAGAGTTTTTTAATTCTTATACCTTGCAGCAACATCCTACTTTCCTGCCTCTTTGGAGATAAGATGCTGCTGGGGCTGGGCAGAGCTCCTGTCATGGGGTACTTGTGTGCACAGCAAGCTGCAGCTCAAGCTCCCTCAAATCCATCTCAAAAATATTTCCTTGCCTTCTCCTCTCCTCTTGCAGAGAAGGCTGATGATGAGTGCTGCAGGGACAGGCAGGAGCAGCCAGCAAGGCCAGTCCCTGAGGCAGGACTTGTGTGGAGTGATGAAGACCTGAAATCCTCATCACCTGCCCAGCCCTGGAGTTAATCGCTGGCTCTCAGCTTTGACTACAGGGGCCACAAAGCTGCTGATCAGCAGCCTGCAATCCTCAGGCAGTTTCTCCCATTCTCCCAGCCTTATTTATCCAAGAGCCTCCTGACTGCCAGCTAAGGATTATTGCTTTGCTCTCTCCTCCAGGCTCCTTGTGCAAGCTTGATGCCACTGCTGCCAGCCACCATGCAGCCTCCTGGCTCACAGCCTGCACAGCAGCAGCATTTCCTCCCTGGGAAGGAGAGGAGGGCAATGAGATGGAAAGAGTATTCTGTACCTTTGAACCTAGCACATTTACTGCAGAGTATAAAATTAGAGGGGAAGACATTGCCCTGAATATTCTATGCTGGGAAGGGAACTTGTTTTCTGTGCCTCCCTCTATTTGGGACTCATACTACATAGGTGGTGTTGATGGACTGGGGCAGGAATGTACCTACTCCTCCACCACTTCCATTTACCCCCCAGCAGAAGTCCAAGCCTGCTGTCTGTAGATTTCTTTATAAAATTTTTCTATTTGAATTAATATTTTTAAGTCCTGGGTGCATGTCATATTCAGCAGAGAGATCATCACATTATTCTCCCCTGCCCTGAGACATCTGCTTGTCCTGTCTGCCCACCCCAGGGCAGGGATATGGGCAGATATAGACCTAAGTTGCTGACATTGGTATCAAAGTTCCCCTCAGCTTCTGTAGGGCATTCAGAGGATTTCAGTCCTTGCTGTCATGTTGCCTGTGAGGTATCACACACATCTCTGACACTATGACAGCGGTAAATAAAAGCAAGCAACACCCGATGCTTGTTTGGGCTGTTGCCATGTCAGGATGATGGTCTGTGTGTCTGAAGAAGCTGAGCAGAAGGCTCAGGCAGAACCCTCTGGGAAGTCAAAATGAATTATAGGGCTTTTCCATCTCTTGCTCTGAGATTATTAGTCCTTTAACAGCAGCAGTATTACATTGAGCAGCTCACACATTTCTAATTTTCCCTAGTCCAGCTTCTAAACTCCCTCAGGAAATAATAAAAAGAAAGATGAGACTAAATGGGCTGAATATCCAGCACAGGAAGGAGCCCAGCATTTTACCCAGCTCTGAGATGTACATCTTGGAGAGCCACACAAACCACACACACACTGGTGTCTCCTTCTGCCACATGATTAAGTCTTGGTAGACTTCTTCCCCCTTGTTTCCTTTTCTAGAATAGAAGGGGAAAGAAATAGCCTAGAGCTTTTTTCTAAGTGTTCAGGTAAATCTTTTCTCTAACTAATCAAGCAGGTATTTTGGAGCCTCTGGTAATGATGCCCTTGGAACCACACTAAATTCTGGAATTAGAATCAATGCTGCACTGGTATTTTCAAGCAGTTTGCACTAGACTGGTTGTGGCTCTGCAAATGGCAGGAATGTTTTCCACTGCTGGAACAGAAAACTGAAAATTCTCCATAAACCAGGTACAGCTAGAAATAAATCTGAATACAAATGTTGGGGTAATCCCGGTTTCTTGGAAGCCAAGGGAAACCTGTCATTAACTTCATTTGACTATTGTGACACAGTGGATAAGTTTTTTTCCAGATGATGTTTTCAGATCTTTTATGACGGATCCTCTTACAGGAGAGAAAAAGGGAGTGACGAATTTTACATGTAAACTCTGGGTCTGCATTTTTTTGTTGTTTGCTATTGATAAGAGCATCAATAGTAATGAGAAAAATGGCTATTAGTGTTTGTGTCATTATTATTTGTCAACAGAAGTACATATAGATAACAACTTTGGGACCTTCTTTAGCATAAAAAATTATGTATCTTCCTGTATTTCATACACATGGTTTCAGTGCATGCAGCAACCATGACAAACATTCAAAAATGTCTTTAAAAAAGACAAATAAAAGTAGGAAAAGAGAAGAGTATGTGCAAGTTTTTCTGATTATTTATCTCATAATAAAACATTTCACTGCATTTGAACAAATACAGTCATGCTTAAAGAAAAGAAGAAAGAAATTATCTCCAGCCAGCTATTTCCAGTAACCATAAAAGTCAGTAGCTTGATTCAACTGCCTTTACTCAGTAAGGCACCAAACCAGAGGGAGTCAAAGAATAAAAAGAGATTAATTCAAGTGCTCATTCGTAATTTAACTGCCTGTGAAATGTTCCCTTTACCAAATGGAAATGAGGTTGCTTGGCCCATAAGCCATCCTTTCACAGTCTTGCAGGGTTCACTTCAGAAGCCTTGATAAAAATATACAGAAAATACAATTTTCAAGTATAGATGGAAATCCCCAATGTACTTTATCTGACAGCTACTGCATTACAAAACAGAATTACAATTTTAAAGCCTTGGGCACTGGCAGGCCTCTGATGTTGGCTATATAAAACCACACTGACAGACAGTCATTACCAAGGTTAATCTCTGAGAATTAGGACAAGGCAGTCAGTTTTAATATGTCAGAATCAGCTAGGAGCCCATCTGTATCTACTATGGTCCTTACTTTCTTAAATCCAGTTATGTAAAAAGATTTTTAGTCGGAAGTTGCAGGTGGTTTTTCAATGAAGACACAATAAAGTAGCAACCACCCCTTATCATTAATTCAGTGTAGACCCTCAAGGCAGATTTGCATTAAAGACCTTGTAGAAATAAGCATCCCTTAACTGATACCCAGCATCTCAGACACAACAATGGGCAATTTCCTCTCTCATGTGTGGGGCTACTGCTTTTCCTATGGACATTTTTATTGACCTCAGTAGGAATGAGGAAAGGACTTATAACCTTCAGCTGTGGATGGGGGGGATTCTGAGCAGAAAGACACCAGTGTGATTAGCAACAGACCTTGTTTCAGACTAGTATGAGAAATGTTGAATGTAACCATTTTGTGAGCAGAAATTAAAATAAACGGACATTTTTAACAAAATCACACTGAGGGAAAACTTTACTAAATATGAATTAAACAACAGTTAAATCAACAAACCACCAAATAATTTGAAAAAGTTATGGACCAAGGAAACTTTTGCAAAGGACAGGAGGTTTTGTAGGAGGCATAAATGGCCTGGCTTGCCCTTCTCTGAAATGATATTGAAGATTTTCTATGATGCCTTTCAGTAAGAGAAGGAATTGCTCTGTGTTATTGCTAACATGCCTGTGACCATGCAGTTGATATTCGCATTTGTGTCTATTCGAGCAGGTTTGTGCAAGTCATGCCACATGCACAGGGCAGTGCATAAATACATCCAACATGAATGAATGCACTCAGCTGTCTGAGCAGCAGCATGGGCTCTTGTGCAGGCACTTGGGATGTGGTGCTGGGAGGTGCAGAGACTCCGTATCTCCCTCTGTCCTGCAAAATTCCCCTGGGGCTTTCAGCACCATGCTCAGGGATACATCTCCCTGCCAAGGGCTGGCTCTGCCCCTGCCAAGCCAGGACACAGCAGAGCAGATGGATTGATTACTAAAAGGTAGGTGGCAGATAAGGTTACTACTAGGAAACAAGCTTGAACTGTGCCGTGACACCTTTCACAATATAAATGCATCTGTAAAATACAAAGGTGAAGCAATCATTAAAAGGACAGTAATTACTGAAATGATAGGACAGTTACATAAATGCTGGAGCAATGAGTACTAGTAATTAGGGAATTTGTACTTACTGGCATCATCCATAAATTCAAATTCACCCCCTAATTCAGCACTAGTCAGGTGGTACTGGTCAGGGTCAGTCAGGGCACTCAGCAGAATCAATAGGACCACCGAATTTATAATCTACAGAGAGGAAAAAGGGAAAAGGATCAGTCTGTGAAAGTAATCAATGAAAAACCTCTGGGCAATACATACCCACCCTGTTTCACACCAGCTATGATAGAGACTGTTTTCCAGATGCACACCTATAGTATTTAACTAACACTGCAATTAATTTCTCTAAGTTGGTAAACAGGACTTACTTCTTCCCTAAATGGCAGCATGAAAATGAAACAAAATGTAATTTCATTCCAACTCTAGTCCACACCAGAAAAGTTACCACTGCTCTTTCAGACTATAAAGCATGTTAGCACATCCACCAGTCATTCTGAGATTATTACAAACAGGATCTGTAATCAAGGACTATCAGCATGGCAGAACTGGGGACAGAGCCTGTAAAATTGCTAGATGATCAAAGAGGAGCTCAATTACTGGAGAGGGCTGTGTTTTAAGGGGCCATGAGTGAGGTGCTGGTTCAGGTGAGTTGCTAAATGAGGAGGCCTGGAGGGGTGGGAGGAGGTGGCAACGTGAGCCCCCCGTGTCTGATGCTCAGTTCCTGTGTCATATGGCACAGGTGGGACATTCACATCCACCAGGGCATTGGCTATGAAATGCAGTAAGTGAATTAAATGCCAAGAATATCAAGTGATTCAGTAGAAGCGGATTGTCAAGTATCAGCTATGAACGGATCGGAGAGGTAGCCAAGAGCTGTATTTTCAAACAAATCTGAACAAAATGCTCATATCACTTTGAAGTGAAGAGAGCTAATTGCAGAAAAGAAGATTGCTCAGCATGAAATAATGCAGCCAGGCTAAAAGCTTATTCTACAGAACTAGGAAGATAATTGGTGAAAAAGAAAATGGAAAAAAGAAAACTGAAAACAGTATGCTCGGAAAGATGGATTTTATTGCTTCGTTTCTCACTTCAAACTCATCTTAATCTCATCACAGGTTACTAACAGCAACAAGAAGGTGTAGAAACACAGGTTATTTCAAGACATAATAGGCTAGAGAATTTCTCAGGTAAGATAAATCCTTTTTGATAGGTAAATTCCATCAAGTCTAGCTGATTCCAGATCTGTTAGCAATCTTTAAAACTGCTGAGAATAGTTCACAAGACAGGAAAAGAGTAAGCACAGTTTATGCATTTTCAAAGCAGGAAGGTCATGTAAGGAATTTCTAGATAGACTGTGAGATTTAAGAACAAAATAAGAACAGATAATCAAGCTGTCTCCCCATTAACACTTCAGGTTTGTATGGTCACAAGTTACAATCACCATGGGCTTGTCAAGGAGAAACTGTAATTAATTTATCTTATTTGCCTTCTCCGACAGACTAAGAGGCATTATGGACAGGGCAGAAACAGTAGATAACATCTCTGCAACTAAACACACCTTTTGACATTATGAGATTCTCATAAATGAGCAAGGAAAACCTGGTTTGGTTGAACATGCAGGAAGGTGAATGCACTGCCAGCTGGGTAACTGTACTGAAAGAACAGCTGCCACAGCTTTAAGGATTCACAACCAGCACAGAAGATACATTGATTAGTACATTAGATCATTTTCCAGTACTGTTGAGAGACTTGTTACTTCGTAACTTCTACCTTTCTCTAATATGCTGACAATGCCAAGTTATAAGCACTTTGGGAGACAAGATTAAAATGATTTTGACCAACTAGAGCAGAATTCCAACAACAGAGCACAATTCAGCACCAAAAAGCTGAAGGAGAAACACATTTGTGAAGAACTTCAGAAGAACGTGAGGCAAAAAAACACAACTCAGTGGAAGCCCATAAACTCATCCTTGGGGGTACACAGTGGTGGGCAGTGCTGCAGAAACCTGGGTATTAGATGCATAAACTATCCTCCCACTTGCCCTCCATACACCTCTGTAGAAAGGTTTCAAAGTCCTTCTAAAATGTACAAGGAAAAACCCTGGGGAGGATCCTGCATCAGAACAGAGGGTAGTCAGACATCTGGAATGTAGGACAGATAGGGAAAAAACTGGGCTTGCTTAGCAAGGAAAAGGTAGGGGGAGGTGCTCTCAGTCTTTTATTAGCAGAAAGGCAGGGAGAAAGAACAAGGCAACAGACCTTCCTCCAGATCCACTGGGTAGACAGATCTGAATTATAGCAAAAGAAAATTTAAGTCAGACAACACAGTGAACAATAAGAAAATAATCAGAGACTGTTTGGAGGGGGTTAGAGATCGTCATTACTGTATTTTTACACAGGACAGTTAAATAGCTTTATGTTGGGAATGCTGTAGCATGGTCTTGTCTTGGCTTTCTCTTGGTTTTGAAGACATCAGTTGACTATTGAAATCAAAGTTACACTCCATAAATCTTACAGGGTTTTAGCATTATGTATAACTCCATATCACAACCTAGTTCTTGTTTTATACTCCTTTGTGGAAAGCTAGAAGACATAAGCCAATAATAAATATGTTACCTAAGAAGAGTACTCAAAATATCCAAGCAATCAGAAACCATAAATGTATAGAATGTTGCTATTTTGAAGACATATTTTTTGAGTACAAGTACAGCCAAGAAAATTTATAAAATACTGACCTACGCACTCTACTTTCTCCTTATGGGTATGTCCTGATTCAGATTATGTGATTGTCAGCATTGCCTTAAATTCTGTATAAGACATAGCTTGTGTTTGCTTGATCTGAAGTCTGCTGCAGTCAGTAGGAATCCCTCTAATGCTCTTTAGGGCATTACTTTTCTATTCTATCAGTTTGTTCTCTTGAGATCTTCATAATCATCTGAGCACTTTCCAGCTGTGCTGTCAGCAGTGCAAGAGAATACACCACGTGTTTGTTTGCTCCCTCTTTCTCCCAGAAACGTGTGCAGAGTTGGGTGTATTGTGTTCATTAGGGTTTTCCTTTTGTTTTGAAAGTGATGTGTCTGTTGAATTTTGAAAAATGCTTTAATGCATAAATTCAGTGTGTCTAAAACTTACCGACGTAATGTTTTCCAAGGACACACAATCAAGGACAAGAGCATAAAAAATTATTCCCTGTTGGTATATGCACTTGGTATGAGAGCTGAAATCTCCATTCTAGGAAAAGCAAAAGTGATTCCTGTGCTCTTTTGATAGGGCCAAAATTTCCTTCAAGATGTTTTACATTCCTTCAGCAACAAATAGTGTAACAACCAATTAGCAATGCTTAGAAAGCATTTTAATTATGCAAAGTTTCAGGAAGCTGTTAAACTCTATACCTTCCCAGTGAGACACACTGTCCTCCTTTTATGGATGGAGAAAAGCTGAAACATGGCCATACAGCAGTGGGGTTGTAGCAGGATGCTCTCCCTGGAATGGGGTAAAATAACTCGAACAGTGTCCCATTTGCAAAGCTGTGAGTGGTAAATGAAGAAAGGGGATTCATGCTGCCTTTGGTGCTGAACAATGCTGAAGCCAAGTCTGACTCAATCCTGAAGTTAAACACACTGATAGTGAGATGAAAATGTGGTAGACCTGGTAAAATAAGTGGATAAAGGAACAAAGAAGTGACACTGCTGATAGCTTATCTAAAGCTGCTGAGCTGCCACAGCTGGCCTGCAGGCGAAATGGCTGACAGTCAATCACCCAGTCCCAACCTTGAACAACAGGGTCTTCTACCATACCCTGTGGCAGCGGCCTCAGGGAGACAAAGAGTTAACATTGTCCCACCCCAAACCCCTTGTGAAGGCCGGCCCAGGAGTTCTGATTGGGTTTGAGTCCCTGGGTGGTTTCTCCCTTGGTGTGTTTCTAATGGTCCCTGACCCTGAACTCCACCCTCAAAGGTGTAAACCCTCGGTTCTGTCCCTCAAAAACCCCTGCTGTGCCTCTGTTCGGGGCTCTCTGTTCTGGACCTGAGTTTGTTCTCATGCTGAATAAATGGTTTCATGAACGGGAGCCCGTCTCGTTGGTGTTTCATGCTGGTCCCCAGAACCCTGCTGCTTCCCTGGACGAGATCCTGAGGTTGCTGACTGCAACAATACCCCTTCTTGGAGTGCATGTGTGGAGACTTCCCTGAGTGGGCATGCCCTTCAAGGTTATCTTTCAAGGCTGAGTGAAAGAACTGGCCCGTGATCATTGATATGGGTAACATTGACCTGTTAATAATAATTAAATATCAATTAATAAACCTTTTTTGCTAGCTTTAATACAATTGCTTCAATATTGTTTCCTGGTGTACTATAATAGTTTTTATAGCTCCTATACTGCGCAGTAAATAATTCTGATTAAGATAGTTTTGTCTAATAATTAGAATAAAAATATATTTATCTATTTAAATACATATTATTCTTGCTGTCATTTATCCTGTGGGTCAAAGTTGTATAAAGGTTCAATTATATTTATATAATCCTTTAGACAACATGTTGACAAAGTCTGGGGTTATGACTGGCTCCAGCCATACCCAGACTCCTGTATGAGGACTTGAAAAAGCAAGGGCATCCTTTCTACACCCTGTGATTCAACAGGAGGGCTTCTTTAATAAACTTTATCTGAAGCTCCCATGCTGCCCATGACAGGTGTTCAATAAGAATAAATTGCAAGACTTTGCACTATCAAGTGAGAGCTGTGACCACTGGGTCCTACAGCTGATTGCAGCCCCAGTGCTAGCTGGGGCTCAGGAGGGGAGCTCCAGGGACACTAACAGGCCTTATTTGACCTGCACAGCCCCAACCTGGGCCTCTCCACACCCCTGCCCAAGGCCCAGGACCCCATCCAGGTCAGCCTGGGGTCATCAGTCTCTGTCCCAGTGGTACAACAGGATGCCAGCCTCCAGCCCTGCTTCCCGGGTGGGCCCTGTGAGTGCATCCTGCAGCTTGTCTCCAGTTGTGTCCCCGCTCCCAGACCTCTTTGCTTTGGGTTGTCCCCCTGGTTTATCACTGCCCTGCTGGTGGTGAACCCCATGATCAGCCCCAGTTCTGCTTCTGGGCTCAGTCCCTGCAGGATGGTGTTCAGCATGTCCTAACAACACAATGGACAAAGATCCAACAGAAAGTCCTAAATATGCCCAACTGTCCTCTTATTCTGATATGGAAATAAAATATTTATTTTTTAAAAATCTCAAAATCTTACTTCTCTGGCAGCCAGATGGAATTACATCCACTTTTTAATCAATGAAGGGGATGAAAATAACTCCTTTATAGAGACCAGAGAATGTATGAAGCCAAGGGGAAAGAGGAAATATTATGGAAGAGACATCCAGGTATTGGAGCAGTAACTGGAGTTCCTGCTGTGGGTTTACAAAACATAATTTCAGATTTCAGTAGAAGATACTTCAAACACAGCAACAGCTGTGTGAGGAAGGTGCATGCAGGCATGAGCAAGATAGGCAGCAGATGATGAGACTGGGACTGGCACCACCAGCCACTGATGCTGCTTCCACCTGCACTGTGATAAAAAACCAGCAGCTTAAGCACAATGTGAGGCAGTTCTGCTGGAGAGAACGTCCAGTGTTTAGGATGCAAGGACACAACCTTGTGTCTTCCACAAGCAGCATCCAGCAATTAGAAACTATATAATGCACTAAAATTTTAGACTTCTACCTTCAGTAAGTCACCTTTTCTCCATGTCATTTGTTCCAGAGGTCAGCAGAAACTGTAGCAACCCATGGGAATAAAATGCAAGGGAGAGGTGTCAGAAACCACTGCAGCAACAGGTGATCAGAAAACAAATATCACCATAAATTCAAATGTTTTGTAGAAGTGCAGCTGCGTGGTATCTATCCCAGCTTATCTAAAATAAAATTAGTTCCAGCAGGCCCTAAGAGCATGCCATTAACACTGATCTACTGATGATACCTAACTAATCAAAATAAAATAGCTTTGATAAAGGAGTTTAGAAGAGGAAATATGCTCACTTTAAACCAATACACTGCATTGAAAATACAGTGATGTTTCTATTGAAACATCTGTTTTAACAGTCTGTTGAAGTCTACAGGGTCCCCTCTACAAATATTCTACTACAGTTCTCAAGACTTTCTAATGCAATGAAGAGAGATACCTATATTTACAGGGAAAAAAAAAGAAGAGTCCCCCCCTCCCCCAGCTTTATTTCTATTAAGGGTTCAATTTATAACTGAATCCATGCATGTGGCAATCTGAGTGTTATGGGTGGTGAAAGATGTTTGTACAGGTTTAACTCTGTGACTGTTTTCAGCCTCACTGAACTCAAGAGAGATCCACTTAAGCACCCTCCTTAAACCTCAGCATTGGTGGAGAGCTAACTCCCTGCCTGTGCCCCTTTTTACAGCTCCACAGCTGGTTTCATGACACTGTGAAGCCCAGTAATATGCAAGAACTGGCACACAGAGTTCTACCATATTTGTGCATATCTAGCACAAAAGTGGCATGGTTTAGTATCTCTACAGAGATACTAAGGAAACAATTTGCCAAGGACATTAATTTTAGTAGTAAGAAATCATAAACTATTTTAGTAAAACTTATGAAAGTCTCAAGCAGAACCCATGTACCCTCACCTCTGCTTTAATTCTCTTAATTTTATAAGTTTAGGTACTGCTCTCTACAGAAATTATAGAAACAGAACTTCAGTCTTAAACTACTATTGCTCCTTGAAACTAAACAGAAAAGTATTTTCTAGCACTTGGATATTTGAGGTCAGTATCACTGTCAGAAAAAGTAAGAATGTATGGGAAATATCTATTTAAGTATGTCAATGCCTAATTCTCCCTATCTACCTTTCCCTTCTCACTAGACCTGTTTTTTGCATATTTTCTTCATTTTTTCTTTAGGCATAGAAGTTATTAATAAAAGCGAGAACACTTTCGTTCATCAAAAGGACAAAATATCTCTACAAAGGAAAAAAAAATCAGGCTCAGGATTTAACTAGCTCAGGGTAGATTTGCAATATCTGGGGTGCATTTCCCAAACTTCTCTGTTAGTGTAGATAATGAACAAAGGTTTATTGCCCCATATAGGAAGACTTTTCTATCTGTTCTCTGTCTCCCCCGTTAGGCAAAATTTTGTGTTTGTTATTGTTCATTGGGGGCTTTTTCTGATCTCTGACTGAAGAAGAGACAAGGAAGTAATTCCATCAATTAAGATTTTAAGCTCAGTGCTGTGAAGAGCAGGCAAATAGCACATGAAGAAACAAGAAACAAGATGTCCTTCCTGTGCACCCAAGTTTCTTGACAAGTCTCACAGCAGTAATTCAATCTCTTTTCCTTTCAGGGCACAGGAGCTACATCTGAGCACACCACAGCCACTGGCTTGAGCTCCAGGAATGGAGGAGCAGGAGAACCCTGGCTGTCAGAGGAGACACCTATCTCTTCTGCCGTGTAAGCCTTCTGCCTCATGCTAATGAAAATATTTCAGCTTTCCAGTGCTAGGGACAAGCTGCAGATGCGCAGTGATGCACAGTTTAACATGTGGTCCAAGTTAGAAACCCAGACACACTCAAGTATCTTTTCATCCAATGGAACACAACAGCCTGAAGGGAAACAGAAAGAGGTACACGTGAACTTGGGTTAAAAGGGAATCAATCCTTCCCTCCTTTGACCAGTGAAACTCATTATCAGGCATTATTACTGAAGCCAAAAGGTTGAATGAATTCGAAAAGGATGAGCTATATATTGAGGAAATGCAAATCACCAAAGTTATATCACAAAAGATCTTAAAAACAAAATACAAGCCTTCCTGCTTCAGGTGACTGCCCAACCTTAACATTATAGGAGAATAAAATAAAAAGTTGTCCCTGAACAAGCTGTTCTTCCTCTGTGTGTGGTTCCTCAAAGCACATGGTTCTGGCTGCTGTCTGAAATACTGCACTGGAATAGGGAGAGCATTAGGCAGGTCACAAGTAGCAATTAGGTTTTTATACTCTTGAATTTGAAGAAGATAGGGTAGAGTCTGCAATTCTTGTCTCTATTCTTCCATACTACTTATGAGAAGACAAAGAATGATCCAGGCAGGCTCAGACTAGCATATTACGAAGTCTGTATTATAGAGATCATATAATAGAAAGCTGCATAAAATATTTCAATCAGACTTTATATACAATTTCAGCTTTGATTGCTATGACACTAAACACTGAACTTTAAAGACTATGTTGATTAAATTGCTAGAGGAAGTCAAGAATAATTTACCAGCACTCTTCCATACAAATGACTCAAATACTGCCCACTGCCACCCTTTTAACAGGCTTAAAACCAAAACCACAAGAGGTCTGTTATTACTGAAATATGGTAATGGTTAAATTTATTAAAAAAAAAAAAAATAGATGGACAGATTTTGCAATATGCACATGAGAGGTTTCTGCCTCCCTAGAGACAGATTTTAATATGTTATATACTTGTGAGAGACTGAAATTTTATGGTTTGTGGCTTAAATATTATTATGAAGGACTTTTTGCCCATTATGGCAAAGCTCTATAAAGAAGCTGCAACCACCAAAGCCCTCCCCTCCCTGAAGATGCCTCCTGAGGGGAATTTGAGACTATGAGTTAAGATGCCTAAGGGAACTTGAGATAAGATAGAGGTGACACTATTGCTCAATCATCTCAGGTCTAGGGAGAAGCAAACAAGGCTGAGGGAGAATTAAGTATCCCACATAAAGCCAAACCCAGCAGCTGTCCTGAAAATCAGCTCTGGCTGGGTTTGAGGTGGGGGAGGCCATAGCCCACAGACTCATCTGCTGAGGCCAGGTTTGTACAGACTCCCCCCCAGCCAGGGGGGAGGAGGAGAGTTTTGGGTGTCTGGCATAAACTCAGGTCAGAGGGAGTGAACACCCATCCTCCCTTACACCAACCTGCCCAGCTGTGAAACCCCCAACCCCACAGGCCACATCCATGGGACTTTCACATGGGAGGCAGCTGAGGGGGTGTCATAATCCTTCAAAGACCCCCCCAAAGTGCTCCCCAGATTTATTCCAGAGGCCTTGCACCAGAGCACTGCACATGATGCAAAGTGATGCAACTTCTCCAGAGTCTTTTGCAAGAGATGAGTCAAACTTGTTCCCTGCAGGGGAGGTCCCTGGGCATTCCCACCTGGCCTGAGTACATATTAATCCATTGAACTCTGTGTTTTGTGGGACCCTTACCACAAAGCAGACCAGAAGAACAGAATCAATGGGTCACCATCAGGATCCATGGAGTGGTGGTATTTTCTACTTAATCTGTCTCTCTGTCACTTCTTCTCCCCCCTCCTTTTCCTTTCTATCTCTCTACCTCCCATTTGCTGTTAAATAAAATCCAACTACTGACTCTGGCATATGGTCTTGCTTTCACCCTAATTTGGGCAGAGGCATCTCTTTCATAATTTTAGTAACTGGATTGTAACATTATTTAATCTTAGCCCTTTCCTGATTTAAGGAAATAAGCTATTTGTTTACAAATTTATCAGTGGAGTCTTCATTACTTTTCCATTGTATTTAAAGAAAGTCTAACCTGTGTCTAAGGAAAGTCCTGAAAATGATTGCTGAACTCTTCTGCCCAGCCTCTAGGGAAATATTTATGGGAAAATATAATTATATATACAATTATATCATTGCCAGATTAACTCATAATTTCTCCTGGTTCAGGATGCAGTAGAGAACTAGTAAAGAATTGGTATGCAATAAACCCTTATCAGAAAAAGGGTTGTTCAGCTGGGATTTGTTTGGTTCTGCATTTGCCCTTGACTTCCAAAAATGCACGTTTGAGCCTTGCAGATGGACTGTGAAAGCTTGAGGGCAGAGCTGCTAAAGTGTGACTGTGATGTGAGCTGTGGCAGCTCCCACAGATCTAGACTTTTGTGTGGACTTGTGACAGAGGATGGGCCAGGCAACATCGCTGTAGCTGCTTTCCTGGGCTGGAGTGTCCAGGTATCCAGTGGCCCTGGCCAGCACATTCTGTGTCCTACACCCACAGCAGCACACAGTGCTGTCTGTGCCCAGAGTCCCTCCAGCCTCTTTGGACATGTGCCACTGCTGGGAGGACAGTGTCTGGTTTGAGAGCAAGCCACATTCGACCACTTCATTAAAAAACCAACACCAAAACACACCAAATCATTGATCCATTATTCTTATGTAGCCACCACAGGCAAGATGTGCTTGCACCCTTGAAGCACTCTGCAACCCAAGGCAGGGATTTAGTTATGCAAGGAAGAAGTGGAAGGTTGGTACAGTACAGATAATTACTGAAGTAGTAAAGAACATGATCACATGTATCCTGTCTGTCTGGCCACAGCTGTTTCACTGTTGGGAAATTCAGCTCTCCAAGGTGAAAATCTCCCACAAACCTGTGTTTCTGCCAAAAGCATTTGTCCTGTCTGTTTTAAGCAGCTTAATATATCTCTGGATAGAACAAGAACTGGCTCAGCACATACCAGCAACAAAATGAAGAACAGTCACAGCACTCTTAAAACTCCTTTCAAGGCTGAGTACCAGGATAACAATAGAGCTGACTGCAGACACCTGAAAAAGAGCTGACCCACAGGAGGTCCAGGAAGAGTGCGCTATGCTCAAGTCCATATTAATTCTCCAGTGATGCCTCCCTGGCAATTCATGTTACCCAGGAGCACTCTCTCACACCTTCAGACACAAACATGGGGTTTCGCTTCTTACTCTGCTACTTGGAGATTTGGGACTTTAAACCTCCAGCCCTGCAGGAGAACAGCACAGAAATTACACTGCACGTTTTTAAGCCTTGGCCACTTTAAACTTCCAGAGTTTTACAGTCAAAGCACAAGCCCCACAATAAAACAAGAGAAAAAGAAAGCAATCAAGGAAATTAATTCCTGGCTATTTTGCAACATCCGTTCCATATGTCCAAGAATATATAAGACTAATTGCATTTTCACTGACGTCAGTCTAATCAACGATCAGTTTAGGAAGCTTAATGTGTTCTCCTCTGGCTCACTAGGAGATACATATTAACCTTCAACAGAACTTCCAAGCACATTTTACTTGATTAATGTTAATATCTCCTCTCCTTTCTATAAATATATTCATGATTTTTTGTATAAAAACCCAAATGTAATTATAGCATACTGAACTCTTAATGGGATTCTTTCCTTCAACAAGCGTTTATGTAAACTTGTGCTCCTCTTACAACCAACCATCTGTTTTCTCACTGGAGGGAATTTATTATCCAACTGAAGGCCTTAATAAGAAAAAAAGGGTATTTTGCAAAGGTTTGCTGTTTCTGAGCTGATAATTGTATTGATTATTGAGACATGAGACAACTGTGTCATTATCAAGACAACTGATGCAGATTATCAGCTGTCATTGCAATGATTACATACTCAATGAAATATCCTACCACGGTATTTGGGGATATAAGAAAAACTGCCTATGTTAGGGGATTAGAGCTTAAAGACATTTTCATAAATCCTTGTGTTGTGTCAAAGACTAATAAACAGTTCAGTAAGTGCAAGGGCTGCCCAAAAGATATTTTCAAGAAATTTTATTCCTTCAATGACTTAAAAGGTTTTTGCAAGAAAAAACATTTTTAATAAATGTTTTAATGTCATACTGATGTATGACAGAGTCTGGGACAGACTAATAAAATGCTGCTCCTACTGCTCTCTGCAGCACAGGAAACACACCAATCTGGCTATTTTCACCTAGAACAGAAAGCACAGGTAACTTGGGGCATGGTGTACCAATGAACCCATCCTTTGTCCAGATAACCGTTTTGGCCTGTTCAGGGATGGATTCTGTCACCCACAGGTGAGTGATTAGGCTCTTTGCAAGCTATCTTATTGATTGTGCCATTTAAATTCCTCCCATTTGTTACCTTATTTTGTAATTCAACTAAAGGGTGCCTGAAGTATAAATTGGAGAAAAAAGATGGGATAAGGTCCTGCACTGCAGAAACCAACCTGGGCTTGTGCATAGCACTGAAAAGTTGTTTCAGGAGTTTTCTTGATGCTATTCTTGAAGCTAATAACTGTTATATTATTTAACAATATATCTTTAGAAAAGTTACAATCAGAATGTGGTTATTGAGAAGGTCCTTCAGATAAGATCATTTGTTCATGCTAATGATCATTAGTGGTCTTTATTCTTTGCTATGAGATACCTAAAATGCATACATGTGCTTTCAGTTTGTTAAGAAAATAACATACAGGTATGTCAACAGGTATTTGAGTGCAGAATCAGTCATTTTTACCCTTGGTCTTGGAAGATAATGGAATGGATGTGATACAGTCCAAGGGCATCTACTCTGAACCTCCTCTGACTCCAGTCTCAGCAGGATATTCAACATGTACATCAAACATCAGGGCAGCCTGTAAAAGTAAGATTCATACTCTCCTTTATTCATAATGAATTCCAAGTTTTTTCTCCACTCTCTTTAACAGCAAGCGTGTGCATAGGAAGAGACTAATGAGTTGGGAATGTTACTGCTTTTTTTCCCCACAGTCTTGTCTTTCATCTTATGAAGTACAGACAATAGGAAAACTAAAGATCATTTTATAGAGATGGTACTTGGGACATAAATATTTAATCAATTCAGCCATTTCAATTAGAAGAATTTGGAATCTCAAGTAATCTCACATTATGGCACCTTCACTTGCTAGTGGAGAAATTTCACATGTTGCTGCCACTACGTCTACCAAGGGATGGGAATTAGGAATGTCACTGGTACCACCCAGCTCGTTCCCCTGAATATACAGCCCAGGTCTTGGCCATGGAGGGACAAACACCTGGTGAATCCACAGCAGGCCCTTTTCTGCAAGAATTCTTTCCCCAGAGCCACCAGTACTGGTCTGTGTTTACCACCTCACTGGAGGTGGTGAAGGTGGCGTTGCAGGATAATCCAACCCAACCCCCAGATATATCACACGGGCACAACAGGGGAAGTGACATCCCTGGATGATATAAAGGAACTGACCCTTCAGTGAGCTGGTTACTATGACCCCTTCATACAAACATGAAGTTGAAAATCCTTTCTTTTTAGCCCACTTCATTCCATATAGAAAGAAAGCAACCTAATTTTCTAAGTAAAACACAAGGCCTCATATCTGTATTCATGAAAATTCCCACAACCTGACACTGAGATAACACATCAGGCTTTCTAATTGTTCCATTTTGTTCTTTTCACAACTTCAGCTCTTTTTTCAGTTTTCAAATTCTCCTGATTCACACAGGTTTGAAAATAATCAATAACTTCTTCTTAGAATTTCTTAATTTTCCCTAAAAGAGCCTTTACACCCTGTTCAAGGGACCCTCAGTTACAACTGTTTGCTGATGTGAGTAGTCTCAGTGTAAAGGTTGCAGGAGCACAGACAGGGCAGCTTGGAAGGATCCAGTGAGAGATATTTTGTTTACATGAGCAGCCACTGCTGATCTCTACCCCCTGCCAAGTAAGCCAAGATTACTGAAATCTTCTAAATGGTATTTAAGCACATTGCCATACATGCTGCTTTGCATGAGGCTTGAAAAATACCAGGACATAAATGTGGCGTAGTCACAAAATATACATTTTCATTCTCCTTTTGACATAAGATCAAATGGACTCCACCAATCTTGTCAGGGTGTTCAGCCCCAAATCAGTGAGACCATAGCACGTTGTGCTTTTCTTTTGCTTTACAATATAAGTCTACTACGACTACATTTTTTTCATCATTAGGATTCAATCCTTTTATTAAAAAATTACTGGGACAGAGATAGATATTAGACATGTTTTCAGCAGTATATTCAGAAAAATCCAGACTGAAATGTCACAACTAGCAGTTCATGCTGAGCTTTCCACAAATAGCAGCTCAAGCATTTAACCTACTCCAGCTAAAAACTTCGGCTTGCTCTATTTATGTTCTTACCGCACATCCTTCAGTGAGAGCCACACAACTCGATAACTTGTGGTTATAAAAGGTTCTCAGCCTTCCATTAGCTTTTATTTTTAGCCCCTCACTGTCAGGACCTCAGGGAGTGCAGAGGGAGGGCTGCAGCTCCCCAGGCATGGCAATGGCTCCTGGGGTTCCTGGGGAGGAGCAGCCTGTGCCCAGGGCACTGCTGCACTGGGGCAGCAGCAGGAGACACTGGGCACACAGAGCACAGCAATGGAGGCTCCTTCTTCTATTGTTTATCTTTTTGAACTTGCACCTTATGATTTCATCTTCCCCCCCACCAAAGTCAGTCAGAAATAATCAAAATTCCTGTTATCCCAGATGGTGTAAGTGGATCCTCAGCGTGTGCAGAAACCCCACTGCCACTGCCAGGAGAGTGGAAAATCCTTCCATGACATTGTCAGCATATCTGATGTTGTTCCTTCTTCGTGTTTTAGACAAGGAAAGTGGAGTCCATTTCCTCAGGAAGAAGACATGCTGCGTTTATAAATGCTGTCACTGACAGGGGTGTTGTTATTCTGACTCACCAGCACTGACTGGGTCACTTGGAAACAGAAATGCCAGTTGTCCCCCAGACTCCAGCACCCACTGGAGATCAAAACTGAAGTTGGCTCATTTCAGCATTGACACTGCCCTGAACAGCACAGTGACAAAATTAAGCTGTTGGAAGTGACTTTCTAATTTCACTTAGTTTGTCTTATTTTTAAATACTTTTAAACATTTGTAAGACTTTTGTGCCCCAAAATGTTTCTGCATTGCTATTGTGACCTCTGATTTCATGTTATAATAAAGAGGACAGTCCCTCTCAGATAAAGCCCCAGAAATTAATAACCAGCAAACCAAATTGGTCCTCAGGTTTGAAATAAACATTAACCCCCAGCCAGCTAGATTACTGACATTTTAATCCTCAGTATAATGTTTGTATTTAACATTGCAGCACCCCCTTTTAAGCTTTTCTCCCTAAGGCAGCACACTAGTTCCTGAAGTGTGGGCTATACTGCAATCCCATTAGATATTCTTTTCAGGAAATTTCCCCTGACTACTCCAACCTTTACAAGTTATTTTTTTCACTGAAGTACCTCAGTGCTCAGTGACAGTATGCATATTGCATTATTATGCTATATTGCAATATCATGCAGTGGTTATATTACTCTAGATGTACTGCCAATGGCTCTACCAGGAAGAAACTACTGAAACACAAGAGCTGTAGAAACATTAGTATTCTGAGATCCATTATGTTCTAAAATAACGTTAAATATTTATTTCCCAGCTATTGATATGTTATGAGACCACTGGAAGTGTCTGTGTCTGCTGTGCTTGTGTGGGGAAAGCACACTGTTCCTGCCCCTTCCTTTCGTGGACTCCAAGTGCCCTCAGCTTCCCTCTCCCCACTATTTGTAGGGCTGCAAACACCCAGTTAGAACACCATACCTGAAGAGCCTCCCAGCTTATTGATATGGGGGTGGAATGTTGAGACACAGCACTGATGCTGTGCCAGCACTGCCCAGCAGCAGCCAAATCCCGGGTGTGTTGATTATCAGCACCCTTGCAACTCCCAATCCACAGCATGGCACTGGGAGGGTTGCTGTGGAATGATGAATTCCATCTCAGCCACTATTTTTCCCTATATACTCAGACATTAAAAATTCTGCCTCCTGAAATTGTGCTAACTCCAAACTGTGAAAATGTGAAAATGTCAACATGTGAAAATGTTGTGTTAAAAGTCTGCCAAAACTTTTCAGCTACTGCTTTTTCCTCCTTCCGATGCCTGTACTACTGAATCGTTGTATTCATGGTCATAGAATTAATAAAATTTACACTTCACATGTAGTGAGAAATGAAAAAGCAACAAGAAAACTACTCATTCTCTAGGTTCATGATTTTCATCAAGTAATTTCCTGTAAAGAAAAATGGCCAAGAGTATATAGAATACATGCCGGTGTTGCAAAAAAACAGAGGGTTTTTTAACTTTGAAGTAATGTTCATAGGTCATGTGTGGTTTGGAGTAATGCAACCACCCAAAATACATGCACAGGAAAAAAAATGCCAGCAGGACAACATCTATTTTTTTGTTAACCCTCAACATCACATGGTAACCAAACCATAATTGTTCTTCGGAGCCAAAGAAATCCATTTGTATACGGCTTTGTCAACCAGGTCTTTCAACCAGGGCCATTCATTCAAGGAACTACTCCTTCCTCACTTACTGTTTCCTAGCATAATAAGCAATCAAAAAAGGTTTAGTATTTATTACCTACATGCATTTAAATACCTATTCTTAATGATCAAATTTAAAACTCAAATGAGGAATAAATTGCAATAGGGAAGAAAGAACAGAAAGAAATGTGTACTGTATCCATACCATTTGAAGCAATTTAGAAATTCACCCTGAAAAAGTAATGAAAGCAAAAGAAGCAAGAGGTGTAAATTAGGAAATACCTGCTCATAGGAAAGGAAATTTAAAACCAGATTTTTGCAGTAAAATACTATGTGAAGTTGGCCCACTGGCATTTAAATGTTTATAAGAGATTAGGTAACAGTCTATCAGGCTTTTTTTTTTGTATCCAAGCCCAGGTGATGCACTTCCCTCTTCCTCAAATAACTTTAGCTCCACTGAACAGCTAAAATATCTGTATCCCTGTCTCTGTGGAGCCAATGTGAAAAGGCTTCATTCAGCTGAAGGCAGAAAGAAATAATAACCACCCTAGAAGAAATGTTCAAAAGCTTTCAGGTCATATTACAAGTTAGCAAAACTTAATTGCAGCCAAGCAAAGAGAGACATCTTTTACAATACTGTCAGTATTGTAGATACTACAGGCTATGGATGTTGCCATTAACCATATTTTATTAAACCAGGAGCAAGAAATGGTTCAACTAATGCACAATTTTCTCAGTGGCGAAATACATATTTTACAGGACATAAACCATTTTATATGATTTCTAGGATATAAATGTCAACCTAGATTTTTTATTACACTGGTTGAATTTATTTAATGAGCTGTCCTACAGTGGAGGCCAGCCCTGCATGTTTCACTTGCTTCTGCAGGGAATTTCAGTAGTTAGCAAATAAGCCCGAGTCTAATCTGCTTCCGTCTGCAGTCATTTGAAAAACGATGCTTGGCAAACAGCTCTGCACAGCCTTGCCATCAGACGGAGACTGATTCCTCACCCCAAGAGACGGAGCAGGCTGAGAAGTGCGTCTCCGTTATCTACAGCAATCAACCAGTTCTTTTTATTCTGAAAACCCTGCGACCGTGGCTGGACCAGCTCTGGGAAAACTGCTTTTCCCACATCGCAAAGGATGGAGAAACAATTGTCAGAGAGGAACTGATGGCTTAACGTGGCTCCGAGTCTTTCCCAGGGCCAAATAAGCCTTTGATACTGATGGTAAGACTAGTGCCTCCAGGGTAAATTCCTCACTCAAGTCCTACAATCAGAGGAAAGATGTCTTTCTAGTACCTGCGAACAGCTGCCTGGAAGGCTTCAGCTCCCTACCTGGCAGACTAAAACACTGCTGCCAAACGATTACCTACGACAAGAGCACCCGACTGCTTCGTGAAGCGGCGACCAGGGATGATAAAACACGATTTTCTGCAGGGGCCGGGCAGCCTTGCTGGAGCTAATGCACCGGCGGGGCCCCTGCGCTGCAGCTAGCCCCGGCCTGAGACCACCCCCAAGTCTGGGGAAAACCCTCACTCCAGGGGTCTTCACTCATCCCATTTTCCACCCACACACAGCTTTTTGGTTGAGCCCGTGTCGGTGCGCTGCATGTCCCGAGCCCTGAGCACACGCACGCCTCCTGCCCCAGTTCCAGCCGAGCCTGTGCCATGGGCCGGGATGAGCGGCGGGCGCTGCCTGCGCCTTTGGCGGCTCCCCCGAGCCCCGCCTGGGCCGCAGCCATCGGCATCGCCTCGCACGGAGCAGCCCCGCGGAGCGGCCCCGCAGCCGGTGCCGAGCGCCCGGAGCCAGGGACGCGCTTACCAGGTACCAGACGCCGAGGATGATGGTGCCGGTGCGGACATGGCAGCACAGGCAGCAGCTGTTGGAGTAGAAGCGTGCCCAGGGCGAGCTCAGCATCTCGGCGGCTCCTCGGGGCTCCGGCGCTCCCGTCTGTGTCCGCGCCGCTCCGCGGGGCGGGGCCGCGCCGGGGCCGCTCCTCCCGGCGGGCGGGACCCAGGGGCCGGCCAGGCGGGCGGGGGGAGCTCTGCGGCTCCTGCGGCCACCTGGACCCGCAGCGAGAGCCCGGAGCAGCCGCTCGGAAGCTCGGGAGGGGTTCGGGATGCGGAGTCCGGGCCGTGCAGCGAGCTGGCAGCCTGCCCCCAGCACTCCTCGGGGGATGCTCCCGGGGGGATGCTCCTCGGGGGATGCTCCCTGCCGAGCCGGCTGAGCCTGGAATGAGCCCGGTGAGGACGAACCTGCTCGGCGCTTCCTTGGCAAAGCTTGCAGCTCGTCTCGCAATTCTTGAGTGGCAAAGCAGTAGAAATAAACTGCATTTCTCTAAAAGGAAAGATAATATCGGAGGAGGTCGTGGAATGTTTTGAGTTAACCCCAAATTCTGCAGCGATAAACATTTGTTTTCTTTCACAGTGCCCTCCTGATCCACTCCCAAAGTTGCTGCTGTTGGGGTGGCTGGAATTTCCTCGTGTAACTGATATACAAGGTAACATTAAGGTCATTGCCACTACCTGTAGTTAATGCCCTGATGATGGTGGGGTGTGGGGGGACCCAGTCCTGCATATTCAGGCACTGATGCAGATTTGAGCTGAACCTCCTAGCAAGCATCTGACTCTTCACGTTTTATTATTTGAGGCTTGCATTGCCCTCCAGATGAAGTAATGAAGAAAATACTGTCAGGAGGCCTATATGTCTACCCTGACCCTAAGCATAATTTATTTACTGCCATCCATCTTGGCTTGCTACCAAATTCCACAATTTATCATCAAAATATAACATTGAAAAGTACTCCAATGCTCCCCTATATGGTGGCTTTGGGGCTCTTCATTATTTCATACATACATACATCTGCATGGAACAGGAACTTCAAGATAAAAGCTAACTTGGCACAGACTTAACATTTCTAGCTATGCTTTATGCCTACTTATAAAGCCACTATAGTAAATTAAATTAAAAATACTTTAAGTAGGAACTTAGCATAACCTCCGGTTTTTGTTTGTCCTTTTGGCAAGGGGTTGGCAGGGATTTTTGTGTATAAAATGAAGAGCCACTTAGAACTGAATTTATAATTTTGACTAGATTCTATGCATAAGCCAAATATTTTCAAGATTCATATTCAAAAATGAAACTAAAATTCTTGTAAAATGAAACATCAGTATTGACAAATATTCAGGAGGCCAAAGGAAAATCACAAATCATGGGGTCTCACTGGTAACCTTGAGAGACCTTGTCCTTTAGTACCAGAGAGTAGGAAAGTTAGAGATCAAGCCCTTGCATGCATGCCTTGTAGAAGGTAAGAATATCTGCTTCATGAAGGCTATTGGCCAAGGACCTGAATTTTCAAAGCAGAGGTGGCAATAAATTAAGGGGATTCCATAAACAGGGACACACAGATGCAAACCTGGTGGAAAAGGGACAAGAGCAACAATAACAAAACCCAGAAGTGTCAGGTTACTGATTGATGGGCCATTGAAGAGCTTTGGACAGGGTCCCCTGGAGTTGGTAACTGATAAGAAGGAGAAAACAAGAGGAACTGGAGGGTTTGGGATATTTTAGGGAGAGTCTACAAAACCTTGGAAGAAATAATTAGAGGAAGGGGATTGTGAAGGAGCAAAGGGGAGGGAATAATTAGAGGAGGGGGATCAGGAAGGAGCAGAGGGAGGATCAGACAGAAAGGCGTATAAAAGAGGTCAGTTGTGGGCAGAGTCTGGCCTGCCCACCCTCACTTCTTATAAAACCTGTCTTAAGTGTCTCTGTGTAGTTTCCACTCTCCACACTGTGTGTGGGGGCTGTAAGGAGCAAGTGCCAGCTGCTGGGGGGATCAGTGAGTGATCAGTGGGTGGGTGGGTGTTATTTGCTTCCAAGCATCAAGCTGGACCAGCTGGTCTGTACTTGGGTCTTCTGCAAGTCCTGCGTGTAGGAGGCAGAGATGAAGGCAGCACCTTGTCTGTGGCCATCTGTGCAGCTGTCCCTGCTGGGCTCCTGTCCCTGCAAACAGGAAAGCAGCAGCTGTATCCCTCAGCCTGGGATGGGCACAACAAGCTGGGCTTTAGCAGCCAGGCAGGAGGAGCTCAGGTCCTGGAGCTGTGAGAGGTAGTCACTCTTTATAATGTCCTCCAGCACAGCCCTCATCTCTGTAAGCACAAATTAGCTGCATGTCTGCTTTCACTTATTGTTTCCCATCAGTGGCTTTAACCCCTATAGTCTCAGAATAAAAAAGAAGAAGGAATAAGCAGCAAACACTAATCACTTCAGAGCACTTTCCTGAATAATTATTAATTTCTATTCAAAAAACCTGATGGGAAAGAGCAGAGAACATCAGGCTTCACGTCATGCTCTTGATTTATAACTAGCTGTATTTGGTTTGCTTGGCAAGATTTTGGTAGTAGAGAGGCTTCAGAGCCCGAGTACTGCAACAGATACAGACCATTCTCAACACAGCCTCTATAAGTAAAACTTCCATGTCCCTCACTTTGCCTTCTAAAACAAGAAACGACAAGCACTTGTTACAGACGTGGATGTGAATCCAGAATACCTAATTTTACACCCTGATGGTGGAAGATCATTTAAGATGCAGCAGAAGCAGCTTCTGAACTGGATGACACCTGAGTTTTGTCAAGATTCCCAAAGGTACAACAGATACTTGAGATTGTCATCTTTATTCATCAAAACTTGAACAGGACCAGTATCACTGTCTTGCTCAGCAAGAGAGACAACTCGAGAGTTAACAGCTTACTTACAAGCACTTGTTTCAGCTGTGCTGAAAAACTAGATAATCTTTGCAGTGGGATCCATATGGTAAGAAATTTTTCCAAGGGAGCATTCAGTGCTGAAATTAAACGCTGCACAGAGCCAAAGCCTGACACACCTTTGCTCAGCAGCTGGTCAGTGCGAAGGCTGTGGGATGTATCCAGAAAACAGACCCAGTCTCATGGCTCCTGCCTGCCCCTCCTTACCACGGCAGAGCTGTAGATCACAAAACCCCGTTCACAAAGCCACTCATTCCCCACAGCACCCCCTGAGAGCTCTGCTAGCCAGCTGGGAAGGGACACAGCCCCACTTCGCTGCATTGCCAAAGCATCTCTGTGCTGCAGGCTGTTTAACAAAACCCAGTGTGCTCCGTGCCCTGCTTCTGCTCTGTATTCCCCAGGTCTTCCCCGCGATCTTCTCACTGCAGGGACAACCTCTCCCTCCTGCCAGAGGTCCATTTAACACTTCCTTGTGCTTTCTAGTTCTCACTAAAATTGGTTACTGGTACTTCCCAACCCGGTTAATACCTGTCTGAACAAGATTGCTGGAAGAGGACAGCTGGCTTAGAAACTGTCTGTGATTGCCGCCTTCTCTCTGTGCTCACAGCCCACGGAGGTGGTGCAGCATAGTTCAGCTGGCTTTGAATAATTCAATTACGCTGTTGCCCAGCATTGCCTACGGCACATAAACAAAAGGGCAGCTCAAGAGAATCACATCTCCTGCTTGCAGGATTAGCCACGTGCTCCAGAGTGAACAAAGGCATTGTTAATTGTTTTGTATTTGGCAAGTTAAGACAAGATAAGAAAAGGGTTAAACATTGTCCAGAAACCAAGGTCTGGGTATTGTCCTCAGGCACAGGGGGGTGACGACTTTGGGAAAGTGACTCCGATTGTTGTAAAGAGCCTTTTTAAGAGTCCTTTTGTTCAGCTTGCTTCAGAACCTGTGTTTCAGGATGGCTGCAAATGATTCAAGAATTCAGAGCTGTCGAAGTATTTATTGCAATGAAGTTTAAAAAATACCTGTGCTTTCTAAAAGAAGTAAGCCTCCAATAAAAGTCTGACACTACCCCTCTGCCACAAAGACTGGCCAACATGCAATCAAATAGGACTGCTGCTACGATTCAAATTGGGTTCAAGAGGTCATTCATTCCCCTGGTTTGCATAAAAAGGATCAGAATGAGAACAGTATTTTCCTCCAGCATGTTACAGCTCAGAACACAGAACCTGTAAGAAAGCCATTGCAATGGCACAGCATGATGTGCAACTGCTTGCAGAGCTAAATTCTTGTGTTTGAGCACCGAACAATGGACAGCAAATGGTTAGTTGTTGGTGTTATTATTATTATTATTATTATTATTATTATTATTATTATTATTATTATTATTATTTCTTTGTTTTAAAAGTTCTGTTTAAATCTTTAAAATTTGTTGAGAGAAATGTCTGAACTTTTTAGCTCACTACTGAGATATTTTGTCATGATTTTTCTTATAGAATATAGTGATTCTAATATCTTAGGAGATCTATATACTTACACATTTTCCTTCCTGATGATAAAGTGTATTTGTAACTGTAGCTTCCTTGGGCCACAGCTTCTAATTCTGCTTGAAGGTGGTGGTTTTAAGAAACATGTCATTATAATATTTTGGTATGTTGCTCTGCCAAGAGCTCAAATGTTCTTCAAGGAAAAGCTTGCTTTACTGCATCCTTCTTTTTCCCCTTTTCTTACTCGAAAGCCTTTCAACTTCACTCTGAAGATACAGGACTCACAAGAAGGCCTATGAGTGCTAGAGTATGCTGAGATTCAGCACTTTTTTCTTCTGGCCTTCTCATTCATACCAGCCTCACTGATTAATTTTAACATTGTGGGTGAGATGAAATCGTCTGTGTTACATTTGCGAGAAACCTCAAAGATAAGCTAGGCAATTATCTAACTATTTGCTTGGCAGCAAATTTGCAATTTGGTAACATGTTCTTGAAGCTTTCCCTCAGATACAGTTTGCTTCCCAAGGGCTGCAGTCTCCTCAGAGATTGCTCCACACAGAGTTTCTGCTTCTGAAAGCATGCGGCTTTTTTGTGTCCACTCCTGTTCTCCCCTCCCTTGCCCCTGCTGTTCTTTCTTGATCACTTGCGCACAGGGCTGCCAGAGGCTCACGTTTTGCCTTGCAGAAGATGTTTACACTGGAATTATTGCTTGGCTCTGCCATTGCCTTAGCAATAAACAGCTCTCTCCTTTTGCCTTGGGAAGTCTGTAAATTTCTGTAATAACTTCAGTTCTTCTTGGTTTACCCCTGCTGGCTCAGCATGCCTGAAGATACTGAGAAGTGGAGACATCGCCACTAATTACAACTCTTACCAACAAAATTGGTAGGTGCAGGAGTCCTGTATCCAACTAAAACTCATCACCTCTTCCTCCACCGGGCTAACGAGTCCTTTACCTTCATATCCTAATAACTTCTACTCTACGCAAATTCTTCTCCAAGTTCTTTTGATAAATTAACATTCTGCTCATCAGACACTGCTTTCAGTCCTTTAAGTATTTTGTTTATTGCTTCCCTCACTACTGTGGGGATCTAGACAGTTTTGTACAAGCTTTTAAAACTGCAAGCATCAGACATAAGAGTATTTATTTAATCAATGGACACAGTATTGGGATTGCACCCCCATTTCTCTTCACTACTCAGATTAAAACACCCCCAGATTTACACGCCGACCCAGTGGAAGGTCATGCTTGGAGTTTTTTGCTCTTTTGGCCTGAATGCTTATGCAGGACACAGTATTAAACTGACTGGGACATTTTATCCATAATCTGTACCCAATTATAGAACATAAAGTACAGCATACAAGGATGAGACAGGGCTGTAGGATAAATTGGTTGTTGTGTTGCCAGCGGTCTCACTACTTGTCAGATTGCTTGAGCAAAGGAAATCTCAGTGACAGTTTTTAATACTGTGTTGAGTTTGCAGTCAGAGAGGTCACAGGTCTTTGATTGATAGGAGAGGCACACCTTCTAAGAAAAGCTAATATACATCAAATAGCATTTACTTCCTTTTAGTTCCATTAGTTAGATTAGTTAATGTTTAATTTATGGATTCATTTGAGTATGGCTCAACACTGGGAATATTGCCAGATTTAATTCCCTTCATTATGTGATCGTGGGTTTTCCCCTTATTTTAAAAGACCACCTTTTTTGTTTTAATATAAAAGAATGTAGCTATTTCCTCCCCCCACCCTGATCTGATTATCAAGCATGTTTTGTTTGCACACCTGTTTGGATTTTTGTTGTTGTTGTTGTTATGTCTAGTAGAACCCATGATCATTTTGTCTTCTATCAATAATCTCAGTCTAGTGACAAATCATGTCCTTCCATTCTATTGAGGACCAATGCTCGAGAACAACAAATCTTCCATAGCTGTGATTTATTACTGCCTGTAACTTACACAGGAAACACTTCCCAGTTTCAGATTTTTAGATGCCAGTCAGGTTTCAAGCAGTAACTCACCACTTTAACCTGGGGACCTGCTTAGACTTTCCCCCAGGTGCACTTTATTCTTTAGCATACTAAGTCAAATGTGCCAAAATCTGGAGCTTTGAGCTACCACCAACTTGAAAGCAACTGAAAAGCATCAGCATCATTACTCTGAATATTTATGGAGTTATCCCTCTTTTCCTGCTCTCTTCCAAGTCTGCTGGACTCTTGAGCAAACTCCAGGGAATGCCGTCCAGTTCTTCTCACCAGTGTCCACTGCAGGCAGAGGTTTGCCACAGAACATTGCAGAAACTTCCACCCTCACATGTATTGTTTTCTATGCTAAAAAAAGCACTTAACTTTCTCACAGTGTCACATCCTCTGCTTGTTTACCCATCCACTGCTTATTAGGGAGTCACCAGTGGAGATCAACTGCTTTCCAGCCAAGCCTGCAGAGCATGCCATAGGAGCTGGTGGCTTTATACTGTGAAAATATCAGCTGGGTTTGTCCCCTTCATCTGTCTGTCCTGAGTCCCCTCGCTGATTGATTTGCTGAGCACACAATAGCAATTCAAACCCAGTTAGCCAATATGTGCCTTTTTCTGCAGAGGCAAACTGCAAGTACTGTACATGCAATGTAACCTTTTATATACACTATAGGTAATTACAGGTCCCTGGTATGTCCTTCATGAAGTGCAGAGATACAGCACTGATGATATTACTACTCCAAGAGCAAGGGGAACACTTCTGTACAGTGCTGATGGTGCAGAAAGTTTAATTGGATTGTTTGTCCCAATTTATAAATCTTTTGTATGTATTAGGAAATGCAGCTAGGAAATCTAAATTTAAAGCTGCATAAGATGGAGCCACCAGTACCATGCATATGTGTGTGTGGGATGAGATTGAAGCTAGTACTGTATATTTTATATTGTTTCTTCTAAGGAAAAAAAAGATCAAGACTGATAATATTCTCCTAATTACAAAAACTGAAAGATACTCTTGGCTTCTCTTCATCACAGTCTCCAAAACATCCTCCTAAGATACCTAATGCTAGAAGTAACAGTGATAGTTTAAATCATATCTCTCATTTGTCATCTTTTGTATAGCAAATCACATAATAAATGCCAGTATAATTCTACTGAAATAGCATTACTTGCCAGCTGACCTCCAAGTGCAGTATAAACATTGTTTCAAAAGCATGTCTCACAATCACCCAGCTTTCTGCTGTGTCCCAATATAGGTTATCAATGTATATAACTATACTGTGACTGCAAAGCATTTTGTAGGCATGCACATCTGAACATGTTTGATTATAGCCTTAGGCAACTTTGCGAAATCCTGACTGAGCCAACATTGCAGAGCTGTCCTAACTCACGGTGGTATTCAGTAGTGGACTATTAAAGGCACAGAGAAAGTGTAATTGTAGTAAGACACAGTTGTAACTCATCATCTCCACTGCAACTCATTTAGTGTCAAACATCTGTGCATAAACCTTTGGAATACCAGAGGTTTAGTCTTAGCATTCAGAAACGCCATCTCTGCAGAATAGAATGATATACATTTGCCACTTTGGAGAGAACTTTCTTTTCATTTATAATGTAAAATATCACTGATCACCAACACGACATTCTCCAAACCCAAACAGAGTTAGAAAATGCAAATCTGCACATTTTCCCCCTTCCCTTTTGATGTTTAATGTATAGGAGCCTTTAAACCACTTAACTGCCACACAGGACAGTTTCATATCTGTAAGACAGCTCCCCTCACTGTGAGTTTTACTATGCTGATGCTGATGGAGACATCCTTAAAGCCCTGACAAAACACCCTGCTGATTCACTTCACATTCCACTTCATTTGGAGCACGGCTGAGCTGCTGATCTGCCATAAGAAAAAAAATTTGCAATTAGGAATTCTTTCTTAAGTTAAACTTCAGTTAAAATACCTTCTTTGAGCTGGACTGCTCAAGAAATATTTGGAATGATTAAGTCTAAAGAGTTTAAAGCCTCAAACAGTATCATGTCCTCCATACAGCAGCAAGACAAAGCAGAAGTGAAACCCTGTGTGGAGATAATGTGTGGTGCTCTCAAGAGATGTTAACATTACTTTAAGTGTTCACATAAGAAAATGTGTTCCAGCCCAATGCTCTCTGGCAGCACAAATTCCAGTGGCATACAAATGCAAATTCAAGATTTTTAGAGATGGAATTCTTAACGTAAAGTGAAGCACTTGCAATCCTGCTTTTCCATAACGATCTTGTGCTGCACAACTGATGTTCTGTCTCCAAGTGAAACAGACAAAAAGTTATTTTCTAATGTGACACATATGACTTCTGACTAGGTTTGACCATAGTTTAACATTCACATGATGTGATTGCAGAAATCCAAAACATATGGCAATCTTTGGGTATGTAAAACCTGCCTCAGTCACCTGTGTCAGGCTTTGGAACCTTTCAATCATTCATCTCCATAAAATATTTTTTCTGTTTAAGGTAGTATGAGTTAAAATTGTTTTAATCATTGCAAAAACCGTCACTAAATGTTCTGTTCTGCATGCCTGCTAAGGGCTCACAGAAAAAGACATGCTTCTAAAACATCACAAAGAAGTTCCTCAGCAGGCTGCGTGAGTTGGATGACTTTGAACTGCATGTTTGTAGTATATGAATATAAAATAGCACAGTATTGATCTGCCAGCTCAATTCTATCAAGTGCTGAGCCCACTCCAGAAAAGCACTTAAATACTTTTTACTACTAGTACTACTGTTCAAAAATGTTCAATATGCAGGTCAAGTCCAAGTAACATTATTTTTTTTTTATTAAAAAAGACAGGTTTTCCTTTTTATTTTTTTCCTTTTTTTGTTTGTTTGTTTGTTTAGTTAAATAAACACTTTTATTCAAAGCAAACTGCTGCTTGAACCTCCATCCTTGGAAAATGCAGAAAAGAACTCCAACGAAAATGGAGAAAATATTGGAAATATCCACTGATTAAGATTTTCAAATGTTTTAAAAATGACCAGGCAGGCATGATGGTGACAGACAGTATTTACCAAGGTGGACCCTGAACTGTTAAATACAATTGTGCGAGTCTCATACTTAATGCAACACTAATATTAACCCTACTCGACACAGACCACAGACTTGACTTACAGCAGGAATACCAGAGAGCCAGCTGAAGTAAGAATAACTCTCATGTATCAGCACAGCCCTCACCTGATTTAACAGCTACCTTTGTCCCTGCTGGGGGTGAGTCAGAGGGGCAGGGCAGGAAGGGTTAGGGTGGGCTGCCCTGCTGCTGCTGGGTGTTGGCCACAGCTCTGCAAGAGTCACCACGGAAACAGAGTTTAACCTGAAAAAGCTTCAGAGCAATTGAAAGGCTTTAACTTTGTAGCCAAGCTAAAGGGCAGTGTAACTAAGGCACAAACCTGGAACAACATACACCAAAAGAAGTGAAAGATGATGCTGACACAGCAGGGTGACTTGTAACTGACAACTAGAAACAGGTACCTGAGGCAGCCACCCTGTCCTAAACTGATCCTGACAAAACTCAGTTGGGCCAAGACCTTTTTTATCACTGAATTGTTAAGTTTTATTCCACCTCACACTATCACTGATGGATTACATTCTTCTGTAATTGAGAAACCACATGGCAGTGGTTATGACAAGGATATTGTTTAACACTGCAGTAACCTAAAGCAGTAAAGTCTTTGAAAAATAGATGGACCTGTCAAAGTCTCAAACTTCTGGAGAAAATCACCTTGATAACTGAAGAATTTGATTGATAGAAATACAATTTTTGAGATGCATTTTACGTATACCACAGGAAAAAACCCCAAATCACAATCTTTTCAGCCAGATCTCAAAAGTCTCCTATGCTGGGGAAACCCACAACTTCCCCAGGTAGATTATGCCAACGGCCGATTGTTCCCTTTGTGAAAAAATTTCCCCATGTGTCCAATTGGAACCTCTTCAGGAGAAACTTGTACCCATTATCCCTTGTCTTTTCCATGTGACTTCTTGTAAAAAGGGAGTCTCCATCTTCACTTTAAATAGTGGAACATGGTGATAAGCTCTCCCCGAAGCCTTCTTTTCTCAAGGCTGAACAAACCCAGTTCTCTCAACCTTTTTCCCTGTGACAGATTTCCCAGTCTGTGGCTCTTCTCTGGACCTTCTCCAGCCTGTCCACATCTTTTCTGCACAGCAGGGACCAAAACTGAGCCCAGAATTCCAGTGTGGCCTGATAAGCACTGAACAGGGTGGGACAATGGCTTCTTGATCTCTGCTGGTGATGCCCTTGTGGATGCAGCCCAGCATCCCGTTGTCTTTCTTTGCCAGCACACCACTGTTCGTTCATATTGCTCTGATTGTTCACCTGGATCCCCAGATCCCTTTCCACAGAGATGCTCCTGAGCTGGGTAGATCCCAGCCCATGCTGCACACCTGGGTTGTTTTCCCAGGTGCAAGACCTTACACTTGCCTTTCCTGGACTTCATCAGATTCTTGTTAGCCACTCTCCAGCCTATCCAAATCTTCCTGCAGGGTGGCTCTTGCTTCCAAAGTGTACTTGATCCCATCTTCCCAATCATTGTATGAGACTATTAAACAGCCCTGGGCCCAACATCAGTCCCTGGGGGGCCCACTCCTGCCATGCTGCCCATTTGAAAAGGAGCCATTTACCGGTGCCCTCTGGGTGCTGCCTCAGCCTTTCCCACATGGAGCACTCATCCACACCACAGCCCATCTGTTTCTCCAGAGGGAGGCTGTGGGAAACCAGACTGAAGGCCTTGGAGAAATCCAGGAGGCAATGTCCACCACCCACCCTACATCAACCGAGCAGCTTACTTTGTCACAGATGGTGACCATGTTTGTCAAGCTCAATTTGTCCTTAATCAATCTATGTTGGCTTTTCCCAATCCTGTGCCTCATCTGACTTGTGATAGCTACCCGAAGGATTTCTTCCAAAATTTTCCCAGGGACTGAAGCAAGACTGATGGGTGTAAAATTCCCTAAATTCCTAAAATCCTCCTTTAAGCCTTTCTTGTGGGTGGGGGTATATTAGCCTTTTTCAGTCTTCTGCCATTCTCTGAAGTCCACAACTTCCCAAAGATGATGGAGAGCAGCCTTGCAATGTCAGCTCCTGTAATAGCTCACCCCCTACTCTTCCTTCACCGACACTGCTGGATCTGTGTTTCCAGCAGCCTGAGTTTTGGTCCCAAGGCCAGGGGCCCGCCAGTGCTGGTGCAGAGAGAGGTGAAGGAAATGTTGAGAGCCTCTGCCGTTTCAGCATTACCAGTGACTAATTCTCCTGTTTATCAACAGGACAGTATTTGCCTTCTGTTTCTGCTTGCTGTGTCTGTACCCAAAGAACCCTTTCTTGTATTTTTTGACATCTTGGCCAAATTCAATTGGAGTTGAGCTTTTTCTTTTCTAACTGCATCTTTGCACACCCTGGCAACGTCCACATAGTTCTCAGGGGGTATTTATCCACATTTCCATCTCTGGTATGCTTTGCTTTTGAGTAGGCTCAGAATCTTGCAGTTAAGCCAAAGGGGACTCTTGCTCCTCCTACATCCCTTATCTTTGAAGGGGATGAACTGTTTCTGTGCTTTCAGAAGAGCATTCTGGAAAAAAAAGTCCCAGCACTCATTAGCTTCTTTACCCTCCAGGGAAGCTTTTCCTGGAATCTGTCCCTTCTTGAAAAAAATTAACAGTGCAGTGATTTCAGACATGGCTGCAGGTATTTTCCATTCACTAGCTGCTGCTGTGAACAGGTAAAAAAGTGATGTTACGGATCTTTCACAGTGCCTTTGAAGACTTCTGAGAGCAGAAGCAAAGCTTGCACATGGCCTTAGATGCATGCCCAGCCACTCAGCCCCTCAGCAGCAGAGGGACAGCATTTGATACAGCTCCTACTCTTTTGGCTAACTGGCTACAGCTCAGAAAGGTACTGGTCTCCCAGGTCCCACACCTCTTCAAAAGACACATTAAAGCCTGGCTGCATGAGAGCAAGTCCAAGTTCCAGAATCACACCAGAGAGGAATTCTCTCCCATCTGGAGCTTTGTTTGCAGACATAGCTCAAGGCTTTATTTGTTAGCTGCATAGGTAAGGTTGGCCAAGGAAAAACATGACAAACAAACAGTGTCAGCCTTTGTAAGAACCTCAGTAACAACATATTTGGTTTATACTTTATACACCAGGTATTTGAAATAAGGAATCACTTTAAAGTGGAAATACTTAGTACAGGACTTGTTATCTGCAGGGAAACAAGGAACACCTCATAACTAGTCTAGCAATCTGTTTCTGAGTGACCCATGACTTACCCTCTGCCATAGACTGAATTAAAAATGCTGAGCCAAGTTAAGGGATCACTTAATGCTACAAATAAGACAGAAAATATGTTCGTTTATAGCTGCAGATGTTCTTAAGCACATTTTTTTAGAGTATTGTATGAATTCCTGAAGCCCTGAGTTTTATGTTAGGAGTTTTAAATGCACTTTTCAGAATACACCAACATTAAAGACATCACAGTTTCAGTTGAAAAAACAATTTTCAGTCAACCAGAAACCTTCAGCTTGGTACAAACAGAAATTAAAAAAGCAGAAGTTCAATAATTTCCTCAACCGAAGGGCCCCACTAAGGAAAACAGAATTTAGTAATTCAACCAAGTTTCAGCAGGAACAACCCATGAATCATTAATAACATGAGACAAAACATAGGCAACATTTCCCAGCCCCCACCCACGAAGAAACAGAAATCATCCCATCTTGCTCCAAACATCCACCCAAACTAACAGCAGTTCTGTTAGTCCTGCAGCAAGCAATATCCATCGTGTTGCCGCATTACTTTCACCTTACGAACCATCAGCCACGCTGCCCTTCCTGCTCTTCCTCACCCCCCAGTTCATTTGGCTGATGCTCTTTGTTCTTAAATGAAGTAATTTACTCAGAATTTTAACAGTATTTTTACCAGTGTATTTTAAGAAGCAATTAAAATTTTCAGGATTTTTTTCCTTCCAGTTACAGCAGAACAATGAAGAAATCTTTTAGCACTGGCCTGAAAAAACAGAACTGCTCATTTTTATTCACTGGTCACCAGGAGACTCACGGGTACAAGTGTCTGTGTGAGATCTGAAATTTTTAACAGCTGAAATGTTGATTTGCAACCTAGTTGAGTTAAAGGCACAACAACCAATAGATGAAAGTCTGCTTAAACCTGCACTTTTCAAAAGCCTTATTCGTGGAACTATTAATAGGGCAGTTTCAAATGAGATACAAATCAGTTACAACACAACAGTACTAGCAGTATTTCTATAAATTTTGAAATGCTTTTAATATGTACATTCTTTCTTAGTAAATATTAAAGTAGTGCTCTTCACTTGCACTTTTTTTAGACTTCTAAAAGGGCATCAGAAATACAGTTTTCACCCCCCTCCAAACCAATGCACAGTTACCTTTGTAACAAGCACATATGAATTCTGTACACCTTTCCCTCCCCACAAAAGAAATAAAAATATGCCATGACTATCCAATTACACATCATCACAAGTTTAAATTACACATACAAATAATTCCAGAGTATTTAGAAAAAAACAACATACTGGATTTATGAAACCATTCCATGCATTCAACAACAGAAAAAATAAACCCAAAGAAAAAAGAAAAAAAATATTAAGTTTCTTTAAAATGGTGTTTTTTGTTCTATCCAAGTACCAAAGTCTGGATTCAGTGTATCATTAAGACTAACCACTGCTTGAATCATAGAAACATGACAGTACATAGATAACCAAGTTTCTATTTATAGACAATACGATATAGTTACCTCTTAAATGAATGTCAAAATAAAGCAAGTTTTGCTTTCTAAGACACTGAAACTGCACATTAAGAAAACAGTAAGAGGTGCTGCTAAATAGGTAACGTCATTTTGAAAGGAAGGCTATGTATTTATATGACCCTGCTTAGCAGTAGCAGTTAGCAGGGTTCCTATGTTTTAGCTAGTATGAGTCTTTTTCCAGAATGACAAGCTATTTGACTAACTCAGAAATATTACCAATTTTATTTTCGAGAGGAAAAAAAAATAATTTATGCAGTGAAAGTCCTTGGGGGCAGCCTCTTTCATGACATAAAATCTTTGTATTTTCTATAAAAGAGGCTCATAGCATAACACAGACTGGAAACAGATTTCAGACACATTAAAAACCTGAATTCAAAGGGTATTTTTAAACCTCTACTATGAAGACAAGTAAAATTATAATATTGTTTACATGCAAAGGACTCTGCATGATTTTGTAATATCCTATTTTTCATGTTTACCTTAAGATACTCCTTGAAAAGCTGTACTTAAGTTCCAAATTTATGTGAATCATGACAAATACCACTCTTAAACATTACTCCCTCCCAGTAAATAAATCAATACTGTCAATATGCTTAATTTAACAGGTCAATTTAGAGTGTGATGTTCCTGATATACAGGAATTAACACCTGTGCACATTAGTATCCTTTTATTAGGAAAGCTCCCCATTAGCAGGTGCATTTTCAGTACAATTAAACCCAGCTTGCTGCATTATCTGCTCTTGCCTTGCAATACTGTCAAACTGCAGTTGAGTACAGTAAGAGCACACCACTGTTGATCAGTACCATGTGTTACAGCTGTTAACAATTCTGTTTGTGCCACAAAACCAGAAGTCAATCATTTGAAAAGAATCCTGACTCTTTAACTGAACTTACCAGGTGATGTTAAATACCATCCTTAGCAAACCAATTTTTGTAAAGGCTATTTACAGTGTACATGGCTGAGCCTGTACCTTACAGACACAAACACATCTCCAGTTCAATACCCCGTCATTACAGTGCCTGAAAATGACAACACATCTTCAATGCCATTTTAATTAACAGTTTCAAGTGGGAAATGGTCTTTATTTTACAACTGCTTTACTTGCATAATTTTTTATTTTTTTTAATATAAAAACACTAACTCCTGTCCAGAAGTCTAGACACATTCTACATCCTACAGGTTAAGGCAGTAAAAAAATGTGTTCCTGATAACTGTTTTTGTCAATTAAAGCTGTCTGAAGCTACTCCAGTTCTCCAACAGATCTTTGAAATCCAAATAATTTGTGAGTGAAAAATTCACTTTGCTTTGTTCAGAGTTTTAGTAATATAGACAAGAGAATTGGGTACAGTAAGCCAACAAGTGTTAGGAGAAGGGAAAGTTTGATTTCAGTTCGTTTCATGAGTTTAGAAGTTGAAAGAATACAGTTTTTAGATGGGATCCTGAATCAACCAAGAACTGTAGGGAATGAAAAAGAAAACCAATTTTATGCACATTACTGCATTCTTAAAAATATACTGTTATCTTCAATAATTCAAGTAAGGTAATAGACATTATAAAAAATAATTTCATGAACCATACTCAAGTTTCAAATCACATTCTCAAACTTTTAACCCAAAGCAGTTTTATTGTGTTAACTTCATATAATAAACCATGAAGGTCTGACTGTACAAATGGTTAATGATTTGCACTTGTGATTCCTGCGATAGCTAGCAGACTTGCTAACCAACTTACTGTAAAGATATGGCAGATTATGTATTTAATCAAAGCACTTTGATTTAGGCATGAAACAAATTCATATGGTTGACATTCTGTGCTTCTAATGCACCACTCATAAGAGAGGCAAGAAACACCCACTATTGTACAGACGATAATTTTTACAGATAACCCTTCCTTGAAATTAATCTTTTATCCGCAGCTGTAGATGAGAGTATAATCTGTTGTAAACAGGGCACTGTGTTGTAAAACCAGTTTTTTTTTAATTAAGATCTCTCTCCAAAAGTTGGAAAAACAGATTCTTCAGAATGTCTTTCAAATGTAGCATGTTCTGTTTGCTATATCATAAAGTTACTTTCATTTGATTCCTTTTTAAAGATGTTTGTGTTCACAGCAGTTCTGTTTTTAAAAATTGTTTGAAATTTATATAAAATTCTGTACATGTTCACAAATTATTGCATAAACAGCATAATCTTCATGACAATATTCAGCAACACATGTCCATCTCAGGAAGTTCACGTTTCCCTTCTTGCTTTTTTCTTCTTTTTAACTTGTTTGGGAGATTCCCAGCTTTCTTCAGACTTTGCTAAAAAACAAAACATAATTATAGTGTTAGGACTGAGAACATTTACACAGAATTGGCTTTTAAAATCCTGGATAATACACACTGTGATATTGTGAAGTGATGCAAATCAATCAACTAGAAGTTTTATTCATCCACTTCAAATGAAAAGAATTTCATTTGAAATACATCTAAAACAATGCTTGCCAATTTCATCCTACTTTTTTATCCCACAAACACTTAGAGTGATACACATCAAAGGTAATTCATTTTGCAAATACAATATTTTACAGTAATTGTTATTTTCTGGCCTACTAGAAATAATGTACATTTACACAACTGACATTAAATGCTAACTTTTACCAGATTACACTGCTCTTAACTACTACATGTGACGTGTCAGAAAAATATTTTTAAAAGTACTGCACTATGTAAAGATGCGTTTACACGGAATCCATAATCCAATACAGAAGCACTATGTTCTTAATAAAACAGATTGCCTTAAAACATGCTGGCTGCCAAAAGCAGTAAAAAAATGTTAAATATTGTACACACTGAACCTAAGAGATGTTCTTTCAATTGCTGAAGCATTAATCTATCACAAAAGATTTCACATTTTAGAACCAGAACAAAAAGTTCTAAGTTGATACATTGACTTGAAATATTCCATTGTTTCATGTATTCAAAACCAAGAAGCCAATTAATGCAGCTGCATGAGATTTTGTAACTACAAAGTTACCATGTTTCCTCTGCCGTCATTAAAAACTCACTTAGAACTTCACCACTAAGTCAGCAACTAACTATAGATTGTCAGTATTTATTTTTTATTCAAGAATCTGAATCAAAACAATTTTTTTTTTCAAGCAATACCTTTCACATCCTCACTTCCCTTCTAGATTTTCTGTGTTACTGTGTGAGAACTTTTGTCAAGTACTAAAATGCTTGTGAGTGAAAACACTTTTGTCAAGTACAACAGAGGGTACATTTGATGTTTCTGGGCACAGCATACTTTCAAAAAACAATATACCTGCAGCAGTTAAGCCTGATCTGTTTGCTGTTAGAGTACAAAAAAGCCCAAAATCATCCAATACCTTTCTAATCCCAAATAAGCAATTGTTTCCCTCTATGATAACATGAAAACATATGGAAAAAGATGCTAATGAGCTAAATTGATAAATCAAAATACCTCAGTAGGCTAAAAATTGAATTATTTGTATTTTTCCCCAAATTTCTGGTAGCTAAAAATTCTGTCAACTGCAATGTCAGTAACCATCTTTTCTTCACTGAAGACCTGCAAGGAATCCTTTGAAACAGTGTTGGCAGAACTCCTCAGTCACAGCACAGAGCTCCAGTCCTGACATTCATGAGTACATCCAAATGTCTGTTAAGGACTGGACAAGCCCAACAGACATTTTCAGTCATCCAAGTGTATGAAGCCTATTTTTCCTCACAATGAAAATAAATATATCAAGGTGCTTTTAACTTCAGACAAATAAACTGCACTGAGAGATACTTACTCTGCGGAGGAGGCACACTGTTTTGCTTAATATTGGGACTAGAAGCATCTGTCTCTTGCAGCATCTGTGGCACTTGGGAAGCGATCTTGTCAGAATTGCTCTCTGATACAATTACAGATGGCTCAGTAGAAACAGCAAGTGAAGAAGCCTCCTCAGACTGTTTGAGATATAAAAATAAGTTTCCAAAAGTTTTTAAAGTAATATAAAAGTAAACCCTCTTATATAGTATTATTTTGGCAGTATACTTAGCAGCTGCTGAGAAGATGGCATTGAAAAATTATGGCAATATTAAAATCCTTAAAAATTTTAAATTGAGTTCTTTAATACTAAGACTGCCATCTAGTGCCAAAAATTTTAATTGCATACAAGTGAAGATAAATTACATTAATTCTTAAAATACAGCACATGCAAAGAAAGGAAGACCAATCTATAAGTCACTAAGACCCTAAAAAGATTCTAGAATATTCAACAGAGATGTAAAACAGTGACACATAGTCATTTGGTTGCAAGGTAAACAGGCAAGTTAAATAGGACCAAATAGGTAACTCAAACCCCAAACAAATCAAACAAAAAGCATGTCCAGTCATTCCTGTAAACTGCTCAAAACACTCTGTATGCTTATAGAATAACAAATATTGGTGAGAGTAGTCAGCAAGTACTTCAGTGGAACTTACTGCAGAAATGACTGCAGAGTAAAAGGCACTAGTAGTGTTTTTAATTATCTAGATTTTGCAGGTTCCCGCTACAGAGACAAAATGTAACTGTATCCCAGTGTGTAACACTTATTGTAGTTAAAATTGTCTCAGCCAAGCAGTAAACCCCAAACTTTAACATGTTATTAAGAAATCATAGCTGTAGTTGTGCGACAACAGCCAAGAACTATGAAAACCAGATAGTGAAGTCTACATCCCTGGATGCAGATGTACAGATCCTACATCACAGTCACCAGTTTGCAGTGCTTTCATCACTATAACGTAAACATCTCAAAAATTAAGTCAGAACATTCAAGAGAGCAAAGAAGATACAAAATTTCTTAATTGTATCATACTAAACAAGAAACTAAACAGCCGTAATTAACCCAACACATGAATTTAAAATAGCACTTCTGCAGCCTTTCATGAGTAGTTTGCTGCGCAAACACATCAACAGGAACAAGTTTTTTAATATCCATAATTGCAGTATCTCTCTCAATCAACTGAAAAATTAGTAATCTCAAATATTTTTTTATGCACCAACCATGCAGATAAAATGAAGTCCTATCCTACAGGAATTCCAAGCTTAGCCGATTTTAATGTTGTCTTATAGCTAGCAATCATCAGCTACATAAATAAATGAACTTAAACTGTGATTTCTAAAATAAAAGCAGGACATTAAGTTTCTAGTGCAAGGTAATCGATTCAGGTAACTATTGGTATTACAGTTTTGTTAGGACAGTCACACTTGACCAGCAGGTAAAGCAACTCAACCAAGAATTTAATAGCTCAGCTTGTATTTTGGCGGTGTTGACAGCTTGTGAGAAAAAGAAAATAACTGTAGATATTTTTCAAATCAATTTAGATTTCTGAACAGCAGAAGCTGTAGTCTTTCAGGATGCACTATTATGCCCTTTTCTAGAAGTCAGAAACCTGCCACCTTGATGTCACAATCCAAGTTTTCTGTCTACACATTTTCAACTCAAGCCTATTAAATAAAACAAACACGCTTCCAGGAATAAAGCCACTTGCATACACAGGCAGATGTCTTTTCAAGCACAGCTTTAAAAAAAACCACCACAAAACCCAACAATACACTAGTCAGACAGAACAGGCAGCTGTTGCCAACCTTGATTAAAGGTTGAGCAGATCTAAAATAATCAGTTGTAGTAAATAACTATAGTAAAGCTCTACTTTGATGTATTTAGAGTAAGCCTTAAGTGTGTCTGAATGTGCTTCTCAAGTCATTCTCAACCAAAAAAGTACTTCTGTACTGTTTATTTTGTGACTTGTAGCCTCTTGTGAAAGATTTCATTCTAATGGTTTCACTCGACTCTTAAGATCTCATTAGTTTTATGAAACTAATGCTTAGCAATTAAAAATTAAAACCTCAGTATTCTGACATATACTCTCTGGTACCAAACTGCTGTGTCACTAGTGTTGTTCACTCTTTGTGGAAATAAAAAACAAAAATCAAAGCCACTAAAAATACTAAATATTTTACCTAGATAAATAGATTAAATATTTTTCCTAGAATGTGATGCTTCATAGGGTAGCAGTATCTAAGAAAGCTGCTATTTGGAGTAAGACTGAAATAGAATTTGTATTCTCTAGAGTATGTTTCAACCGTGAACTGAAGAAAACAGTTTGTGAATTGGTTCGATTAAAACCTTTTCTTATTCAGTCATTAAGCTCAGTACAGGTATCAAAAATCAATTTTAGACTGCATTTAAGTCAATATATTAACTTAGTAACACTTCATTCTGCTGCAACTTAATGGTAGAATATGCCACTAGTCTTGTGCTCAGACCTATTCATTCTATTAGGTTTCTACATTTCCAAGTTTTAAACCATTGCTTGACTATTCAAACAAGAAAGTAACATGCCAGTAAAGAAAGCGACTACTGATTTGGAAGATACTGCTTTTCAGACTAGACATAATTTTTAAAACTCATAACTGACCTTTACCTAAAATTCAACTGCTTAATTACCTTTATATTCATAAACATACAGCCTGAAACAGTATTCTTGCTGTAACCTTATCTATACAGATTAATGTGTCAAATGACTTGGGCACTTCCAAATCAAATTGTAGCATATATCAAATTTTGCATCCCTACCTTAGCTGGTTCACTAGTACTTATGGTCTTCAAAGAAAAAGCTCTTTCCTGCTGTGCTTGAACTTTTGAGGTACCCGCCTGAAATTGCTCTCCAGCTTCTCTATCCAGTTCTTCAGCATCCTACAAAAAGGGGAGTGGGAGGGGAAAAAAGAAGAGTCTGTGTTTGCAGTCAAGTTCTGACTCTTCTCCCCTTTGAATGAGTTTTGTCACCATAATCAGCTTCTGTAACTCAGAAAACCTACCAAAAAGAATAATTGAAGTAGTGGGCTCATACTAGCCTATGCTAACACTCAAAATGTATAAACACAAAAAAATACCCATAGAAGGCAATAAAGCCCAGAAAGGAGGACATTTCATGCAATTCACTTGCATTTAACAAAAATCTCAATCTCAGAATGAACTGCACTTCACACTCCCATTAAATTATAAGAATGTGAAATTAAAATGAGTTTACTCAAAACACTTTGCATAAGTATTGTAATGACACTTGACTGCTCTCTGTTCTGTTCTTTGTTAGAAGTTTTAAAATGTAAGCTGTATTGTTTTTCTATCCTCATATACACTTTAATATTTTTGCAACCCAGTTTAGTTTGCCATAATGCCTGTGAAGTAAACCTCAGTACAGAAATAAAAAATATATACAAAGGATCCAAGAATCTCAACCTTTACTCCTTAGACAATCTAAAGTGGAAAGTTATTTCCTTACAAAAATTCAGTCAAATAGCCTAAGTCTATTGATTCCTTACAGGAAGGAGCACATACTGACTTACTCCAAGGTATTCAGTTAGCTTCTACTGCCTTGACAAACATTGAAGTCAACAAATGTGAACATTTAAGTATAATCAGTGAAAAAGATGAAGATGTATAAATGAACATGTTCCATTTTCAGAGGATAAATATACAAATTTTGAATGAGTTTGAAATAGGACCGGCAAGTTAAATTACTAAACTGTTATAACAAGGGTAGCTTCTGTGATGTATTAGCAGTTCAGTCTGCTCCTATCAGGCAGAATTCCCAATTCCACATAAAAATTTAATACAGATAAGTTCTTATCTGTAAACTGAAGTAACAAAACTGCAATGGTTGGAGAACATTGAGTTGAATAACAAATCTGACTATGTTAATACAGAAAGTAGACCTTGACGTATATAATTTAAAAGACAGCTCATAAGCAATGGAAAAAAAATCAGAATGCCTTTGCTGATCCCGAGATTCATGAAGGACACTCGCAAACACCTGTTAACCATAACCTACTAATCTTAACTTATACTTAGAGCCATAGCAGAGACCAGATTTCAATAAAAGATGAAAAAACAAACCTGCAGGCCTAGCACTCCCAGACTGAATTTGCCTCAAAAGGAACAAGGGAAATCAACACAAGCTCCACCTCCACACAGACAACTTGAAAATAAAATTTCATGTAACAGGAATTTAATGTTTCAGAACTTTTAATAAACTGAATATGTGATAACCATAAAAGCAAATCCAAAGCAAGTATGACTGAAGTTTTTGCTTTCCCTCCCTAATTCATCTAGCCAGAGTCCTCTGAACATTGGTCATTTTGTAAAGAATGTAAACTATGAATGGCTGTCACAATAAACACAAGCAGGATGCATTCTGATCACGAGCTATTAAAAGCTTTCTCCCATTAGGAAAGTACTTGTTTCATCTAATCAAACATGATTCAATTGCCATGTGAAATGCAATCTGCTTTTGCTAATTTTACACATCTGTTTCAAATCAATTCTTCAAACGCTATTTAAGTAACACAGAAAACTCCAACCATCCTCAGTTTGAAAATATTCTTTCCCTCATTGAAATCTGACTCACAGAGCAGCTCCACCAATTGAGTTTGAAGCATTGACACTTACCATTTCACATAAATCAGATTAAAACAATACTTCAGAAAACCATTATATTCTCACACAATTGTACTTGAAGACAGCTTAAGAGAAAATTTCAATTTCTTTCATTCTCCTAACTAGCTATATTTGCCAAAGCAGCTCATTCATAGGACAGGAGGAGAAGGCTGCCCATGCAGAGGACAATTCTACCTGGAAGCATCCCTACAGTATAGAATTCAGAATAGATAGAAAATAAGTAATTCAGGATAAATACTTTCCATATATTTTGTGGTTTTCTTAAATCCAGCAAAACTACAAATTATCTCATGTTCAACTTGTGAATACAACCACTTAAGGAAATCCTAGTAAAATTAGGATTACTTTAACTCTTGAGAAACAATTTAAGACAACCCAATCCCATAAAGAATTTCCAAAAAATATTTTTTATTCATGATGCTAATATCCAAAGATAAGGCAATTTCGTAATTCCTTGTAATTGCCTTTAAACCATCCAGATTTTACCTGTGCAGGAGAGTTAGCTTCTTCACCCTGCTTCTTCTTTTTCTTCTTCTTTTTCTTGGATTTGCCACTTGCAGAACTCTGAAGGATTGGCTCCACTTTCTCTCTTTCATTATCTGAGATCTTCATATGGGAACAGAAGGTATTTAGCATTTAAAATGACAATGAAACATACCTTCTATAGACTAAACATAAATTGATAGTTATAAGAAATTGCATATACTATTGGAAATGAACACAGTCTTATCTCTTATCTGTTCAGTTCATTCTAAAAAGACCACATTCTTTACATGCTATCTGGTAATACAGGTAGAAGAATTGGGAATGGAAAAGGCAAGAGAACACCAGGCACTAGTGGCATGGAAGTGCTATTTTTCATACTGAGAATTAATTATTGGCAAGATTTATAAAAACAGATCTAAACCTTCCCAGTATATGCTGATGATGTAGTCCTTACAATTATGGCAAGACACAAAGGTTTAAGATGGAGCTAAGTGATTTCTCTCTTCTCAATAACATTCAGTGTTTTCCTCCTCTGTGTACAGAGCAAACACAGTCGTGCTACTCTTATCGGTGTAACCATGATGAGAGATTACCTTTATAATTACCCTTCAAGTTACTTTAAGAAATGGCAGTGGTAAGGACAAAGTCTTTGAGCTAAGGAGAAAATACCACCTTTTACCTTCTGAGTATCAGATCTCTCTTCACGCTGAGGAACAGAAGCAATTTTTTCTTCATCTACCCAGTTTCCCCACTCTTCTGCTGGTGCATTCCAATCAGAGCTTGGATCAGCTGAAGAAAGTCCATCTACAAAGATTAAAAGGTTTTTTCAGGAATATTGCCTTACTCCACAGGTGCTCATTTCCAGTTTAAAAATGAAAGAACCCCTAGACATATGTATTATACACTTCTTGATACCAAGGTATGAATAGCAATTTCCTGTATTTCTGAAAAAAAGGTAGACTTTATCAGCGAGTGGAGGACTTTTTAAAGTAATGACAGTGATTTTACAGAGCCTAATCACAGCAGCAGCTAGCTAGATGCAGTTGCTTCAAGATATTTTTCTAAACTATGTGAAGAGGAACAAATTCATGAGTTGTTCTCTATCTTAAGCTGCTCTATGTATTTTCTTTCTAGCTTGTGAAAAAATTAGGATGAACTGTAACACTGATCAATCTTACCTTAGTAAGATTCCTTTACAAGTGATATATCTGAAACTGTAAATCTCACTGATTCAAAAGTCATAACATTGACATTTTTAATAATTTCTTTTTCTAAGACTCTTATGTCCATACTCTATTTTGTTATTATTCATTTATGATGGAATGATAAGTTTAAAGGGTCAGTTACATAAAAATTAAAAATATTTGAAGGGAAGAACAAAGATTTAGACTTTCTGCTTAGTATAAAGTTGCAGTGAACCAATTTTAAAACAGAACATGTAGAAGATTTCATTTTCATTTCTCATTTATATTAACATCACAAATATTTCTCCCCCCCAGTCTGTACCAAATTAAAGAACAGGCAAATTTGATCTGCAAACTATAGTGGGAGTCAATTTAAACAACTGAAAAAAAAATCAAAAATAAAAAGCAGTAATAAATCAAATTAAATTTACTGGCAAACATTATGAAGCCAAAAATACTTAAGAGATCTTAAGATTAGATAGAATACTTAGAATAGTTAGAAACTTTACTAATAAAAATATTATCTTAATGACACCTACTTCAGATGCTAAAATTTACTGATTTGGAAAAAAAAATATTACTCAACATAACATCTTTCAGTTTATGTACTGCCCTCTCAGTAAAAAACTTTGCTTAAGAAAAAAAATCTGTTCTTAGTAATAATAAAAATTGGTAGTATTTGTACATACAGTTAATTTTCTTCAGTTTAATTTTCCTGATCCTAATAAAGCAGTAGGTTGTATCTGTGTATCGCTGGCCTAAACTTGCATTTGCCCACTTCTGCTGGTGTACTCTTAGTTGACAACTATGTTGAAATTCTATTAACTGAAGCTTCAGTAAGAAACATTCTATGCTCAGATATGTGACTCAATTATGCTTTTGATAAAATATAAAACGGATGACTTTCAAATGATTAACTGAAATGTGCTCTCCTTATCCTGAAACTAGATAAAAGACAAAAGCTAAGTTTCAAAATTATCTTGTAACAGAGCAATCATGCCAACAGTGGTGGAGTCAAGGACTACATCTATTCCAGAGAGATGAGAGAAGGTAACATGCAAAGCTGCTTTTGTCAACTTCTGGAACAACTGTTCAGGTCAATTTCTGATGAGGTGCAATATGTTTTTTCATAAATAGGGAAGAGAAAGTGGGGAGTAAACACCAACTTTACTACAACTCCCAAGTAATTTCCATTATTTCTAGCCCATAGAAATAAATGCTTCTTATATAAGTGTAAGAACATCCTAATGTTTGCTAAATGAGAAAGCAAGTAAGATTAAATACAAGAGTCTGATGTCACCTTAACTTTCCAGTAAGGTACAAACATGCAGAAACAAACTGACTCAAATTCTATCCTACTAATTACATATTTTGCAGACTTGCAGTAGATTTTTCTCATCACTTGCAGGAAGACTGTTTCATTACAAGGATTTTTCTACCTTAAAATGCATGAGCTCTCTCACTTCTGAGTTTGAATATCCAAGTATTTTCCTAAAAATTACCCATTTTCTATCAGAATTTATCAAAATACTTCTAATTCCTTCAAACTATCCATTAGCTTACAAAAGTCAAGCATTTCAGGTTTTTCCTCAGATACCCACCACTGTCTAATACAAGTAGCTAATATAAATAACTACACTTTAAGAGTAATTAACATTTTGTTAATGAACATTTTAGAGGAACATACTTAACCCAGACCATTCGTCATCAACAGGGGGTTGAGCATGACTTAAATCCCACTGAAAATCAGAAGTACCAGCCTGAGAAACTGATTCATTGTTGGAACCTGAAAGGGAACAAATAAAGTTGTACTTGTAAGTTAGTAAGCTCCCTGAAGTTTTTGTGGGGAAGGAAGTCCAACCGAAGTAGGAAAGGAAGACAAAAGGCTCAAAGAAAAACATCAGATTTTAGGAAGAAGACAGAAAAACTAGTAGGCCCTTGTGCATAAGGTATATTCAGAAAACAAGGAAGCTGAAGAAAGAAGATGAAATAAAGTCATGAGAAGAACCCAAAAAGAGATAAGGGTGAATAAAAGCAGTCTCCTCAAACTGAAAAACACAATGAAATTTTATGGGTAATAAAATTGTTACCCTCTATCAATAAGATCTCTTACAGGGAGAAGCTTAAAAGAAAACATCACTAGGAAGAAACTTCATTAAATACATTGAACATCAAACAAATTATATATTACTAATAATCCAATTCTCATTTAAAACAAAGGTTTCAAGAACCTTTAAAAGCAGCAGGACAAACAACAGTAAGGCAAATTCCAGTCATGAAAACAGAAGGTGTTACACACCTAACATAACTGTTTTCAGAAAAACAAACAACAAATGAAACCATTTCATAAAAAAAAGTAAAACAAACAAAAACTAATTTTAAGAATGATATAAATTAATATTTTACTGTATGATGAAACTTCTGAAATTCAGTTTAAATAGAACCTGGGTCTCTATTTTACATACACCTCTGCAGAAGATACCTCAGATGACAGAAACATGGACATCTTCTCATTTCTATTGTGGTCATTTTATATTACAACATTGTTGGCTAAGGTGCATCAAAGAAAACTAATATACTTCACTGTTTCATATTTCTCTTGAAGTTGAAATGGTGGTATTGCAGCTGAATCTCAGCGCATCCTACTTTATTTAACAAACTCTCAAAAGTTTTAGCTTAGAGACTGAACTTAGATTCAGGTGGCTGCTTGGGATTTTTTTTTTAAATTAAAACCCTCTGTTTTAATTAATTTAATTAAGGTGCTGGACACTAAGTTCAACAGTTGAAAGCCTGTAAACTGCAATACAAGTAAATATAGTTGAAGTGCATAAGCACTTGGCCAGCTACTTCTGAAAAAAACTACCATGCCAAGCTCATGGCATAAGGAAGAACAGAGAACCTGACACATGATTCCTTTATTGTATAATAAATCATTGTAGGACTTATGTTAGTTGCTTAACACACAAGATTTGTTATGAAGACAGGTTTGTACTCTATCGCACACAACCCCTCAAAAAAGAAGCCCTAGAGCTTCAGCATTTCCATCTGTCATACAGAGAAAAGACTCCAGACTTCATATCCTGCCTCTAGAACATATTTTCAAAGTAGTGATTCAGCTCCTTGATGGGGAAAAAACTCAATTATCAAATAACAAACCTCAGACGACTGGGGTAAATGTGCTTTCCTAGAAAGAAGTCTTCAGATCTCTAAATTCAGACATCGCAACACTCAGCAATCTCATATGCCCATTATTTAGACTTAACACAGTCTAAATAGATTTATACAGATAAATAAGAAGTCACAGAATCAGAGAATGATTTGGGTTAGAATATACCTTAAAGTTCACCTCATTCCAACCCCCTCTAGTTCCAACCTTCTAACTAATATTCTGTGATTGATCTAGCTTTTGATTATCAACTTAAAACAGTTACTTCACTGCAAAATTTCAGCATAACAAAATAGCTTTTTAAGTGTCTTCCACCTTTTTGCAGTATTATTTTCAAAGAAAAATGAGAAAATGCATATTAGTAACACTTGGCAAACTCTATTCCACCAGGTGGAGTAGAAGACAGTGGAAAAATCTTTGGAAAGGCACACATACCAGAAACTCCAGGAGTTAACCCAAATGACGAGAAAGAAGTAGTATTCTGTTCAGAGGTATTAATCCTTGCATCCACATTCCAAGCAGCTGTGGGGGAAGGGGAGAAAAAAAAAAAAAAAGTGTCACACACTGTTGGCAATGTTGAAAATTTAGCTATTTAATTATGAATCAGATCAGAAAAGCACTGGCTAGTGCAGCCATGATGACATTTCACACAACTGAGGGCATTAATCAGTGCTGATAGAGATGTGACTTTATGAACACGCAGCTTGAAACAATTTTCAAGCTTTCTAAGACCATCTTCCCTTTACAGCCTTTTCTATATATAAACTTCTTACAAAAGAGAAGTCAACTGTTTTTCGAGCCACATACAATTATTCCTCCCATTACTACAATCATTAAGTTTTGAAAAGTACATGTAGATGGAACACAGCTAGGAGTATATTATATATATGTTAAAGAATGGAATAAAATTCAGAACAATTTTGGACAAATAGGAGATACTGCTTAAAAATGAAGACATACTAGACTGTTATATGTAAGGCAGAAAATAAGTAGAAACAGCCCACTAAGACCCTTAATTCACAAAGCTGCAACCCAGGCAGTCAATATCCAGCCAGGGTTGCTTCCAACCCAGATTCAGCACTTAACATTTATGCTCACTGAATTCCTCAGGTTCCTGTGGGCCAATTACTCCCATCAGGTTTAGGTCCTTCTGGATGGGATCCCTGACCTGGACTGTTTCAACTGATTCCTGCCCCCACATTTAAGCTTGGTATAATCTGGAAACTGGATGTCAATGACACGGTTGCCTCCTCCAGGTCACTTTGAAGATGATAAATAGTTCAGTTTTAAGTACTACCCTGTGACATTCCCTTTGTCATCAGCCTCCAGGCACAGTAGGACTTACTGACCATTACCTTGGGCCTGACCAGTTTTTCACCTGTTCTAGTTTGGATACAACACTGTGAGCAACAGTATTGAAAGCACTAGTCATCATGAAAGACTTTCACTGCTCTCCACAAAATTATTAATTTTACCAGAAGCAAATCAGCTTGGTAGACATGATCTATCCTCAGCAATAAAACAAAAACAAAAAAAACCACTACAAACTGCCTATTAGAATACACAGCAGAACACATCTAGCCAGAACATGAAAAAAGCCCTTTACTTCTACTTAGCAGTGGTAAAGCTTCCAAGGGTATATCAGATCTAACCTCAGTAACTATTCCAAAATATGCCAGAGAAATAAAAGAAGGTCTAGACTTCTTCTAGCAGATTATGGCTGGGGTAAGGTTGTATTTTGGATTTATGCTGAAAACAGGGTTTGTAATACAGGGATGTTGCTGAGCAGTGCTCACACAAGAGTCAAGGTCTTTCCCACTTCTTGTATCAAGGACAGTAAGGCAGCTGGGGCTTGTCTACCCAACAAGAAGTTGGAAGAGACACAGCCCGGACATGTGACCGCAACTGGCCAAAGGAATATTCCCTACTATGTGTCATCATGCTCACTATGTAAGTCAGAGGAAGAAGGAGGGAAGGGAGGGACATTTGGAGTTATGGTGTTTGTCTTCACAAGTCACCATTACACATGATGGAGCCCTGCTCTCCTGAAGATGACTGAACATCCATCTGCCAGCCCGTGGAAAGTAGAGAATTATTTCCTTGCTTTGATTGCATGCACTGGTTTTGCTCTCCCTATTAAACTGTCCTTATGTCAACCCATTGGTCTGCCAGCTTTTCTCCTTCCGATTGTCTCTCCCATTCTGCTGGTGGGAGAGTGAGTGAGCAGCTGGATGGAGCTTGGCTGCCGGCTGGGGTTAAGACTTGACAAGACTGAAGTAACACTGCTGACTACAAGGGAACACTGCTTTCCAGAAGAGATGAGGATTAGTTAGACTGAACAGTGGGAAGGGCCAGGTTACAGCACTTACTAATAAGCTGATGATTGTTGCCCTGAGAGATATTGAGAAATTTCTTCTCCGTTACTACTATGGACAGCACAAGCGAAAAAGGCAGAAAATTGTACTGAGCACTAAAAATCAGTTTCTAATGAGAAAAACAGTGCAACACTAAGTGTCACAGAGTTGAACAATGTTTATGCCTAGAGCCTAAAAAAACACCTGCCAAAACAACAGACAGTTGATTTGATTATGTTGGACCAACAGAATAGATTTACAGCCTGGGTTTTAAGACATTATTTAAAAGAAATTATGCTTTAAAATGGCTTAGTAATAATTTTCAAAACTTTATGAAAATTATATATAACACTGCATTCCTTCACAGAAATAATTTTATGTCAGATAAACTCAAAAAACCCAGTTTAACTGTATACAGAGGCATAGATGCTAAGCCATCAGAACTTACAGTAAATGGAAATTGTTCAGCTTGCATTTCACTATACCATGTCAAGATTTTTTCAATATATAAACATAAAAGGATTTCAGAGATCCACTACCAAAGAATACGTTTATGTAAAAATGCTTATGTCAGGCAAGTTCTTGGAAATAGCTTACCAATAGGAGTGAACAAAGAACGCTCTTTCCAGGGCCTGCCCACCAGGCTTACACCCCAGTCCTTTCCATTTCCATTAGCATCTCCAGTGTCTTGGCCCCAAGCCAATGTCTCAGTCTTCCTCTTCCCAGCTGCAGTTGAAGGAACAGATGTCCATTTCTCCTCCCCTACACCAATCTGTGAGGAGATTTTTACAGACTTCTCATTCCAGCTTCCTCCATTTACTGTATGGCTTTCACTCAATCCCGGAGAAACTTAAATATAACAATAATAAAAGGATTATTTAAAATAAGAACTGGATGAAGAACTAAAATATCACTTATATGCACATTCACTTAATAAAAAACCCCTGAATGAACAGCAGCTTTGCTACACCAGCGTGATACAGAGAGGGCTGCTGCTCTGTCTCAGCTGATTTTCCAGTTCAGATGACATGCACCATCTGTCTACTAACCTGAAGAGGGAGGAAAAACCAGCACCAACTGCATTCTATTTCCTCATCCCTTTCTTCACAGGGTTGATGTATTGGTGAACTGGTGCCTCTAGATTAGCAGAAGGGTGGGGAGGGTACTTTCAACACTGTCAGCTAATTTATCTTAGAGAGTATGGGGATGACTTGTGGAAAAGCCCATGGACTAAACTGAGAATATTTTCTGTTTCATAACTGCATGCAGCAGTTCTCCAAGCAGGATGTAGATGAAATTACCAAGTATTAGAAAATACTTCCCAAACACTACACGGGATTTACAAAGAGCATAGATATCAAACTGAACATATTGTCCCTCACAGTGAGAGATAAAAATCACAGTAGCACTCAATTTGTAAGTAAGGTATTTCATGTTACACTAAAGTAAAAGACCACAACACTGCAAGAGTCTGTGTTACGTTACCCTGATAAGAAATTACTAGCCGCTGCAAGTTTAACATATACTTTGAGAAGTCAGCAGTACAAAGATGACAATAGAAGTTTTTTAAATTTATGTCCCTCTAAAATATAAGGGCTAGTGTACCCAGCCTCACTGCCTATATATCACAAACCTTTCTCAAACTGCTTTGTATTTCAAATCCCCTTTCTCTTTTTAAATATGCAGCGGAAAAAAAAGAAAAACTTTTCTTCTACAAGCAATTAAGAAATATTTGCATATTAGAAGTGTAACACTTAAAAGTAAGCCAAACCCTCACACACAAGTCAGTGTCATATGCCAACAAAAAATACAGACCAAACATTTCATTTTTCAAATGAACTTTTAACTCAGGCAGGATGAACATGCCCAATTCAAGCTGGCCTCATTGACATAGAATTAATTAGGTGAGATATGCCTAGATTTTCTCAGACAAATCAATTCCAAACACAGACACCCCTAAGGTCACCACTGCTGTACAAAAAACACTGCCCTTTCTCTACAGCACAAGCAATGCTCCTGTCAGTCAATGTCCTCCTAGCCTAATATGAAGTCTTAGGGAAAGGCAACAAAAGGAGAGACAGAAACCAAACTGCAGCTGGTAGAAAAACCTTTTTGCAACTTTGAAAAAAGGCAGCTGAGGTCCTGAAGCAGGAGCTTGATTATTCTCTGTTTATTGTACTACTCTCTTGTCAAAAACTTTAACTTCTGAATGACCAGCCAGTTTTCAATGAATCACAGAAAACTTAAGATTGAAAAGGATCTCTCAAAGTCACCTGGTCCCACCTTCTGTTCAATGCACAGCTAACTTCAAAATTATACTATGCTATTGAAGTTCTGGAAACCATAAAGGCTGATTTGCCCAGAGATGCTTTGAACTATCTCATCAAAAGCTTTGTTTGTCATGACCTATCAGAATTTCCCCTTACTGAAACCTGATTATTGTCTCCTGTCCTCCCATTAGGCATCTCTGAAGAATACAGCTCCCTGCTTCTCTGCAACATTTGAGAGTAAAGCTCTCAAAAACAAGCAGAAAGAGATTTACTTTCTGGATCTGTATGCTTTTAATAATTCATTTGCTGACTTGCTTATTTACACTAGCTACTTTTGATTAAAGCAACACACCTAATGTCAGTAACAACCATCTTGATTTCATTATGTCAAACTAATTCACTTCAAGTATTATTATAACAGTATCTGCTATGAGAAAACTGCTAATTTTCACTAGTCAAATACCTTAAGCTATGTGTATGACATAGGTCAAGTATATTCTTTTTATAAACACATATTTATATGTGAGGACTTTCAAAACTAATATATTTATTCATCTCAAAGGAGAATGTAAAGCACTGAATAACTTGTATATTCAACCTGAAACAAACTTAAATAATAATCAGGACTTGTAACTCTTTGCAGAGAGCCCTTGGAGCTCTTTGCAGTTATCTGTACCAGGGTTTTCTTTGAGCAAATAATTCATTAACACAAATGAGTAAGTCTGAAAAGCTAGCATAAAGAATTTTTCAGCAGAGCTTAAAAATAAATATTACTGCTCTGTACATAAAATTTTTTATAATAGGTAATCTGTCTGAAAATTTGAAATACTGAATTGTATTTCTACATGTAACACAGTTTTCAACTTCTTCAGAAATAACTGAAACTCAGAAGTATAACATTTGCATAGCCAAAAGAGCCATGTGTACAGTAAAGCTCCATGTCAGTAACTCAAAATCCTGCACTGACAGTTGCCGTTCTCACTTCTTAAAATACTTCTCTAGTTACTTATGATGCCCAATAATGAAAACTTTTTACCTTGTGGAACTGATGACTCCCCCTTTGCAGGTTTAGAACTGTTAATCTGTGCATTCAAAAGTACATCACCTGATTAAGAAGTAAGAGGAAACAAAGTGAGATGAAATTTTTTTAACAGCAACATGTACAAAGCTTCTAAGAATCCATTACTAATGTTTTAAGAGAAGACTATATTAGTACCTCATAGTAAATTAAGACAATTCCACAACACTCAAGGATAAAATTAAAATGCTCTATTTTTTATTGTTTGTGTTCATGTTGCAGACAGAATGCACTCAAAGTGACTTAGAACCCATATACCAAGTAACTGCAGATTTCAAAGAACTTTAGCTACTTGCCCAATGAAGGAATAGCATAACTCTAAAACACAGGTTGTCATTAACAAGCAAAGAGTGGATCTAAGTATTTCAGCCCTGTAACTATTTCTAACTTACCATGAAAACACTAGATACAGCTGAATTCTTTTTGGATTGGTTTTGTACAAGGTGACACATAAGATACAAAAAAAATTATGATACGTAAAGGATTCTGACTGGAGAGGTTACAGTAGTTATAACTAGCAACAGGGCATACAGAGAGTTGGAACTACCATTTCTTGAAGCACTGTGTAAATGGATGGGGAAAAAAAACGGCAACAGGAAACAACTGATCTAGTCCTCAGGGCAACAATTATGCACTCACTCAAGGTGAAAATGAGTGTCAATGAAACAGGAGGATTAGGCACACAAATTTCAATAAATGGTTCCAAGATACTGGACAGTTGTTAGACTCAGTCTTTTTGCCACTTTGCTAGAACATCAAGTTTCATTTAATTAAAGCACCTATTTCTCAGTTTTACCCAAATATGAATTCCTGTGCCTACACACACTTTAAACCAGCCCATGCAATCCTTCTGTTCTCAAACAGCAGCAGCAGCCATATCTACTGAATCTTCAGCTACAGCAATTACTACTAAATCTCAGCCACATGTACGTTACCATTATGAAGAGCTTTAGTACAGGATGCTAATAAATCTACATTGTAAAAAAATGCCTACATGTTAAGCAGTGAATGGTGTTTTAAGAGAACTTCAGGGGCATAACCTTCCCACAAGGATGTACTCAAAAAGTTAAGGAGTTGGTGCTGTCTGCAGCAATGCTGAGGATGCCTTTGAAGTTTCTAGAAACAAAGGGCAGAGTCACAGAGCACAAGTGAAAGAACAGGGACAGGCCTATGTAGCGGTGCAGCAACTGACAATGCACCAGTGTGAATGGAGTCCAGTGTCTTAGCCACTTGGTCCAAAACACTCTCCTGAGCTTCCCCAAAATTATGGCTAGAAAAGGGGGAGTTTTGCAGAATGAGAAAGTACTTTTACACAGCTTGAAATAATTTCTTCAAGAGTTTCACCTCCAAATATACCTAACATACATGCAAAACAGAATCACTATTTAAGCATTCAAGTAAAGTTATCTTTCTAGGACACATTCACAGACCTACCAAGCATCATACCTTTATTTTTTCTCAGACCAACTGGAAGTGATGATGTAGGCATCAGCTGTTCAATGGATACAGTAACTGTGTTTTCTACACCCTGGAGATTTGATTCTCCTGAGCCACCATCATTCAGAACTTTGTCTCGCTTACGCTGCTGACGCTTCTCTCTGTTACTGATTTTTGTTTCCCAAGCTCCTAAAACATCACCCAAATGAAAATATCAGTAAGTCAGAGAGGAAGGAAAGATTTTAAGTTTGAATTGCATCAAAGAGAAGTCTGAGGGCAGTTTAACCAGTCAGCTTCAACCTTAGTTTGAAAACACTAACAAATGGCCAAAGGTAAGTTTTTCTGTGATAATACGTGGCTTCACAGAGCAAACCATGAGTAACATAAGTACCCTACTATCCATAATTTCTCAGTTTTTATAAGATTATTTAAAAAAAAACAGTTGAAGTTACTAAATACTGTTGTTTCAAATATCAGACTTCCAGATATAATATGTGACTAGGGAGTTATGAGTTTATGTTTCTTCATGAACCAAACACAAGTAAATCTTAAGCAGTATTTAAGCCATAATGTTTGCATTTTGTGTATGTTTGTGTTCAGTACCTTCATCAACTTCCTTTCCATCTTGACGAGATGAATCCTGAACCGTTTTGGAATCTCCCTTTGATTTCTTTTTTTTCTTTGACTAGAATAAAAATAAAAATTATTTTAATGATTACCTATGGATCACCTGGCATAGTGATTAAGAATTCCCTCCCCTGCCCTCCCCGCAAAATAAAGGAATAAATTTAAAACAGATTCTCCGCAACAACCCTCTGTGCACAGAAATGGCAGGTGGAGGGAATGTTACTTACGCTGCAGAGTACAAAGACAGGTAGAAGAAGCTATGTTGGCAGCATCACAGTCACAGAAGAGTAATGTGCTGTTTAGCAGGCAGATACTACTCTGTCAAAATTTGTTTTGTGAAGAAGTATAAAGTTTAGTTTATAAAGTAGTTTTGGTGCAACAGGTAGCAAACTAGAGTGTTGAAAAGAGTATTGAGAAAAAAAACCCAAAATACTGGGAGAAAGTATATTGCAGAAAGCCTCAGAGCAAATTGACTTGATTACTTTCTTAGGAAGAAAACACAGTATTGAAAAGCTTTTCAACCTAGTGAAGAAAGGAATAAGAACTACCAGATAAACATGAATGAAAAACAAGACTTTTGAAAGAAATATGATTACCCACTCAAATGTTATAAGGGGAACTATTCACTTATTCACTGTCTCAGAAATATTCTAAGAATGCTGGATGCCTTTCTGGGATACATCTGACAGAGTCAGACTGTACACCTGTTAGCTGTTACACATTGTTAGTTGTACACCTGTGTTCCCACTATTTAGTTTTCTAGTCCTAAATGTCAAAGAAGTGTCTAACAATCTCGCTAGGATTCAGAATTGGTAACACCTAAATTATTATTACCACAGGTGCTGCAGACATTCTATGGGCCCCCACAATGGCATGCAGTTCATATGCCTTAGACTTACCATGCCCCAACAGTAATCTGCAGCTTCAATACAGATACTGAGAGCAGTATAGCTTGTTAGTGCAGCAGAGATGATAAAAAATTCACTGCTTATATGCAATGCTGCATCACCACACCTTTAACATTTAGGTAACTGATCTGAACAGGTAACTCATGGTTTAATGTACTAGGGGACCCAAACTACAGATGCAGCCAAACTGAATTCTCATTTGCTCAGCAGACTACCCACATACCAGCTAACTAATTTCTGAAAAGCCTCCAAAAGAGAAGGGGGCTGGTTTCAGAAGCAACCTGAGAAGAACTGGCTCTAAAAACATGAACAAGTCAAATTATTTTTAGGGCAACTTCTAAGGAAAGAATTAAAAAGTAAAGTGAAAATTAGAATTAAAATTAGTTATAAATTGCCTCTTCAAGCTCAAGCATAGAAAGATTAGTAAGTTTGTACCTTTGTCTCCCATTTGCAGTTACACTGAGACTAGAACTTGAGATCCTAAAGTTTCCATCTACAAAGCCGTAACTACCCGACTGTCCTCTGGCACTAAGAGAACACCTGAAATTACTTCAGAAGTATCCCAGACAACAGTTCAAGATGATTTCCAAATTGTAACTTCAGTTCCCTTAAATAACTAGCTCCTATGAAGTACTGCCATCAAATTTTACACTTTTCAGGAAAACATCAAAGTTTAACAGCCTAAAAAGAAGTTTGTGATTAACACAGACTGTTTTCAAAAAGATCAAGAATGCAAATCCTGAAAATGTGTTTTACTTTCCCAAACTGTGTTACCCTATTCTGAAAAACCAGAAGCATCATTTTTTATCCAAATAACCCACCACCTGCTAAACTTTGTACTGTACTAGTTGCTATCCCAGTACCAAACTGACAAGAGATGCTAAAGCTGGAGCAAGCCAGCCGGTCATTTTGCAGAAGTCCATGCATTCAGAATGTCACCTTCTCCAACACACAAAGATGCCAGTGTTGGCTCTGCCAACAGCCAAAGAGCACATGAGGAATACTGCAAGCCTGCCAAAATTTTTTAAGTCTTTTAGATGCATTGTGCTCCATGCAAGAACAATAGAAAAATAAACCTTTCTTCTTGATCTCTAGTTGAGGAATTAATTCTAGTATTCAAGACAATGCAGCTATGTGCTTGCAAACAGAATGGATGATGACATCTTAACTTCCCACAGTCTCATCCACACAGTCACTTCTTAAGTAAGTCTCTTACACTAAACATTAAAAAACCCCTATACTGTGGCAAGTTACTAATTGCAGAATCATAAGCCCTATGAACAGCTAGAGTCCAGACATTACCCAAAGCTTCCCCTCCCACAAAGCAGAAAACCATGCAAGAAATTCACAACCCTGAAGCAGCCAAGAAATACAGAAACACAAAGGATGTGTGATTTTCACTGAAAGCATATAATGAAGCATAAAAAATAACCACATCCTTCAGGCCATAGATTATATGTATTCATATATGTAAACACATGCACATACAACTTCAATCACAGCCACTGTCTTATACCATTCATCCCAAAGATGGTGCCCCAAGACACACAGGACCCGTTACAACCTCAGTAGGTTTATGTTACAAATGTTACAGATGCACTGAGAAGCCTTACTAAATAATTAGAAGCCTGTACAGATACTGTAGTTTGAAGGATGTTCTTAAGTATACCTTTAATTGAAGAGTAACAATTCACCCCTGACCCAATCATTTTTTGCCCAGGGTCCCCCAAAATGATATGAAAACACAATCTGAACAATCATCCACATCCATGCAGTGGTACTTGTTTCCTAGAGCTGCAGCTTCAGCTTCACATTTATAAGTCAGACCATTATGCTTGCAATTTTAAGGTGAAGTTGAGTTTAGGATTTAAACACATTATCTATTTGAAAGCCTGCAGATAGAGTTATTAATTCAGGTTAAAACTGTGTTACGTTCTTGGGGAAAAAAACCCAGGAAAGTCAATCTGACATGCAAAACATGGGGAAGAGAAAGAGCCACACAGCATTTAACTTTGAGGCAAACATATTTCATAGAAAAGTCACTCAATTTGCCAATGGCAAAAACATTTAAAGCCCTACAGCAAACTAAAAGGATACAGTCTTTTAGCCAAAATACTAACTGCAAAAGAAGTTACTGGAGGGTAGTCAAGTATATTTATTAAAGCTTGAATGAGCTAAAGAAATGACAACAATCATGGAATGGCTTGGGTTAGAAGGGACCTTAAAGATTATCTAGTTACAACCCCAGCCACAGGCAGGGACATCTTTCACTAGACCAGGTTACTCAAAACCCCAGCCTAACCTTGAACACTTCCAGGGATGAGGCATCCCCAACCTCCCTGGGCAACCTGTTCCAGTGTCTCACCACCCTCACAGCAAAGTGTTTCTGACTGCTTATATGTAATCTTTTATTTTTCCTCAGTATAGCTACAACAAAAGCATTTTATTGAAGAAAGTAAGTCAGAAAACAAAGACAGTAGGAAAATTTCATGCACAGTGTTAGCTAAAGAGCCGAATGAAAAAATTATCGAAAGTCCCAAGCATATCCATGTTGCCCATAAATGAGCATATATGATAAAACAAGATTAGTCCTCACAGTTCAAAAAATAACACTGCCAGTAATACAGTTACCTTTTAGATTAGACATTGCAGATTCATGTTTAAAAAGATATTTTTAATGTAGCTGTTTAATTTGCATAACAAAAAGTTCACAGCAGACTTCAAAGCTGACACTTATCATCAAAAATCAAGAACTCTAATTACTAATAGATACATCTGGCAAAAGATATAATCAGGCACATGGTCTTAATCCTTTGAATAGTGGTCCCCCAATTGGTAGACCATTTACAAGGCACTTAACAATACTATCATTATGCTGCATCCCCGAAGAAGCCATCAAGATGAAACAAACTTTATTTCTGTAAGCTTAACACTGTCACATGATGAACAGAGATATCAGTGTTTAGTGGGGAGCTGGGAGTGGGGTTTCCTTGACAAACATTCTGTGATAAGCCAACTTCTGATGTCTCAGAAGTTAAGAAAATACTACTTTAGCTTTTTCCAACTTCAAATTAGATTAGTACTCTAAACAGTAAGAAATCTGCCTCTTCATTCGTATAAGTAACACGATTTCAACCCAAAACCAGAGTTATTAGATACTGAAATAATATACATCAAACTTCAACACTGTTGCTTTGTATCCATAACTAACCTTTTCATTCTTCTTTTCTGTGTCCACAGGCTGCTTTATATTGTCCTTACGGACAGTTTGTAGTACTTCATCTTCAGATACATCAAGGAAAGACCGTCCATTAGGCTGCGTAAACAATGAGCATAAATAATAAAAAAATTAGAGAAAGCAGATGAAGCAAAGCTCAAATTACATTACTACTGAAATGCAATTACTTGTTAATGGAAAAATGCTTGTAAGACTACTGAATAGAGCAGACCAAATTGTGGATTGGTGTTCAAAGTATCTACTGCAATACTGTATTTACCAAACACAGAAATGAAAAAGGAAAGAGAACGGGTCTTCTCATTTCATCTCACTCCTATTCAATCCAGGAATTTCATAACAAAAGGTAAATTTCTGAAATTTACCAGCTTTTAAAAAATTACCTGTAGCTGTTCTGAAAACTGATTCAGAACAGCTACAGTCGTACGTGCCATAAATTATCTAATTAAATTAAAACAATTACCACTTTGTAGCAATTCAGCAAGGGGACTAATTTTTAAAAGTAATTTTTACATTGACCAAACATCTGCAACTTCTATGCATATCTCTCCCAGCTCACTTCCTTCACAAGTTAAACTTCGTAGTAGAGCAGAAATTAGAAATCAAACATGAAGCATGACTAAGCACGATACCCCATTGTTCTTTTCAGACAGACTTGATTACAGGCATTACGTTAGTCTATCATGTCCCCCTCACAGAATTAATGAAAGAAAATGAGCATGTATTATTCAACATATAAAATTAATACTCTGGACAATCATTACATGAGTCTTTACCTTTGACAGAAAAGGCATACACCTTAGCCTACATATTCCCCATACAGAAATGTAGTAATTTAAGTAATTTACTTCTAACAAAAAGCTGTGACTGAAGTAACTCTGCTTAATTGCAGAAAAGATGAAAATATGCATGTATTATACTACTGTGAGCCATTAATTTCACTGGGTGAAAAACAATTGTTAAGAATAGTAATTTACAGAGTCCACCCAAATGTCACTGGTTCACGTTCAGAATGACTAGGATAAATTAATGACTGAAAACTAAATAAGCATAAACAGCTACTTCAAAGTTGATTTAATTCCTGCAATTCTTTCAAAATAAATTTCAAGCTCTATTACCATTAGTTATTTTTTGTTATTAAAAACCCAAAAGTTATTTTAACTCTGCATCACACAAACCTAATTGCTTTCAAGTGAAACAAAAGCCATATCACAACTTAGTGTGGCCTATTCCTTCAAATATTTGATGTGATCCTCAATTTAACTGTTACAGGCACTTAAGTCTTGCCACATTGTATTATGCTTACAAACCACCCCCTGCATGATTTCACCAGTGCATAACATAGTACTGCTCACTGTAGTTAGCAAGCATGCCAACTTCTTCAAAGTAACTATAAATAGAAATTGAAAGATCAGGTCACCTAACCCCTCTTCTCCTGCAACAACCAGCTTTAAACTGGACTTCTCATATCTAATATGCAGTACATTTCCCTCAGCACTCTGAAAATGAAGTGTATTTTACGAGTCTGTGTCTAGGAACTCTCTCTAAAGGTTCTTCTCAACAAAGTCCAACTTATTGGTATATTCCACAGGGATAGCAAAGAACTGGTATTTAATCTTGAGAACAACTCGGTTCTTGTGCCTCTCTATTTTCTCCAAAGCCTATCTAGCAGTAAAGTTAGATAACATATTTGATGCATCTAGTATTGGATGTGTATCAAAAAAGTTTGCAGCCAACTAACTTTTTAAATTCTGTACCTTGCTTTGCTTCTTAGCTATTACATATATACCTTAAATTGAAAACTACATTCTTAATCCCTGCCAACTATTCAAGAAACAGAAGTTTTAATATTCAGTTTAAAAAAACTTCATCTGTTTCTCTGAACTAATAAACTAGTTCATGTCCATTAAAAAGCCTCTGGAAAAATTCATCCACATGACTGTTCAAAATGCTGCCTGATCATCTGATCACGTAAGCAACAACATTTAGAAATACATTTGAAAACTTGCAATTTGATACATTCCGGGAGAAATACATTCCTTAATTTTAATACTCTTCTTTTCAGTGGAAGCTTTCCACATTTATTTTCTGCCCATAGATGAATCATTGAATTTCAACCAAAATCCACGTGACCATTTTTGGATATATCAAAGAAAGGAACAGAAACAGGAAAGAAAAAAAAAAAATTCTAGAGTATTCAGAAATGTTTCATTTTAAAAAGACAACCAAAGCCCAAAGTTTGAAACTTTATGGGTACTATATCAAACAACCACTGACAAAATTAATTAATTCAAAATTGTGCAATTTATTATTTGCCATCTTTTTTACCCTCATCTTAAAGCTGCCAGGCATGACGCAACAAGGCAGAAGTAATGCTGTCAGTAGCAGTACTGATTACTGAATGCTTTTCTTGCCTGAGGACCTTAGAATCCCAATACTTAAATAAACCTTTTTTCACACACACGAGGGTGTTAAGATATACCAAACGTAGAAAATGTTTTGCTTAGACTGTCAAAACAAAAAGCACTCCTTAAACACGGTAGTGCAAAGGATAATTCAGTTTCATGCTTCAAACAGTACTAATGAAATTGTTATCACTCAATCTTACAACACTATATTAGCCAAAGTCCTCAGTTACACATTATAAAGATACCTCTGCTTAGAATATCTTTGGCCAATGAAAGACTCTGTCTCCCAATGTTTTCTGTAAGCTCCTTTTCAGAAAGAAACTAAGCAATTTTCTCTATGAGGCCTGAAGAATCCTACAGCTATACTTTTGCCATTTGACCACAAACATATACACAAACCAACATGAGTACCAGCTGAAAGTATAAAGTCTTTACACAATCTAAGGGCAAATAAGCACTAAACAGCCATAGCCCAGAAAGTTCTTTCATGCAGACCAAATATGAAACTTCCTCAAATGAATGCACATACTTTTACTAGAGTGTGCAGCATTTATTCTCCAGGTGCATGACAAACAATAGGAAGGACATAGTCAATTTGGTATTTTCCACATCTACAAATAGATGGAGTGAATGGCTTCTGAAAGTGGTAGCAGAGCACAGAAGATGGCTACTCTCAAGTTTCTGTGGTGTTTGGCAGATTGCACAGAAACCATATAAGAACAGCTTCACCTTCTTCTGCTGAAGCAGGAGAGAGAGGCACAGTAATTATTCATAAGGTGAAGGAATAAAAATTAAATATGAAGTTTTATGGACAGAAAAAAAATTTCTTAATGGGGCCAAAGAGCTCTGCCTCTTCCAGGAGTCAAAATAAAAGTTAAAAAAGAAAAACGCAGCTTTGGGTTTACTGCACAGAATCTGATGTAAAGGCACCATGATACCTTGCTCCAAGCAGTCTGAGAAAGCCAGAACTAGCCCTATAAACTTTAATGTTAATGAATGCTAAATAGCTTCAGCTCCATTTTTCTTTTGCTCTGCTCACAACAAGTAAATAAACAGAATCTCATAGGTACGACTGCATTTAGTCAATGCAGTGCCACTCCAAGAAACCTATTTTACTAGGAACATGAGGTAAGTTGTACCCTTACAATATAATACTCTTCCTCAGAAAAGCTACAGTTAAGAACATTTCTGATCCTGAAAAGTGTTACACATCACCCGCCATACAGTGAGCTCAGTAATTCTGTATTAAAGTAACCCTACAGCTTTTAATTAGACATCTGTAGTGTGTTCTTAAAGCCACAAACCAGTTGCTCTAAGCTTTCTGAAATGCCTACAATGGAAATCTAGACCCTGGCATAGCAAGCTCTGTAGTAAATCTACTCGTAATAGGCTTACTCTTTTCCCCTTCCAGCCCTCAGTATTAGCATCACAGCACACAAACCACACGATGAAAATGACCAGGCAGCAATCAGTAAGAACTTTTGTTGCACCTTTTAAGTTTCCAATGTTATTTTGAGAGTTTTTCACATTAAAGTCAGAAAACACTGGGACATGCTAATATTGGTGTCTCTAAACTTACCTTGGAAAATGAGCACAAGGGAGGTCTATTAAACTCTGTCACTGGTATAAACTTATTTGTACTACAGTTAAAGATTCAGTTTGTGCATTTCCTTTTGGAGGAAGGTAGGATTTTTTTCACCTCATCATGGAAATAACGAATACACAGCACTATAAAAATAATTTCTAAAATCTTAACGATACAGGATGACAGCTTAAAAACAACTTTGCCCTTTTGATTACAAAAATATTTGCTCTTACATTGCCTTAACTTTATTCTGTGCCTAGGTAAACCAAGCTCAATAGAGTACAATTATTTATATTCACCAAAATGTGTGTTTTTATATAAAATTACTAAAGTTCGCTTTCATGAAGCCCTATACTACAAAGCATTGTCAAGTCAACGGTGATATCTACCTAGTCACTCTATCTTCCGTGTGGAGGCATTTTTTAATGTCTTAGGTGGTGACTTGCAAGAGTTTATGACTTATTTTCTTACTGGGGTTTCAACTAAATAAATCAAGCAAAATCGATTTAATTTCTAGGATTAGTCTTTGTTGTCAATAAAGCATAATATATTTATTTAACACTGAAGTATCTGCTTCTCCAGATGGCAAAAAAATTACATCTTTAGCATGCTTTCTCCAAAATGGAGAACCTAACCACTGGAAAGATTCTGCATCATGTTTCCTCTTCTTGGTTCTCAGCATTCAGTCTCTTGTAACTTCCAGAAACAACTTCAATGGTTCAATGTTCAAATACAAGTTGGTGGCACAAGCAGACATTTTTTGTTCTGTTTAAGATGTTCTAGCCTTACATTTTCATTAAAAAGTTTCCCAAACTTCTCAAATCTTAATGCTGCCACAGACTCAAATGAAGAAACAAACCCACTGTCTCTCTCTTGTCATTAGGGAAACGATTCAGATTTTATAGAGCAAGATATTATTATATGACACAGTTGTAATAGGCAGGGGACATCTGTTACACTTTCATTCCTATAATCCATTTGGACATAAATAGGATTACAAACAACCTAACAATATAAAAGCTACAGAAGCAATCCCTTCAAGCCCCAAAACTGTGACAACTGTAAGCTTTGAAAGGACAGTTGACAATTTCTGCATTCCACTAATTTTCACTTAAGTGGATGCATACTGTCAAAGATAGAAGGTTCCCACACCACATATTGAGGACTTAAAAAAAATATAAATTACAGGAATGATCTCTTTTTAAGGGTCTGCTAAGACAGAGATTTCCTTATTAAAGAAGATGATCCTTACTGTAACAACAAAATCAGACAGATTCCTATTGAGGCACGCTCACATCAACATTGACACTAACATGTTCTATTGAAAATACAAAGCGAAAAGCTTACTCAAGTTTGAATCATCATAGCATTTATACGGCTTAGAATGCTGCTTCCAACAGTCTTTACCTGCCTAGATTACAACTCCTGTCTCGAAATTCTAAGCCATGCTAAAGTCTCTACCACTCGTTACTAACCCTATTACTCAGTGAGTAATAATAGTAATAGTAGCTTTCATGTAATTTTTGTTTACAATAAAATGCTTCCAAAAAGCCAGCTTTTTCCTCATCATCCGGGACTATTAACGTTTAGTTTACTTGTGGCAGCGCTGCTCCTCCAGGTTTTCAAAAAGCAACCAAACAAACCAGACGACAGAAGACTGCTCCAGAGCAGTCAGGACCCCCCCCATCCCTTCCCTCCACAGGCAAATATCGCACGGCGGCTCGGGAGGACCTCTACGGCACCCAGATCCTTCCCACCGGGGACAGGCCTGGGGAGCTGCAGCCGCGCTCGGGCCGCTCGCCAGACGCGACCCCCTCGCCTCCCCACTGGGACCCGGCCGGGTGCCAGCGCCCGCCCAGTCCCGCCGCTGTCAGTACGCCTTTCACCCCCGCTGTCCTCCCGGCTCTCACACCCCTCTCACCCGCGCCGCTTTCTCTGGCAGCTTCTTCCTGGTTCGCTTCTTCTGTTCGTCGCCTTTGAGGTTCAGCTGCCCGGGGCCCGGGCCCGCCGCCTTGCCCTGGCCCCCGCCGGCCGTCAGGCCCGCGCCGACGGCCTCGTCACCCTTCCTCACGGCCGCGCTCCGCGCCGGCTTCTTGCGGAGGCCGCCCCCGCAGGCCGCGGCCAGCAGCAGCCCCAGCAGCACGAACCCCAGCGCGGCCGGGACCGCCAGGGCGAGCCAGGTGGGCAGCGCCTGCGGGTCGAGGCCCAGTTCGAGGCCCAGTTCGGCACGTAGCAGCCCGAGCCCGCCCGACAAGGCGTCCCGCACCCGGGCCGCCGCCTCCTCAGCCCACCGGGCCGCCACCTCCTGCCAGCTTCCCGCAGCCATCGCGGTCCCCGGCCTCGTAGAGGCCCGAACCGGGCGGGACGGTGAGGCCGCGCTCAGGCCGAGCGCATCGCGGCCTCGGGAGAGCCGCGCCGGCCCGCCCGAGCCGGAGGCACCGGGGGTGGTGGGACGGACGGGACGGGACGGAGCCTCCGCGGGACGCGGCCGCCTCAGCCTCGGGGCCGCCCGGGTCTCCTCCTCTTCCTCCTCCCCGCCCTCCGCCTCGCGCGCGACGTCACCGCCCCGCCGCGCGCCCGCCGCAGCGCGCCGCCATCAGCGCGGGGCGGGGGCGGCACCTCCCGCCTCCTCCGCCTCCTTCCCTGCCGCGCCCGGCCCTGCCCGGCCCAGCCAAGGGCGGTGCCGGCAGGGGAAGCGGCGGGCTCGACGTGGCAGGCAGCGAACGGAGAGGGAGCGGCGGGAGCGGCTGAGGGGTTGGAAACGACCTCTGAGATCGTCAAATCCAATTTATGACCGAACACCAGCCTGCCAGCTAGACCTTGGCACTAAGTGCCACGTCCTGTCTTTCCTTAAACAGCTCCGGGGTAGGCAGCCCGTTCTAATATCTGATCACCTTTTCTGTGAAGAAATTCCTTCTAATGTCGAAAGTGAAGCTTCCCCGGCAGAGCTTGAGATGATGTCCTCTCGTCCTGTCACTGGTTTCCTAGGAGAGACCTAGGAGAAACTCCTAGGTTCTTCCTAGGAGAAGAGGCCGCCCCCGCCACCTGGCTACACCCTATTTTCAAGTAGTTTTACAGAGCGATAAACTCACGCCTGAGCCTCATTTTTTTCTGAGCTAAACACCCCCGGTTCCCTCAGCCGCTTCTCACAGGACTTGTGCTTCAGCCCCTTCCCCAGCTCCCTTGCTTTTCTCTGGACATGCTCCAGCACCTCAATGTCTTTCTTGTCGTGAGAGGCCCAGAAATGGATGCAGGATTTGAGGTGCAGCCTTACTAGTGCTGACTGCAGGGTGAGTCACTTTTGTGGTCCTGCTGACCAAGCTATTTCTGATACAGGCCAGAATGCCACTGGCCTTCTTGGCCACCTGGGCACATATTGGCTCATGTTCAGTTGCTGTCAGCCAGCACTCCCAGCTCCTTTTCTGCTGGGAAGCTTTCCAGACACTGTGCCCTAAGCCTGTGGCACTGGGGTTGCTGTGACCCAAGTGCAGGACCCAGTACTCAGTCTCACTGAACCTCTTAAAATTGGCCTCGGCCTGTCGATCCGGCCTGTCCAGATCCCTCTGCAGAGCCTTCTTATTATCCAGCAGATCAACACTCCCAACACAACTTGCTGTCAACTGCAAACTTGCTGAGGGTCAACTTGATCCCCTTGTGGAGGTCATTGATAAAGATGTTAAACAGAACTGGACGCAGTACTGATCCCCGAGCAGCGCCACTAGTGACCAGCTGCCAGCTGGATTAGTTCCATTCACCACCACTCTCTGGGCCCGACATCGAGCCAGTATTTCATCCAGCGAACACTGCCCAAATCATCAGCAGACAGCTTCTCCACGAGAATACTGTGGGAGACAGTGTCAAAGGCTTTACTAGAGACCAGGTAGGCAACATCCACTGCCTTTCTTTCCCTCATCCACTGCTTGGGTCACCTTGTCATAAAAGGACATCGGTCATAAAGGATGCTTTAGCGTAGACTATTTTCATTTTTCAGAAAATATTAACTGTTGTTGCAACTGGTTGCAACGTTTCAGCCACCCTAACATCCCAAATGAAGTATTCTAGAAGTATTTTAAGAAGTTTAAGATGTTGCACTATATAGGAAGATGTGACAGAACAGTGATCAGATAGTTATAGTTTTAATAGTTTTAGGCTCAGAGTAAATAAATAAATTCATAATAAATAAATAAATAATGCATCAATAGAGAATATATTAAATCAATATTATGATTTATTTGAATAAATGAATAAATTTATATTAATAAATAAATCAATAAAAATATGCCTAACAAATTTGAAAGCGTTGTTCAGCTACAGGACATTTTGTGTTTTGTGTGTATATACATATATATATTAAACCTTGGCCACAGAACAGTAAATATTGTTCATTTTAAAGAAAGCACCGCAAGAACCTGGTGGGGCTAAATTCCACAATCCAAGCGATTGACACGGTGGTTTTCACTGCAGCGCCGGGGCACCACCAAGTGGCAGTATCGTGAGGAGCCGAGGTCTCGTCGGAAAAACATTTTTGTCTCAAAAAAGAACAAAGGGAGCAGATCCGCACCTGGAAATAGCCAATTTTAGTTTGATTCGGCTGGTAAAGTAAGTTAATCTAAAAGGAATAAATATATTTTTATTCTGAACCAATGAGATAGAGCCATAAATAGGCATACAGTCGTAGCAAATTGAAATATTTTGAAGAAAGACTGTGTGACTCATTAAAACACAGTTGGGAGCAAATATACTACTCTGACTGTACTCATCAAATAAAGCAAATGTTTTCTTTGGAACTAATTTTGACACATATTAGTCTAGTATTAATCTTCAACTGTATTAATAGATCTGATCAAAGTTACCCCAAGGACTCTTCCGGCAGTGCTAATATAAAGCATCATCTTTCTCATGCCATTCTCCCAAAGATCACAGCATAAGATTACGCATTACACATGACACATTAAAAAAGAGAAAATAATGGCAAAACCAAAAAGAATGGAGACAAAGCTTAAACTTATTTTTCAAAATGACAGCTCTGTTGACTGTGCAAGCATTCCTTGTTTTACCACAGCAGCCATTAGACATACCTTACACAATACCTTTCCAGCATATTTAAAACTCCATACCTGATGGTTCTCATGGCATGAAGAAAACCTAACTATTGCTTTGCAGTCTCAAAATACCTGTTTCAAGAAGTTTTTAGAATTATCTTGAATGATATTGAAGCCATGTCTCTTGCAGCTATAGACATTCTTTAGACTAGAAGTCAGATGGATACGGCAGAAGCAGATGAAGCCTCTGATCAGTTAAATAGGCAGAATCCCAACAAAACACATTCAAGGTTGTTGTGACAGGAAATTGAAAAAATCTTGAGCAATAAGCAATTTTGCTGTCTTATATGGATCATGACTCTGAGTTGCTTTAAGGTGAACTCAGTACATAATTCCATGAAAATAATAAGTTATATACTCATTATTTTTCTGGAAAGAGGGAGCAACAACAACAACAACATCCCTGATCCAAGAATCACAATCCTTGGCAATGTTAACAAGTAGTTGGAAAAGGGATGAGTTTTCATTGAGAAATTTCTTATCTAGGTCATGGCTGGGTGCCTTGAGCCAAGACTCAGCCCAGGCTGAGGAATGGGCTTAGAGTTAAATGTTGCATTAGGAGAATGAAGGTCATCATGCCTAGAGATGCACTTGGTGTGGAGCTACCAAGAACTGCCATAAAGAGGTAGGACATGAAAAGAATTCTTTCTGGAGACATTTTTCATCCAGGCCATGGCTGGGCATGTTGGAGAAGGCTCAACTGATGTCTGGGATTAGGGTTAATGTTAACATTACATACCTGGTTGGGAGAGAGATAAAACCTGGGACTATAGTTGGTGTGGGGCAGAAAAGGAGCAGCCAGAGAAAGGCTGCAAAAATACCTCTTCCCTGAAATCTTTTTAATCTGGGTGCTGGTTCAGGATCTGTAACTAAGGTTCAATCCATCCTTTGCATTCAGACTAAGTTAGACTTTTAACAAGGCAAAGCTTAGAACTCCATTTTGATTAAACAATTTGCTGTAGGAATTCTCTTAGGATAACTTGTTCATCACGGCTATGGCTTGGGGTCCTTGGCTGGTCTCTGCAGATACCAGGTGTTGGAGTTGTGGTTACAGTTAGGCTTAGGGACAGTAAGCAGGCCAAGTTTGAATCCCCATTTGGAGTGGGGCAGGAAAGAATTATTCTCAGAGAAGTTTCTCATCTGGTTGATGGTTAGGGGCTTTGGGCTGTCTCAGTTTGAATCTATGATTAGGGATCTGCTAATGTTCAGCTTTGGGAAAAGAGAGAAAGCCTAGTGGTTCATTTGGTCAGGGATTGAAAAAGGATTGCAAAAGGAAGTGATGGGGGCAAAAATAATTGTTCCCCAAGGACATGTTCACCTGGGCTATGGCTTGAGAATCTTGAGCTAGACCTCCCTTGACACCGAGTTTTGGGATAAGAGTTGGAAGAGACACAAACAGCAGAAGCTCCAGTTTACTCCAGTTAAGCCTGGAAAAAGGCTGCCAAAGGGAACAGTAGAATATCAGAAGAATTCTTTCTTGAAGTCCTGTGCTGTTGTCTTGGTTTAGAGACAAGTTTAGGAGAAAAACACTCGGGAGTGAGTGTTTCCTCTAAAAAAAGGGGTTCCAACAATCATTGTGTGCCGATAAGGAATGAAACTAGTGGATGAAAGTGAAAAAACCCCCAGCCATTTATTGATAAACAGAGTGCCCATATGGAGCAGTAAAAAGTAAATAAATGCTAGATGTTGAATTGTCAGAACTTAGCCCCCTCCACCCCCTTGCACACACACACACACTGGAACAAAACCCCAAAATGTCAGGGAAAGAAAAAAACAACGGTTTGCCACTTGATGGGGGCAAAATGGCATGAGTTTTCAGGGGAAAAAAAGCAACTAAAAAAACCCCCAGTAGATTCAAAGAGCAGTTTGGGCAAACAGATGTGGAACCTGGTGAGTCTCTGACATTGGTCCCCTCTTCACAGCAGATGAGGCAATTGAGCTTTCTCTTGCTGACCCAGCTTTTTCCAAGAGATGGGGCCAAAATGGAGAGGCCCTTTGTCTTTCCTGCCGGTTTCTTGATCTCAGACCAACACCAAACCATCCAGTTCACTTCGAAGAGCTGCTGAGGAACTGCTACTGCAGCCTCTCCAAGGCCAGGGAAAGAAACAAAAAAACCCTTCTGCCTTGGCTAACAAAAAACCTCATGCCAGCCAAGCAAAAACCCAGACCACATGGCACGAGGTGAGGCTTTGGAAAAGCCCACCAAAGAGCTCCAAGGCTCCTTTCTCCTCCCAGACCTTAAAGGTATAGCAACCATTTTTAGGCATGAAGAAGGCTATAAAGGAATAGACTAATTATCAGAAAATCACCCCAAGACAACTATGCTTAAATTTACATGAGGAAAAATTTACATTAAATTTACATGAGTTTATCTGAGTCATAGCTAGGAATTCAAGGACCCATCCAACACAGTGTTTGGGGTAGTTGGGGAAAAGTCCACATGAACACATAAATTTGGAACTGGGAGAGAGACAAAGCACAGAGCTTAGTTAGGAGAGAAGCTTGAAGAAGGTTGCTGAAGGAAGGTGCATGTTGCAAAAGGTTATTGTCCCCTGAGAATTTGTTTACCTGGGACATGGCTGGTGGACCTGGGCTAGCACTCAGTTGTCTTCTTGGAGTGGTCAAAGCAAGACTTTGAGCAGTTACAGTTTTTCTGATGCAGTGCTTCTGGAAGGATTTCTTTCCTAAGGGAAAAGGAAGAGTTCAGTTATATGTGTAACCCATGTTCTGCTCTGACCTTCAAAGTTCACCTCATTTTTATTTTTTTTTTCTGTTGGCATGATCAGCTTTTTGAGCTGAGACAGAATCCTAAATCAAAATTCAGTATTAAGGAGTAATGTGTTCTTCAAAGTTTTTCTCAATTTTACATTATTTTCCATATTAGTTCACATTTTTGTGCATAACCATGTAATTCAAATACATTCTGATAAAAATACTCAACTTTATTCTCTGTATGATGGATAAGTCTGTTCTCATTAAACCCTTGACATAAGTAGTGTTTAGTCATCAAAGCTATTTTGTTGTTATGACTTATAGAGCTCAATGCCTTGGGAGGTGAAGAACACTTTGGCAGACTGTTCACGTTCAAATTTCTATCAGCCCTAAACACAGAGAAAAATAAATATTCAAAGATTTTCTACCCATCTGAGAAAAAACCCCTTGATTAATGGAAAGCAAACACCAAATTATAGGCCTATTAGCTCATATCTTTGGTTGTATGAAATTGTATTATGTGTACATTAAATGTCTCCAGTAATATATGTGTTTGTAGAGTTTTCACAGTGGTTTGTTTTTTTTTTTTTAAATAGACATGACTGTTTTCCTAATACAGCATTTTAATCAAGAAGTGGTTGCTGTTCATAGAAGTGGCACTAAGTTAACTTTAAACCACATGGTTTAAATACAATTACAGAATCCAGGCATGCAGGCTCATTTACACATTTAAACTGTAGCACTGCAGTCTGTATTGCTCACTGTCCTGTGCTGTCAGTACCTGAGCTAGCAAAGGTCAGAAAACTGCAGGGATGTCAGTGTAGACCTATTCAAGTTCTTTTGGTTGTTCATGTATGTCCCACACTAAATATTTTTGTTACAGGCTTGGACTATTTTCTGTAATTCTATCCCAGAGGTAGGTGAAAATATTCCAAAATACCAAATCAGCTCAGGGAAATGACAATCACAAAGGAAAATGTCTCTCTTTCAGTGAGCTTTCCATGCAGCACACTTTAGGCACCCAAAGGAAGCCTAATCTCATCCTGTTCTCCCTGATGGCTCATGTAGCAGGGTGCTGGGAAGCTTGGGCACCCTTGGCTGTGATGTCTACCACAGAAAAGACCTGTTCTTGGCAGCTGTAATCTTGGAAACCCAGAAAACCAAACACCTTTCCTGAGGTAGAATATTGTGTTTTCCATCCCTTCCTTTAGTCAAAAAAAAGCTATATAGTCGCATGGGAGGAGGAAAAAAACCCACCAGTCAATCATGAAACTATGAATAATACATAGAACATATGTGAATTCAGTCTGAAACATCAGTCCTAGAGACGGTATTTCCTAATTTTTGGGTACTTGGTTTGGCATTCTTAATTCTTCTTAATTGAAAAATTTACATACAAATTAGAATTTTTAGAAAATAAAATAGAAAAAAAATTTTCCTGTTTTTAAATCTACTTCAGAGGGACATTATTCCCATACAGAGTAAAAATTTTAGCCTCATTTGGAACTAATTGAAGCCTGACTGTCTGAAAGACTGCAGCGTCTACAGTATATGTGTCTATGGTGCTCGATAAAACAGTGGCAGGGATTGTTTCAGTTCCTGGCCATGGGGTGGCACACTCTGGCTCACACACACACACTGCTTTAACTCATGAACTGCGTCCATACTGAATAGGTTGTGCCTCTGGGTTTCATTCGGGTACCATCTGATGTTCCTATGACCCTGAGAGATAATTGCTATTTTTGGTAGGTTTTTTTCCTTAGGTCAAGCTGTCAGACACAATGTCAGAGCTGTGTTGCATCTTGCCAGAGAGAAGTTTTTATAGAATGAGATTGAGGGTTGCATGCTTTGCTGTGTGCTGTAAGGATCTGTGAAGATGTTTCAACACATGGAGGTTTGTAGGTCTGAGAAAGCCATACTACGTCAACATTGCTTAATGTGAAACATCCTGGATGTGCTGCCTGAGGTTTGGTTGGAAAGTTAGCTGGTGTGGTCCAACCAAGCTCAGGATGCAAATTTCCTCCTTGACAATGGCCAAGCTCAGCCTGAAAGTCTAAAGTAGAGCATGAAATACCACTTGGATTTCTATGGAATGTGTGCATTAGCTGCCAGACCAGTGCTTTTTGGTAGTCATGTAGTTGTTACTCAATCATTCTGTGTATTGTTTTGATCTAACCCAGAGAACTACTATCCAAAACATTCACATTTAGAAATACAGAGTAAATTAAATCGGAGTGACCCATGTATTCCCATTGCATGCAAGAAGTAGGGCTAATTCTGAAGTTTGATCAGGGTGCTCAGGCTTGCCCAAACAGGTTTTGAAATACTCCAAAAATGGAGATTCTTCAGGTTCTCTAGTTTCACGTGCCAGTACTTGGCCACACTTTTGTGAAAAGTATTAACTTCATCTCCAGCTGGAATGTCCTGTGATGTGGCTTGCAGCCTCTTGTGGTTTTGCTGTGCCCATCTGAGAAGAGCCTATGGCTGTTTTCTCTACAACTCTTCTTTAGTTAGCTGAAGATAGTAATTAATTTCCTCTTAGTCTTCTTTTTTCCAGGCTAACCAAAACTGAATCTTCTTCTAAGGCATATGCTCCAGCCCTGTAAGTATGGAAAAATATTGAGAAAAAAGTGACTTTTACACTGAGAAAATATATTTTAGAGCCTGAAATCAGTATGTAAACAAACAAAAAAAAGCAAATTAAAAGAAAGCTTGGAACTAAACAGATACTTGGGGTTGAAAAACTAAACCTAGACAAAAGCAAGAATTCCTTTCTGAAAAGGCAAAACCAATTCTGGTCAAAGAAAATGTGAAGCATGCTTCCCCCCACACATTTCTTTTAGAATGATGTCTTTTGCTTAGTCTTTTTCTTGTTTTAGCTATTTTTAAAAGGAGAGAATATTCTTTTGAAACAAAAATCTTTAGTTTCAAGCTTTTGGCATGTCTGAACAGAAATATTATATTGCAAAGTTTGACTGTTTCAGTCTATATGAAATTTCCATCCTGTCCTCCAACTAAAACTTCTAGTCATCATTTTGACTCAAATTTATAAATGCTTCCCTTTAGTTCCATTTTACCATATTCACTATTAATACATTTTTTCTGTGTTAAGCTTTAAGAAACACTTTGTAGCTTCCAAAAGGTGAACAAGTATGTTTCATTTAAAAAAAAAATTGAAGACCTAAAAAGGCACAGGAGTTGAATTCCACATTTTCAAGGCATTTCCATGATCATGACCCGGTGGGATCACTGGCAATCACTGATGACTGCACACTGAATTTCTGAGCAGCATCACAACTTTCTTCCTGCAGCTGTGCTGTCTCTGTGCTAACAGAACATCTTACCAGACTATGGCCTTTGACCTTGAGAAAATTCTGCACGTCCCCTTTCCTTCATTTTTTCCATTCTATTTGTAAAGTCCATTTAAAGTAAAAAAAAAAAAAAAAAAAGAGCAGTTCTCTAACATAATAATTTCTATGATAATTAGGTTTATTATGTGTTATTTGTGCAGACTATTCAACAATTGCTTCTCCTTTTATACAGTGTCTAAAATAGTCATTCTGTTTCCTGTATTAAAATCATACTCTCAAATCCTCTCATGAAGTGTAGGATATTCTTTTGGGAATTCCACTCAAAACCAGTAAGAAAATATTCTCAGTACATCAGCAGCCTGTGTGCATTAGGGTAGAAATAACATTTCTTTGCAAGACAGTGGTCTCCTATTAAAATCCAAGGTGATACAGTTACATAGGTGCCAAAGTGCCTCCTAGAGTTACTTTCAATTCCTAATTTTTTAGAGTAATTATATCTATGGTGACCATTTTTCTCAAAGTTTTCTCTAATAAATCCTGAAATACTGCATTTCTTGCTGTATCATTTGAACAATAACGGGGAGAGGAGATTTTTTAAAAGGCCAATAAATAGTTCATTTATTCTACAGGGCACAAGTAACATGCTGCATGCTCCAGAGTGGATGTTAGGAGTTTTTCCTTTCTAGTTGGCCCTGCTTCTTTTACTGCCATTTCTGCAACCTCATCTATTTATCCTCTGACTTACCTTCCTCCTAGACCTTTCAGTTCCCTTTGACCCTGCCGTGTTTTTCATTCCAGAGTTATGCCTGCACTCTTGCCCTTTTCTAATTCCATAGTTCCTGTTATTCATTCCCGGCTACTTCTTGTTATAAAATGTATAATGCTATATATAATATATAATATAACAGAATAAAACGTAATGTAATGTAATATAATGTAATGTAATATAATGTAATATAACATAATATAACATAATATAATATAATATAATATAATATAATATAATATAATATAATATAATATAATATAATATAATATAATATAATATAATATAATATAATATAATATAATATAATATAATATAATATAATATAATATAATATAATATAATGTAATGTAATGTAATGTAATATAATATAGTATAATATAATATAGTTTAGAAGTTTGCTAGTCTTTACTAGAGTTACTCCATGTGCATGTTACATCTAGTTTTTGTCCTACCTGTGTTATCATAAATTGTCAGACTTGCAACAAGGATTGCCTTAAGCTGGTGAAGAATTGCTGAGGTTGGTTGGGAAAGACATGAGCTGAGCCTTTCTTATCTTGCACCTGGCTCAAGCAAGGCCTAACTACTGCAGGATGTTCAGAGCAAAGTGGAGGCCTCACTGCCCAGTGTTGTTCCAGTGAAGCACAGAAGAGCGCCTGTGTCTCCAAACCAGTCATTGGCTTCACTCCCCCTTTCACCATGCAAAACAAGACTTGCTACAAATCTGGTTCTTTAAAGAGATGAGAATGCATGAAAAAGCTCTCAGGTGAATGTCAGCCAGCCTTTAGTGCTTCTTTTGTAGGTGGAGGAGGACCAAAGTGTTTATTTTACTCTTTGTATCAACTGAACTCTGAGTGAAAGTAGCCAAGACTGTCATGGAGCACTTTGCTTATTAACTTTCACTGCCCTAAGAAAACAAATGAAAAGAGAACATGCCTTACATGTTCTTACATAATTACCAAACCCCCACCTGTAACATGCAATTGTTCCCTCCTTTTGGGACGGACTAAAAATTTTTGTATAGAGGAAGGAAGAAAAAGAAAGATAAAAAGATTAGAGAGGGGGGAAAACACGTCTGCTTTTTTTGGGATCAGTCAATGGGCTGTGTCTCTCCTCCTTCCCAAAAGGAAGCCTCTAGATGAGCAACTGTATTGGAGCAGTCCTAGGAATATTTATTTACACACACACACACACACACACACACACACACACACACACACACAGACATATATTCATCTCTGTTACTGTACCTTTGGTAGCTACACATATTAACTCTGCAGTTAGTACATTTGCCACTGTTAATCCAGAACCTGTTTTCCTGATTCTTCAATAAACCATACTATTTGTGATTCTGGATCACATAAGGCTTTACTGAACTTGGCCAGAGCTCTAATATCAGAGTGGTAAATCACACTATTCCTGAATCATGCTCACACACATTTGTATTGAACACAATCAGACTCATACTGTTGAAATTGCACTACTTGTGAATCTGTGCTCATCAAAATTCTTATTTAACATGACCAGAGTTAGAGTGCAGAACTGGTTATAATCAAAAATTAAACCCAGCAACACCCAGCCTCCCTGATCTCTGAGGACCAGCTGGAACACAAAGGGTTTATTTTCTGTCAAATTTCTATACTCTTAATGAAACAAATGCAAAGTGTTCAGAGCAGGTCAATACCCTTTTTGATGCATCATTTCCAATTTCTTTTTGGTGGGATTAGGTACACTGGCATCCCCTTTATGTGTCTCTTGGGACACCTCTGCAATATTGCTTTTTATTGCTGTTGTAAGGACCCAAACACTTGAATGGATGAGGTTGGCTGAGAAAAGGAAGAGACTCCACCTGCTATATGATTTAAAGAAGAATGACATCCTGAAATAAAGAAAAAAATTGACTTAATGTACTCCATTTTTGGCTCTTCCTTAGAGATCTTGTATCCGTCTTGGCTACTAGGGAGTACTTGGCATATTTCTATTCTGATTAAGTTGTCTGTCTAGACTGATAAATATCCAAGCCTCAATAAAATTACAGCAGAAATGCAGCTTTTGGAACTGTCTTCTGAAGAAGTAGAGCACTAGAGTAGTTTAATCCTCAGGAGAGGTGAAGGTGCTGTGGTACTGGAGAAGGACAGGTCAGGAGAATGAAAAATAGAGACTTGCAATGTTGGAAAATTGTTTGGGATAGCTTAAAAAGAAAACTTTGATCTGGTCCCTTTTGCACCCTTCACCAGCCATGTTATCAATATATTGTAAGGGTGTAAGGGAAAATGAGAGCTGCATCAAGAGTGATAATTATTATATGAAAAATGGTTTATTTCCTTTTATCATCAGGTTTCCTAATAATTTAAGTGACATTTTAACAAGAAGTAACTGATTAGGAACACTGGATGTGGTTTTTAAGATGTTGAAACAGAGCATTAGAAAACAAGATTTCCAAACTTGCATCCAGTTAATGAATTTTGTCTGCTGTAAGACTGTCAGCTGCTTTATCCAGCATTGAAAAATGATGTGGAAAGAAATGATGATGAAAAATGAAAAATTATGTTGAAAACTTTGCACTGTGGAGTCAAGTAGAAAAACCAGGTGAGCAGCACTCAGAGAAAAAAGACCAACTGTTGGACTTGGTGTATTTCACCATGCCTTCCTTGCATTAATCTCCTCAGTCAGAAGCCACCAGAAAGAATAGCAGCACTTTACACTTCTTTTTGTTTTCTGAGGAATGTGCTGATCACATTTGCATTTTTACTCAGGACTAATAATCTGTCAGTGTTGAAAATGTAGTCTTTTCCATTCAGATTGTCTTTAGATAAAATTCACATCTTGAACATTAGGTGTTGCTGAAAATTCCTTGCCAGCACAGAAGTTAAAAAAGAACAAAAAGTGGGCTACAATTTAACTACTTAAATGAATTTTGGATCATCTAAGTTCTTCAACTGCTTATTTTTTTTCTTTTTCATTGAGTTCCCGTGAGAAACCAAATAATATGTGTAGTGTACAAACAGAAAAAAAGGCATTTTCTGTCCATGAGACTGGACCTTGGAAGACATCTCCTATCCCCTCTGCTTGGCTCAGAAATATTTATTGAGCCTTGGTCATGTTTTCCTTGGTCCCAGGCACGACATACAGAAACCTTGAATCCTGTGTACATGCAGTCAGTTCTCTACACAGGTACTTGGTACCCTCTTCCGGAAATATTTCTGTCGTGCCCTTACCCCTTTCATGCCTTGCTCCCAACCTGAGCACTTTGGTGACTTTGAAAATTCAGCCTGTTGTAACAAGTGGGAGGAGTTTAAAACAAAGATGAACTACCCAGAGACCAAGGAATTGAAATGCTTCCTCCTGGAGAGAGAGGCATAAAGACTTGCCAAAACCATGAAATGATACCAAGAAGAAAAATGTCACAAATGATCCCACTGAACTCAATATGGGTTTTTGTATTGGCATGTGACTGTGAATTTAAGCTCAAACATCCAGAAACTGGGCTACAGAGAGGCAGCAGCAAGTTCCAAGTGAGTCTAAAAAGGTTTTATTTAAGCTCTGCCTCAATGTTGCCAGCTAGGAAATGGGGGGGAGGGAGAAATTTTGTTCATGGGGAATGAATATACAACACCCCACATTTGAAGTGTACTCATGTGATTCAGATTCTGACACCAGTCCAGGAGAGAGAAATAATTTATTGATCCTACAAAAACAATTCAGAATAAAAAGAAGAAAAAAAAAGTAAGAATATTTTCAAGGTGTCATTATTTTTCTCTTTGGTTTTGTTCCTTCTGACACTAATTAGCTGCGGCACATAAGACAGAGCTGCTGTTGCCCAGCACAGCTTTTTCTGGGTACTAGGCAGCAATACCACAGGACTGTGCACTCACATGAACCCAAGACAGGAACAGGCATGGGAACAGGCACGGAGAAAGAAGAAAGAAAATAGCTTAGAACTGAGAGGAGGTTTAAAAAACTCAGGTTTTGACCACTTGGGAAAGGTTTGATGCCCAGGAGCCTTTGCCACCAGAGAGCAATGGAAGCCTTTAAGTACACACATCACCAACACATTTTAAAAGACTCCCTTGTCTGTCACTGAATAACATGGGTTGTTCTTTCATATTTACTCTGAATCCAGTGTAAAGACAGTAAAAATCAGTTGTGGTTGTATGGCTCTTTTAAAAGTATACAAATGATACTCTGGATACAAATACTGTTAAGTATTTGAAATATTTTAAATATTTGAGCTTTTTTTTTTTTTTTTTGGTTAGTTGGCAAGACATATATGTTACAGGACATTAGATATTTTATATGCAACTTTTTAGGGAGAAATGGATACCTATCTACTCTAAATCCTCTCATCCATAATGTCATACACATGACTAAGTTTGACTAAGTTTCCTTTAATCTGATGTGAATTTTTTCCTCTTACTCTTAAGGAGATGTCATTTTCACTACAGTCTTCAGTGGATAGGGACATTATGCAGTATGTCTGCATTATTGTCTCCCCATTCCTCAGTTGCATGAGAAAATGATGTCTCTCTATTGCTGAAGTCACAAAATAACTGATATTCTAACCATGGTTATTAAAATCCAAAAATAATTAATTACTAATGGTCTATCATCAGAGTGCCCCTGAGACCAATGTGTTCTTAAAAAATTAGGAGTTAAACTGGGGGGAAATTCTTGAGATTTGGTTTCTCAACAATGTAAGTGTATGGTCAGGGACTGAAGGGGATCTTCATATTACCCAGTGCAAGAGATGCAGCAACTTCCAGTCAGCCTGTGCTCACTGCCAGCTGCCCACAGCTCTGCCCACGCATCTTTTCCTCTCCAGCCTAGGGTTCTCAGCGTGCTGGCTCTCCAAATGCAAGTTTATGTTTTTCAGCTCTCTTCATACTAGAAGAAATACGAAAATACTTGAGGTTCATTTTTAAAACAGCACGCAATTATGAGGATGGCACCTCTACAATGGTTTGAGATGGTAGATCACTGTCCCCTCCTTCATACCTCGCTCCCACTCTGTGAAGGAAAGGTAACCTAAGAGAAATGCATGCATACACACATGCACACGTGCACAGCCTTCCTAAGCACTGTGGATACACCTGGATATAGCCAAGGTAAAACCAGACTGTCTTTGATAGTGGGTAAGTTTACTGAATTAAATTCTTCAGTCACCTCTGTTAAAAACACATTTTGGCCAGAAAAGAATCCGTTTCCTTTACTACACTAGTAGTAAATGCATCATCAGAGCAGATGAGTGAATAAAACAGGAGCAAAAGGTAATGTGTAATGACATCACTTGGGGATCCCCAGCCTACAGCCCATGCCTTAGAAAGTCCACATATGTCCCATATTGACCAAGGAGTCTTGAAATAAATGATGGCTGAGAATACTCAGTCTGACAGACTTCTCAAGTCAGTACTAATCTCTGCTCCAACTAAATCCCAGCTCCACTCCCACCCTGTCTCCTTGACTGGCCCCCTTTCATTCCTCAGTTTATGTTTTCATACTTGTCTTACCCATATTTTTCTTCTCTCCTAACTCTTCATCTAGTCTTTCTTCCTCAGCTTCCCCATTCAGAATGATTTCCAATCTTCTTTAGATTTCTCATCTGCTCTAGGCTGCTTGTCCTAGTGTGTTTTCCTAGACATTTCCCACTATTTCCAGCATATCTGATCACTAATTGAATCCATCTCCCTTTCACATCTCCTTCCTTCACACCTATTAGTTCATTTTCACACTCCTCTAGATCTTCATCTCAATCCCACCTTGAGCTAGGCCTAAGGTAACCACACCAACCTTTTCTTTTCTCTTGATTGTTCCCATCCCAGTGCTCTCAGCACCTTGGGAACCCATCCCAGCTTTCCCCTCATGCTGCACCTTCTGCACCTTCTGCACCTTCTGCACCTTCTGCACCTTCTGCACTGCACCACGCCACACCACACCACACCACACCACACCACACCACACCACACCACACCACACCACACCACACCACACCACACCACACCACACCACACCACACCACACCACACCACACCACACCACACCACACCACACCACACCACACCACACCACACCACACCACACCACACCACACCACACCACACCAACCACAATTACCATAGATTTTCTGTCCTGGCCAGCTCCCCTTTTTTTCTGTTCCATACCACCAGGACTCAGTGTTGGGACTGTTGAAAGTCCTTAGTCTTGAATCACGGGAACCAGCCAGCCGTGATATCAGCTTGCTTGGAGCCTGAAAGGTTGTGAAACTAGTGTGCAGCCCAAGGCTGGAGTGGGTGGATGTACTGCAGTATCTACTGGAAACATGTTATGCAAAGGCTTCAAAGTTTATAACATGGACAGACTTTGATAAAATTTTGTGAGGATAGCAAGAAGTTTACCTTTGATAAATATGCAACCTACCTTGCAAAGAGGAAGTCCCTGTACCAAAGGATGAATGCACTATAGCTATTAAAAGAAAAGGCTGCCAGAATATTTTAACATGGTCAAAACAGTCTGTTGGGGGTTTCATTATTTTTTTTTTTCTTTCCCTTAACTGTGTTTTCAGAAACAGCTGAAATCTTTTGACTGAAGTTTTCTACAAAATTGTCCAGAGGCAAACATCCAGCGTGGAAAATTCCAGACTGAGCTATTCATGTATGGCAAAATTATATGCTGCTGCTAAGAGGGAAGTGGGTTCAGAAGTGATGGATAATTGTCATAATAGTACTATGAGTCCTACTACAGCACACTAATGTATTAACCAGGTAGTGTACTGCTGCTATCAAAGAGTAGCAAAGGCAGTGTGCAATTTCTGTTAGCTCAGGTAATTATAGCATTTCATTCCATTCATTCACATCATGGAAATGTCAGTTTGAAGCCTAATGGAATACTTTCAAGGGCATTAAAAAGTACAGACAAATAGCAGTGTTTTGTCAAAATTCTGAAGAGATACATTGTGGAAGTTTATCTGTATGCCACACATATGTATGCAACAGTCACCATCTATGTCTGTAATACCATTACAGGAACACTAGGTTCGATTCCCATTCTAAAGTGCTTTATCATTGTCATTTATCATTTATCATAACTTAAATGCTGTACTTCTTGAAAATAAGAAGACTGAGACCCTTTTCTGTTCAAATATGCAATATTGCTGTATTCTATGTTTATGGCAAATAATTACAGAGTGGAGAGAGGAAAATTGCATTTTTGAAATGCTTTGAATAGAAAATAGGGTTTAGTGGGGTTTACTATCACCCCCATGCCCTCTCTTTTATTTTTATTTTTATTTTTTTCTGCAGTAGCAGAAATTGTGGGATACCATACTGAAAAGCTGATTAGGACTTTGATGAGGTCTCTAGTCCTGTTCAATTAGATTGCTCTGGAAATAATTCCTTCTGTGACTCATTTCTCCACCAATAAACAGCATGTGAAGGTCTTTATTACACTGCAGATTGAGTTTCAATTTCTCAACAACTTCTAGAATGCTGTTAATTCAATTTCTCTGTATTTGGCCGCCTACCCAAACAATCCCAGGCTCATCAGTGCTAGAAAATATCATTCCAGCAGATGGCAGATATTGCTTATCCAATGCAATCCTGCCATCCTGATCAGTACTGCAGCTGTGGGGCTTGGAACATCAGGAAAACAGGAGCTAAAACCTGAATAACTGATTCCCAAGACACACACACACTTCAAAAAATTGAAGGTAACATTATTAAAGTTTGTCTTATTTTTTATGCATTTAGTCAGTAAATAATCCCTAGAGTATGCTCTCTTTCATTATGGAATATTTTTGGAAAAAAAAATACAATATTTGAGTGAAATAATGATTAGGGATCTAGCTGTTCAAAAACAGCAGAAACTGTTCTCATTTGAGCATGTGTTATGATGTTTGAGTACTGATATTCCTTCTACTGACTCACATGAATAGCCACAGATAATGCAAATTAATCAGTTGGAATTCTTTCAGTCTTGAAGTCATTTGGGCATTTTGTAGCAGGAGAAACTCATACAAATCTGGACAATTTATAGTAGATTTAAAGCCATGGTATGCTTTACAGTAAATCTTGACATCTTCTCTATTTTTACTGCCATTCATCCTACTGTACTCATTAGTTCCCTCTATCCTTTATATAAGTTCACAGTCAGAGAAGTTGAAGTAAAATTCACCTCATGGTGTAAGAAGCATAAAATAGACTAGCTGATGGAGAGCTCTAATTTCACTACAACATGCTCTATTCTGTTATTATTTTTCTGCTGTTAAAGAAAAATGGTCCAACTGGGAAAAGACAAGACAAAGGAAATAGTAGGAAATAGCTTGATCATTGCAAAAAGTCACGGCCTGAGTTATTTTCGAGATCTGAGTTGTGGTATGAAAGACAATCTTACTTATAAATTTTATGAAATTTGATTTCCATTCTTATTTTTCTTGGATACTTTCTGAATCAAAGCTCTCAAACTCCCACACTGGAGATGCTATACCAGCTAGGATTTTATTCATTAGCTGTTCAGCCGAAAAGATCAAAACTGTTCTTCCTTGGTACCTTAAAAATGTTCTGCTAAGGAAACTAGTGAGTTTTGTAATCCCTTTTTTTTTTTTTTTCTTGTCATTTGAGATTTGGGCTTCTTTTTCCCTAGCTGACTGGGTCATTTTGTTTATATGGTACTTTGGGAAGCCATTACTTTCCAGTATTTTATTTTAAAATTTCCTCTGTCTTGTTTCTATCTTTTCTTCTGTGAAACACTTTAGACAATGATCAGATTCTCTCAGGACAGGGATCCTCTTCACTCTTAATGTAAAATATTACCTAGTTGCTTAATATGGTTCTGTGAATATATATTTAAATGCTTTATGAACATCTCAAAGTAAACAGGTCTTCAATTTCTTTATTATGATAATAAGTCTCTTGGCAAAAGATAGATAATGCCAGCTGATGCTTTGTTGATGTTACTACTAGTGATGGGATAAATATGTTGGTAGGAGTTTTACCCGCGTCTAATTTTGAAGACATTCCATAGATCAGAAGGATCAAAAAGAGATTGTAAGACCATTTTTCCATTGGTTATCTAGTGTAAGCTTGAGTGACATAATGCTTATTTATGCTGAAGCCTGTTTAATATGAGTAAGAGTTTCACAATTTGTTTGTGAATTATGAATTTCCTAAGAAGAGTATGCCAAAGGTCAGGTATTGAAAGTGACCACTAGCAAGTCTAGCCTCCTGCTTTGTAACTATATCTGAGAGAAAATATGTTAGTTTTTGAAAAGTCAAGCTTTCATGTCAGTGTGAAAAACAGCATGAATTGTTTGGTAGCACCTACATCAGTATGTAACATTGAACTGTTAGACTTCAAACACGAATAAGAAGAATTTACTATTTAGAATTTAGAATGTATAAATTCTAAATTATCTGTGCAGTCAGATGGGGAACCTAAGTGTCAGTAAATGTGCTTTAGGTCTTGCATAGTATAATTTTTTGCATGATAAAGTTTCTGTCACATATAGGAAGCAGGTATCTCTTGATCACAAGTAATTGTCTCAGGAGCATCTACATGTATTTTTAAAATATTATCCTTTATTCCTCTAAGTGTACTGTGCTGTCATGTCATTGTTCTGATAAGGATCAGGAGATTAGACTGGGTTTTAATTTGGTTTGTTAAGAACTAACCATTGTGTGCTGTCCCTTTCATGGATATGGAAAGAGAGAAAGACAAAAAAGAGAAAAAATATAAAGGCTGATTGACTAGAAACTTCTGCTTGTCTTTCCTCATGGCCTGTCCATTGCTGTGGGTGCTTCGAGGCTGACACATGAATGTTTTTATGCAACAAGTGCAACAATCCTCTCCTGAGAATCTTGACTTTAGGAAGCATAGCTTCTCTTTCTTTTTAAATCAAAACATAAAACCTTATGTGATATAAATATTGGTGTATCTGTCACATTTATCATTTCACATCTAAGCTTCTATATAGACTAAACCATGAAGGAAAATAGCAGGAAAATAACAGTAAGAGGAACTATTGAGGTTTAAATGTGATTTAGTGCTGCTGGCAGTTTCACTGTGGGATTATAATCAGCATAACTTTACATAAAGTTGTTTATACTATCTGATATATAAAAATGGAACTTAATCATGTAATAGACCATTTATTTAGGCATGAGATCTCCAAAGCATGAAGCTCCTATATCCCCACATTGCTGGAACTTAACATACAATATTTCCCAGAAGCAAGGAAGGATAGAGAAAGAAGAGAAGGATAGTTGTGGAACAACCCAATTTGAAACCAGACTAGTACTTGCAGAAAGAACACCACTCTTGTTAGAATACCTGTGGGTGCAGAGAGATAGGGTCAATTTTCTCAGCCATGCTGCAAAGCACTTACATCATCAGTCACCCACATTTCTTTCATTGGAAGCTCTCAAAGGAAATAGGTACCTCAAAACTTTATCAGTAACTTCACTTCTCTCAGTGCTGAGGATAACAGCATGTTATTAATTAATAGAGCTGTAACTACAACTGTGCAGCACTCAGAAGTGAACAGAACAGAAGGCTATTTAAAGAACAGAGAGGGATACTTTTCATTGTCTATGGTTGGGTTTTTTAATAAATCAAAATTGAGCAATTGGAACAAAACTATGAGAATGAATTTGTACTACAACTGCTATAATTGAAATAAAAGCTTAAATTAGCCTTAAGTATAAATGGAGAGCATGAAAACAGACTTGTAAAACTTGTTGAGTTTTATTGCATGTGCAATTTTTGTGAAAGCATTTCATAGCGAGGTTTCTTGTAACACTACTCTTCCTTCAGCTATCTGCTCTGCTGTGGCTGCCTTTTTGCTCTGTGCCCCTTAAGGTTCCCCTTTATCTTTTCTAAATTATTTGCAAGGAACTATGCTTCTCTTTTACACTCTTTTTCGAGGACAATCTCAGATGTGAAATCTGTGGAACATCTGGGAATGATACAAATCTGTGGAACCATGGAACTGCATGAAACACTAATTTTCTCCAGCAATTTTTCCCAAATTATCCATACCTTTACAAGTGTTTCTTCTTAATGTTTTATCTTGTTTGAATCTTTCAGACTCTAGCTGCTTATAGTTATTACATAAATATTTGCTTCTATTATTTAATGTTTTTCCTCTCCCACTTATTATTTGGTCTCCTCCCAAATTGTGTTTTACATCTCTTAGGGCAGGGGGAGCGTTTAACTGTTTCTGCAGGGTTTGCTACAGTCAGATTCATAAGTTTCTGTAGCTGTATATACACAACTCAAGACTTCTTAAGTGTCTAGACCCAAAACACTTACACCTGGTGAGTCATGCTGCAGGTTTCTGTGTATCCTGGAGATGTGGCAGAGACTCAGCACCTCTGCAAAACCCTTTGCTCTTTCGGAGGGAATGGGACCAGACACCAGTTTTTCAGAAACCAGGAGAGGAGAATTCAAATAGTTAGATGTTATTTTAGCTCCCCAACCTAGTTTGTTATGGCATTGAAGAGTGTCAGTGCAGTGCCACCCTAAGAGAAAGCACAAAAACACAGTTCAAGGTATTTGTGAGGTATTTGAGAAGGCTTTTCTTGCCCAGTTTGTCGTCAGCTGGCCACATGTGCTGAATCAGTAGTGACAGCATGGTCGGTTGCTCTCCAGGTGAGTCCATCTGTCCAGCAAACAGGGATTCCAATTCTCCAACCTTCCCATGAAGCTGCACAACATGAATGCTTCCTCTCAGTGTGTATTTTCTCAGATGAAACAAAGCTTGGCAAAAAAAAAGGTACAAACTGCATACCTTCGCATCTGCTGTATGTAAACACGATATAAGAATCTCTTTCTCTTAATGTCAGTCTTTGCCATGGGACAAGAGTCATCTAAAACTGTCATTTGAGCTCTCCTCCTGGGTGGGAAAGATATATTGAGTAGCTGTACATGATGGGGCAATGGCAGCTGAGAAAAAAATTTCTGCATGAATAATCACAAGAAGCCCCCCATTTGCTGCTACTCAATCTATTTCTGTGCCACCAGGATCTGCTAGAACCTTGTTAAGCCCCAGCTATCTGAAACCAGTGCTGGAACTGGTGTCTTCCCATGGTCTCTGACCCACAGCAGCCTGTCTCCTCTCTCTGGAGCCAGGTGCCATACTCCTGACAATGTTTGACAGTGTTTGATTTGCTGTTTATATTACCAAAGGAATACACAGAGCTACATTTGGTATCCTGTACTTCTGTACTTTGTGATGCCACAAATCTGTACATCCATACTTTTACTGCCTCACTGTCCTAACCTTAACCTAATGATACTGATTATCTCATTTGTTACCAAGTGCCTTCTGCAACAACACTCCTGTGTTGTTTATCATCTTGCTATCTCTCTCTGCCTTCCACTTTCTTCATCTCTATACTCCAGTGTCTGCTTATATAATTGAGAAGGATGGAAGAAAAAAAATTAAGATATTTGTTGTTATGCAAACTCTAAACTAAAAATAATATTAACTGCATTATTGCAAGAAAAACTTTAACACTGTAAACTGTTAAAAAATCTAAAATATTTAAATGCTTAACATTGAGCCTAACTTTATTTCAGATTTAGATTGTAGGTTTGCTGTAGGGGGTTTTCAGCATTCATACTGTAAACAAAGAAAAGCCAACACCAGCAGGACTAACAAAAATTGCATTACAGTCCACAGCAACTCTACTTTGTACTCTATTTTGTAATCTCTAACATTTTTATCTTTCATATTTTTTTTTTCCCTAAATTCACTTATTTGATCTGCAAGCACTTAAACTTTTCATGGTTTTCCATATGTGAGACATTCCACAGGATCCAATGATATTAAATACAGTGTGTTCAAGAGGCCCTGGTCCTTTTGAGCTGTTACACACACATAGTTAGCATGGGGCACTGCAAGAGATCTCCGTGATTGGTGAAAAGTGAATACTTTTACAGGATCATGGCCCTAAAAATGTAAAAGCTTCAAAATAGGGCACAAGGACTACATTTGTTTTGAAAATGCTATGGTGTTGTGCAGCTAAATAGACATGATCTGTGATAGTGGTCATAGCATTGCTATTCATGAAGTAATCATCATCATGTTTTCCCTATAAAGCTATATTTAACCAATATCCCTCATTAAATTATGCCTTAGTTTCTGGTTATTTATTTGAAAAACTTTTCCTACTAAAGGAGCATTCAGTGCCTCTTGCAATGTGGCAGTGAATTTGGACAACAGACTAAAGACAATTGATATGGAGAAATTGTCAGAAAAACCCAGTGCTACCTACATAAACATGCTGCTACATGAAGGCACGGGTTGTCTTTGTTCTGCAAGTTATGAGCTCATACGTCAACATGGGAAAACAGATGTTTAGATGAAAAAAATAATGAAAAGGCAGAATGAGGAACATGTCCAAGTTCCTTTGGCTTTTGTTCAGGTGTTCCATGGACAGAGCTAATGGGAATCATGTGGAGTGGCTGATTATCATTGGAATCAGATGGTATTTTTTGTAACCATATAAAAGGAAAGAAATTTTACTCTGTATGCACACAGCTTTGGTTTACTGAGCTTAGCTAAAATAGTCTTTCACTGCTTATTATGAGAAGGATAGAAGTTAATTATCAGAGTGTACTTAATCCTCTTCTGTGTGAGAAAAAACTTGTATCATGATGTTAGTAGAAGATCACAGAGCTCTTCTGTTCCTACCTGTGACTATTTAGTTGAAAGTCCTGACTCCTTTGACCTTTGCTCCTCAGGTACTTGTCATCTGTGTAAAATGACAGCACTTTTTGCACATTTTAATACAGACATAAGATTCTGCTCAATGTGCAATACTCTGGAAAATAATTTCCTATAGTGCCCATTTGTTAATGTCTTCCAGGCCCAGTTCTTAGTCCTGACTGAAGTGCTGCCATGCTCTTTTACTTCAATAAATATGTTCATCTTCTGCCTTCATTTCCTCCTTATGATGCTGTGGGCCAGTTACTTCATGGCCTGTGATGTGGTTTATCATGTCATTGGCTAGGAAATCCATGTACTAATAAAGAATAATTTTTTAGGGATCTTCCCCTTCCCCTTCCCCTTCCCCTTCCCCTTCCCCTTCCCCTTCCCCTTCCCCTTCCCCTTCCCCTTCCCCTTCCCCTTCCCCTTCCCCTTCCCCTGAAATGCCCTCCCTGTTCCAATAGGTAGATACCAAATATTATTTTTTTTTCTATTTCTCTGTCTCAAAGAGCAAACAGACCTTCCTATCACAGGGAATAATTTTCATTATGACTCTGGGATCCCGGTTTTTTCAGTTGCCATAGAGTCATGAATCTTGATCCTCCTACACCTCTCCCATACAAGCACTTTGATATGCTATGTCAGGGCACAGTGTACCATGGAACATTCTGGTATAAAATTATATTAAAGCAATCAGTTATATCACAGTCTTTAAACTGAGAGTTTCATGCAGCAAACCTTGCTAAGTTTTTTGAAAGATAAGAATCTGCAGCCTACAAGAGACTGCTGAGTGCTTGTGAAATCTGCAAGTTTACACTGAGAAATGGCTTAGGTATATTTATAAAAAATAATTGTTGGGTAATCTGATCTAAAGCCTCCCTTGCTTGTCAGATTGCCAAAAGATAAGTTTACTTTAACATTATTTCACTTTATTAATTTCATTATTAAATGAAATTCATCATTTTTCCCTGAGATAATTCATACTGACCTTAAAGTGAAATGGAAACAAATGGTGCCAGAAGTAAGAGTCACCAAGGGAAGGATGATACATGGCTGTCATCCATTTACACAGAGAAACAATATTAAGGATTGGTTGTCAGCTGCACTAAGGCAGGGCTCAGCCCAGCTGGGACTGCGGGGGAGCATTGCTTTTGTTCCTGGGAAAAAATGGCCCCCAGATTAGGGACTTAATATCTATTAGACCAGCTTTGCACTTCCCCAAACTACCAAGTTTCTTTCTTGGCCTTTGGGGATCATATGCTCCTGCTCAAAACGATTTCAAGAGGAGAGAATAGTTTCTCAATTTTTTTACCTGAAGTTTGTCAGATTTTCATTCTCCTGCTCCTCTTTGTTCAACCAATTGTGGTAACTTCCTAGCTTCTGATATTTCTAATTTCTAGATATTTGGTTTAAAAGCATCCATTTCCCTTTTGCCAACACCTCCTGACCCCAGATGTCCTCAGCTCCTGGTATTTACTAGTGTCATGATGGCATAATCTCCACAGGACCTGGAGCAGAAGACCAGAAGCCAGCAAAGACATACTTTGTCTAAAGTGAGTCTACCAATATCTGATTTCTCACCAACCACACCCAAAATGTCTTTAGGCCCATCTTCACATGTTCTTTTTATTTCTCTGACTGCCCACAGCTTCCTAGAGTGGTTGACTTCAGACAGTATTGTGATTCAGAACTTGTTTGCTTGAGCATTTGATGCTTGCCAGTCAGCACTCAGAACAAGTAGCCCAATGCTGCCCTGCAGAAAGCAGCTGAAGCCACATTTGGAAGCATGGCAGCATTAAAAATCCAGTCAGTGATTGACAGTCTGGCCAGATTTGGGATGTGTGCTCAAGGGAAGTTTCCTTCTGGTTCAAATTTAGAGTATAGTTGCTTCAGGGTAGTGGGAATGGCAGAACTATTAGAGACCAAAGTTGCAAGAAATCTTTGATTCCCCTTCCTACCAGGGACTAAAGACTGGCCAACAGGGTGCTCCATCCTGCCAGGAAAGAGACTCTTCCTCTCCCACTGCCTGAGAAAATCCAGCACACAAAACTGTGCATAGAGGATGGGATTAGTTCTCTAGTGCTTAAAAGATGTAAAGCTACTCAAATGCCAGTGTTAAAGGATTTATATTCCCAGATGGCAGAGAATGAGCTCATAAAGTGCTAGTCATCACCTAAGGATGAAATCCATCTAATCTTAAAAAGAGAAAGTATAGTGCTTCAGTGGGTGAAACTTCTGAGATTAAGCCTTTGCCCTCGTACTTGAAAGGCAGCTGTGTACTCATTTACTGCACAGTCATAGCATGTGTTTACATAGAAAATCTATTCATGTGATAAGGCTATAGGATTAGGAAGGAAACTGTGGATTTCTCTACTCTATCTCATGTTTTTCTGCTCCTCTTTCTCTCTAAACTGGAGTTATACAACTTCTGCTACCCTTGGAGACTCTTTGGCCACAGGATAAATGTGGGTTGTGTTTTAACCTAAATTATGTCATATAATGAGCTACTAAGAGCTGGTTTTAATAAAGGAATTAAAGAAAATGAGACTGCTGACAGACAACATGATGAACATTCTCAAATTCCTTCTACAATATTGATTTTGTTCCAGTTTCTCATTAAAAACATTTGCTTGTTGTATACATAAACTATTTCTGCAACAGCTGAAGTCATCCAGCGAGCCACACACAATCCAAATGTAAGTTCCAGGCCTCTGTTTTCAGCAAGACAATTGTGTTGGATAGGAACCCTGGTGATGTCAGAGATTTAATATTTCAAAGCAGGAGCAGCATACAAACATAAAACTGAAAGAACTTTGGAGAGACTCTGTGTAGTAATACCACCAAAGTAGTCAGCCTTGCACGGGAAAGTGAAGCAGTCAATGATTACCCTCTCCTGGCAACAAATCATTGACATCAGGATTATATGTCACCTATAAGTATAAATATAAAGAACTGCTTAGTCCAAAGGTAGTCATCCTGTTAGATGGAGGAGTTCTTTAAAGGACCTGTAAGAAAGGATAAGCACAAAGTGGTTTTTCCTTGGTGGAGAAGGTTATTTTTTCTCCGAGCTTTGGCAATCAAGATTTGAATCAACTCCAGTGTAAATGGCAAAGGTACCTGAGGGAGTCTTATAAGTGGGATATTGCTAAAGGAGCATGTGGCCATTCTTTTTAGGGAATATTTAAATTTGAATACTGAGATTTGGGGGACAAAAATAGAGAAAGTACAAACTGATTTCAGCTTTCAAGGCTGGGTTTATAATTAAGAAGTAGCTATTTTCAAAGTATATGGTAATGGAATTCTGATTGATAATAAAATTGGAATAACATTCTGATATTGGAATGTAAATATGAGAAAGGTATTTGTGAATAAACCAGTTTGTAGCTAGGACTTACTAATATGGTAATTTGTGTGGTGGTCTACTTGTATATACACCTTAGAGCTGAAATAGAGTATGATTTCCCAAACATGAGAATTCAAGATGTATCTTAAGGAACATTTAAAACAGGGTAATAGAGAGTTGCAAATAAAATTAACGTTTCTACATAGTCACATCCAAAGATAATGTAGAGATTTCAAGGAAGATAGATGGAGACCCTTTCATTATTTTATAAGTGTTAATTGAATTAACACTTATATTTGCTTAGAAATTGAAACGAAAAACATTGGCTTAAGATAAAAGATAAAATTAACTACCCCTCTGAGATTATTTTTTTCTTAAGAGACTATATTAAGACTAGAAATAAAAACATCTTTGACAAGTTAATGAAAAAAAACTGACAAAGACAGTTCCTGAGGCACAGGAGCATGAAGAGCTGACATGCTAAAGGACCACTGTGGTATTTATAGTATCAACAGTACTTTAAGCTGAGAGATTCACTAATATTGAAATTTAATAGAAAATAATAATAGAACTTTTTTTTTTGGTACCATAAAGAAATTGTTTCTCCCTTCAAGAAAATATTTCAGTATCCTAATCAAATGATAGAGTTAATTTAAAGATATTAAGATTTGGAAAGCAAGTACTGAACCTCACCCTTCTTTGCATTAATTATACTGATCAAGAGAAGTTTTTTCAAAAGAAGAGCACCCCATATTACACAGTCTAAAGAAATCGAGGTGCTTATGCTTCTCATGTATCATTGATGAAATATTTCTAGAGAAACAGGAACCACTCATTTAATGCATTTTGCAACATCCTATAAGGCAACTTTGTTTCATGCAAATCTACTGGGATTCCACTAGGAATGGAGCTTGTTTTGGTGTTTTCTACTTTTTCTGTTGGCTGCAGAGCAGCAGGTATCAGCCACCAAACCCTGCAGAACAGATCCTTTTGTAATGCATGAATTATGGGGCCAATCCAACAATCAGTGCACATGAAGTTCTCCCACAGCTGATACTGGACAACAGACCTGAGTAAGGAATGGAGCACTGTGTTATTGCACAGCTAAACCTCTCCCATCTACATAAAAGGAATTTTAGATTTAAATCATCTTGGGAAGAAAAAAACTCAACCTAGGAAGAGCAGAAAAAGAAAATAAGGAACTATTGCTGGAAAAGAGGAATTGTATGTTCCTAAGATATCAAACAAAGTATTCTATCTACACAGCACAGAACAAAGCCATGAAGAGGTACTTTTTTGGGTACTGAGAGCAAAAGAGACATGTCAATGTGGCATTATATTGTGTCAATTTGTTAATATAACAATTGTGCCTCTCGCTCCAGGCTCTGTCACTGCTATTGCCACTGCCCATGGCATCACACTCCATAGACCAGAGGAGAGACCTGAGAGTGTGTAAATATAACCAGCAGAATGTTGGCCAGATCTTCATGACCATAGGCTGATTCTTACAAAAATACCCTGAAGCAAACTTCAGGTTCCATTTCAGCAAGGTTGGAGGCCAATGTTTTGCCTTGCCTCAAGAGGTGTCTCAGACACACACTTGTAAACCCTCTGCAGCTCCATACAGGAAAAAAAACCCAACAAAAAGAAGAGGAGATCAGTATAGTGAGCTGATGAAAACAAACCCAAGAGAATTGCAGCTTCACATTTTGGGTTTACTTTAAGCCCTATGTTTTTTATATTGGTTTCATACGTCAGTTAGATGAGGGTTAGGGGATTCATACTGGAGCTCTTGAATATGTTGTGTTACGGCTATGGAAAAATTCTTTGGCTGTTTGCCACTCTTTCCAGTACAATGTTACGGTGTGAGAAATGGATTCAATAACAGTGGCTAGCAATAGAGATGTGAACCACAGCGGGTGCAGGACTTAAGCGTCACGATCACTATGCTGTCCTACACGTCAATACCTGTTTTCAGGAGGAAGGAAGTGGTCATCTGGCTATAAAGGTGCACCATTCTGGTTTTTTATGGCCTCACTGCTCCTGGAAGAAATTCATCATTTCTGACCCCTTAAGTGCCGGAGCATGGTAAAAGGTACACAGATACTCCAGGGTAGCATCAACTTGTGACCACGAACTTCAGCATGTGAGGAGGACAGAACTCATACAGTTTTCTGCTGCTGGAGAGGTCCCACTCACTCTATAAAGTGAATTTTCCTAATGCTCTCCCTAACCATCACCGGCAATGTCTGCCATCCCGAGTCTGACCTCCTATGTATGCTTCTGGTTTTGTTTAGGCTCTTACTTAATCTGGCTTCTGGAAGCATGTGTCTATGTAGAGGTCTGTCAGCCCATACATGCTCTTCTGTTCTTCTGGGTGCCAGTGCAATATACTCAGGGTCTTCTGCTTCAGCCTGGACTGCAAAAGAACCAGATCATCAGGACAGTACCCAAGCAAATCAAAACTGTCAAGCAGCATTTTCTCAGCACCGTAAGATAGACTTGCTCTGTGCAGCTGCAGTGGTAAAACAGCCATGAGGCAACAGAAAAGCAAAGGTTCTCAGCTGGCCTTCATTCCATGCTCCTGAGCCTCTGCAAACACAAATTGAAAGGCTTGTTTAAAGCCATTTGCTGCTAAAAATCAAGTTGCTGTTTTAAGAAACTGGGATCAATTTACTGAACTCTTATGTACTTTCTGTGCAGGATATTATCAAGAGGTTTTTTTTCATCTCTCACCTACATTTTGTTACTGGGAAGGCCATTTTAATTATTCAGCTTCATTCAATGTCACATGAACTAGCTGTTACCAACTTCACAGTGTGCAGCCCCGGGGAACAGAACTAAAACAACATTTATTTTATTCAGAAAGAAACTGGCTGCTGAGGCTACTTAAAAAAAAAAATAGTCTCTGAAGTTGTGAAAGCAAAAGGTCAACATCTAATTTATGGGGGCTTGTGATCTATGTAGAAACCTGTCTCTGTTCCATGGTCTTTTATATTAGGCCAAATTTGATGCAGTTACATGGACTCTGCAAAAACAGTCTAGTGATTTGTTGTTGTTGAGATGTTGACTATAGAATAATTCCTTGTGACTTTGATGTGAACAAGCAAATATTTCAGCCAGCATAGTAAATGTCTGTGTAAGGCTGATCTGCTCTGGGTTGTGCTTCTGAATGTTATGGGATGTGATTACTATAAAATTGCAGGACCACTGAGAACCAACTCAATGTAATCTAGGAGTAATAAGAGTGGTTTTAGAGCCTTATAGCAAAGGTAAAAAGGCATTCCATGATTTGCTGATGGATTCCTCCCATTCCATTGTAGATGCAGACTACTTATGCCAGAGCATAGCAGTCAGCTCTCCCTTTTATGTGGATTGTCTACATAGTTGTCTACCTCTATGGACTACACATGCCAGGGGTAGTGTGGCTGGCTCCCTGCCATGTGAAGCCCTAGGGACATTCAGGATGGCAGTGTGTATCTCATATACCTGCTTTTGTGGGTGCTGCTGAGTGTGTACAATCGGAAGCCAGTTTGGGCTGAGCAGCCTGGGCACAGTGAGCTGTGCTGGACTGGCAATGCCCAGAGCCACCTTCCCCAGAGCTCTTCCCCAGGCTTCCCCTCATGACAGGTTCCAGTGCAACCTTTCTTCTCAGAGACAGCACTGGACCCTGGCTGGCTTCCTGCATTCCCACGGCACTGCATCCAGCATCCTGGCCATTCAGGAAAGGAGTCTAGATGAGCAGAATTTCTTGTATTTTCTAAGGTTTCTGCCCAGCCCCTCATCATTGAACATGAACTGGAAGTGGAGGCCTTTCTCAGATGTCTCCCTGATTAACCCTTTGGTTTCTGGGCAGTTTCATAATCTGTAGCCAATCTTCAGCTTCTCAAATGTCAAAGCAGCCTGATTGTGCAAATTGCTAAGCAGCTGTGCCAGCTATACCTTGAACTGCAATGAGAAGAGTAAGTAATCATGCAAAAGAACTCTAGCCCTGCTGGGGGCATCTCTAGTATCTCAACCAAGCCATTAAAATCCTTCAAGAGCACTATTCTAAGAAATCTAGACTATGTGTATGTGTATGTGTGCACACATGCTGGTGCACTATGAAAAGAAGAGTTGCTGTCTCCATGCCATGTTCTGTGTGTGAGGCTTTGATAGACATGCACAGACCAAAAGAACAGTGAGCCTGTAGATGTGGCATTTATGGCCTAGGAAGTAGTGTTGTGAGTTTCTGCCATAAAGCAATAGAACTTACTTCTTCATTGTCTTTTGTTTTTTGATCTTCAGAACAGAAATTAATATTTCTCCTTCTTTCACAGGAATATGAAAAAACTATGATAATAATACTGACTCACATACCCTTATTCTGTAGAGGAGATGAAAGATTTGTATAATTTGGAAGAAGCCTGGACTTGAACATCAGCTCAGGATAGCTTCCCGACCTATGTTGAAAATCAAGCACCAAAGGAATCCAAAAATGCAAATGCATATGCATCATAGAAGGTATAGAGGGGTTATATGTTTCTCCAGAAGCAAACAAGTGCTTCTGAAAAAAGCCACAAGAGGCGATGTCATATAGAGGGGGCTGAGGCCTAGTTCCTAGTTCACAGTTTAACTGTGCTTGGAGAAGCACTTGTGCTTGGAGAGGACATAGAAGGTGAATTAGCTATGTTGCTACACAAAATTTGACTTTCCAGATCTAGAGATGTATTTTTAAGTTAGAAAATGTCGAGGCTACGTTTACTAGGCGAACACATTTAAGTCACCATTTCTCAACATTCATGCCCATGGCTCTTCCCTGTAAGCAGTGCCAGCTTTATTCACTAGTTGGCTCACCAAGAGTGGTACTTCTATGGCTCGTTGGTTGCTCCTTTCCATTGCCACAGCCTCTTTTCCTGGCAGACATTTTTGCTACAGAAGTCTGAATTTACCCTGGAAGAAACTGGCAAAAAACTTGCATGAATTTAAATTTGTATACCTTCAGTTGCAGTGAACCAACCAACAACAAATTGAAAGCACTTTCACATAAAGTGTAGCAATATCAGCTGCTAGCATTCCAGAGCCCTTCACTTCTGGAGTCAAAGGTGTCTACTTATATTGCTAATTAGCTTTCTATTGTTATAGTTTTCCTAACTTAAATACTCTGCTTGAATACATTTTTCATACCTGTTCTAGTTGCCATAGCATCCATCACTGCACAGTTCAGCTGCTCTTTCGCCCCTGTTTCATTAACAACTAAAACTATAATTTCTTCAGGAAAAAAATTGTTTTTTGACAAAATAGAATTAATATTAAATTTGCCCTAATAAAGGCTCAAATAAATTCCTTATCTGCTAGCATACTGAAAATACCTAATTCCTGGCACAGCACATACATTGTGGAGTTCACTCTTCATTAAAAAGCACAAGCAACCACAGTGCCAGGATGTGGGTAGTCTTAAAGACTAATGTGTACATTTGTGCAGATACAGTCTTCTGGGAACCAGCTTGTTTTAATCACAAAGAACCCTTCAAGTAAATTTAATGAGGAGTTGGTTGAGGAATTTATTCTGAAACTTTAAACTATGTGTAAATTCCTGAGGATCAAATTAAGTTGAAGGTAAATAATGTTCAGAATGGTGTTTCAGTCAAGACTGCCTAAAAGCTGGAGTCACAAAGATCCTGCTTAGAGAACATTTATTTCCCAGCTACAGGCTTCCTTAAGGAGCCCAGACAGATGCCATATGTTGATGATAAAACAACATCTTTCAGAATGTGACATTTGGAGCCTGCTCAAAAGATCAGTAATTTTTGTCTTTTCTAAGGTTGTCACCTTTAAAATAAATGCCAAACAGTTATGGACTGGAAAAAGAGTAATTGCCAATAGTTGTAGGTGTCATCATTGGTGAAACATCCATAAGCAGATGTTTTGCTTTGTATGTGGGGAAATTCAGGACGAAAGAAGCACTGTGACAAGGACAGCTGTGTCAAGGGTGCTTTAAAAGATCATTGTACTGAGCTCTTCTCTCAGTGAGAGAATGCTTAGTCTACATTTGTAAAAAATGGTGCACTTGAAGATATTTTGTTTAATGATTTACCTTTTGAATCATGTTATTTGAAGTTCTGAAGTACACATACATACACATGCACCTGAACACAATACCCTCTGTTTCCCTCTGTCATTTTCATAGAATAGAAGCATAAAATAATTTTGGTTAGGAGGAACCTCTAAAGGTAATGTAGTCCAACCCCCTGCAATTAGTAGGGACATCTTCAAATAGATCAGTGACCTTGAATGTTGACAGGAATGGGGCATCTTCCACCTGCCTGGGCAACTCATGCCAATGTTTCACCACCCTTCGTGTAAAAAATCTATTCTATATATCTAGTCTGAATCTAACCTCTTTATTTTAAAACACCATTACCCTTTGTCCTTTTGCCACAGGCCCCATTAAAAAGCTTGTGCCCATCTCTCTTATAAGTATTGAAGACCTCAATGAATTTTCCCTGGGTTTTCTCTTCTATGAGATGAACAATCCCAACCCTCTCAGCCTGTCCTCACAGAGAATTTTTTCTGCAAGTGGTTGATCATTCACTGAATGGTGTTAGCCATATACATTTCCTGTGCTTGCTATCTGGACACTGTTATTTAATGAACAATTCTTAAATGAAGAAGTGTCTCCTAATCACGTCAGATATGCAGATGGAATAAAGTAAACATCTAAAGCTTAAGTAAGTTGACATCATAAGGTGGAGCTTGACCATGTAAGTGCTTGCTGGTGTATCTCACAAATCTGAAATTTCAAATTTCTCCAATATTAATGGGGAATAAATGAGATCTTATTTCACCTTCCTAAGCAGCATTTTTGGGTAGAAAATCTCAGAGAAACAGACAAAATGAAGAAACAGATACATTCAAAAGATATCACTTATGCGTATCCTTAATGTGTGTTACTTTGGTGTATACTGAGCCTATTCATATATGGTTAGAAAATATGTGGAACTTGTATGGTCTGAGACCTTGTCTTGTCTCTTGTCAGTATTTATACAGTGTTCAAAAAGTTCCCAAGCATATTGGAAGACAAAAAAGGGAAGGTTCCTCCAAGCTGCTGAAAGTGTTTCCTTGCATCCTGGATATGGATCTGAATGACTCATAGCAGTCCCACAGAACTTGTAAGCAAACCTGCTGAGGGAGAAAGGAGTTCAGAGTAGGGGTAATGGATGCCCCATCCCATCATCCCAGAGATGCTGGCAGATGGGACAGGAAGAAATATGGAAGGAGAAAGAGCTGGCTTCAGCAAACGGTCATGTTGTGGTTCTGCAAATAATCTGAATATGTTTTTCCTTTATTTAGGCCAGAATCTTGCAAACTCTTGCATGAGGAAGCAACTTTATACACATGAATTATCCCATTCAATTCAAGACACGAGCTCATTACCAAATGATAAATATGACATGTCTATAAGATTACTGCCTTACACTGAGAGCGTGCTTGTTTCTGGTTTATATGTCACTTCACACGCTGCTGATTGTTAACAAATATCCATGACGGAAAAACATGAGGTAAATCACACCATTTGATTTAGGAGGGTGGTGTAATCCAGGAGGCACTGTTGTAATAGGAAGGGGAGCCTTGCAAACTGTACAGCTAAAAGGGATAATGAGGCAGGACTGGTTTGAAAAAAAGCAGAGAAGTGTGGGATTTAGAGGATAACAAATGTTTGAGCTACATGAAAGGCTCATCTTATGGAAGTTTGTGACAAGAACCTCAGTACTGGAATGAGAACAAGATGAGTATCATGGTGCTGAGAACTTGATAGTAAAAAACACCTAAAAGGAAAATAATATAAAGTGCAACAGAAATACTTATTCGGAAAGAGAGTTTAGAGAATATACTACATTTTCAGAAAAGACAGGCAGATCAGATAATCAGATCTGGTTATAAAATGCAGAGAAGTTACCCCACAGAGAGCTTGGAATTTTTTGTGAAAAAAGATCACTCTGGATAAGAAGAGTCAGAGCTGAATGTTACTGCTTTTTCAACAGAAAAAATATGGTGCTGCTTATTTTTTTTTAAAGAAAAAGGTTCTACACCCAAACATTTTAACTTAGTTGTAGTACCCTTTTCTTGTAGGAAGAATATTTAATCTGCTTAAAGGGCAGCTGAAGCCATTGGGAAGTGCAGGTGATAACTATGTCAGAAAAACCACATCCTAATTGGCTGCAGCATGCTACATGATTGCTAGACACTTTAATTCACAAAAAAGGGACTGCAGAGCAGGGAATAGTGATCATGAGGTTTCTGTTGCCATTTGGCCTCCTACTGGAAGAGTGGGGGAAATGGAAATCCTGATGGTCGCATTACAAGAATAACCTCCCAAGCACTGACACCCCTCATCCCACCAGGATCACTAACCTGGCACACAGTAACTCTCCCTTGTGTTGATTCCCACCTGATGAGCAATAGGGCCAGCTATGAAAACCTGTCAGTAAGACAGCTGTGATGGTGCTATCTCCAACTACCTATACCACCTGCATGAATCTCCAGCCTAGGTAATAGTTGCTGGATTGCTACCACTGCTACCCTGACACATTCAGTAAAATAAAAAAATTGAATGTCAGTTTATTGACATCATATTTATTACATATCATCTTGTAAACAAGTGGAGTTCATCTGCTGCTTCACTGAGAGCTGACTTTTTCTTGCATCAGAGATGAGAGTCCCTAAGAGATGGCACAGTAGGGTGTTCATGGCTGAACCTCCATAGCATCTCTAGGCAAAATATCCCCATTCATCAGTCTGAATTCATAGTCTCAATTCTTACCAGGAATAGTTTTAAAACCTTACAGGCTCTCTTTCCATGACCATTTTGCTGTCACACAGTGTTGTCAGAATTAGCTATTTCATAGAAGTGCAATGTTCAGAAAGTGTAACTATTTCAGTCTTCATGGTAATTTGTCTGTACTAGAATTTTATTTGTGATGGTGGTTTTGTAACATGGAATCCTGTTTAATACAAGTTGAACTGGGACCAACTGAAACGGTGAATACTTTGAGCAAAAACAGTTGGAAAAACTCTCACCTTTTTAAAAGCATTAGAATAATGATAATTTTCTTTTTACTGTTGGACTTTCTAAAATACTTTCTTTGCTTGTGTTTCCTGGCAGGCAGAAGTCCATGTCCCCATAGCAGCATTAGCCATGCTTGGGGTGTAAGGAGGAGCCACAGTTCTTCTGTGAGGTCCTCAGAACCAGACTATTCCCTCCCCCTTTTTCTGTAGCCTTGGAGAAATCCCAAACAGCCCAACACAGAGCCAGCATTGAGGGACCTTCCAGACCCAAAGGCTGTGAAGATCGCATTTGTTTGTGGACTGCATCCTGGACATGGATGTAGAAGGCCTCCATGGACCCACACCTTGAGGGTAATTTTTCTCTGTGCTTAGGGAGCCTCCACAAAGCTATACACCACCTACCTGCCACAGGGAGGTCTGCTTAATGTTCAGATATTTGCATAATGAATAACTCCTGAATGTGAATGAAGACAATTAACTCTATGGCTACAATGCAGGGGACTTTCTAATGTTGACTTAAGCTATGTTGGAAGCAGAATGAATATTCTGCAGTAACCCTACAAGGTAGGAGATATAAAACAATTGATTCACAGCATTTTCTGAATGTTCTGATACCTTCTAAATGAGCTCCATCAAGACTTAGACACAGAGAACAGTTAATTGTGGTTGTCAAGACATTGCAAATGATCCTTCCTATGGCTGTTTTAATTAAAACACCTGCTTTCTAGTTTGTCATGTCAATATTGCACCTGTTTATTCTGTGCAAATACAAAGTAATGGTTATGAAAAAGCCTTTTCCTTCCCTGAGCCGTTCCAAGTCAGCAAGATTAAATTGGAAAACTGTATCTCAACTTTCTGAGGCTGCATATCTGTTCATTAGCATGTGCATGCCTAGAATATTCAAATTCTGTTTCAAGATGTGCATCTTTGCAGCTAGCTAAGAAAAGATTTCCTATTGTTAAGCAGTTCTTTGATGCCATCAGATTCTATCAAACCTATCTCTGATTTTAAAAGGAAAGAGATTGGAGGGGGTTAGTTCTTTCAATTTTCAAACATCAGCTTTTCTATTTAGTCTATAATAACACTGTTCTAATACATAACGTAATATTTACTTGCCTTCTAGACAGAATTTCTTTCACAGCATGTCTTGAGCTATGTTTCTGTGATGTAGAGAAATTATTTTTCTTGGCTGAGAACCAGTTGGTTTTTTTTTTTTTCAATATTGCTTTCTAGAAGCACCTCTGAGGGGCTTTTCCTGACTGCCTTGCAAGCTCTGCAATCAGCAGTACCAGAGGGCTTTCCTATTTGGTTGATTAGGGGCAACTTTTGGGCTTTGTGCTAGTCTGCAGTTAGAGATACTCTTGAGTCATGGGGGCATCCCTCAGCATCTCTTCCCTGTATAACAATCACCATTTTCTGCCTTCCCACAGCGTGGCTTTTGGCAGTGCATCCTGGCAGAAAGCAGCGTCGGTACAACCTCCTTCCTCAGAATTTCTCTGGGTATGGGCTAGGGAGTCTTTGTATCCATATCCATCTTTAGCTCCACTGCCTTCTGGGAGATGCATTTCTTCCACTCATCTTGCTTTGAGCACTAGACAAGCTCAATGGTACAGCAAAGATGACACATACTAGCTAGACTTTAGATTGGAAATAGAGGTCAGAGGTGCAGAAAACAATGTAATTTACTTGTACTACTAAATACTCTTTACTCATAATCTCTTACCTAGGTTTGTGAGATTTTGGCCTGCTGCCATGTATAGTGTTGAGAGCAACATCTGTGTATGCTTAGGGATACCCTTGATTTGAAATGTAAGCCTTGCCTGGTATCCTGTCCACCAGGACGGGGCTATGTCTTCCTAGGAAGCCTCACCACCTTCTGAATCCTGTTTTCTTTACTGCCCTCATTCTTGATACTTTTCATTTTGGATTCAGATATAAATGTTCCTGATAATTTCAGGTAGAGACACTGGGAAATATCAAACTGCTTTTCTCTTGTTTATCCTGATGACAGGTGGATCTTTTGAGATTGTTCTCTCCTCCTGAAGGCAGACACAAACCCTTCTTTGTAGTACTACTGGAAGCTCAAAATCCTTTGGAGGTAATGCACTCTCACTAAATATAAAATTATTTATTGTAAACACATTCTACAAAATGTCTGGTATGTAACAAGTTTAGACTGCATACAAAGAAATTAATGTAGACATCAAACTTGGGAAATAGTTACTTTTTTTTGGAGATACCTATGCATCCAAATCTCTGTCTACATTTTTAATTGAATTTCTGTGACTTGAGTTTCTTTAACTTTGGGCTGGGCAGATTTTGAACAATAAATATTTATTTTATTCTCACCTTCAAATATCTGTTGCTAACAGAGAGTGGACTGATATTTAGCCACTCTGTGAGTACACCAAGCTTGGGTGGAGAGCCACTAATCTACAGATTTATAACAAGTCATGAGAGTATGGATTTATTGGCCTAAACTTGGTTGTACGTCTTTGGTCTTTGACCTGCAGTGTGAGTTGCAGTTCTCTGTAACAGGTATCACAGCTCCTTATCTCAGTGAAAAATGAAGTGGAGGTCTCAAACAGCCACAACTCCAACAGCCTTATCACACTATTTTGAGGATCTGAGAAAAACCTAGCAGAACTATCCACTGCATCACATTCAGAAAAGATAGGAAGTATATGAGTATATTTAAATACTCATGAAAATCTGGACACATAATGGCAGTAGGCTTGACTGTATAGACAGAACCTCTCAGTCAGAGGGCATCATTTTATCTCTGCAAAAGTGTGTAACTCACCATTACACAAGTATTTCAAACACCTGTCTATTAATCTATCCTTTTTGGATGCATTTTAGATTTTTTTTTTTAAACTTATTTTGTCGGTTCTGAAGCAGTTTGAAATGGGTTTTCTATGCTCACAGTTGTTAAATTAGGACAGTCTTAAACTCATTCAAGTTTGTTTCTGTAGCAGTCAAAGAAGTCAAGGAGAGTTTTTCTATAGTCCTAGAATTCTACAACTTATGAAGAACTTGAATTGCTGCTTGAATTTCAGATTCTATGGACTATGATTTAAAACCACAGTCCTTGATGTCAGTTTCTGTTAAATGTGTCTTTTCACATTTTATTGTGTATTAGCTACTCACTGTGCATCAGTGTCAGTCTTGGAAATGAATGTCTCCATGTGTCTCTTGTGAGGAGAGATTTTAATATTGGAAGAACCTTTAGAGAAGTACTTGTTTCTTTAATACCTAGATGTCTGCTTGTTTATTTTCTGTTTTTTTTTTTTCAAGTAAGTGTTGATTAAGGCAGTCTTAATAGAAAAGAGCTTGTCCTCTGTTGCACTCAATTTCTTTGCACATCCTCAAAACTATAACATTTTATTCCCAATTGAACTGGCTTTGATACAAACAGTTGAGAAAAAAGAAGGTGTTTTTGGTTTGTGTGTTCAAATAGTCAAGTGGAAGAAGACAAGCAGCAATTTTCAAAACCATTTCTATCTTGTAAAATAATAGATTGGTTCAGAAGGGATCTTTAAAAGTCCTGTAGTACAACCCCCTTGCAATGAACAGGGACATCTTCAACTAGATCAGGTTGCTCAGAGCTCTGTTGAGTCTGGCCTTGAATGTTTCCAGGGATAGGGCATCCACAACCTCTCCAGGCAACCTGTGCCAGTGTATAGCCACCCTTATTATAAAAGAATTCTACCTTATGTCTAACCTGAATCTACCCTCCTACAGTCTTACCCCTTGGTCTGTTGCCCCTACTAAAATGTCTATCCCTATCTTTCAAATAAGCCCCATTTAAGTATTGAAAGGCTGCAATAAGGTCTCCCTGGAGCCTTCTCTTCTCCAGGCTGAACATGACTCTCAGTCTCTCCATAAATTTTTGGCCCTCCTCTGGCCTCATTCCAACAGGTATGTGTTCTTCCTGTGCTGGGGACCCCAGAGCAGGACCCAGAACTTCACGTAGAGTCTCACCAGAGTGGAATAGAGGATAACCTCCCTCATTCTTCTTGCTGGTCACTGTTTTTCTGGTGCAGCCCAGGATACAGTCAACTTTCTGGACTGAGAGCACACCAAGAACTTCTCTTCCTCATGTACTTTTCTGCAAGAGTTACATATTTTTTCAATTAACTCCACCAATCCTTGTCTGTACTTTGTGATCATTTGCATAAATGGAAAGGTCCTGGAATGGATAATTTGCCAAGACACAGGAGATGGAAGGAATTAATAAATGGCTATCACTTAAGACAGAGTGATGTCATCAGTGATCTGTGCTGTTCAACTTGTTCATGCATGATTTGGAAAAGGATTCAACAACAAAGTGACAAAGGTTGTTGTTGATGCACAGTTATTCAAAATATTTAGGATGAGCACAGCCTGGTGAGCTGCAAAAAGGCGAAAACCCAAGGGACGTGGACAAAAAAAGGCCAGATGAAATTCAGTATGCGTAAGTTTAATGTGATTTGTGTGGAGAAGAAAGCAATTCTAACTTATACAAGGGCTCTAGGTTCATCATTGCTTTTAGGAGCAACTAGATTTTGGTATTATGATTGACAGTTCCATGTAAACATCTGTTCAGTACTTTATGGTAGTTAAGAAAACATAAACATTCATGTCAGAAGAAAAGACTTATGAGGACTGCAGAGGGTAAGAGGAAGGCAACAAATATAATCAAAGGTACAGAAAACTCCCATAAAACAAACAACTGAGTTTGTTGAAACTTCATTAAGAAGAAATAACAGCTTTAGTGAAAAATATAAATAAGGTTTACCAAATAACCAGAAGGAAAAAGTTTTAACTGTTCACTGTCTCTTTACATGCTAGAAATAGGGCTAAAAATGCAGTTAATGGGAGCCAGACTCCCAGCAAGAAACAGGACCTGACTGTTTACACAAAAACTAGACACAGATCTGTGGAACTCCTTGTGAGGGATATTGTGGATTCAAGAAGTATTTTTATGTGCAAGGGAAGACTTGAAAAATATTTGAAAGATAGTGAGATCAAGTGTTTGTTTCTAAATACTGAAATAAAAACAAGTTTATGACCTAAGTGATGAGGATACTCTAAATGAGGAGAGTATTAGAGGGAAGGTATCATATGTTTGCTTTGTATTCACTCTTATAAGCATTTGCTTATGAACCATATTTCTTCTGATTTTTCCTTTTACAGATAAACATTACAATGTTGCTAACAAAATGCAAGCTTTTCTTTATGAGGGAGCAGTTAGAGAAAAAGAGAGCAGGGAAACCACCAAATTATTCAAAGAATGAATAACAACACTAAGAGATAAAAGGAGCAGAGGATCTAAGGGTCAAAGAACAGAAGCTGGGACAGCAAAAAGAATACTTTGAACAATGTCAGCCATTCCCAGAAGGTGCCCAAGAAGCTCTGGTTGGTGACGCAGGAGTCTAAGAGCCTATTTCCAACTAATTCACCAGAATTTCCCATGAACCCTCTGAGAAAGAATGCTCTTTTGCTTTTCCTCTTATTTCTATTATACATGAAACTTCATCTATTGCAATCACAGACGGATAGAATGTTTTGGGTTGGAAGGGACCTTTAAAGATCATCAAGTTACAACTCCCTGCCATGGGCAGGTGTTGGGGATGCCTTTCACTAGACCAGGATGCTTAAAGCCCCATCCAGCCTGGCTTTGAACACTTCTCTGGCCAACATGTTCCAGTGTTCCACCACCCTCTTTGATAAAGCCTTCTTCCTTGTGTCTTATCTAAATCTATGCTCCTTCGGTTGAAAACCAGTTCTCATTTAACATTAGACATGTTTCTAGATATTGCCAGCAAAAATACTAGGATTTTTGAAACAGAACAAATATCTAGCCTATTACACCTAAACACAGTCAGTAGTTGTGTAATTACTCTTACCCACCACAACAATAACAATAATCCACTTTAGGATATATAATTAATTCAAAATATAGTAGCCATTTACTTTCTGTAGTACCCTACTGAATAAATCAGTGCAGTACTGAGTTAATATCAGTGTGATGTTTTCAATAGGTATTCTGTTTTCAGGCTGAAAATTTTCCCTGAGAAAAAATTGTGATTTGGGTGCTCAATGAGTGTTAGAAGCTTTAACTCACATTCCTTCTTTCATTCTGGCAGCAGGCAAGTTCCTGGAAGACTCAGGTTTATCTATATGAATTGCCAAGATCCAACCAAATTTCATGCTAATAATTTTTCTCTTCTCCTGTAAGTCTGTAGAATCCTGTTGTTCATAAATGCCAGTTGGAAACACACCTTATGTGAGATCTGAATTCATCAAGCTGTAGCACCACTGTTCAGAATTTGAGAAGATGCCAGCCTACGGGACAACAGCACAGCTGTAGCAAGAAATCTCTTCGTGACTTTTTACTATTAATAATGCAAGGAAATTTCATGCCCAGAAGACATGCTAGGAAATACCCCTCAGAATTCCTCTTTAATCAATTCACCAAATGTCTCCCAGAGACTTTTCAATAACCATCAGTTACTTTTAATTTGTGCATCAATATGGGTGACACCAGCCACTGGGAACAAAAATACCTAATGCAATCTCAAGTCCCTAAATGTTGTTATAATGATAGTAGTTCCTAATGTGAATCATAAATATGAATAAACTGGGGCATCTCTGTTTCTGACATAACCTCTGGTACTTACTGCTGACTGGTTGCTGCTGTGCTGCACATCTGGCTCCTGTGTGCTGAGGAAGGGGAGGAGTGTGTGCCTGGCACCACTGCCCCAGCAATGAGGTCACAAGCCCTTGAGGGCAAAGGAAAAGCTGCCAGCTATTAACAGGGCAGAGAGCATTAACAGGACAGACACGTAATCGAGTGTGCCCGCTTCTATACAAAAAGGGAGAGCTCTGCATCTCTAGCTACCCTGGCAACCGTGTTCATTAAACTATTATTTTCCTCATTTTAAGGATAAAAGCCAAAAACTTCCATTGATTTCAATGGCAACTAAGTAACTTGGTGCTGTTGAAAGTCTTTAGGTGCCAGAAAATCTTTAAATATCTGCCTCTAAAGCTCAAATCTCTAAGTGTATTTAAACACCAAGCTCTTGGGTAACAGGTACCTCTGCATTTTAAAATCTGTTTCTTAAAAACTTGCTTGTACAAACTCTGGGGAAGAGAGACATGAGACCCATGGGTTGTGACATGTCCAGGAGACTTTCCCACCCAAAGCTGCTTCACGTATTTTACTGCAGTGGCTGGCAGCTTGCAGTGTTTGCTGATGATTGGACCAGTTATTACCAGTTATAATCAATCTCCTCACCTAGTTTCTGTAAATAAATATTTCTCACAGGATACTTTTTGACTGTACAGTTGTTTCTGTCTTGGTATTTCTATTTCCCCTATTTTTATTTCTTCTCTCCTTTTCCCCCTGTAAGTGCCTTGTAGATGCCTTGTAGCTCCTTCTGCTGTGCTCCCACTGAACCATGGCACAGATTTATCGCAGGATTCCCACTCTAGGTTCTTCTTTGGTACAACAGTTACTAAGAGAGCAGAAAAGCCACTCGTACTCCTAAGAGACTGCATTGTGAAGTCCATAGGGTACACTCTGTCTGGCTTTCCTGACAGAACGGACATGGATCAGACACAGAGCAGCCACGAGCCTTTCCCCTACAAGGCATTCCATGTTAGTCACATGATGATGGACTTGGCACCAAGAATGAGATGAAGGCATTGTTACAGGAAGAATGTGCACAATCCCATAGGTCTCCATACCACAGAAATAAGCCACTGAATATCCACAGTTGATATAACATCAGGCTTGGCTCCCTATGGGCTTTTCAGTGAGGTAATGGGAGTTTATTCTTTGCTTGTTGTCAAAGAGAAAAACAGAAATGGTCATGACATGAAGGACCCTTGTGGTCAGGGCTTAACATCTGCATCACTGTCATACTTGAACTATCTTAAAAGTGATTATTTTGTTGTCCTGTGACTACTTCACATCAGACTTTTTGGCCTAAAGTCATAGAGTAAGGACTGAAAACTGAGTTCCTGAATTTTGTTTCTGCCTATACCAACTCTAGCTCTCGGCTAGTTTAAAGACTTAGCATGTACCCAGTGCTTTGGGAGCTGAAAAATTGTCCAGAATAATGAGTAGATTTAGCAAAAATAGGTCAACTAATAAATAGAAAAGGGAGCACTATGGAATGAAGAAAAATATGCTCATATGCTTTAGACTTTTTTAAGTGCTAGTGAATGAGGCAGTCAATGATTGAGCAGAAGGACATGAGCTAGAGGGAGCCATGGGACAAAGTGAGCCAGGGCTGAGCTAGCAGCTCAGAGCAAACAGGCAAATCCAACCCTCTTTACATGATTTCAGATCATAGACAGGTTAATAGCATTAGTCCCCTGTTTGGTTGTTCACAGAAATTAAGGCATCTTCTTAAGTTACAACTCATGTGAGACTGGAAGAATTTTCTTTCATAAGATGTATAAATTTACCTTATAGCAAGGGCAGAAAATGAAGGTTTGCACTTGAAACTATGAATTCAAGAAATGGAAACAATTACTTCTTTCCTTTATATTTCTAGTTCAAGGCAGTCAGATCAGGCTAAATTTAAAATAGTCAAAGGTTGTTGTTTTTTTTTAATGTGAACAAGGAAATGAAAAATACAGTTTCAGATGGAATGAAATATTTTATTCACGATGGATGAGAATATTTTCTTTAAATGCTGTGAGTATATTATAAGAAAAAATGAAATGGCTTGGCATTCCAAAACAGAAGTTAATTTCCAAATGAGCAGCTGAAATAACTATTCTGCCAGCATTTTTCCATTCTTGACCTTCCCCTGCACTGAAAAACTTGACAAAACCACAATGCATTTGCAAAGCATTTGAAGGTTGCAAGTACCTTCTGTGTTTCCATAGAGAAATGTGGTCAACACTTCATCTAGCTTTAGTATTGAGAAGACTAGCCAGCAGTGAGCCCATGTAGCCAGGAAGGAATCCAGGCCTGGATCAGAAATGTGGCTGCCAGGAGCAGAGCAGGGATTGTCCCCCTGTACTGGCACTGCTGAGGCCACACCTCGAGTGCTGTGTCCAGTTCTGGGCCCCTCAGAACAAGAAGGACATTGAGGGGCTGGAGCGTGTCCAGAGGAGGGAAATGGAGCTGGTGAGGGGTCTGGAGCACAAACCCTGTGAGGAGCTGCTAAGGGAGCTCTCAGTGCTTAGACTGGAGAAGAGGAGGCCTGGGAGGGATTTTCTCACTCTCTTCAAACCCCCGAAAGGAGGCTGTAGCCATGAGGTTGGGTCGGTCTTGTCTCCCAGGTAACAAGTGACAGGACAAGAGGAAATGGTGTCAGTCAGTGCTGGGGAGATTCAGGTTTCACATCAAGAAGAATTTCTTCACTGGAAGGGTAGTTAAGCATCGGAACAGACTGTTCAAAGAGGAAGTGAAGTCACAATTTCTGGAAATGTTCAAGAAATGACTGGAATTGGCACTTACAAAGCTTATGGTTCTGTTAACATGGTGGTGTTCAAAGACTGGACTTGACGACCTTGCCAGTCTTTTCCAACCTTAATGATTCTATGATTCCATAAGACCAAACTAACACACAGATTTGTAGCAGGGTTACACTTAACAGAGACATAAATATTTTCTTTTGGGTCTTATCCTTCTGTTACCTAAACAGAAAACTCCTCAGTTCTTTCACCATCCCTGTGACTGACAACGTGTCAGAGAGAAAATGTGACCTCTGCAGTACATTCCTCTTGAATAAGGACAAGAAAATCTCATGTAACATTAGTGTCTGGAAAATGAAACCAAATGATTCAGCTACTAGAGAAACTGTGTGAATTTTAGAACAGTGTGAATATTATCTTTGCATTTCATGTCAATCTTCTTTTGCTGTAACACTGTCAATCAGTCAGATCACTCTCATACCTCATTATGTTTCCATGGTGATCCTTGCCTTCAAAGTTAAAAATAATTGTTCTGATGTTGAAACTTGTAAAGAAAAAGACCATATAATTGCCTACCTGCAGGTATGTGCCTTGTATATCTGGAGGTAGGTACCCCAAAAGGGTATTCATTCACATTTTTTGTAGTTTTTGTAGCTGAGATAGTGCAGTAGCAACTAAGCTAACCCCCTTTCTCCATTTATTGCTAGTAACTCAAGTGAATGTGCATCAGTGAATTTTTTAAATTTTACTATTTGTTATATCTCCAAAATTACCCTGATTTATAGTCCCAAAGCAACATGCTAACGATTCATATGCATGCACTCAATAGAAATTTCTATGTGTAATATTTTCTTGCTTTTGCTAAGCTGTTCAGAGAAAGAGATATGCTGATGGATTGACTTCATTGATGCACGATGATATTTGTGACAAGCACGTAGAGGAACAGTGTATTTTGTAATGGTGCCTTTTTAGGAAATCAAGGCAACATGCATGACAAATCTGTAAAAATGCTCACTTACCTGCACTCCATAACTTTCTTCTTAACTAGCTAATGCAGCTTCTAGGTCCAAGGTGCATAGTTTTCACAACAGAGGCTAGTAAACATGCTTGATTATCAAGTGACAGAATCTTTGTAAAAATGCAATTCAGTGTTTGTTATGATTCTAAAATTAATTTCTTTAAGTGCAGAATAATTAATCTAGTTTTTTTTCGTTACACCTCCAGGAGTTTCATCCTGTGTTTCATTGCATGAGGATCATGCAATCTATCAGCCTGTGAGTAGAATGCTGCACCAGCCCAGCTCTCCAAGGCAGCATTCAGCTTTATGCACCCCATGGCAGTCACTTCTCCTAGAGCTCTCCTGAGCCATTCACTGCCTGATGACTTCTGCAAAGACGAGTGGGGATCCTACAGAAAAGAACTTGTTTTTATGCACAGCCCACTATGATCATCCCACTGTACCCTGACCTTCCTGTGCAATACAAAATGAATAGAAAATACATCAGAAAAAAAGAGCAATCTTCCATTTGCTGTGGTTTCCTTTCTTCCTGCTTTTCATTCACCTCTCATTCTTCCCTTGTGAAGCTGGTCTGGATAGCAACTGTTACCCTTTGAAACTACTTTGGTTACCTCTGAGCTCCAAGGACACAGGAGGGAGTCTCCTTGATCTGCAGCATCTCAAGTGCAACTGACAAATAATGCGGTGAACACAGCTGTCAAAATTTAGCAAGACTACCATGCTCATGCTAACAGACTTTGTTCCAGAAGTTCATAATTTTGCTTTTTATAGCAATTTTTTAAAAATCAGAACAGCGAAATAGTATCTTAGCAGCAGGCCTGCTTTCAGTAAACCTCAAGTACCTGTGCTGGAGTGAAACTTTATGCCAAGTGGATTGATGATTTATTTATTAATTTTTTTATTACTAGGCAAAGAAAGCAGGAAAAATATAATACAAAAAGGCAGGCTGGATGGCTTAAATTTGCTCATGTTAAAGCAACTAACACCAGGATTTTAGAACAGGATTCATCAAATGATCTAAATTATATATGGCATTTTCAACTTTTCCTGATGTGAAGTAACATGCCAACGAAAGGAAACAGCTCTTTAGAAGCCAGTGAGGCTATTCCTGCTCCCATCTTACTCAAAGAGAAAAGAAAATGGTCTCTCTCCAGCTGTAGCAGGATTAGCTCCTTATCTGGTGCCTGTATTTAATTTTCTGGTTTCACAGAAAGAAAGCATGACAACCATTCACTTACCCAGAATAATGTGTAGCAGGCTCTGATATTTACTTGTAAAAGATTAAAAGTATTTCTGAAAGCATAACTGTAATTCTAATAATTCACATTATCAATTGAAGTAAAAGCTTTTAATTCCTTTTAAACACCCAAACTCTCAGTAGAAATTGTAGCATTACTGTGAAAAAAATGTGGGAAGAGGAAAGGTTGCACTTTCCTGAAGGGTAATGGAAGACTTTAAGAGAATCTGTGTCCTTGCTGTGTTACTTTTTTCTGATCTGAGACTAGCTCTGTGCTCACACAATTTGCAGACAAGAAGACTTATTATTAGGACCACTTGACAGAGATTCACACTCAAATGTGTCTGTAGCAGAAGCAGTTCAGCTGCTGTACCAAGTATCCAAAATGCTGATAGAGCTCGCCTCTTCAGGTTGACACCAACTAATGGCATTTTATTTTCTAGTGACTTCATTACAGTGAAAAAATAACACTTTTTCCTGATGGCATACAAGTGGAAGAAACAGAGAAAATGATTCTAAACAAAACAAGTGAAATGAGAAGCCTCAGCTGATGAGAAAATAGGGGAGAAGCACTTAAACCTCCAGAGGGAAGAGCTGTGCTGTAGTGGTTGATCTCACTGTCTGTGTCAAAGTCTGCTTTGTTCCAGGCTGAGGAAACACATAGACAGTGAAAGCCACTTTCCTGAAGAATTTATAGTCTGAAAGGACAAGGCAAACAGAGAAAATTGGCAGTCTGGGTTGTCATGACCAGTCCCTGAAGCTCAAGACTGTAACCTCATCTGTGGTGTAATCAAGACATTGCTGGGTCCTGCCATGGCTCTGACTGGGAGCAGGATGTGGATTGGCACTGGGCACATCAGCTCACTACAGACTTCACAGGTTCTATAGTGCTGTCAGTGTAAAAAAGGGCATGATGGTCTTCTTTTCTGTACAGGGAGAAAAGGAATACAGGCACAAGTGAATTTCAGCTGTAGGCTGAGATGCTTACCTGCATTCTCTCCATTCAAAAGAACAGAAAAGGGAATATTAGTAACTATACAAAATCATTTTGGCTAGCTTTTCACTTTTCAACTACCCAGCTAAGTATCCCAGCAGAACTCTTTGTAGGGCTCTTTATTTTTCTGAAACTGGCTTCACTGATGCTTTTTCTTTTTACTTCTTGTGACCTCCAGCCTTGCTGCAATAGTACATCTTTATTGAAAGACAGTTTTATCATTCTCATTTCTCATTCTCTTCCAGCATCCAAAAGGTGAATGCATCCAAAACGAATTGAAATTTCTTTCCCAGTTGGATCTTACAACAGTAATAAATGAGTTACCATCTGCATTTCTAATTAAAAATCCAATTGGTGTAATGTAATGAGGTTTCTAGATGCAATTAGCAACTGCTGGGGGTCTCTTTATAGAACCAGGACTACAATTATGAGGCAAATAGATTCTATCATATGCAATGAGGGGCTTTTTATAAATTTTCTGTCCTTAGCTGGATGGATTCACAACAGGGAGTTAGGCACTTTTAGACACTGTCATCTATTGAAATGCAAAATTCAGGTTAGTACTTGGGTTTCGTGCACAGCTTAGGGCAGAATAAAATGCCTATTAGGGTTCATTGAGCTTTCAAAATCATGCCTAACTTCTGGAGTTTTACATTTAGTGCAGAATCTAAGTCCATATGTTTATGTTTTCACCACAAACACTGCCTTAAGAATAAATAGTGGAGACATTTACTTTACTCAGAAGTAGAGCTGATAAAAATGGTGGAACTTTCTGTGGGAAAAAAAAACTAACCAGTTTTTAATGGTCAGTAAAAATTTAAAAGCCACAGATTAGTCTTGAAGCTATTTAGGCATAACTTCTTCTTCTATATCAAATTTTCAAAACTTTATTATAGTGATGACTTATAGTTCAATGATCCTTTACAAATTAGAATTCATAAAGAGTGAGAATGATAGAGAATATATTTAAAAGCCTCTTTCTCTGCCTCCCATTTCTCCACGTGTCTGTACACACACAGCTATACTCAAAGGCTTGCATAAAAGTCTTCTACTGGAGTATTGCCACATGTCCAAAGCATTTCTATTTTACAGACTCAAATGGTGATGTTTATAAAAGAAAGGCACTCAGCAGAAAATTCTACTCTTAGCCAGCAGCATTGGCTATTATTCACCACATTCAGTACAGTTAAAAGAAAACAAAGATCATCAGTATGACCCAGAATCTCAGGTTGCCTGGATTTCAGGTTTCTTGGGGGCAGGTCTGAGACATGTTCTCAGGTTCTTTCAGCTTGTTTAATCATCTGTCTTTCCAAGTATGTGGAGGCACCTCTAGCCCTTTTTCCAGGTCTACCATGTCATCAGGATCTTGCAGAACAGAACAGTGCATGTGTGGGACAACTTCTACCTATACCTGTGAGCCTCTGACATCACTGCTTCCTAATTTCTGATCCTTAGGGGAAAGAAGGACACAAATAGCTTAAAGAGTGTGCCTTAAAGGCAACAGAAGCAGCTCTACAAAATGCATTTTAATGCAAATTTCTATGTGTTCTTTGTCAGAAAACATAGAATACTTAATAATCTTCTAGCTCACTGAACACACAAAAAAAAAGACAAACATTTTCCTTATTTTTTATTTTATTGACAACATACCTATAGAAGCTTGATATCCCTGGCTAAATTTAATTCTATTAGGTATTTAGTTTTTCTAAGCTGATCCATGACTTCTCAGACAATGTCTTTATATTCCTTCCAAGTTGCTGTTCCTACTTCCACCCTCTGCTGGCTTTCTTTTTGTGTTTGAGCTTTGTCCAGGAACTCCTTGCTCATCCACATAGGCCTCCTGTTATTTCTGCCTTCCTCTTTGTTGGGAAGCTCACTCCTGGGCTTAGAGCTGTTGGTCCTTGAATATTAACCATTGTTCTTGGGTCCTCTTTGCTCCAGGGCTTTATCCCATGCTACTCTAACATGCAGATCTCTGAAGGTGCCAGAGTCTTCCCTCCTGAAGTAAGATTGCTGAGCACCCTCCTCACAGCACTGTGGATCTAAGGATCCCCCATTTCATGACCACCACAGCCAAGCCTGCCCTTGAGCTTCATGTTCTCCACTAGCACCTCCTGGTTGGTGAGAACAGGGTCCAGCATAGCACCTCTCCTCATGGGCTTCTCTACCCCTTGGAGAAGGAAGTTATGAATGCATTCCAGGAACACCCTGGCTTGCTGGGCCTTGCTGTGTTGTCCTTTCAACAGATGTTGGGGTGGCTGAAGTCCCCCATGAGGGCCATGTGTACATCATGTCCATTACAGTCAATTAAACTTACACTAACCTTGTATTTGAGGCAATTTGTCTGCAACTCAGTAGTGAGATGAAAAGATGGGTGCTCCTGGGAGTGCCATTTTATATCTCCTTTATGCTAAAAGGCAGCAATGCACTCAGTTATTTAATAAGAGTTATGCTTCCTTTTGAGAGCGGAGCCTCAAAAATGAGTGAGCAGTCCAGCCTGCAGAATCATCCAGTCCACACCTGGATCAACATGCTCCTGGAGCCATGAGTTACATGAGTGCCTTCACTGCAGCTGGAGTCACTTCTTGCTTCCTCAGTCCAGCTCCTGAAGGTGAGACACTGGGAGGGTAGAAGCAGGCAGCAGGAATCCTCAGGGTTTTTGTTTTTTTGTTTTTTGTTTTTGGTTTTTTTTTTCCCCCCCCTTTATTTTTGCTACTCTGTTTCTAAATGTATTTACCCTGATTTCCATTGACTATGTGAAACTTTCTACCCGTCTTCTATCTATCTCTGATAATCAGCACAACCTCTGCAGCGGCTGATGCATCTGAACCACTCTGGTGCCACAAATCATACTGTTGGAACACCTCCCAGTCAGCACAAGTTGAAGTATCTTGAGCTATGAGCAGATTACTGCAAAGAGAAATTTGGAAAATTTGGAAAGTGGGTATAAGTTTGCCATAGTTAGTGGGTATAAGTTTGCCATAGGAGGTTCGGAGGGGAGGGGAGGGGAGGGGAGGGGAGGGGAGGGGAGGGGAGGGGAGGGGAGGGGAGGGGAGGGGAGGGGAGGGGAGGGGAGGGGAGGGGAGGGGAGGGGAGGGGAGGGGAGGGGAGGGGAGGGGAGGGGAGGGGAGGGGAGGGGAGGGGAGGGGAGGTTCGGAGAGGAGAGGAGAGGTTCGGAGAGGTTCGGAGAGGTTCGGAGAGGAGAGGTTCGGAGAGGAGAGGTTCGGAGAGGTTCGGAGAGGAGAGGTTCGGAGAGGAGAGGAGAGGTTCGGAGAGGAGAGGAGAGGTTCGGAGAGGTTCGGAGAGGTTCGGAGAGGAGAGGAGAGGAGAGGAGAGGAGAGGAGAGGAGAGGAGAGGAGAGGAGAGGAGAGGAGAGGAGAGGAGAGGAGAGGAGAGGAGAGGAGAGGAGAGGAGAGGAGAGGAGGCCAACATGGGTACCCTCCATGAAAGAAGCCATCTGCTGGGATCTGGTCCTAATTGTATAGGGCTGAATAACAGTCCTATAAAATGAAATCATGTGTTGACAGGTAACATGTTGACATGTTGACAAGGTGGGAAAAGTAGCTGCAGCAATCATGTCTGAAGAGGCTCCTGCACTGAATGGTTTCCTTCAAGTTTCAGCAAAAAACAATAGGAAAGAGAGTAATCAGGAGTTTCTTCACTGTCATGAGAAGCTGCTTTGCTTTACAGGGGTAGAAATGTCCTAGTGCAATAAAGGTAATTTTTTTGTTTGGTTTGTTTTGTTTTTTTTTAAAATCTTGACTATATATCAAAGATTGCTGAAGGAAAAAAATAGGGGGGAAAAGAAAATCCAATTTTCCTGACCTTTAGGACATACACCGCAGTATGGTTAAGTCAGTGAGCGGAGTTCACTATTAATATTTAGAAGATTGCAAGGTCTAAGTTACTATTATTGAAATTCAGACAACTTGGTGTTTTTCTGCCTAATCTTTCAATCCTGATTCTACTTTGATTCAGTTCACTGGGGGGTAAATTTTGGCTCTTGGTCACTAACATGAAGTCAGATATAATATATTGGTTCATATTTTTTTTTTCATTTGCCCATTCTTCTTAAGTTAAGAACTCTGATAATATATAGCTGACATTTGGGAAAAATCTAGAAAATGAATTCCTTTTTATCTCCAGGCTAAGCTGCACCAGTGAATAGAGTACTATAATAAAACCTATTTGTATGCCTGTCATACAAAGACAAATTTTTCCAAAGGAAATGGATTTGAGTATTTGCAAGAAATGATAAACAGTCAGACAAAAAGGTACTGAATTTCCCTTTGAGATGCATAGGAGAAGTAGGCTTTAGTTTCCCTTTTCAGGGAGGAGGGATTTGTAAGAAAGCCATGTCAGCCAAGAGCTTCAGAAATGAGATCTTATCCGGATCTTTATAGAAAGAAGTAACTTGGAAATATCTTCAGGGGTGTGGTTTAGTTACGAACAAAATGTCAGTCTGCTTTTGTATCAGAAATAAATCAAAATAAGTGCATCCACTTCTTATAAAAACAATTTACTGGATTTCATTTGTGCAAAATCCTTGTGCAAAGCTGTGTTAAAATCTAGTCCTCTTTCTGATGTGTGTAGCTGAATTACTGTGAAAAGGTGCTTATACAAGACAAAGTGTGGAAATCAATTTCAAAATGCTTCCACTATCCTGACTATCACATGAAACTGAAGATTATTATGGTTTTCTTTATTATATTATACATTATAATATTACTGACAAAACAGCTGCACAGACAGAGCTGGGGACTCCTGGCCACCTCGGACAGCCTGGGTGACACAGCCCCATGACCTGCTGTCATGCCCTCTGCAGTGAGAGTGGCAGGCTGCTAGCTGCTGCCTTGCTCCTGGGGTGAAGAACCATCACGAAAAACATGGCACAGGTGTGCCATGGAAGCTGAGGCATCCCATCATTTTCCAAGGAATTTTTGGAGAGGTTACATGGACAAATCTTTTCTGTGTGGAGTCACCAAATTTATTTGTGTCAACAATTAAGTAACATCTGAGCCTCTGGGCATGTCCTATGATAAGGAAAGGTGGGTTGAAGGCAGTTTTATGCAGACAGATGAGGAATTTGTGTTATGGAAAGGAGATGGGTGAGCTGTGCAGCCGCATGTCTGTTCAGGGGTTTTGTGATATTCAAAGCTATTTTAGAAATTTCAAGAAATTGCTGTAATTCCAGCTCCAATTAATATATTTTCCAAAATAATTTAATTATTGGCTAAATGTAGCTGAAGGATAGTGTCATTCTCAAGTCTAGAAGAGGAAAGATAAGACACCTACTGCCTGAAAAATGTCATGGTGGGTTAATGCATAATGAGGGTAATTTTACTAAATGAAGAATGTTTGAGTGCTTACCAAGCTTAATTAAACTTTGCAGCACTCCTAAGACAGAAATATTGTTATGGTAATTTTAGCAGGTAGGTAAATTGCTCATCCTGGCACATGTAGGTTGGGTAATTTGCTCAAGGTCACTCATCAAGCCTGCAGTAGAGCCGAAGTAGAGCCTATTACCTTGACTCCTAAGCTGACTTCCAGTCTTCAAATAATTCTCTCTTTTCTAACTTTTTTTTTTTTTTTTTTTTCCCTTCTTCTTCCTGAATAGAAACTGGCTTTCATTCATAGACTTGATTCTTGATAAATTCCACTATCCTCAAAGGACATACATCTCTAATCTTCCCCGGTAATTCACAGCAATGTGGCAATTTGCTAAAAAGTGAAGGATGTGAGGACAAAGAAGAGGACAACATGAAGAAACAGAGGGAAAAGCTAACAAAGAAGAGTGGAATGAAAGGAACTAGAGGGAGAAGAAAACCATGTCATACAATTGAAATACAAAGGAGTCAAGGGGGAATGAAGGGTCAAAGGAGAAGTGAAAGAAATAGGAGCAAATAATGAAATGGAAAAGGACATAATCCTGACATAATCAGGAATTAGCAGACAGAAAATTGTAAGTGAAATCAAAATGGTGTAAGAATTGAGATGCATTTAGTGGAAATGTATTATAAATAATGATCTACCCTCTCTACTACATTGTTCTGTTTACATGCCAGGAAATTCCTTACATCCTCAATCTATTAAGTGGTACTGTACATAGAGACAGAAAAACCTGCTGCCTCTGAGTAAGAATGAAAAACACAGCAGAACTCCTGCAGGGTAACCCTAAAATGGTAATAAGGGCAGACTCTAGAAGCAATCCCTACTGAGATATTTTGATCAACCTTGATACAATATAAGTGGGGAGCTTAGATTAAGCCAGCCATTTCTTCCTTCTTTTCCTATCCTTTTATATTACAGTAATGCAAATAATGCAGAAATATTTAAATGTAGGTGGTTATTTGGGTTTGTTTTTTAAACTTTCAGTCTTGCTTCCTAAAATTTTCCAGTAAGTTATTTTTCCCATTGAAAGCAAGAGTAGTTCAAGATACTGTTAAAAATGAGAATATAGGAAATTCAAAGACAAAGCCCCATGCCTTGGTTGACAGCCATGTAATTCCTAACCCAACTAGGAAATCAAAGCAGTTAATGTGTAAAAGGAGCAGAGCATTTGATGTGTGGAGAGAAGATCAAAAGCCCTTGATCCCAAACTATTTGTCCTATACATATACAATGTGCAGCTGACAGGTTGCAGGATGGGATGTTCTGGTCTTCTCAGTGCTGTTGGTAATTATTACAGATTATTTAACAAGTGTAGAAAAGGTATTCAGGTACTTGGGACAATGGTTTTAATCTGTAAGAACAGTCTTATACCTATCTTTGTGGTTCCTTCCATGCAGACTTCTTCCCAGAGAAGCTGAAAAGCATCTTTTCTCTCTTTAGCTAAATCTTTTTCGAATATTTGGTCCTACCAGGATTTCTATCAGAAATAGATGACTGCCAGCAAAACAGATAATTTCTATTTTCTCATGAAAAACATCTTTTGTTTCTTCATAGGTTGCCTTGCTCAGACTTCCCAACATGATTTGCCCATGGAGGCCATGTGCACAGGCACTGGTGATAAGTGCAGATAGGATTGGTTTGCTGACCACTGTTCCCAGACAGAAAAACTCTTTGTAACTTGCCATATTCAAAGATTACTGGTTTCCATGTTGTGACATACCATAGAATTTGCCTAGTTTTCACCAAATATTTGGTCAGATAGAACAATACTTTTATGAAAGTGACTGCTTGTTGTCTGTGGAATGACACCTATTTTCAAGTTTAATATTCATTTTAGGTGACCCTGAAATGCAGTGGTTGTAGCGCACATGTGAGTGGGTGGAAATGGCAGAAATGCAGCCACAGTGAATTTACTTCTTATCTGAGTGAATATTTACACAAGGGGTTTTGTTTACAGCTCACCAGAGCACAACCAACCCTCATGATTCAGTTAATCAAACGAGTGTTAATGGCTTGAGGTTAAGAGCAGGGTTTTTTTCTTAACCTCCTGACTGACTGTGTGTCCTGGCCACTAAAGAATACATAGATGCAGTCATATGCCACAGGATCTGATTTCAAAGTTCTCCAAAGAAACTTCATAATGTACTATTCATTGACCCATTTTGAATTTGCTACAGTTTTCACTTGGGAATGTGAAATCTGGAATAGTAACTGCGCTTTGTTAACCGCCTTTTCTGGCACGGTAAGGTAATCAGAAATATCATTGCTAATGGCTGTTTACCACATTTTCTAGCTTTTGATTAAATATATCTAATTATTCTTACTCAGTATTAGTTATTATTTCCATGACTTTGAAATGAGAATTGCAAATACTTTGATGAAGGGATTGAAAGTCTCTAACTCAGGGAAAAGAATTAATGCAGAGTTCTGTTTTGTAGCTTTCTCTTGCTGTGGTGACTGACTCTCTACACTTACTGTCTTTTCAAAAGCAAGGTCAATGACTGGGGCAGGAAAGACAGATAATTTAGTTCCAATTCAATCCAGGCTGCTTTTCCAGTGGCCAGGTGAAAAACATATTGCAGTGTTTTATTCCAGATCCTGGTCTTCAGGATCAGAGAATCCATTTCTTCAGCATCTCCCTTGGTGATTAACACACCAAAAATGTAGAAGGTGAGCTCTGGGTTTGGAATCTTCATGGACCAGAGAGTACATCTGACCACCTACAACCTAGGCACATGTTGCAGCTCTCTAAAGATGATTGATTTGAGCTATTATTCTCCTCAAAGTGAACGAGAAAATTCTTGCAGATTTCCCTCCACAGTTCCTCTTTCCTACTTTTCTAGAACAGGAGCCTGCGTTAAATGCTACCTCTCAGCCTGTAGACAAGTATCTCGGCCTGTAAAGAAAAGAAAATATAACAGAAATTTTGTACACTTCATGGCCAAGTGCTCTCAGTTCTCATGGAAGAGGCCAGAGTCCGTAGTCTGTCACCTGAAGAAAACCTGCTCATTGCAGTAAAGTGTAAAGTCACTTGAAGGGGTCTCATGCCAAAAATCTCTGCATCTGCTATGTAATCCCTTCTTCACATTGTGATTCCATTATCACAAAGAGACACAACAAAATTAGTGGTGGAGCAGAGGCATAACGTTGACCATTTTTTCTGAGGTCAGACAAAAGAGTAAGGAAATTTGGGAAAAGGAAGAAAGAACGGGGTGTTGTTTTTCAGAATTGCTTGTTGAAGAAATAGTTTGATACAAACTGAGGTACCCACATTTAATAAGAAACTCTGCCAGAATGAAAAACTTTATTGCAAATCAAGAAAATCCATCCTATGAAACAGGTGCCTCAGAGAGATGCTGATTGTACTGGAAATATTTGCCCTGCATTTCATTAAGGAAATTGAGACAATTTTCTCCTAAGGATTCCTGGTCTGCACCCCCATTTCCAAGGGCTCTTCTGCTGTTCCCCAGCAGTTTGGGTCAGTTGAGGGAGCCTCATCTAAGCCAGGTCAGTCACTGACAGCTTGAATTCATTCTTCCAGAGCTTTTTGGGCTGCTGATTCCTTGCCACAAGGCAACTAGATACCACACCAAAAACTGCAAGTTTCTGTGGCTCCCTGCTGTCTTGGGTAGCTTTTTTTCCACTGGAAGAACTATGGCTTGCAGAGATTTTGACATCCTGGTTTCATACCTTAAAGGCTAGAAAATATGTCTCCAATTTTTGAGGAAGTCAGCAATGCTGAGATGTCCTGCAGCTATAGCTACTGAAAAATGTAAGGTTTCCAGACAGTTGACCCAGGCTGGAAGGGATCGTAGTGGGTGAAAGTAGGGTGACCCAGAGGTCAGTGGCTTTAGGGTGACACAAGGACCCATAAAAACAGTGCAGGGACAAGAGCTGGAGCTGCAAATAATGCAAGTCCACACACCACATCAGCCTAAACTTGTCATTCTGGCAAACTTCACTGAAAATGAGACATTTTCTGAGATAAAGTAGCATTTTTTCCTGACTTCACAGTATAACATAATTTTCTTTGATGCGATTTTAGTAAGTCTTATTATTACATTATCTTCAGTCCCACGATCATACCCAGATTAAATCATTCTCAACAGTTTTATAAAGCACAGAACAAACAGAACAGAGCTTGATTCAAAGTGTTTTCTCTGAAAGCCATTCTAGATAAAAAATCCAGGCTTGTAAAAATAAAAACTCAGATCTGGTTTCAGCAGATGTCTATAAATCCAGAATAAGTACACCAAAGGCAATGGGGTTATTTAGATTTTTTTTTTTACCACTGATGATTAATGTTATACAGTGTTTTTATTCCCTCAGAAGATCCCTTCTAAATCAAGGGAGACATTTTAAGGCAGCTACTTTAGTATTCTGAAGGCAAAAGTTTTTGTATAAATCCACATTCACTTGAATGTTTACAACATTTTTTTCCCTTTTTACAAGCATTCTGGTAAACACAAATGTTTGTGGAATGCAGCTGAGTGGCTTAATGAATACCAATAAAGCCACTTCAGTTTTTATTCAAAGGAATAGTCTTACAATCTAGCTAAAATATTCTTGGACATCGGTTGCACTGTTTAACAAGTTTTGGGGATGACTGGATTAGACATTGTTAAAACTTGTATGTTTTTTGACACTATAAAAATTTTCTTTCCAAAGAGCTACATGAAATAGCAAAAAAAATTTCAACATCTCAGATGTTTGTTGCTAAAATATCACTGCAACCTCTGGGTGCCTCTGGTGAGAACCTGAAGCTGCAGATCCGTTTATATCCAACTGCTATAGCTACACCTCCTCTCACATAAGCAGCAGAGAAAATCTTGTCCTACCCCACTGGCTGGTTTACAGCCCCAAGTTCCACATGGCAGTGCTGTCCTAAGTACCCTGTAGGATAATGGAGCAGGCACATCACTGGATAAAACGCTCCAGTGGATAAGGACTGGCACTGCTTGCTGGGGCAGCTCAGGTCTGTGATGTTAAACGTGCTGTGTGTGTAAATGGGCCAGGTCAGCAAGGGCAGCTACAGGAGCACCTGCACCTGCAGTGCCTACTAATTAGCAGGCTTTTCTTGTTCTGTAATGCCTGTCTGATGTTTGTGGAGGAAATTGAGCTGTATGGCAAAAGGGCACCTACACCACACATGATACATTTTAAAAGGATCATTTGTGGTCTTCCTATTCAGCCATGGTCTGCCTTAAGGAGCCCCATTCAACATCTTCTGTGAGAGCAGTGTGTCCACAGACACCTTGGGGCAGCTGAAACTGTTGCTTCATCTGCTCAGAAAGGTATGGAAGAGAAAACAATCTCTGCAGGAGAGAGCTGAGGATATGTGCTTATTGATACCTTCTGTAAACACCTGGGAAAGAAACACAGGACACTCTGCTGTGAGCCTGCATGGGTCAGGTCTTAATGAAAGCAGTGGCTGCTTTGCAAGATCCCTTCCAAATAGCACAGCAAAGGTTCTCAGTGGGCTGGGATAGTCTGTGAATGTGAAAGATCTGGTTTAGCCATCTTCATGGGAATCATATCCTCCCCACTACTTTCCATACCCAGAGATGTGTGGCCTGTGTCCCAGCCTTCAGTTTGTTCTGGCCTAGTGTCATTCATGTTTTGGACTGAAGCTCCTGAGAGCTTCACAGAGCACTGGAGTGACTCCAAACAGGCCATGGAGATCAATGTACAGATTTGGTGATAAAGAGTCATTTCTAAATCTCCAAGGGAGTTTCATCTACTGTGTACTGGAGCTTGCACAACCTTTAAACTGGGGTCACTGGTTTCCTTACTACAGAATTATTTTATGGAAGAAAGTATTTAAAATGAAAATTATTAAACAGTCAAACACAAACGTGGCACTTCTAGGAATGAATTTTCACACCAGAAACCAGGCTCTGTGGTAGTTCTATCCATCCAGAAAATAGAAACAGCTTTTGTATAAAATTAAAATGATTGAAACCAGCTTGAGTCTTAAACACCGAGCAGTCACAATAAGCTGCTTGTCCATAGCCTGATGTATTTACCAAAAGTGCATTCAAGAGAAACATGAGCTACTTAGAAGCAATTTACAAACAGGAAAACAGAGGAAATTGGCTAGATAATTTATTCTCCAGGAAGTATTTGTGTGTTTTTATACACAAGGCACCCAGCAGAAAGGCACTGTCATTTCCTACCTGTTGGTGACTTAAATATCAGTGGCTTTCAGCATATTTGTTGTTAGTGCCAGGTGCTTGCTAATGCAAGTGCCACATGAAGATTTAATATTTTTTAGGATTTTTTTCCAATTAAAGAAGACAAAAAACCCTTTAAAACCTAAACTGAATGTGAATGAAACATCATACACAGGCACAAACACATATGGAGAACTGAGCTGCTTATAAATAGAATGTAAGATGTTGAAACACTGAGACAAGATACAAGGTTTTCATCTTTGTGTGTGTGTCCAAACTTTCTCCCTCTTTATCTTCATGGTTCTCCCTGTCATTCACTGCTCACTCACCGAGAACCTGCTATGCCCAGGACTGTTTTGGTCTTTGCTCTCTTCTTTTGCCAAGCTCTTCCTCTGAACACTATTGCTGGGAAATGGGAGTTAGAAGGAAACATCTCTCCCATGCAGCAGCATGCCACACTGAACTGCGCTTGCAACAAGTGAAGTACAAGATAAAGCAGAACTGAAAGGTGTGGGGGAAAAGCTAGATCATACTCTGGATCTCTCACCTTTCAGGTAGATCTTTCACCTTTCTCTGCATCTTTATCACTCGTAACAGGAACAGAGATTGACTGCAACTGTGATCAGAGTGGTAGTGTTCCTGTTCAGAGTAAGGTCTCTGGGTTTCTCACTCTCTGGGACAAACAGCCACAGAGGAATTGCACTGCAGTAATATCTAGTGAGCAGAAACCCCAGCCAGATTTGATGCTTTGAATTTCTGCTTTTAATATCAACATATTTATCAGTAACCAGTGACACTATTCTGACTGCCTGAGAGGGGAGATTTGCTTCAGCTGAAGGAGTAGGAGCAGGGAAGGGAATGGAAATCAGCTCACCCAGTGAGATTCTTTCTGCTCCAACTACTCAACCACACATCTTATTCCATGTTAGCCTTGAAACTTGACTTAGAAGTAATTGTTCAGCACTGCAGAAGAATGGCTGTGTACCCCACCATTAATGATTAGCTTCATTTTGCATGAATTAGTTGACTTCCTGCAATTATGTCTGCTCTTCCCCACCAGGCAGCCATGGTGTTCTGCTTTCCAAAGAAAGCATCGATTCCAAAGTGAATCGGCAGCTTGCTGACCCCAAATGCCTGTGAGCCACAAGGTGTTCATTCCATTTTCTGCACCAGCCACTAGGCTGAGGCATCTGAATTCCAGCAGACACAGGATGGTTTATGGTTTGCTGTCTGCAGCAGATGCTTAGCAGGAGGGACAATGTGAGTGTAGAGCATGTTTAGAGAGGAATGTGTTTGCCTTGCCAAGCAGACAATCAGTGTGAAGGAGTGGTGTGATGAGAGAAGTGACCCTGTTTAAGAAAAATTACTTAGTGTGTTTTATTTATTCCACTTCCATACTCTGCACCTGTGGAGTACTCCTTTGGACCAGGAAAAGTGCTTTGCAAACTTCTAATTAATCCCTGCATCTGGAAAATTAAATAAAGTGCTTCTTGCCTTGCACTTCATTGATAAGGGTGAAGCATCTGCAGCTGGAGCTTGCCTGGTGCTTTTGTTGATCCATGAGGCAGTGCCGAGGACCGGTGCTATGCTGCTGCCAACCTGCCTCTGCTGGCTTGACTCCTGTTAGTGCATTTAATTTCCATTTAAGCAGAGTGCCGTGACTCAGAAAGCAAGCAGGAGAGATGTGAAAGCAGCAAGGTACTGTGTGCACAGCCATGGCTGTACTTTGCTTTTCTGCTCTGCGTGCTGACATTTTGCAGTGTCATCTGCTGCTGTCAGGACTGACTACTGCAGAAAAAGCACTTTGGACTTGGACACAGCTGAAACTGCAGTCTGACATTGCAAAATAAGGGGCAGGGGAACTCTGGAATAAAGGTTTAGACTTAACAAAGCCACAAGTCTCAGCTCCGGCATGGTCAACAGTGTCAGTTCACAGAGCCACTAGGCAAAGAAAAGAAATACCCAAAGAGCACAGACAGGCTCACTACTTCCAGGTCAGGACCATATACCCAAAACTGATGCCTGGAAAGAGGATACTAGAATGGAAAGATGTCTGCAGAAATATTTGGAACTTGGTGAAGGGAGATGACATTTTCATGAAGAGAAATCAAGGTGAATAGCCACACAGGGAGGAGCTGTGATACTCTCTAGGGTGGAGAACTGGGATTTGACTCTGGACTGGTCCCAAGGAGAGGGGAAAGGGTGGGATCATCCATGTGTCTGTTTCTTCATGGAGGAGATTTCTGTTACATTTTCCTATAGCATACCAAATTCTCTTTGAAATGACACACTGAACATGGGATTCCAGATGCTTGATTATACACCTCATTAGACTCAGCAGGTCTTTGGTAACAAAGCCTTCTGCCCCAGTTCCCACCATCTCCAGAGTGAGGAGAAGACACACCTCCACATGCCAAAGACATCATAGACACACTGGGCAAGGAACTTTGGAAACCGAGCAGTGCTACTCCTTATGGCCTTTGCACTCCTGAGAGTGAAGAGCCATGGCACTGTCTGCCAGGCCAGGATAGACAATACATTTGTGCAGTGAAGTTGCTGCGTTGGCATGGCTCATTTGTTCCTCCACACTGCTCTTGTTGTTATCAGTTCTGCATCCTCTTATGCAATGTCTGTACTGAAGTGAGCCTTCTGCCCTGGGGGAGTCCACAAGAGCTGCAAGTCCTGGAAAACAGAAATAAATGCCACCCTGAAACACATCCTGCCTCCTCTTGGCTCCTCAGGCTACCACCAGAAAAACAGCAGTAGGTGTTTGCCTGCCTCAGACATCTTGAGAAGGCTGATCCAGAGACAGCAGTTTTTCATTATATACTGGCCTTCACTGATGGCTGCTGTGAATGCACAGACACCTTTGCAAGCAGAATACAATCAAATATAAAGCTAGATTCTTGATTGCCCTGTCTGACAGGCTGAAAGAGGAAAAGTTCAGAAAAGGTATGTGCAAAGAGAAGAATGCATAATTATTTCTTTAGGCTTATCTACAAGTGATATCTCACAGAACCCCAACACTGCACTGACCAAACCTTGAACAGACATGAAGCCCACCAAAGCACGAGACTGTGAAGAAAATGCAATTTCAGCTTTCCAAAACAGTATAGCTGTACATTAAGCAATAAACCGTAAACAATAGACTCTGTCTTTCATCCAGAGCACCTTCAGTGCTGGGATCCCAGAAATTTGCAATACAGTCCATTTGCACCTTACAAAGCAAGCACTGAGATCCATAGGCCCATATTAGAGAGCTTCACTTGATGACTTAGCTGATTTCAGAGCTGAGCTCCCAGGGGTTGTCTCTGCAGCTGCTGTGAACAGGTGGCTGCACAAGGACGTTCAGCCATGAGGTGTGCAGGACCTCCTGCTGCTCTGCTTTTGACAGAGATGGCCCAAAGAGCTCGAGTCCTAACTCAGATCCACCGGCAAAATAGATAGTAGTGAGAGTGGAGGTAAATTATAGGGGTGATGGTAAGAGCTTGTGAGTGAAAATGGTTGCTATGAAGGGGGTTGCTCAAAAACTCTCTAAATGCAGGTCCTGTTGCCATATCTCTAAGTCACCTTCTGCTGGCAGAGGGAAAAAATTCTTCTACCAGTAAAATAAAGGGTTAGGGGAAAAAAGGACTATCAATGAAAGTTGCATCATAATAATGAAGCCTCCAGATCATGAAAACTTACTGAGTTAGAGTAAAATGCTCTCTGCTGGAGTCTGTGTTGTTGTTGACCCTTGAGATCCACCAGCACCTCCTGTCCTGCCCCCTTTGGCACAGCCACAGGCCAGAGGCTGAGAGGAGAATTTTCCTTGTCCTAGCCTTTGGTTGGCATAGACTGGCCCTGACCCCAAATTTTCCAGTGTCCAGCCAGTCAGTGACACCCCAAAGCACCATAAAGAGAAAAACATGCTGCTTCTCTGCTTCCTGCCTGCTGCCCATCAGTAAATGCTCTCGAGATTTATGGGGGGACAATTGAAAAAGGTTGCAGTTAGTAACACTGGAGCTCAACACACCTTTGAGTGTGCAGTATTTTCTACATATATTGCTCAATTTTATACGTGTGTATGACTCTAATATTAGATTTGTGTTTTGTGCATGAACAGAATGGATTTCAAAGGCCCATCTAAAAGTATTTCCCAAACATGAACTCTCTCAAACAAATCTTCATGCAGGAAGACATACTTACATATTTAAATTAGCAGGAAAGAGGATCAGTACAATATAATCTGTTGGGTTTTATTTGAAAATTCAAATATTGAGCATGCTGAGAGACTAGCAGTCCATTTATAGAATTAAAATATGAGAAAGACAGTGAATACTTGGAGACATTGAATGAATATGAGAAAATTAAATCCTATTAACAGAAATATGTTCACTAGAGATAATAATTATGAAATTACTGAACTCTTGTCAGTACAATTCTTTAAAATATATATAATACACATAGAAGATAGAAATCTAGCTTTAATTCAGTTATACTAGATATTTGATTCAGAAAAGATGGGAGATCATTACTTATGTCACTAGAGCTAGTCTTAAGAATACATGGTAATTATAGAACTATAGGGACACCCTCAGAACTTAGGCCGCCCTCAACACTGCACAGCTTCATAGCCCTGTTTTTCATTTGAGGCCATTCATCTGATTGCAATGCAGTTCAAAATCAGAGTCTTTTCATTATGAGCCACTGCCTGTTTCTGACAATCCCATGAACATTAAATCCTACTTTAAGCAGCTGTTCAGCTTATTGGCTGCCCTGAGTACCTTCAGAGTGATACTTTTGAAAAATTGCACAGAGAAAAAGATATACTTGAAGTAATGCATTTCAGATATCTACTTCCATCTTTCCTTCTTATTTTTAATTTACTGTGGTGTCAGAACAACAGAATGTGATAAGTATAAGGGAGCTTCAAGTTAAAAAACACAGTATCTGTCTGATTAAGAACACCACTAGTTTGTAGTAAAGTTGGTCTCATTAAAGATACTAAGCTCCCTAAACTGAAATATGCAAATACCATGTACAAGTGCTTATATAGAACAATACCCATGCCTATCCTGTTTTCTATGGTTTCCTCCATGCTGACAGCCATCAAGACTGCTTAACACCATTATAAAGGGAACAGTGCAGGTCTCTGCACCCAGCTGCATCTCTGTGGGCAGAGCTGCCAAGATGCTGTAGTGGTGGGCAGCAACTTCAGCCCAAATCTTCCCCATGGGAGCTACAATTGCTCACAGAGAGTGGGGCTGCCCAACAGTGCTCTGCTGCCGGCACCTCCCCACGAGACAGGCAGCTCTGTTCCTCACAGCACTGTCACAAAGTGCTTGCAGAGAAAGTGCCCCTTCCTACGAGGCTGGTCAGTGCAGGTGTGTGATGGAGTAACTCCCAAATGCAGCAGTCAGACCACATTCTCTGCTTGTGCTCCCTCTGTGCCGTATGAATTACCTCAGCCCTGACTTCAGAGAAAGTAACAAGAGCATGATCAAGTACTCTGGAGGAAAGGAGAGATGTAGGACACAAATACTAAACAGTCACCTTCCTCTTTGCAGAACAGTACCAGATCAGAGTGCCAGCTCCTAGATTAGCAAGTCTCTGCTGAATTCATTACCAGGAGGTCTGTCAAACACCACAGTGCAAGAGACCCTCAGACAGGAACATCTGGCAGAGACCAACATGAAGGACCAGCTGTTTGCTTCAGGTCGGGCTTGGTAAAATTTTGTCCAAAATAAGAAGCATGGGGGGAGGTCACTAATATCCTCTAGGCACATAAGAGCTGTATTTTCAGAGTAAGAGAATTAAATGGAGTGGAAATGAAGCAATGTGAATGAGGTATCACAGAGGCGACTTAGGAAAATCCACTTTGCAGCAATCCAGCTGTGTCATGTCCACCCCGACCTCTCCTACAGAGGGTCAAGAGAAGCACTTACTCAAAATTATATAAATAAAGATGGTTATACTTTAGAAAGAGTTCAACTGTATTGCCTCCTAGAGTCTTCCTATGCTCTTCTTCCCATGTAATATTTTAATTACTTGAGAGTTTTGCTCTACCTTTTATTTTCTATGTTAGGCTGAACATTGTGCAGCTGAACACTGGGAGAAGGAGACTGTCGTAAGTAGCTGGGTTTGGCAAGGTCCTTGAAGCTTCATGGCTAGCTTTCCTAGTAATCCATTACTTTCCTAGTAATCCATTTATGACTAAGAAGTTGGCTTTTGCTTTATCCTCCAGAGCTTGATGTTTTGGCTAAAAAAGCATAGCTGTGAAGAATGGAGCTATCACTGTTTCTTATCTTCTTTTTTACCTGGACATCTTTGAGAAAGCAGACTGTTCTCCATTCATTCAATTCAGCAGCTGTCAACAAACATCAGAAGTAATTAAGCTATTTACCCAGGAGCAAAACATTAAACATAATTTGACAAGTATGCTTAGCTGAAAGGACCGTTTTCATTTTCCCCCTTATCTATTATGCCAGAGCCTCATTTTCTCTGCTTCATGCTGTAACATCCTTGCACCTCTGTAGGTATGTTTTGCCAGCTCTCTCAGCTTTGTAGGCTTGCATCCTCTAAGCAACATCATAAAGAAAAAAATAAATGGGCTCAGTAGAAAATATGTATAAAATATGCTTTTAATTCTGGTACGCCTGGAAAACCAAGAGAATAACATATGTGGATTAGGTGACTCAAGCTTCTTGCAGAGATGTTCTACCCCAAGGGTTATAGATGAATTTCTTAAAAAATCTGAAATATATCAGGCTCTTGCTTGACAGCAGCATGGCTGAGGATCAGGAAGAGTCTCTCATCTTCACTCTCTGACAGCTCATTCCTTCCCCTTTTTCTTTGTACATTCTCTGCTATTCTGCTTTTGCTAATAGTGGTCAGAAATTAAGTGAGCCTTATAAAATATATATTGCAGCTGCCACTCAAAATAGACATCAGGAAAATGGAGTAAAAGGCATGATAACTATTTTCCTCTAATCAGGAGAAAAACTCAATATACCTTAATGGCAATCACTAACAAGGCATGGTCACAGTGGTGGGTTTAGACTTACAAGTCACTCTCTTTTCCTTGTTATTCATTAGGATGGAGTGAGAAACAGGCATGAATGACACAGAATGATGAGCACAAAGCCAGCCTTATGATCTAAGAGCCTCAAGCAAAAATAAAATCTTATCTCTGACTGCAGGAGGAAGAAATCCCACTGTAGCAATAAAACTGAAGGAACAGGACCGGGCTTTTAGTTCCTTTGATTCGGACACAGGACAGGAGCAAGCAGCCCGTGCAGAGGCAGTATACCAAAAGATGAATGGGGTTTTTGTTTTAGCCTAATATAGACACAAACTCTTCTACAATTATCCTCCTGCACAGATGATCCTGGTTCTGCCCTGAAGGCCTTCTGAAGCCTTGTCTACTTGCTGTGCATGACCTGAAACCATTGCTCCCTCGTATTCAGCAGTATCACTATGATTTTCTGTTTGTGCTCCTCCATGGATCCTGCAATTACTGTCCTAAGTTTCCCCAAAACAGGAATGTTTTGTGTTGTTGTTTCTAAAATAATAGTTTCCAGAGGCCATTCTCCACCACACAATAAGCATTTGAAAGCAGCATTGTGTTTGGAGGCATCCTAATTCCCCTGTGGCTCTTCCCAAGCACCAGCACTGCTGTGTTATTGAGGATGATTCCTCCCTCCTCCCAACCTTGAAATGCCAAATATATCCTGACTACAGATGTTGCAGATGATATAATGACATTGGAGTATAATTCAGATCACAATTTTATTGCCAAGTAACATCTTAGCTGTGACTGCAAACCTAGCAATGTTCTCCAGTGAAAAAACAATATTTACGGTAGGGTTTCAGCCACAGAAGTTCCATGGTGTCTTCAAGCATCTGTTTACAAGAAATTCAAAGATGTTGAATTGGTTACTCTAAGAAATGACTGATGTACCACCTTATCAGGACACGTCTCCATACATATTACCACCAAACTACTTCCACTTTAATATTGGGATAAATTTTACAGACACATACACAGAAATAACTGCTATTATAATTTTGAAGTTGGGGCACAAACCCTCATGGTAGCAAGAAGCACTTAAGGGAAAATCCATTGTTAGGCATCTGACATAATGAGGGTTGTGCTCTGCATTGTGTTGAGCAATGAGGACATAAGCTGAGATGGAGACTTCAGCACCATCCTAAATTTTACCTTCCTGACACATGTTGATTTGCATCACAGCCTTCACATTTTTTAAACACAGTGATTCCTGTATGTGTAATAAGGAAGCGACTGTTTGCTGTGGAGTTTCTGAAATTTGCATGCCTGCAGGATATTTAAAAATATTTCCAAATCAGCCTAAGGCCTAAAATCAGCCTAAAAATCTAAGGCAGGTTTTTCTCCTGTCTGAGCATTTATGTAATAAAAATAAAGATATCAACAAATGCCTCCCTTGGAACTTTGCCTGTACATAGGTTGTGAGGTTTGTATAAAGCAGGTGACAGTTGTGTTTCCCTTCACTGCTAAACATATACTCTGCTCCCTAAATTACTGGCTACATATTTAAATGTAGCAGGTTCACACAAAAATACACTGAAATTGACAGCATTCAGATTTAGTCTACAAAACTAAGATTGCAAAATTACAGGGTATTATATCCCTTTAATATTATCCACTACTGCACATATTTTAACTACTTTCTCCAGCAGGAGAGGTGGACCCTAGAGGGAGGAAGGATTCCTTACTGCAGAATTGGTTTTATGGTGATTTTATTTTGATTTTTGGTGGGACACATGAGAAGCAGAAGCCACACAGAATGAAATATTTAGAGCTCCCCACAGTACAGTGCAACCCTGTGTACAGCCATGGTTGGATGGGCTGGAGCTTTGGCAGCAGAAGGGGATGGAGAAGCTGCTGAGTCCCAGCCACTGCATTCCTCCCAGCTGGGAGCAATCCTATAGGACCCAGATCTACCCCTACCTGACACAGACCAGAGGACAAAGGATGAACATTTCAATGCAGGTGCACTCTCTGCTTTGAGATGACCTTGTAGTAATCCCTCAGTCAGGAGCTGTGAGTGGATGGCAAGCAGCAGCATTATGTGAAAGGCATCACCTGAAAGGGTGCCATGACCAGCTCCAGCACTTGGTGTGACAGAGCACAGAGCCAGCACTGCCTGTGTCATCCCTTCCCTGCATGGATGGTGAAGGCAGTGTTGGTTCTCTTTCCCAGTCTCAAGGGGAGGCATCAAATGCTCTCATTTCCCCCTGATGCTTCCAAGCTCCAGGCCCTCATCTCCCACCTCTCAGGGGTTCTTCAGCCACTTCCAGGACTTTTCTAGGTATCTGAGACTTTGCTGCTCTTCTGTGCTTCCCTTAGTGTTTAATGCCATATTCAGTGATGTTACCAGTTCCTTTCTGCTGATGCTTCAGCCTTGTCTTCTACAGCTGCTTTCTCTAGTAGGTGTTCTCCAGCTGCAGTCTGAGAGAATTCCCTGTTTGCCATGGGGTTTTGTAAAGCTCAGGACTACCTCTGCACTGCCTCTGCTCCAGAGGACTCTTCTGCCCTGTACTTGGGTACTGCCTTGATTTCTTCTAGAGAAACAGCCAAGAGCCTGCTGCCCCTCCACAATGGCACGAAGAGCCTTGACATGAAAGAGAAACAGATAAGTTTTTCCTAACTATAACCAGCTTGCTTACCCGCATGGAGAAATTAAAAAAATGGTAGCAATATTAGTCAATAGATCAACAGCCATTCAGGATGGGAAAAACAGAAGGCAAGACAAGGAAAAGAAAAGATTATTAATAAGGGCAACTTTCTTAAAATATGCTCACATGAAATTTTCTTCCTTACTGAGAGAAGTAAGAAAAAAAATTAGCTCTCAGAAGAAGCTGTAGTAGTTCCCTTCACAAAATTCTATTTTGGGATAACATAAACTATGTGCTGGTTGGATTAATATTTAAGATGACTGTAAAAATAATATCATCCTATTAAAAGTTCCCACAAAAATGGACAAAAGCCAAATTACATTCTGAAGTAAAACCCATAGAAATATAAGTACCTCATAGGAGGGCGATACTACCATAAGTCAAATAAATGTTTGAATTTTATGTTTATAATCAAGAAAATAAAATTAAAAAGTTAATGATGGAAGTAAAAATCCATAGATATTTGCATCTTGGTAAATAAAGGTGGAATCACCTGTATTTATATAGTTGATAAATTATCTGTTGATTTAGAGTTGTAAATAAATGGGGATTCTTTTCCAAATCTGGAGTATTTTTTTAAAAAAGACATTCAATAATTTATTCCAAACTACACAGACACACACATGTATATTGAGACGACTTTACTGTGATTGAATCATGCTCATTTTTACCAGTGTGTTGAATCATTCTAGGAAGAACTGAGTATTTTTCAACTTCCTTTATTAAACATACCTGTTCTTTCTAGATATCACAAGTTCTCTCCTGTTACCTGTGACTGTGAAATACCAGCCCTGTGGAGCCTGGTTCAAAAAGGTCCTACAACTTCCTTTTCTATTAGTTCTAAATGTTTTCTGTGGCTAAGATTCATGACTGTACAGATGGTCTATTCATCATGTTAGACTCAATTACCTCTGAAAATACATGAGGAAAAGCATGTTTCCATTGAAGCCAATGTTAAAATTCCTATTACTGCAATGGGGTTACATTTTCAGTCACAGGCACATTGACCTTTGGGAGTTCCTCTGGATAGGAGTGAAATTCTTACAGTGTGTGTATCACTGTGCTTGATAGCAACATTTCTAGAATATACGGTTTCTGTAGCATATATTATTGCAAGAAGTAATAATGCCATTTTTCAAAGCAATTTTTCAAAGCTGAACTTGCTCAATGTGTTTTATAATTAATGACATTGTGGACACTCAATTGAATTGTTCAAGAAAGTATTCTTTCTTTTGATGGATGTCATTGGTCATTAATCACCCTGCTTCTTTTTCTGGTAGCTTAGATAGATTTTTACTTTTACAGGTAACCCTTAACATGAAGCCAGCAGAGAGGGTGCAGCCATGATCTGATTTGTGGCATGAGGCAAGGATATACTTGTTGCAGACCACCAGCAGTGCTAGTGCTCACACACACAATTTACAAAGACTTATTGACCTTGAAATTTCTTTGTCAGCTTTTAAATTTTCCTTCTGTAAAAATGGATTTAAAATCAGATCTAAAATTCTAATATTCTGTCTTTATATATTTCTTGCAGAAGTTCAAAACCAATATGGTGGACACCAGTCATATATTAGTATATACTCAAGATTTCAAAGAAAACCCTTCCTGAAGCAGAACTACTGAAAGATGGATCTATATGTTTTCCTAAAGAAAATTGCTCTTTTAAACACTCTGGCATTTCTCCTGTGTAAAGACTTGGGGACTACAAGCCTGTAGGTGAGTATGTGCACAAAGAAGGTTCTGGTTTTTAAATTACATGTATAAAACAAAATTATTAATAACAGACAGAGGTGTTAAAATCATAGAGCAATTTACTACTTACAAAGTAAGGATATGTGTGGAAAAAATGTGTAGAAAACATTAGATAGCAAAATCTTTTGCAACTGGCAAAATCACAAGTGAATATACAAATCATGGCAATGAGAACAGTATCAGAAAAATTGATTTCAAAGTCAAAGTGCAGGAAAGAAGAATAAAAGACTGTGTAAAAAAAGTATAAAAAAGTTTGCCTGATTTTTTCCCCAGGAACAGCAAAAGTTGCCTGAACACCATCCTACTTGATATATTTTTCCTCACACCTACAGCCAAAAAAATACCTAGAAGAGTGTAGGAATGAGACCTACAGCCAGGAGATATGCCATGAGATATGTGGTGAGAGGTTACCATGGGCATGGTGGTCTGTGATGGGGATGGTTCATTAGAGTGCATTATCACTGCAACTGGCCAGGTAGCAGAGGCACTGATACAAAGGTGTCATAGTTCTCTTCTGCCATTAAACAAACCCACAACCTCTACAATCTCTCTCTTTGTAACTACTGATGTCCCTCAATTACATATAAAGTGGCTTCCCATCCCCCATTTACAGCAGCAGTAACAGAGTATTTAACTACAGTCTCACCTCCACTTCTCCTAAAAGTATAAATTCAGTTTTTGAAATCCTTCCTGGCAGAGGAAGAGAGTATGACCACCTTGCAGATGGGGTGGTGGGCTTGCTCCTCTCTCCTCCCCAAAGCAAAGATGCTTCTTTGGTAAGGTTTGCTTCTCCAAGTGCATTGATGTATAACAAGGAGCACTTATACGTGCTGATATTTTGTAAGCCTTGGGAATTTATCACTGCTTATCTAGGAATCTGTAACCTCTTGATTTGATAAACCACACTTGTCATGAATCTGGATTGTGAGAGATCTTATTGAACTTGGTCAGACTTACAGTGTTACAGGTAAACTGCACTACTTATGATTCTGTGAGAATGAGACCAGACTTAAAGTGTAACCCACACAATTTATTCATCTGGGACTTTACTGAATGTCAGCAGACTTACAGTGCCCAGTTGGTTCTAATAAGAGGTTAATCCAGCTGTACCCAGTCCGTCTGATCTCTGAGAACCAGCTGGAACATGAGGAGGTTCATTTCCGGCCAAATTTCTCTGCTCTTAATGTAACAGTGAGCCACATAAGAAATCATATTAAAGTGCTTTTCACTGCCTCTTTTCTATCCGAATCTGCATTCATGGTGTCTATAACCCCAAAAATGTATCTCAGGGGAGACCACGCAGACCCATGGTAAGGAAGAGTGAATATGTGATACCCACTGTGATCAGGCCAACTCAGGTCTTTTTACAAAGACATTTTCTTTCCTAGTAGTCGTGTTTGCTGTCCCATCACCTTATCCTGAAATCTAGAGGGAGCAATGGTTGATAATTTCCTAGGTACTTGATCATGTCTAAAACCTGAAATTACTCACTAAATCTTCACTTCCTCCAAGGAAAACTATTCCCTGGTTCATCTTCCCCTTGAGGAGTTCCTCCTTGTGGAGGAGAGCAGCTGAACACATCTCTCTTGTAATTCCCGAGGAGATAAACCATGCAGCACAGCTCAAGATAAGATTGACACAACTCCTGAAAGCAAGTTCAACCTCTCTTTTTCAATCAGATAAGGCAACTATTTGTAGAGTAACCTAGGCCAGACCTCAAGCATCACAAAGCAGAGAAAATAACACTGTAATTTTGGAGGACAAATGCTGGAAATCTCACTGCCCCTTCTCTGTCCTTGTTCCTCATCCTAGAAGAGGTGACATGAGACCCGCATGTTGAAAACAAAGCTGTGACAGAATGATTTCCAGGTGGAGTATTAAAGCTTGGGAGCTTTGAACTGTGCCCTTCCGAATTCCCACAGAGGACAGAAGAAACATGACCTGGATGTTCCAAAGCCTCTGAAAGCCATCACCTGGCCTGACCTCTGGGACCATGCAAAACTGACTGGCATTTAAAGAAACCCAGAGGCTTCTCTAAAATGTGCCAAATATATTAATGTGATATTAAGATGATTTGAGGGAAATATTTTTTCTCTATCCCATCAGATATTCTGGACTTGCAGCTGAGACTCTTGCCTTCAGAATTCCAAAGCAGGCCCAATTCAGTGATTTATATCACTATGGCAGCATACGTGCGATTAATGAAAACACCTTATTTATCTTCCATTGAAGCTACTTGAGCTGCTCTATAGCACTCCTTTTACCAGACACAGAAACCATCTTAGATTTTTGATCTCTCTTCTCCAGCTTATAAGAAAATATGGGTTGTGGGTGACTTCTATCTTACACAGAAATAAATACTGAAGGAAAACCTGAATGGTTCCTGGAAGTGTGTGGAGAAAAGAAACGCATAGCCTTCTTGCAAACTTAAATTCTGCTCCCTTTTAGAGTCCTCACTTCATGTCTTTATGAAGTCTAACTGAACGTGTTTCATAATGACTAAATCATAAAGAAGCAACACAAGAATAGGAGAAATAAATGGATAAAAAGGTGGCTCATTTAAGAGAACTCGGTGCTAGAGTATGAAACTGCATGTTCAATAGTTTTCCTATGTCTACTCCTTTTAAAACTTTTACCGTTTGAAAAGTAATTACTACTTATTTTCCATAGTCACTGTCCTTTAACATTCCCCTTTTCCCCCTTTTTCTTTTTACATGCAGTTCCAATAAGATTGAGAGTAATTTATGCAATCATATGACACATCAGAAAAAAGCAGGGTTCCTTTGGTTCACTGCTTTCTCTGTGGAAAATCTTTGATGCCCTTCTCCTGCTTGTCATGGGCTTTACCAGTAACACTGCCGTAGAGCACACGCTCCTCTCCCTGTGTCCTTTCCACCTCTGCTAAGAAGAGTGCTTTGAAAGGTGGGAATCTGTTCAGGATTCAGGAATCAACTCAGACCTGCTTTCCAGCAGCACTAAAACCACACAGCCTTGACTACCCCCTTCTGCCTTGCCTTGACAAGGTTTGCAAGGAAGGAGCAGGAAGCTTGCAAGGACAGGTCTAGGGACCTTTAAATGCTCCTAATGGGTAGATTGCAGAGGAGGAAGTTCTTCTAGAAGTTCTATTTGTCCTGGTTTAACTTTTTTTCCTATGAAGTCATTCTCTGTGTCTTGCAGCTCTCCAGGTAAATGTCTATTTAATCCTCTGGTACTCGCCGTGGGACCCTGACACAGGTACTGAAGAAGTACCAAAAAAGGCAAGTGTGATGTCTTTTTTCCTGCCTCCATGCAGGGAATCAGCTGTGGGAATAGCTCCCATGCAGAAGATACCTGAGGGAGAAGGTGTGCCTTGGGCTGGACCAGCTCCAGCTGCACAGACTCTGGGGCAAGCAGAAGGGAGGAAGTGTAAACAACTGTCTTGCTGTAGAAAACCAGACATCATTCAGTTCTTTGGATAGTAGCTCACATTGAAATAATTGAGAAAATGCATCCAGATTTCAATAAGACTCTGGTGTTGTGTAGGGGATAAGTCTTCAAGCATATCATGCATATCACCCCTTCTGTTCTGCATTTTCAAAGAAAAAAAATCTGATCATTTACCTCTTTTCTTCCACAATGGCTGATTTTATAGATGTCATTTCTTTCTGTGGCTGAACCTTTCTTTTTCAAACTTGGCTACTTTGCACACATGAAATGTTTTTGATCAGATTATATTTATGGTGAAGGCAAATGCTAATTTAATATCTGTCACAAGATCTTGTGAGATTTCCCATGTGGTCTCATGATGGTCTATCAGCACGTAATTAAATAAGAGGGCCAAGTCAGTCTCAGGTGTAAGTCCTGGGAAGGCAGTGATATTACATCAAGAAAGTGTTTAATCCTACTGTATTCAACCCTAGCTTGACTGGCATCTTGTTATTTTCAATTTCTTTGGCTTTTTTTTCTTTTCTTTTTCCAATCACCCATGTGAAAGTATGTCATTTGTCACAGATTTCTTTGATATGCAGGGTGGTTTCAATTTGTTTTATTCATGTACTGGTTATCTGCTTATTTATAATTTCATTCCCAAACAGATTGAGCCTATGGCTCTCAGATTTGCACAGCGAGAGGCTTGCAATAATATAACCCATGGTGTTACAATAATTCTTAGAGCTTTAGCTAGGATTCATTACTTTTCATACGTTTCCTTGAACTTTTCCACAGAAGACATAGATTCATTCACAAAGAGAAGTTTCTGTTTTCAGCCATTCTCTGTTATGTCTGCCCACTCCATCAGGCTTCATCTCAGCCTTGCTGAGACCACCACGGGTTTTCTGGTTCTGCTTTTCATCTCTGGCATCTTCTCCATCAGTGTCCCCAGCTGTTGTGACGGTCCCTGCTGGCAGCCGGACACAGACACTTAGAGCAACTCAGGGCTGCCCCTCCGCAGTTTGAGCTCAGCCTTTTGTCTGCAGGGAGGGGACATCTGCCCCACCCAATGCAGCCCTGTGCAGAGATACCTGCCCTGCAAGCCAGCTGCAGGCAGTGTGAGTACATTACAGTTGAACCTCTGCGTAGGATGACGGCTCTGCAGAGAGGTGGGATGCTGCAGCCAAGCAAAAGGTGCTGCTAAAATAGCAGCATTCCTTTAAGAGTCTCTGTGAGAGAGCCAAGGCTTGATCAGGTTTCCATGTGTGCTGTTGCATCTTGCTGTGTGGACAAGCTAAAGTGCTGGAGGGATTTCTTCTGCAAGAGTACATTGGTATGAGACAGGTAGGTTTCTCCCATGCTGCAGCTCTAAGGAGAGCCACAGGCAGCAGGCATTCCTCTGGCATGTAGTGTGGCCACAGATTTGTGTAGCTACAGTACAACAGCTTGTGGAAGAAGGAAAAAGATGAGTTTTCTATGGGTTTTTATTCCATTGAAAATTTTCAGCCAAAAGTGATTTGGAGAGTGAGTATGATCTTGAAAATCAAGATTCCAGATCTGCTGAAAAAAGGCAGTATCTTTGTGATCAAACCACAGTTTTCTATGTAAAAATATGCCAGCGGATCCTGGATCTTCACACCAAGTTATTTAGCCTGTGCCATGCTTCAATCCACTCTTGGAAAAATGGAGACTTCTCTGCTCTGCAGCAAGGAACTGTAGTCACAGCCTCCAAATGTATTTCACATCCCTAAGCCCCTTCCTGCAGCTTTTTCCTGCTGCATTCATCTCCATTCTGGCAGTGCCCTGAGCCCCTGCTGCCTCATCCTCCCTCCCTCTGCCCCTAAATCCATCATGTTCTCCCCCAGCCCTCTGCATTTCTGAGCCCTCTCCTTTCCCCATTCACCTCCTTGCCTCTATAAAGCCAAGATTTATTTATCCCACTCTCAGTAATCTTGGTTGCTTCATATTATCCCACCTTTGTCCAGAGTGAGTGCTTTCCTTTTATCCTAGATGTGCTCTAATACAAATTTCACTACGACATATCCAGTTTTTGACTGCCAAAATGAGTCCTTATAACACAGACTTTCCAACTAGCAGTCTGGCTGTCCTCCAGGATGTCTGCAGGAAAGATATTCAAGGGAGAAGCTGAGGGAAGGAAGGCCTGGCAGAGGACCTAGGTTTTTCTCCTTTAAATAAAGCTGCAGAGAGCAGCAGTAGCAAGTCTGGTGCTCAAGATCCCCACAGAAATAGTTAATGGGAAGAGAACTGGGAGCATCTATTGAAAAGTTTGAGAGGATTGTTAGAGAAATTAAGAGCAAGTGATTTGCATGGTGTATTTATTTTCTAGAATGGAAATTAAAGTTCTAATTGAGCATTTTATGTAATTAAAATATTTTACATGGAAAAATGAGGTCTCTGCTACAGAGGTAATAGGAAGTAGAGAAATACTTTGGATGTTCTAAAGATAGTGTAGATAATTAAATGTTCTCATACTTCAATTCTCTCTCCAACTTGATCTGTTTGCTTGTGCCAGATGCTGGATTACTCACAGGTCCTGCTGTGCACAGTATGATTCTCCTACAAACTCCCATTTGTGATGAGGTAAGTTGAGATAACCTCACTCTGCTGTGGATCTCAGTACTTTTCCTTCTGTAAATTGTATTCCTTGGAGAGGTTGAGCGTCCCAGGGTGCTGGGAGCTGCCCAGGTGAAGAGCAGGTACCTGCTTGAGAGCATTCCTCAGCAGAGCACTTTGCAACCTGTTGGATATCTGGGGAGTGGGGATGAGAATAGGGACATATGGAGCCCAAACAATTACCCTAGTGCTAGTAATTGTGCCCAATGTGAAACAAACAAGTCTTCCAGACAATATGGAGGGCAGAAAAATAGGAAGGGATGTTTTTCCTGGTGCTGGTCAGTGAGAAAATACTGTGAGATGAGAGAGAACAAAAGAACCTCATGAGGAGTTTCTAGATTGTTTCCATTTTGTCCAGCAATTCAGGTTTTCCTTAGAGTCAAACAGGAACGTGACTACTTGTCCTAACTGCAGCTTTGCATTTCCAGTGTGATCCACAGACAACTGTTTTCTGGAAGCTCCTGATGGCCCACTTGGAGTGGATTCTCTGGAGGCAGAAGGGATTCACACCTGTGTGAGAAATAAAACCCTTACATGTTCAAGAGAGCATTTTATTCTGGGATGTAAAATATTCTTACTTTTTTTTCTCCTGTTTCTTGAACTCATAGCAAATCAGCTATTGTCAGAGAAGCAAAAAAGTGAAAAAGTCTCATTGGGAAGCAACGTTCAGTGTCCTCACCTTTTGAATATACAGTTTCATTAATTTTTGTTCCTTGTATGCTTGAGTGTCCTTGTGTGATTTTCATTTCTTTACACTCTGCCTTCTTTATTTCATGTATACAAATGCACATGACTGTTGCAGAGGCCATTGGCCAAACAAGGTGGTCCTTACTCAGTCAAAATCTCCATTGATTTCAATAAGCAATTTGATTAAGTGGAGAATATAGGATTTGAGCCAGCCAATTTCACACAGATTAAGGGGAAAACATGCCTGAAATTGATTTATAGGGAAGCAGCAAGCTCAAGTCCATTGAGCACTCATACTCTGTAGATACCATGCATGCTGTATCAACAAATAAATTCACTAAATTCATTAGGAGTACGTGGCCCAGAAGCAGATTTGTCTTTGATACATAAAAGCTGCAGAAGGAAGTTCTGCCTCTGAGAGCATTACAATCTTTCTTGTCAGAGGGATGCAGGCTCAGTATGGTAATGGATACCACACTCTTGCCTCACTGCTGGATTATGATACCCCCAAGTAATTACCCCTTTATCAGCACACAAACTTTATGCTGCTGCTGTCAATAGCACTATCGCAAACTTGAATGATGTAGGGAAAGGCAGGACCTATGAAGGTGAGACACCTCCTGAATTAGAGTTCAGTCCCATTTTGTTGAAGGTATCATGCCACCTAAACAAATGTTTTTGTATAAACATACGTTTATACAAATCTGTTTTATAATATACAGCAGGGACCAGCTCTGTGCAGCTGCCTTCTTTTTTGAAAGCTGATTCAAAGGAGAAATCCCAATATGATTCTAATGCATAACCTTCCTTTGAAACCTATGGAGTCAACCATTTCCTTACAGTCAACACTTCCATGCTCTTGCTTACTTTAATATCTGCTGTCAACAGGGCACTGTAGTTTTGATGAGTGCTGACTGGCATTCCTCTTGCATGGGGTCTCTGTGGAATACACCTCACAGAGCCTATTTAACCTCCTGGCTGGGGACAAGCCCACGCTGAGGACCTACACTGTGTAGCTCAGGAGCATATTCCCTGTAAGCCTTCTCCCTCACCCCCAGGCTCCTTGACCAACAAGTAACAAATGCAACTGTTCCCTTTGAAACTAGCAAAACAGTCATCCCTGACTCATGTTGTAAAGGCTTTATGGAAACAAAGAGGAAGACCGCGATGAAAAATCCCCTCAGTTGGAAAAGGCAGTTCTTATCTTCACTCCAGCAATTTCCAGCAAAATTTATGGTTCCTTTTATGTAGCAAATCCTCTGTAAATGATTATGTATATAAACATTGAAAATTTCCGGGTCTCAGAACACACAATATTTGCCACTTATAAAGCCTTTTTCATCTTCAAAGCAGTCCTCAAGGGCCAGCTAATGAATCCTCAAGTTGCTCCTTTGAGGTTAAGTGATGTGCTCAAGGTCAAAACTTGTATCAGTCTCAGAGCCAGGATTAGATACGAGCAGATTTTTGCCTCTGCATTCTTTACGTAAGCCATGATCTTCATATGAGCAATCACTCACCATTCTATAACAGAAATTCAGATATAGAAGTATTACAAATTCTTTAAAAGAAACAAAACGGAAGTTGAGTGTTTCAGAAGTAATTTCTCATCTTTCCTCCAAATTATAACTACCTTCTGTGCTTTAAAAATATCAGCCTGCTGTGTTTTGCAGTTGGGCAGGAATGCTTGCCTGCCAGCTGTTTCTCAACAGCCTCTGTCTTTTTCTTCAGTCAAGCCATCCCCAGACCAAACTCCAGATGATGACCCAGTCCCCTTCCTAGCCAGGTGCTAGCCCCAGTCCAACACTACCTCTTGCCCTGTTTTCCACAGCATTAACAGTTTCCACTTGACCTCTGAACCAGATGTAGAGGAGAAAGTCTTATTAGAGAGATCCAAGCACAATGTAATTACATCACTGAGCATGGCTTTTTTGGGTCATGCAGAGTTAATTCAGAAAATCAGTGCAGAGTGCTTATCAGTACTAATTTAACAGGATATTTTCTTATCAGTACAAATCTTGCCAAGGTGCCTTTTTTTTTTTCAGCACTAAGGCAAGTGGTGTGTAAATCAGTTTAAAACTTAGAGAGGTTTAACTCCCTCAACACCTGAGCCTTATTGAAAAACAGCTGCAGTTGCACACTTCACTTTCAACCTGTGGCCTTTCAGAGATTACATAGTGTAATTTGAGTCACAGGAAATCAGGAATGAGGTGCTGCCTCCCTGGGGTGCTCTCTCCCTGTCAGGAAGGTATCCCTGGGACCCCCTATCCTGCCTGGGCAGGCTTTCAGAGCTGCACACAGCCTCTCCTACCCTCTCTGTCTGCTTCCATTTGCCTCCAGCTCTGTTTCAGATGCACAGTGTATGAAATCCCAGCACCCAGATGAAAATCTATCCCAACAGCTGAGTGGTGGGTGACTCAGCCTAAATGAAAGACAAGATGTTTTTTTTGTCATAGCCTGTTCAGAGTCACTCTGATAACATATGATTGCAATTGAAGTGGGTGGGGAGTAGGGGGGACAGAAGGGGACAGCTTGCAGACAGCTTGAAATATCCTAAAAGTTTCTGAAATCAACTGCACAGTATCTTTTTGGCTCTTGTAAGTGTTAGTCAGAGCCCAATATGTATTTATGATCCGAGGCTTACACTGCCCAGTTCACTCAAATCTTCCAGATAGTGAGCCACAGCCACCTCACAGTCTCCCTGTGGTGTCCTCCACTGGCAGCTTGAAGCTGCTCAGAAGGTAATGAAATGAGATTTTTTGAAAACTTGTGTGATAAGAGTATTTTTATCAGACAGGGTAGAATTACCCCAGATTAATAAAAATAATGTAACCAGATGGTATGATACAAAAAATAGCAACAATCCTGAGAAAGAGCAACCACTGTGTAGGAATTCTCCCCGTCTGCCCGCCTAGTATGGATGTACTCATGCAAATTTTTACTTTTTCTCTGATTGAGTGAGTCTGAAATGCTCATTTGCATAATTAAATCCCCCTGGACAAAGGGATTCACCTTTTCTCTTACATTCAGGACATTTAGATTTCAGTCCCATCCAGAAAAAAAAAAGCATCAGGTTCCTCTCCATTAATCCCATAATGCTATTATCAAAGCACTACATCAAAGATAGCAGAGATTAGCACTACACCTCTCATAATTTCCAAGTCAAGTTCCAGCTGCTACTGTATTTTGTGTGGGATCTGGTGCCCTGCCTTGCATTTGGTGTGCTGGAAAACCAGGCTTTGCATCTGGCCCCTGGGGAACACTGGCTCACATCTGGACTGGGGTGGGAGCCAGCACCATGCTCTGGGATGGACTGACACAGCCCTAGGGGACATGGAGACCCTATTCTAGGTCTCAACATGTTTGGCACTAGGTAACCCAGGTGTTTCTAGCATTTGCAGTACTCAGTTGGGACTTCCTGGGTGTATTTCTGGATTTAAGCAGTTCACGTCTTCCTAGGTCCTTTTTTTAGACACTGAGTCTTGGATCTAACCCAAAGAACATAAGTAGGAAAAATGTGAAATTTTTGCTTTCTCCATAAAGATGTCTAGCTGTCTTTTAAATTCATTCCTCTTATTTGCTTCAATAGCTTCACCTAGCAATAATTTATTCCACATGCTTATTACTTTTTGATTGAAATAGCTGTTCCTGAATTCCCCTTTCACTCTTAATTTCCTAGTTTTTAGACTGTCTCTTGTTTTTCCAGACTTCTCATCAGACTGAAGAGCTTATCTCATTCCAGTTGATCAAACCCTTTTACAATTTTAATATTTCTTCAGATTTTCTTTTCTCTGATTTTTATGAAAAGAATAAATAGTTTCCTTTTGAACAAATGTAGATTAAGTCTGATTATGCTTCCATCTCCAGAAAGACAGAAAGCTATGTGAGAAAGTAACTATGTCAAAATCTTTTCTTTCAATCTTATGAGCACTCCATTTAGGAATACCAACAGTGTTTTAGGGGTGATAAATCAAATGTCCTATATGCTAATTCCCATATTCTGTTACCTTGACCGCTCTAGACTTCTTGACATGGAAGAACAAAATGTAACTTCTTTCACCACTGAAAGTGTCCAAACAAATTCACGAATGACAGGGAATGATTTGGGAGTATTTTTTTACTCATTACATTATATTTTTCTCATGTTTGTCTCACAAAAAGATCCAGCATACAGCAGAAAATAGAAGGTTGTACATGGATGTGTCTGCAGAATTCTGTTTCACTGATTTCAGAAAGATCAGCTGTAGTAACCACAGCTTTCAGAGACATACCTATGAAGATGTGTGATCAGCTTGGAGGAACAACTCATTGAATTTCTTTTGTTTTATTAGTTTTTGTCTCTCACTGAGTTTCCCTTTTTCATCTAGATAGGAATTGCAATCTGAATAAAAGTTTTGGGCTAATGTCCCATGAAACTTACAGGGCAGCTCCCAAGGCCTGAAGTGATTGTTTTAGTGTTTTTGTGGAGTGTGGCACCTTGCCCAGCATTAGTACTTCTCCCGAAGGATTTTTCTTGCAGCCAGAATACTCCAAGGTATGGTTTGAAACTGATAGCTTCAGTTCAGGGGAACACAAGTTCCCCTTGTGTTCAGGGGAACACACGCCCCTAAAAGGAGATTTTCCAGTGGGCGACAAAGCTGTGGATTGAGACGTGGCTCTTGGCTGGCATTCACTGAATGGCTGAGTTCTAATGAGTTCTGAGCTGGAGAACAAGCAAGCTAGGGGTGGAGAAAAAAAGCATCTAAAAATGGTTTTGAGTGTGATGTTCTTCTCTTCTCAAACCTCTGCTTGTGATCCTGAGCTGAACCTGCTCTTCAGAGACTGAGATCTGTCCCCATTAATTTTGTGCCAGGTGAATATTGCAGGACTCCTCCTCACCCAGTAGCCTGACCATGGTGCCCCACACACCCAGCAGGATCCTGGGAGACACCTGATGCTGCAATGCTGTCAAACACCATGACTGGTACTCAGGGGACAGACAAGGGGAGTGACAAAAAGAGGAGTTGTGGGTCTGTAAAGATTGCCCTGCTGCAGGCCCAGGGCAGAAAATTGGTAACTCTGTTCTGTTGGACTGTCTCAGGATGATGTTGTACAAACAGTGCCTCCTCCAGATGTTCACAGGTAACCTAGCAAAGTCATCATTTTACATCTGCATGCGTCTACTTTTCCTTGCAAAAAGTGACAGAGCTGTTGGAAGCTGAAAAAAGCTGCTGAAGGAAAGAAAGTAGCCAACATGGGTAATGAGGAAAGGAGGGTGGAATCACATTAAACTGTCCTTGCCCATAGGGCCAGTCTTTGGAAAAGGAGATGAAGAAGGTGGCCAGAGAGACATACAGCAACAAGCCTGACCCTGTGGCTCTGGAAGTTTGGCCATATTTTAGAGGGGAAGGCTGGCATTGTCCTCAAGTGATATTCAGTTGTATTCCTGCTGCTAGCAGTGCCTTATTATACAGTATTTTCTATGAGGTGCAGAGATAAAGGTATTAATATTAACATTAACAACAGAAAAAATGAGCATGATTTTAAATAAATATTTAATTCATAATTTCCCATTAGTATCACTACACATGGTAAAGCAGAACAACATTTTTTTAAACGTCCAGCAACCATTTAGTGGTACAAGAAGACCAGTGAAATTTCAGAGTGCCAAGCTATTTTAATTAAATTTTCAGGGCTTGAGGATATAGCTAAATTAAAAGGGGAGAAAGGATTTAAGTAGGGAGTTTGGGATCCAAAACACTGTGGGTTTTGTCAGGGAATGACTATTCAGAATATAATTCTCTTTATCTTGACTGTTTATCAGTGTATCAGAGAAAGGAAAATAAGGTATTGTCACTGCCAGATATGGAAATGAGAGTTTGGTGACTGAGTTTGCATCTCAACACATTGTTAGTTTGTCCTTCATTAGGGTAGAATTCAGTATGTCCTGAAAGGACACAGACTTTGAAAACTTTTTGTAAAATGCTCTTCCAGGAGCACAGAAATCCTTGAAAAATATCTCTGTCTATGTATATATAATACACACACACACACACACACATACATATATATATTTAGGCTTAGCAAGAAAGAAAATACTTTACCTCTTTCTTCTTGGATTTTCTGGTTTCCTCTTTATTTTTATAAAGAAGAAAGAACTCCTCTCCTGTTGAAAGGAGTCCTATAGCCTCCAGAAATATTTACTTAACTGCTTTGTTGTCAGTTGATTGCAAAAAGAGTGAACCACCAATATTTAACCACACAGGGGTGTCCATTCCAATTCAGATATGAATATCTGACTGAAAAAAACCCAGAAGATCAAAAAGAGGGTGTTCTTTTTTGAAAGAAGAAAGTAAAGCAAGCATGGACCAATAAGCATTAAAAAGAAGAGAGTTAAGACTAAATAAAATAAAATGCCCAGAAACAAGTATTCCCTTTGAAAAAGAACATCAGAAGAAATAGAATCAGTGTTCAAAACATGCCTGACAAGGCGCTAGTGACAGCAGGGAGGTGGTGATGGAGAGATGCCTGCTTCACCAGAAGCCAGTTATCCTTAAACAGAATTTCATTCCTGTGCAGGACAGGCAAAATGTAGGAGCAGATTTTTTCTGTTCCTTAGTGGCAGTGGTTTTGTTTAGTATTTCTGTTTGTTTTGATTAGCACTCTGGGAAATACACACGAAAACCAGTGCTAATCACAAAAAGAAGTACACTGAATATGTTGTGGGGAGACATCATAGGCTCAGTGAAAGATTTCAGCAATGAAAGAAAGGCTTCTAACACTTACCAGGAATTAATAGTAACAGATACAAAAAAAACCAAAACAATGAAGGCTTTTCTGTACCAAGAGGCTTGTTAGAGGGATGCTATATCTGTATCAGAGCTAGCTGCTACTTATATATTAGAGATTATATAAAAAAAAAGCAGTAGTGAACATACGAAAAAGGAAATATCAATGAGTCTGATTTTGGTTTGAGTTAGTTTGGTGAAAGTTTTTGAGCCAAGACAACTTGAGGAGGGAATAAAACTGTCAATACAGAGCTATTTTGATGTGAAGATTTGTTATATCTGGAACCTCTATAATGTTTCCAACAGCTGTTTTCCTAATGAAATTTTTCAGCTGGTATTATGAAACATTAAAACAAACCAGCCTAAGTTAAATAATTTAGTAAAATTAGAAAATTTGGTAACATAAACAAATATTTCAGTCAATTTCACTAGTTGCCCAAAACACTGTTTCAGTTCAACTTTAGTATAATATTTGTCCTCTTTTATTTTTCTTATTTATACCATGAAACTTAAAAAAAACCCCAAATCCTATACATTTAGCTGAATGTTTCTGCAAGGTTTTTATAAATATAGCTTGTAGAAAAATAGCCAGTGAGTATGATCTCTACTAACTCCATGCCTGTGAAATCAGAAGTTCACTGTGAAGTTGAACCATTATCCTCATAAAGCCATTCAGTAGTAAGGTCAGAAAGGGGGAAAATTTACATCTCAAGCTACAAAAGACAAGATGAAAAGTAAATATTATAGATTCGTAGATGGTGAAGGTGCAGATATAACACTGTGAATTAACATAAAATACTAGTAAGAGGTTTGTGTTGACCCAAGATATTTTCAGACATCTAACAAATGTAAATGTTAGAAGAAACTTTAATCCTAAAAACAGAAATTAATTACCCAAGTGATGAAATTCCACTGCTTTGACCTACACAAACTTGCTAGACTTCACAAGAAGATAACAGATTGTCTCTGGGAAATGTACATTCTTGAAATCCAAAAGAGTCCTAGTAGAAACCCAGACAAGAGCTGTAGACCACCACACAGCCTGTGATGACCTCTCCTACCTCCCAGGCTTGGGATAAGAAAGCAATTAACACTGGCACTCAACATATGCTAATGAATAGGGGACTGTAGATGGGAAAAATACAGACACATAATATATTCCAAATCTGGCAAGGATGACCATTTTATTTGGCCAGGAGAGCGTCTGGTCAACAACTGGGCCTGTGTCTGGGGAGAGACATAGTCCCAGCTGTTCAAGCATGCCAGAGATGGATTGACGTAACCTGGTTGTGCAAAAATTGCCCCAAAGCCATGGTTTTAAAATCAGAGAATCAAAGGATATGCTGAGTTGAAAGGTACCCACAGGGTTCTCTGAGTCCAACTCCTGGCCTTGCACACGATCACCCCAAGAGTCACACCATGTGCCTGGGAACATTGTTCAAATGGTTCTTGAACTCTGTCAGGCTTGGTGCTGTGACCACTTCCCTGGGGAGCTGTTCCAGTGCCCAACCATCTTCTGGGTGAAAATCCCATTTTCCAAATATCCTACCTAAACTTCATCTGACACAGCTTCCATTCTCTCAGGTCCTGTTATGGGGCACCACAGAGAGGAGATCGGTGCCTTCCCCTCCTCTTCCCCTCCTCCCCTCATGAAGAAGCTGTAACTGCAATGAGCTCTCCCCTCATTCTCCTCCAGCCTGAACAGACCAAGTGACCTCAACCACTCCTCATATGATGTCCCCTCAAGGCCCTTCACAATCTTTGTTGCCCTTCATTGGACAGTCACCAATAGCTTTATGTCTCATATTGTGGTGCCCAAAACTGCACACAACATTCAAGGTGAGGCTGCCCCAGTGCAGAGCAGAGCAGGACAATCCCCTCTCTTGCCCAGCTGGTGATGCTGGGCCTGCTGCACCCCAGGGCATGGTTGGTTCTCCTGGCTGCCAGGGCACTGTAGACTCATATTTAACTTTCCACTGACCAGGTCCCTTTCTGTGGTGCCATTCTCCAGCCTCTCATTCCCCAGTCTGTCTATAATCCAGGACTGCCGCACTGCAGGTTCAGAACTGAGCACATCTTTGTCAAACTTCACACAGTTGGTTATTAACCACCTCTGTAATTCATCAAATCACTTTGCAGGGCTTCTCTGCCCTTGAAGGACTCAACAGATCTCAATTCAGTATCATCTGCAAACTTAGTATCCCTTAAAATCCTGCATCCAATTTGGTAATGAAGATGCTGAAGAGAACTGGGCTGAGTGGGACCCTGCAGAACCCCACTAGTGACAGGTCCCCAGCCTGGTGTCACCCTGTTCACTATAACCTTTGTGCTCAAGCCCTCAGCCAGTTACTCACCCATCTCATGATGTGTTTGTCCAGCTGTGTGCTGGACATTTTGTCCAGAAGCACCTTGAGAGAGACAGTGCTTATTGAAATCTAAAGAGATTACATATAATGACTTCACTTGATCAGCTGAGTGGGTTACCTTGTCATAAAAAGAAATCAGGTTTGACAAGCAGGACTTTCCCCTCATGAAGCCATGATGGCTATGCCCAACATCTGTGGTGTCCTTCAGGTGTTTTTCATCATCTCCCAAAATAATCTTCTCCATAATTTTAACAGTTACTGAAGTGAGATTGACAGGCTTTCCAATTGCAATTGGAGATTGCAATTTCCATCTTTCTTTCCTTTCCTTTAAACTGGGACAAGATTTGCCATTTTCCAGTCAACTGGGACTGCTCAGTGCTTCTGACAGGCACTCTGATTTTGCATTGTGTGGGATGCTTTCAAGCTGTGAAGAACCAGCTGTTTCCCACCTGGGCAGGAGATGGTCTTGGCAACCCTGGAAACAAGTGCAATTGATGGTCCTGTCACTCTGCTGACCCCTCTTCTAAGCTTTTCCTCCTGTCTGAGGAGAAAATGTGCACCCTCCGAGGCCAAGTCCAGGAATGTATAGTGTTTTGTGCTGATGTCTTGAGAGGATGGGGGGAAACAAGTCTCAAGAAAACCTGAGGTTTGTTATCCAGAATTATTTTTCTGTGTTTCACACCAGTCCTAACCTATCCTACTGAAAAAACCAAACACCATAAACAGGACATTAAAAAAAGGGATACTTTAAAAGACTGTTCAGACAGCAATATCATGCTGGACTTTGTACATAAACAAAGAACAGCTCTAATGAAACTTAGCAATAGGGACCTCTCTCTTTTTAATCAAAACAATCAGTATATCAGTAAATCATTTTTAACGGATTAAACTGAAAACACAAGGAAATGCTTGACATTTTCCATTATGAACTAATTCTAAAGCCATATTATCCTTAAGAATCAACAAATGTGCTGCAACAAGATGGAAAGCCCAACAGACAAACAAACAAACAAATAAACAAACAAGCTTGCAAAGCCAGATGGGCCGAAGGCATATTTCCAAATAAGAACAGGCGAGTTCAGACTGACAGGCACTGACCCACTGATTGTGGGGTCTGTGCCTTCAGCTTTTTGTTTTACTTCAATGGTTTAACTAGCTGCAAGCTGCTCCAAACCTCAAGGTTTCACTAGAGAGTTGTAGTTCATTTTGTGAAACACATGCAGTCCAGTAAAATGTGGAACACCTCTGTAAACAGCATCTGGAACAAGTATCACTAATGTAAAATTAGTCCTGAAGTTTCTAGAGAGCTCTAAGTCAAACTCTAGCTCTACCAAAGTCACAGATTTTTGTATTTGGGCTCTTATTGAATTGTTTACTCTTAGCTGTACCAAGTAAAACTATTTTTATTGTCTCTATGTGAGGATTCACAGGGGAAAAAAAATCAAGTATGTTATTGTGTAAGAGTTATTTACACAAAAAAAAAAAAATTAACATTTGACTGAAGAAGTTCTACTCCTTAAAAGTAATTGTTTGGAAAATCAAACTTTGCTTTTGTGATGACAGCACAGAAGCACACTGAGATCTTTGCCAAACTGCACGTGCATGTAATAGTCAAGGTTAGAGCTATCTGGCACAGAGCAGGTACCCCAGTGTTCAATAGAACACATCATCTGCAACATCTCCTTTTCAGCCTTTGCAACCGCAGGCATTTCATGCACTCATCAGGCCATGCATTCTCCATTCAGGTCTGAAGCACAGCTGGCACTCAGTGTGACAATGTGCCCCCTCCCACCATGCCCTTGCTGCTGCCTGTCCCCTGGCTCCCACAGTGCCCAGCACCTGGCTGCCCTCCTTCTCTGGGATGGGGACAGGACAGCTGGCAGGCTGATCTTCCCAGGCTGGAGGAGATAATGCTGCAGGGGCTGCAGGAGAAAGTGCCTGAGGTCTTTGGAACTGAAGCAAGATGCAGCCAGGACAGGCTCCTCTTCTAAGAGAGCAGAGCTTGGCCCCAGCAGCTGAACAGCTGGCAAGTAACTGGGGGTGTTCATGTTCACTCACACTGTTCCAAGATGTGATCTGTCATCCAGTGTGCTGCCTTCTGGGCACCTCTGCCCACCAAGTGTTCATGGTCCTTTGAACTCAGCAGTACCCTACCTTTTTGACAAATTATTTGCTATGGGGCAGCAGGCAGTGATGCTATCTTCCAGGTCCCTGGAATAGCTATAATACCAGCTGAGATCCCTGGGAGGACCAGAGGCAATTCCTTTTCTAGGAAGTGGTGATACTGACAGGATTCATAAGCCCATATTGTGTTCACGTGGCTTTTATGGCTATTTCACCTTCAGCATCCTGATGACCCTTGTTGATCTCCATAAAACTTTCATAGGTAGGATGGCAAGCCTAATAGTCACACACATTTCCCAGTTAGCCCTTAGTGACTCCTTGCCCTTATTCTAGAGTTTCCATAAAGTCCTAATCCCAGCATGGTTTTACACACGCCATATTATTCTGGCTCACCACACGTTGAGACTCCTAGCATGTGCTCCATCCTTTCCATGTCCTCCTACAGCAACAAGGCAGACTGAGCATGCCAACAGCTGACTGTGTAAGGGGCTACCCTAGAAGACAGACTAAGGGCCAGCAGCTTCACCATGGCCCATCATGTGTGAAGGGCAATGCTCATTCTGCAGTGCCTGGCATAACATCAGCAGGACCATATCTTCCATGCTGTGTGTCTCCAGTGACATCCTGCTCCTACTAGCCATGGGAGGGAAGGACTCAGTGGTGAACTCCCTTCACCCTTGTTTTGGTGTTTATGAGGTCTCCACTGTCTGCACCACTCTGCATCCACTGCTCAGCAGGTTGGTCCATCTCCTCCTCACCTGACACGGTGTCATCCTCTCCTTCTGCATTTCTCCTCATTTAAAGAACTTCCTCTGGGTTGGCAAGGGTTGTTGAATGACCTTCGAAGGGGTCAATCTCAAAGAGTTTTTTGAAAACAAATCCATGTAGTCAGCACCAGCTGCACAATCTGTTGTTGACCCACTGAGTCTGTTTGCTCCTCAACACAGCCCCAGCTCCTCTGCTAACCCTGGGCTGAGCTACTGTGTGTCTGCAGACATGCAGGTGGGGCAGGAGTGCCAGAATTACAGCTACTCACTTTCAGTGAATATTGGTGAATAAAGCTTATATCACTGGTGACGTGGAACTCAGGTTTGGATACCCTGAGGGAGGGCCTGGATCCTTTTAAGAGGATCCATAAAAACCACACTGCCAAGTAAATATGATGCTGCAGTAGGATCAAATGGACATAGTATAGCAAGGAGACAGCTTCTCCACTCTGGACTTTCCTCCTACATACTCTTCTGAGGTTGAGTAGCCCAGATCTTTCTTGGAGAAAATTAATATGGTCACTTTGAAAACAGCTCAGAGGAAGAGGGAGCTGAGTGCCTGGGAAGCCAGGACTTGCTTCCAGCCTTCTGTGGGTTATTTTGTTTTGCTTGGATTAACACAGCTTCAGAAATTCCAGCAGATTTGTTTTATGGTACATATTTCCTGTATTGCCCAGGCCATATACTTTCTCTCAGTTAATTCTGAATTACACAACTGAACCCAATATCCTGGTGTATGACCTACTGTGTCTGTAGAGCAGCTAATGCCCACTTTTCATGGGGTTTTAAGAAAGGACCATCGTAAAAACTTTAATTGCTGCTGGCATCATTAGTAATACACTGACAAAGGTCAGAACATCCTGTGGCAGGTCAAGCACACAGCTCTGGCTTGCTGACATGGGCACACTCAGCATGGTTTGCTTGATCTGACTCTCTCAAAATACCATGCTCTTAGCCTCAGGCTTTAGGTTTCTTCTCCATGCAATCAACCAAGCACTTGCCTTCAGCCTAACCTGGGTTAAGGTAATAAGGGCATAGGGTTAAATAAGGGATAAATGAGGGCATAGCAAACACGTGGGCAGGGCTGTCTGCAAGGGGAATGCTGTCTGTCCTTCCTGTGTTCTGTGCAAGGGACAGAGGCACCAAACACATCTCTTCACTGCACACCCCTATGTCTGCAGCTCAGGAAGCTTTCAGAGACAGTCCTTAGGTTCTTCTGCCCAAAATCCTTTAAGGATTTTGTCAAAATATCCTATTTCTTAACCATAAAATGAAAACAGAGTGTTGTTAAGGTAAATAAAATAAATGCTAGGAAATAATCAGGCATCACTATGAGGCATACAGGAAATGAAATCACATCTGTTCTGGCACAATAAGGGGCTCCTTAAACATACAAGAAAACATAAAATAAAGCATTACCTAACACTACTGTAGATTAGCCCTATTTTATACATAGGCAATGATAGATTCAAAATTGCCCAAGTTGGTGTATTTTGGTCTAGAAATCTGGGTTTGCTCCATTTTCCACTTAGGCAAAGGTAAATCCAAATTAATGTGTACCAGGGAAAGGAAGCCTGGCGAAAATGAAAGGGAAAAAAAGTAAATTAAAAAAATGCTTTCGTCTCTCTGATGTGTGACAAACCTATTGCAAAAGCACAGACTGCTGCATTGTCTTAGGACTGAGCATTTGGCTTTCCTGGCTCTGAGCTGCAATCAATGCTTATCTCATCTGAGAAAAACAGGATCCTTCCAAGCTGTTAAAGAGAAGGTCTCTGAGCATGGGGACTGTGGCAGCCTCTAGAGTTCTATCTTCATAGCTCTCACGAGGACTGGTGCCCATATGAAAAGTAGGAGCTTTCCTGTATGATGCATGCCTCCCTTGGAGCTGTGCTTAAAATAATTGCCACAGTAGTTTCACCATCTGAAGGCTTTGTTGGTCAGGCTTGCCTTTTTTTTTTTAAATGAGGAGATCCTTGTCCAAAACAAAAAAAAGTCCAAAGGTACAATTTCAATCTATTTTGGGTTCCTTCTTGCCTCCCCTCTCCTAGTTTTACCTTGCTGAAACTCTTGCTTTGGTGGAATCAGCAGATGACTTTGTCTCAGAGAGTGGGTGGGAGCAGCCTCCTCCGTGGCTGCTGCTGATTCACCCTCCTGAATCATCTACCAGTGGTGCTGCTCCTCTGCCTGCGGGAGCGATGCTGTGAGCCTTCATCTCAGCCTCCTTCCAGCGTGCATTTCTGGGGCCGGCACACCCTGAGTGACACAGGCTGCTCGGGGGCCTGGGAAACTGCTGCAGTTCTCAGCAGCACAGCTCCACAAGGGCAGTCCATCGCTCTACCACCAACATCCTCCCACCAGCTCGCCTGTGAAATAGCTGGGAAGTTACCAAACACATCCAAGAAAGCCAGACAGTGAGGAGTCAAGCTTCCCACCCTGTGCTGCCTTTATGTTGCTTGAGGTCAATTATTATAAACTATCAATTTTTCAGGAATGCTATTAATTTAACTGCTGTGTAAACTGAGTTTCTGTTTCTCAGCAATTATAATGCACAAGATCTCCAGCAGTAGTAATGCCTGAATTTTTGTCTCCTTTTTCTTTTTCCTCCCCCTTTCTTTCTAAAGTTAACAATTTCCAGCTGTGTATTCTTTGGATGTGTTTCCACATCAGCTTTTTCCATAATATAGAGCTGGTCCGTTTCCAAATTCCAGATGTGCTATTTATTTACTCTGAAGCATCTGGGCCCCAACAAAGTCTTGTCACTGCAACGTGGCAAACTTGTGAAAAATCAGAATGGCAGCCAGTTAACAAGCTGTACTACACTGGCAACTGGTGAGAACAGTTCAAAGGAGGGTGGAAGAGGGGGGTTGGTGGAGTGGAAATGAAAAAGGAGCAAATTTCATGTTTGGCTACACTGTGCTTTCTAAGGTTACAAATGACTAGTGGCACTCAAATTGGAAACTGGGGATTTTACTCTTTTGTAAACAGAGCCCTAAGGACGCTGAAGCTCAACAGAAGCCTAGGGTGGCTGCAAGTTGTTAAACACCCTCTCCTCAGCTCCTGTGAAGAGCTTCAAGCTCAGGCATGATGCTGAAGGTCTTATGCAAGCTCATGCATCTTTTTAAAGACCCTTGAATAGACCACAGACCTTAGAATAAACCGAGAGATGTATTTTAAATTTCCATCTGAATTTCCCTGCTCAGGAAGGGGCCAGCAGAGGGATTTTCTCCACCTGAGAGAAATATAACAGATGTTGTCATTCTCTAACAACAAAACTCTGATTTTGTTTTTAAATTTTGGCTGTGAGGGGAAAAGTAAACCTGCTTTGAAATGAAAACTGCAAGGCTGTAATGAAATAGAAATACAGAGAGCTAAGCTGCAGCACCTTGGTTAGGACTGAGGTCTTTGGCATCCATTTCGCAGTGTCTTCAAGCCAAGAACTTGCTTTGGGGTTACCGAGCCTTCAGCCATTAAGAGGCCCAGGAGACACTGCTGTTGAAGCAAGTGTCAGCATTTTTAAAAAAAATTATGTCAAAACTGCATTTGAAAGGCTGAAGAGTTTGAAGGCTGTTGAGGGCAGCAAGGGTGAACCACAAAGCACTGTTACCTAGTTTGAGCTTAATCATGCAAATGTTTGATCACCCAGACATAGAAGGATTTCTCTACCTCTGTCTTGGCTGTCCTGTGTTCTGTCTATTGTTTCCATTTTAGGGCTATATGATCCCCTTTAAATCTGAGGGAGGAGACCAGGTAGAAAAGATGAAAAACATATGTAAGGAGTCTCACATGGAAACAGAAGGGATGGATGCAGGAAAAAGGGTTGACAGCACTGTTTTCTCTAAGCTAACAGTGTTCATTCCTGCATGTTAGAAGAAAGCAATATGTGACTCCTGTCACATGGTAGGACAAAATACCTCCCAGATCTGCTCTTCTCCCCCATGGTCCATCACACTCTTTCAAGAGCATGTGAGTGAAGGAAGAGTATCTATACATCCTTCTTGCAACACAGAAATCAATCTTCCTCAGGGAATTCCCTTCCCTGTGTATGGTTTACCATTCCCTTAGGCAATAGGATATGCAGCAGAAAAAAACCACCAGGAACTGAAGTAGCTCTGTCAAGAGCTGAGGGAAGGTAACTAAAAACTTCATAGGAAATTATTTTTAGAATTTTATTCAGTGAGATTCTTCAGCTTCAGAGCTACCTTTTACAAAATTCTAGAGTAGCAATTTTGGTGCTAGTACATAGGACAAAATTGCTGCCATTGAAGAGGAAAAAAGGCATAAGGCAAAGAAAGAAGACAAAGAATTGGGCCACTACTGGTTGTACGTGTCCAAATGCAACACTAAGACACAGAAAATTTTGTCTGATTTGCCATGTTTGGGGGTTTGGGATATTTTTTGTCTTTTCCTACAAGAAGGTGCCATATTCAGGCAATGGCTCACACAGTGCTCCAACCCCATGTGCCCAAGTGCCACCTCCTGTAGGTCTCTGCTGCCCCCATCATGTGAATGTGGGGTCACCAATCCAAGCTGTGCACCATGGTGCCATGCCAGCCAGTGGTGTTCCCAGCAGTACCTCTCAGAACTGTTTACTCAGCAGTGAGATTAAAGCTCCCTGTCACCTCACTTCTCTATGACTGTAATTTCCTGAGATCATAACATTACTGCAAAAATTAAACATGGTCTTTCCCTGGAAGCTTTAGGATGCTTTGTAGAACAGCTTATCAAGCTGCCTGCTCAATTCCCATGGGAAATACAAGTATCACTTGTGCCTTTAGCTGTTACAGGACGTCAGCTATTTGGGTGTCCTTTCATTCTGTATTGCTGCATACAGTTGTATAGCACATCACATTATAAATAGCGAAACACAGTTATTGGTCTTTAAATCTTGAGAACTGAGCAATGCTCTGCAAAACTCATTTTGTTTTTGCCATTGGAAGGGCAATCCTGCATCAATGATCAGAGAACCACCAAGCAGATATTATTCAAAAGAAAAAAGATTCACGAGAAACAAGAGCTGAGCTGAAGGTTTTGTAACCTAAACAATTAAGCACAACTGCTGCTGTTCACAACCAAGATGAGAGTTATTACTGATGGCAGATTGGGAAAATATTTTATGCTGTGAGTGGTATCTATTTTAGACTGTCCACTGTCATTCTGATACATCTGATACACCAAAAATCCTGAAGTCTGCTTTCAAAACAAGGAATTTGATACAAAAGAGAAGTACAGTATTTCTGGGGCAGTGTGTTCTCTGCAGGTGTCCCATACCACCTCTGGGTTTATAACTTTTCATGCGGTTTAGAAAATCACCCTAACCATTTCTGTTCCCTTTTCAAAAGTGACATGATAGGCCATTATCAAACTCCCAAATACACAGCAAACATTACTCTGATTTAGAACTGCCCTGCAGATTAGTCGTCCTGCCATTATTCAAGGTATTCACTCTACTGCAGCCAAAAGAGTAATGTCTCATTCCATGAAACCACGAGCATTTTGGCTGTGGGACAGATTCAGCTCAGCAATGTAATGCTGCAGGCACAAGCGATCATGAGATCCCCAGTGGGAAATCTGCCTGCAGAGGGCTTGGCTTTGAGCTGTTACTGTGGTGGGTTGAAAGTGTCCACAATTCCTTCTCTTCCAGGAATATGTTCCTGAATGCTCTTTGCTCTCCAGGGAGCCTGTGTAATTGCTGTCCTTGTAGGACAACCCTTTCCAATGCCAGTGAAAGGGGATGGCTTTGAAAGTTCCACCAGAGATCCTGCCAACCCCAGACTTCAAGGGAAAACCACGGAAAACCACTGCCTTTTCACAGACCCTCTAGGATGTCAGGGCTGCCAGGTCCCTTAGGAAGAAATGTCCTGAGGGAGCTGCCAGCTGAAATATGTGTTTCCAGCAAGGCAGGATGATCCAGAAGACCAGAGACTGCTCACAGGGTCCTTTTCAGCTTGTTTGGTGTCTAAACACAAACCTGTTTGAGGAAACCTGCCATGTCCTCTTGGGCAAGAAGAAGAGCAATGCCTTGGTTCAACAGTCTTAATTTTTCCTCTTCTTGCCCATCCAGCAATTGCCCCACACCCAGAAGCACTGCTTACCTTTCCTAAAGTAATGATTTTTTGTGCTGTTGAATTTTTTCTTTTTAAATTATGCCTGTTGGCCTTATGTCTACATCCTCTTTCCTCCTTCCAGAAACTGTAGTCTTATAGGCCATGTAAATTTTCCATAAATCAGTGGTCTTATTATTTAAAAAAAAAGATTGGCAAATTTTCTTTCTAGATTTTTAGGATACAGTAATATTAAATAAACTCATTAATTCTGATAAATTGAGATATTTTTCCTAAGCAAAAGTAGCTGCCACAATATACGTCATCTTCCTTTAAGTACTTTTTCCTTTATTATTTTTCCAGAGTCTGTAGATATTAGAACCCAGCCAGCTTGTTTTGACATATTATTGGGAGTCACATTTACCCTGGAGTAATTCAGCTTAAGCAGAGGGAATTTTCAGAAACAGGGTACTGAAACTGGTCCCAGCATGTGAGATGGTTAAAACATTCCTGGTGTTGCTAGATTGTTATTTCGAGATCCCAGTGTATCTGCATGGAAACTGCAATCCTGGAGTGTGGCTGGCCTGAGCGCCTTCAGGGGTTTTCCCCACTGCTCTGAGCTCATTAGTGGAAAAGGGAATTGAGGAAAGTTTGTCAATCCCTTGACAAGGAAAAGCAGAGCAGTACACCAGTCTAATTCACACTAATAAAAGCCTTGGTCCTCACAACCACTGATTACAGCTTCAGCTGCAGTGGAAAGATAATAAGAGGGTTCTAAGAATCTCTGCTGTGAATGAAGTCACAAGACTAAGGTGTGCTCATGAAAGACACAGGGTGACCTAAGGTATACAGAATTCATACTGAGGTTCTTTGGTTTTGCTACAACCTCAACATTCAGGGAAAGAAGTGTTAGAGCTGAAGCATAGTTGCATATGTTTTGCATGAAAAGCACTAAAAATTTTGAATTCACGAATTCTTAAAAACATTTTCAATATTTATTAGCTCTGGACAGTGATTGCTTAAAATTGATCCCATTTGGTGGTTTCAAGTCTAAATAATGATGTTACTATTACAGCCCTGCCTCTGTTATGTGAATTGGATATTTTTTCCTGAATAAGATATAAAGTACTGGATTGCCAAGCAAGAGAATAGTGTTTTTAATATATTTGTATTTCAGGCAAAACCTATTCCTCTTTCACAGTTAAAGGATCTTATATCATGTCTGTTGAAGATGAGAGTTTAATGTAAGTTGTAAGTTATGTCTGACAATTTCTCAGAAGAAAAACCAAAGCTATTTGGAAAACTGACATTCTGTTGGTGGAAATGTAAAGTGAAAAATGGCAAATGAAACATCTCTTTTTTCTTCAGGAAATTAAGAATGAATTCAAATCAGGGGAAAACATTTTGACTATAGGGGTTCCTTTTTTTTTTTCCCTGAGCTGAAGTGCTTAATGCTGTAAATGTTTAAAATTAAGCCATTGTTTCCAAAAATTTCCAAAGAAAAATCAAAATGTTTTCACCTGAATTAGGACCTTCCAGTGGAAAAAAATAATAGATAATTTTGATAAGAAAACTTTCTATGCAAGAAATTTCAGCCAGCTATAGGTGGAAGCCTATAAGGGACATCTGGACTAATTTGTAAAATAGAACTTGGGCTGGGCCTGCATGGAGCACTCTCCTCCAGCTCTCCCTACCCTTTAATTCTCAGGTTCAGTGGCTCCAGTTTCGGCCATGCCGACCAACAGGCCTTTCCTGCTCCGATTTACCGTGCTCTGCCTATCAGAGGTTGTTTCCTGTGCTGTTGTGAGCCTTAGCCTGAAACATGAGGAGGCTATTTGTGGGGATGAACTTGAGGAAAAAAACCCAGAAGCTTCAATAGTAAAGCAATTATCAAGGCACATCTGTACCTTCAAATATATAAAATGAATTTTTAAGCCATATTCTATCCTAAGAAGTATCAGCATATTGCTGCTCTTTGTTTTACTACATTTTCCTCATTAAATTACAAGTGTGCACAGGAAATAGGCCTTTTTGTAAACAGAGATAATAATGTTTGGTAGTTTAGAAATTCAAACACTGCTTTTGGATTAAATCTCAAGCAGGTGCCAGGGAAGCTGTTCCAAAAGCGTTGTTGCTAACTGTCACGGGAAGAGTGGAAGCTTCAGACAAGCCCTGCCTTAAGCCTGTTCTGGCAAAAATTTAAATTTAAAGTATCACTCTGGTTTGCAAGTTCTAATAATGGCAAATCAGATCTATTTATACAACGAATTATTTATTAGAGAGCCAAGAGATAACAGGTGAAATATCTTAATCAAAATTACTTACTATATATATAAAACTAAAGAATTATTAGTACATTACAGCAGAACACAAAACAATGCACTGTATCAAGGTACCTGTATTAAAGCTAGCAAAAGAAATAGTTCTGATTAAGGGTTGAATGTAATTTGCCACCAAATTGATGGTAATGTACACAGATTCCTGCACTTAACCCCTGGGGAGTAAAGTGAGGCAGCATCCTTGCTCATGGGAGAAATTCTACACATTTCCTAGAGAATGCATAGAAGATTTCTGCTTTGTGAAAATTTGATGTGGCTTTTATTGTTGTAAAGTGAGTGGATGTCAGTCAGAAATCCAGCTTCTCTTTCCAGATCTCACTTCAACAGCAAGATGTTTACTGGCAGCTGGGAGATGCCAGACCAGTGTTAACCCCATGGCACCAAAATAATTCACTATGAGACAGCTTGCTCTGTTTATCTGACCAGTTAACAAACAACAGATAAGCTCTTGATGGGGAGGGAGGGGGCTGAGGTGCCCTGCCACACTAACCTTGGTGACAAAACAGATGAGTTGCTGGACACAAGCATGTCAGGTGAATCCAGGAGATGTGTGGAGCTTTCTGCCAAAGCTATCTCTTACAGGCATTACCTCCCAAAGCACACCCTTGGGAAGTGACAGATACAGTGCACTGTGTCCCATGACCACGTGGAAAAAGCCAAGATGATAAGGAATTGAAGCATATGCCTTGATTTTGTTCATGCTCATTTCTCCCTATAAGAAATTTTGAACAATTACAACTACTTTAATCAGATCAATTGAACAGCTCCACAGTTAAGGTGTTACTTAATAAATGAATAAATGAATAGATTTAGGTTGCTGTAACAGCTAAATGGTCACCCAATTAAAAAAAAAAAAAAAGAGAAGGGATTTAACCCACTATTGCACTCTTGGCAGAAGCTCAAACAGCTCAGTTCTACCTGCAAATGAATGAAGTAGAAGCACATATATGAAGTGTCAGTGTAGGAAGGGACCCACAAGGATCATCAAGTCCAACTCCTGACCTTGCACATGACCATTCCCAAGAGTCACACCATGTACTTGAGAGCATTGTCCAAGCACTTCTTGATCTCAGGCTTGGTGCAGTGGCCACTTCCCTGGGGAGACCATTCCAATTCCCAACCACCTTCTGGGTGAAGATTTTCTTCCTAGCTAAACCTCCCCTGGCTTCAGGCCATTCCCTCAGGTCCTGTCACTGAGCACCACAGAGAAGGGATCAGTGCCTGCTCCTTCTCTTCTCCTCACGAGGAAGTTGCAGACTGCAATGAGGTCTCCCCTCAGTCTCCTCTTCTCCAGGCTGAACAGAACAAGTGGCCTCAGCTGCTCCTCACTCAGCTTCCCTCAAGGCCCTTCACCATCCTCAAGGCCTTCCACTGGATGTTCTCTAACAGCTTTATAGCTTTCTTATATTGTGGTGCCCAAAACTGCACACAAAATTCAAGATGAGGCTGCCCCAGTGCAGGGTGAGCAGGACAATCCCCTCCCTTGCCTGGCTGGCAATGTTCTTGTCTCCATTGTTCACACAAAACTTCCTCTTGAGCCATTACAAGGTTCTCGCTTAAAATTCATTAACTGTAGAGAGTAACAAGAAAGAGCAGATTGGCTAAGAAAAATCATCAATCCTTCATTCAGGAGAAGCAGAGAAGAGAGCTATGTGTACAGGCATGTTTGTGATTTGTTAGGTGTAATCATATTTTCTAAAACAAAAGAAGAACACTGTCATCCTTCAGAAGAGTGTTCTGCTAAGCATATATCACCTAGCAGCTGGACACTGATTTCTCCCCACACCTTGAAACTCATCACTAGCCTTTCACTGGCTTTTCAGCTTTATCAACAGTTTTAACTGTTACTAGGCAGAATTCATCCATTGCTACTGAACCATGAACTTATATCAATAATTGATTTGCCCTCCAATCTGAGTCCTGTAAATTATCTAATAACCCTCCTTTCCCCTGTCTCAAATTAAATAGCAAGGAAAGTGTCTCTCTGTTTAAATTTTCATATTGTTCTTTATTGACTTAACACAGATAAGGCTCTCAAGGTAAGTTTGGGGAAATAAGCTGAGCAAAGATGTGCAAATTGTTTTTCTGGGAGAAGATAAGTGGTGAAAGATTGAAGCTATAAAATACCTGTACCGCTGATTATTGCCTGTATCAGTGCAGAATAAAAATCCAACCAAGCAGCACAGGTCAGCATGTCAGACAGTATCTAACCACACAGAAGGCATCAGTCTTTTAACACCCAGGGAGTAGGGTGAAGTTTGATGTGCAGCTATTAGTAATCCCGCCAGCCCAAGTGGCATTAAAGGCAAAAGCCGGTGCTGTGAGCTGGTGTAAGTCTGTCACATCCCATGTAGGAGGCAAATATCTACTTGTACCACTGATAGATAAGAGAGCCAGGCTGCCAGACCTCCAGCTAGTCCTTGCAGGCAGCTCTGGAGAGGCAGGCAGGAGTGGAGTAGGCTGCTTGGCACAGCAGTGGACTCACCATATAACAATCCATCCACGCTGCCATTCAGGACTGACAGAGTGCCATAGAGTGGTCAGACACAACAAGGAAGTGCCCTCTCCTGTGTGGCAGCTCCAGGATGATATCTGAAAGTGATGGTATCACTTTGCTGGGATATTCCTGGTGCAGGAGGGGAGACTTCTCTGTGGGCTTCACCTCACAAGCTTTGGTCTGTTTGTGGGCAGGGAGAAGGAAGGAGAGTGCAGAGCAGGCTTCACATCAACCTGAGGAAGTGCAGCCTTGCTCCTGGGGCCTGACACTGTCTCCCCAAGTACTCTCTGAATTTTTATGGCTAGACATGGGCCCCACCATTACAGATAGCAACTGGAAGACACTTATAGGTCTCACCAGGGTTTCAGCTTGGCTGACAGACTCCAGAGTGTATAGCTGTCAAAGGACAACCAGGAGACTGAAAATTAGGGGCTATTTAATCACTGTCCAAGCCCTGTCTGTATTGCAGTTCCTACTTCAATCTTACCATTATGTGGCAGTCAGAAAGCTGCCTCTGTTAACTAGCTTAGAGATGGAGTTGAATTTACAACCAAAGGAGTCCTGGCTCCCTGACAGCTTTAGTCATGACATTAGATAAAGTTGTTTCTCATAAGTAGGACAGACAAAAATCATGTCTATTCAGCTCCTTTCCAGTCTCAGAACCTCAGATTCAGCTCTTAATCAAAAGAAACATCACTTTTCTGATACCTTGTTACAGCCTTCTGTACAGGTTGCCGTGGTGTTCAAATCCCTTGTGAGGAGCACATCATTCCTCCTCCTGTGCAGCCACTGCATCCATCTGCTTTGTAAGCTGCTTTTCAACCTGGTCAGAACTCACTAATTCCTTTCAACAGATGCCAAGAACAACTTCTTGAGCTGACAAGGATAACAGAAGATTTCCATTTCCCAGCACATGCAACTAGCCTTTAATCACTGATCTGGGACATGAACATGGTTCCTGGAAATACCACATAGGTTTTTCAGCAAAGAGGTGGAATTGGGCAGAAGGATTATTCCAGCATGGACACCATTCCTTTGCAGGGGACCCCTTGAGTACCTGATGTCACTGAACATCACTCAGCTCTCTAGATATGGCCTTCTAAACAGTTCTGTCTCTCTAAGATAAATGTCAGTTAACATATATAATTTTTTAAAAAAATAAAGTTAGATCATTTAAAAAAGGGCTTTTCTTTCCTGTGAATGATACACCTTTGTTTTCATTATTTAGAGAAATACGTTACCATTTGTCTATATTGCTGCCAGCATTCTGTGTCATCACACAAATAAAGCAGAAATAAATAGGTAGTTTACTCAAGAAAAAGATCAAGATTTTATTTATACAGCATTCTACATAGAATATACACCAGAAATATCTTGCAATAATACAGAATTTGTTAATACGCATCAGGAAAATTAACGAAAGATTAGGTCTTTGGTAAGTATCAACATTTGGTAAGCCTAGATGTATTAGGCTATATTTCTGACACATAATCCTACTAAATTAAATTGATTTACATCACTAGATAAATCTGAACTCCATAAAGTTGCTATTTTTAACTTCTCTAATAAATTTTATTCGCTTTTAGAATTTGGTTAGTTCTCTACATTTTATTATGGATATTTGCTTTGCTGCAAATAGCATTTGGTGGCAAGGCTTATTACTAGGATTCTGTTTGCAAATGAATTCCAGTATTAGTAAAGCCCTGGGGGAAGTAAGGTATTTGGAACATTTGAGAAGTAGGATATTTGTATCATTGAGAGAGGAGGATTTCTATCAGCTCCTTCTTTCAGTCAAGGTTATGATCAGCTAGTATGATGCTGAGGGATAGGAATGCTCTTTGTGCAATCAAAAGGCAGAGTACTGAGTTTACTTTGTACATATAAAGACCACAGTATGCTTGCTTGGTCACTCAGCACCCATGGACTATTTATTACTCAGACCATTGGACTATTTATGGTCACCACTCTGCTCACTTTAAATTAGAAATGGGTCCATCCTGGAAATCCTTTTGTTAGAAATTCCAGTTTGAATTTTGGAATGAATAGGAGCCACATAATTTACAGGGCTTGTGTTTATCAGTCAAGATGTTATTGTAGCAAGTTGTCTAAGATTAATGTCAACAGACTGAGAAGTCACAAGAGTTATCCCCTCTTGTGCCTCACAAATTTGTTCTGAACTCCTCCCTTTTCACCCATACCCAAAAGCCAAGCGTCACTCAAGGGCCTCATAGTGAAGTGCAAGTGATAAAGCACAAAGCTGTTTTCCTTGGCTGGTGAAATTTAGGTCCACAGGAGATGTACAGAACTAATACAGACACATGTTAGCTGTCCTAACCAGATGTTAGGAAAATTTGCAAGAAACTTAAGCCTGAAATAAAGATGTCAGAGATGCTTAGATCATGTTTGGTGTCAGGGCCTGCTTCATTCTAAAGGGTTCACACAGCACATCTCAAACAAGCAGAAACTCAAAAGATTTTGCCACCTGCCCTGTAAACTCAGCTGCAGTGATGTATTTAACATCACCCAAAAGTCTCTTTATTTAATGCAAGGGAGACCCCGAGGTCAATCTGAACTTTTAAACTAAATTTTTTGCAAAGTGTTTCTGGTTAGACAATCATTCACACATTGGTTTGGCAGAAAGCTTCACCAAGTAGAGCTGATCAATTTTGGTGCAGAAACAAGGCATGAAGTTTTAAGTCACATCAGATTATCTTTCAGGACAGTTAGAGACACTGACTTCCAGGCAGTGAGTTAAATGTGTTCTTTTCCTATTCCCAGTTGAATAAAATAGGGCAGCAATATTTTAGAAACCAAAGCTACACTTTAACAGTATTTTGTATTTCTGGCACTGTTGGATACCAGGACAATACAGGTTTTCCTTGGACAGA